>NC_134088.1:58389216-59041359 GCF_000715075.1 Nicotiana tabacum
TAATCCACATAGTTTAAAGTTCGACCGGGACCCACAGTTGTGGACCTTGAAGAGTGACTAACACCTTCTCTTTGAGGTAATTTGAGCCCTTACCCGATCTTTAGTGACACGGACTAGTCAAATAGAGATATTTGTAATTAGATTCCCTAACGTACCTTAAAAATTATTAGGTGGCAACTCTTCTCTTTTAATGCCTCCTTTAAAAGAGTTGTCACACGTCAAAGCTCGTTTTCGCGAGAAAACGGGGCACGACAAGAAGACCAAAGTAGTACTCGCTAATGAGTAAGCGAGGTCCTGCATCGTGTCGCGACGTTAAATCAGGCGCTTGTTGGGAGGCAACTCAATTTTTATTGCTTTCATAGTTTAGCTTTTTAATTATTTTTTTTAGTTAGAGTAGACTAGAGTTTGCACTTTCTTTGTAGACATAGAAATTATAGGTAGAATGGTGTGGGGCATGTAAATTGGATATATAAAAGGCTTGAGGGATCGGGTTATTTTAATTATATATATATATATATATATATATATATATATATATATATATATATATATATATATATATATATATATATATATATATATATATATTTAGCGAACGAGCGCCCAGGCCAGTGCCTCACGCTGCCTGGGGCGCAGTTTACAGAAACATCACAACCCCCAACGCCAAGGTAAGTTTTATTTTTTATTTTCTTTGTAGTTTTTTGTTTTGTTTTTATTTATTAGATTGATACCCATACCCATTAACCCAACCCATATACCCATCTATACTAACATTGTAACGCTTCTTATAACCCATACCCACCCACAACATTAATTAAAACTTAACTCAAACACCCCTCCCAAAACACCCGTTTCTCACCAGCTCTCTCTCTCTCTCTCACGCTCAACTCTGTGCCGCAACCCTTCTTCCTCCTCTCTCTCAAATTTCTCAAGCTTGTCTCTTGTTCTCATCCTAAATCCTATAGGTATGTTTTCTTTTTCTTCTTGTTCATTTAATAGGTAGATGATAATAAACATCCCACCTCCCAAACACCCTAATTCCGAAATTTTCCCCCTAAGTTGCTTCTTAAGACTTGTTCTATGGTGGGTGGTCCGAATGTGGGACGAAATTGATTTGTGGTTGTATTGTATATGTAGTAGTAAACTAGAATTTCCTCTACTTCGTTAAAATTTTAGAGGGCCGCCATATTCCACCATTTTTACACTAAGCTGCACACAATTCATTCCCACAGGGTGATTGTTGAAATGTTTGAATGAGTATTTTGTGCACCAGTGAAGTTTGAGTAACCGAGTGTAGTTGTATATGATATTTGGCTAAGTGTGGGGTGTGTGGTGATGATTTTACATACTTGGGAGCTTGGTTTTAAATGCACACATGTCGCCCACACCATGTATCCTATATTATGTATGTTCTAGCACTTTGTAGGATTAGCTAATTTAGTGTAATAGTTGTAAAAAATAATGTATCATATGCCACTTTCTTGCATTGAGGTTAATTCACTTCGCCATGATAAATCACTTATTTGTGTGGCATAGTTAGTGCCTTTTAGCTATTGTGTGGCATGGGAAAGTCTTGAGTACCCATTGCCTTGTGGTGCAACACTTGTGAGTTTTAGACCACGATTGTGAGTATAATACATTGAGCCTTCGATTTTAAGTCTGGGGTAATTTTTGACTCGCGCGACAACCTTAGGCGGATTTTTTGATTCGTTCTCACATTCATGCTTATTTGTGTTATAGGTTTCTATGGCTCGTGATAATGCAAACAAAGGCAAGGGAATAGGAAGTCCTCCACCACTGCCCCCGCGCTAAAAAAATGCAAGCAAGGAGAAGGATCCTCGAGGCAATTTAAGGGGAAACAAGTTGCCAAGGGATCACAGCATGCACCATTGCAACCGAGGCCGCATTTGAAACTAACTAGTGATGCTGCTATCACATGGCATAGGGACTTCATGCCATATATGTGGTACGTTTTCGAGATAGGGATTAATGTGAATGTTTTAGAAAGGAACTTCCCGGACGTGCTTGGCCATTTGCGAGCACTGAACATGGACAAAATCATAGAATGCCCTGGCCATTCAAATTTGAGCATGGTGTGGGAACTGTACGCCAACTGGAATGTGGACTTGTTCAGGTCACATGTTCGTGGAATAAACGTTCTACTAAATAGGCGGCCGGGCCGTGTATGAATTTTTGGGGGTTGAGAACTCCGACCCGAGGAGGCTAAAGAAATTTGTCAAAAGCCCAAGCTACACAGCGATATGTCACACTCTTTGTGACATCTATTCAAATGCCAAGTGGACTAGAAAGTGAGGTGATATCCATCTTCAGATGGTTCGTTCTGATTTTAACAAAACCGCCAAAGTGTGGCAGAAATTCGTGCAGGCTCGATTCATGCCAGTTATACACAACATCGAATGTACTCAAGCTCGAGTGTGTGTGATATATTTTTTGATGACTAGGAGACCCATTAATATGGGTGATATCATGCTGGGGGAGATGGCCCGCACACGATTTGGGTGACAGATTAAGAGGTTTTTCTTCGGCAACTTGCTCACGTAATATATGCTCTCCCGGGAGGTGCCGGAGTACCCATGGTATGATGAGGTGGTGGAGGCTCCTAACGGCTACTGGATATCACATCCTTGTTGGAGACTATGTCTAAGCTCACTCAGGCAGCACGGAATTAAAGAGATGAGAACTTCAACAGGTATCTCTATAACTCTTGAAATGTACTCATGGGCGGGATGGGTGTATCCGACTAGAAGCGTATGCATTTACGGAATGATTTGTCGAGTTCATCAAAAGAGATGTTGGGGATTGCACCTGGCAGCTCCGTTCACTCGTCGGAGGACGCAAACACTTACAAAGGCTCCTACACGGAGGATGCGATTGGTGATGATGTCACGGGGCCCATGGCTTTGGTGCCTCTAGGACCTGATGATGATGTTCCCGGAACTGCGGATGGCGGGCATGCTGAGGAGGAGGACTCCTACTGACAGGGAGTTTTCTTTTCACCCTACTTTGCTTTATATTTTTACATGCATCGGGGACTATGCATATGCAAAGTGTGGGGTAAGAGAACTACTACTTGTGATGTACTTTGTATAAATTGTATCAATTTGTTTCTTTTATTAGTTTTTACTTTGTCTAGTTTTTAGTCTAGTTTGTTTTAGAAAACAAAATACAAAAATACAAAAAGAAAAAAAAAATTAGAAAAAGCTCGGACTTTTTTTTACGATGGATCTGTTAGACAATTTTCTTGAGTGATAAAGTCTGATTAAAAACACCAAAAAGATTTTTTTTAGGATAGTTATAGGTAGTATCCCTTGGTTTTTCTTTGGGCGCCGATTTTTTCCAAGGTGTTTCTCAAACCGGGTACTTTTGTTTTTAGGAGTAGGTTAGGAAGAAACTGTCACGACCCAAACCGATGGGCCGCAGCGGGCACCCGATACCTTACTTAACCGAGTACTAATGTACCGTATCTTTATTATTATATCATCATATACACGTAACATACGGGCCTAATAGGCCAATATGATCATTTATAAATTCAAAATATAGACCGACAAGGCCATACAAGTATTCATATACATGACATCTGTCTACAAGCCTCTAAGGGTACATAAGTTTCATAAAGGTCGGGACTGAGCCCCGCCATCCCAATCAATACATGTCCTAATTATACTGACCACACAAGCAACTCCGGAGCAAATGGAGCGCACCAACATCTTTCGCTGAGCTGATAGCCTACTTAGAGGACTCTCGACCTGTTTATCGGGACCTGCGGGCATGAAACGCAGCATCCCCAAGCAAAAGGGACGTTAGTACAAATAATGTACCGAGTATGTAAGGAATGAAAATCAGTAAATAATAGACATGGGAGAAACATGGAGTAAACGACTCGACATGTAAGTCTGAATAACTCTGTAAATCATGAAATACTCATAGTGTCATGCATATGCGTATGAATATCATGCCGTGTATAGGTACATGTGTTCCTAACATCATCAAGCCTCTGAGGGCATCCCATCATATCATCTCGGCCAGTGTTGGCAAAATCATCAACGTATACTAGCTGATCAGGTGGTGGTGCGTATATAACGCCGTAACCTTATTTCATATCTCATATCCATGTAATATACATATATACGCATATATAACGCCATCTGATCATGGGTCAATGTACATGTATAAGTGCATGAAATGCATAAGAAATACGTTTATAAGATTTTTTCGGAATGCCATAAAAATCAATATACCGTTCGGCTAAACTTTATCAAATACATATTTTTTCGAGACCAATGAATAGATGATAGCATAATAAGACATATGGAAATTCAAGAACATAGACATCTCTAATACTTCTATGAATAGAGTTATTTATAGAATTTGTGCATTTGCTCATTTATTTCGTGTCGTATAGATCATGCCAAAAAGAAAGAAGGAATAGCCTTAACATACCTGAATCGATTCTCTTGACAATTCCTGTAATGCATGTCTTTTGCGATAACATGTAACGGCGGATCGAAGTAGGGAAAAATCCGTATGATAAGTTTTGAGAAAGATTGCACCGTACTCCCTTAGAATCGCAAAATCTCACGCTATATAGTAAAAATGGTCTCTGTACGAAATGTTTTGAAGCAATATGTTGCAATTGTAATCCATGAACTTTGCTGAAGCTTTTTGACGTGAAGATGTTAAAGTTATACAATTCAAGAGCTTTGGGATTTTGACATGAAATGTTAGAGTTATACAATTCAAGGATTGAAATCATGGAAAAAGTGTAGTATAAAGTGATGATTAGGCACCAACCCCTCCTCTTAATTGTGACATCTTGCAAATTTGAATTCAAGATCACTCAAGAATCATGTGTTGCTGCCACGTGGGGAAAGTTTAGGCTTATCCAACATTAGCCACTTAATTCCTCAATTAGTTTGTTAATTACCCATTAACTAATAATTATCCAATTATCCACATAATTAGGAATTATCTCAATTTACTTAAAATACTACTTACTTTTAACACACTTTATACACCTTACTATCATGGTCATGTAGTATCTTGTGTGGCACTAGTCCATGAATACGGGGTATTATACTTAGACCGTGTTTTATCCCCAAATTTCCAAACTTTGACGAAATTCATTTTCTTCGATTTGCTTACCCTCTCACCTTCACGAATTTACTCATCACTTGTTTAAAATAGCATAATACTTATAATCTCCAAATAATCGTGTCCCTGAACTGATGTCAATTATCTTACGACAAATCCAACGTACAATACTACATGGTGTATCATCGTCGTAATTTAATACTGCGGAGCGTGACATCATCGTAATATAATACTGCGAGGCATAACATCATTTTAATATAATACTGCGGGGCATAACATCATTTTCCCCTTTGGAACATTCGTCCTCGAATGTTGACTGATGCACTTATCATTCTCATAACCCATAGCTCTTGCGAATACTTTAATATTCTCCTTTCCATTTAGGCAACTATTCTTTTAATAAATTCAAAGGCCAGGGCATTCCCCCCTTTAAGCCTCTTTCTCTCACCATGACTTGTAGTCGAAATCCTTCTAATCTCATAACTGTTGCTACCTTCTATCATGCAGCCTGTACGAATTTAACTTTGTATGTGCGCCTATACGACTCTTCTCTCCTCTTTCCTCCAGCTTTTAGCCAATCTCTAGACGTCACTTCGTAAGCATATATAGAGCTTGAAAAGATGCCTCCTTGGGCGTTTATAGGTATACCGAAGTTCTTTGCCCGATACTTTGTTGAACTTACAAATATTGCTATATCTTATTTCATAGACCCGATTATCCATTCGTATGACTTTACTGCATCTAGGTGGGTCATACTATACCTTAACTCTTACTTCGATTTATTATTACTGAGGTCTGCTACCGAACTCCAGGTTACTTTCGTTGCTTATCCCATATGTATAAATCTAAGTCCTTTAATGCTTCCTCATTACTGTCCATCTTAAGAATGACAACCTAATCTCATCTCATACTTTGTAACTTTTGTCCATCGATTGTTGATTCACCTCAACATTGATCTACAATATACCACCGATGACTTGAAACTTCTTACGTAATACCTTGCCACTAGGTCTTATGTTGCATCGAGGAATATTTGAAGTGATTTTCCTGATCCACTTAGCGGCGACACTATAATTCAATAACAGTATTTTATAGCATCCCAATGTGATTCACTTACGTGGGTATTATAATCCCGTACAATTTATGAAATCCTCTTTAAGTCATTACTCAATCGAAGGCCCAATCGTCATCCTTTATATATCACAATTACACCCTCATTGTACTATCAGGACGGCATCCCATCTTTTCTAAATGCCATTAGTCTTGGACTTCTTTGAGTTCATTCAGACTATACTGAGCTTTCTATAACTTAGAGAAATCATCAGCTCTCTTATTTTCATGGGCTTAGTCCTGAGGACTTATCCATTCTAGTCACCTTCTCCCTCGCCCTTTCTTATCCTTACTCCTGTCTTCTTAAAACCTTGTTGCTTTACCATACTTTAGCTTGCGACCTACACATATCTATTTATACTACTCGCACCCTTTCTTCAACTTGCTTGCATCATAGGTTTCCTTATGTCATCATGGAACATCAAGCGAGACATCACATCGCTCTTGTTTACTTTTTTAATTAGACTTCTCGATACTTAGAAACCATAGGTTGGAAGATATGCCAGTGACGACGCTGCTACCATTCCTGGATACTGAATCTCTGCGCTTCTAACCTTCTCTCCATAGTATGGATTATTCGCAACCTTTTGCATTTCAGTATCTCGTACGTTGTTCACCTTTACCTTACCTACCTTAAAATCTTGCATCACGTCTTCTATCTCTTTCATGACCTCGCTTTAACACAGGTATAATTCATATCCACAACTTGAAGCTCTATTATAATACTAGCATCTCTGGTGCATACATAATCCGGTGAGAGCTTTATGATGACTTCTTATGAGGCTGGTATACTTCTAACTGGCTTTATTGTAGAGCCGTTATAAAATATGGCTACTGTATTGACTCTCTTCTACCTCTAAAATTAAGAGTGATCCTTCAATGTTCTTAATCACTATGTCCATAATTTTCTCGGTTCAATAATCCAACTCATGATTTACTTATTTGATGCAACTCTTTAGTTTCCTCTTCCTTCTGATTAGCCTTTATGCAGGCTTAAGCTATCTTCTGATCTGCGGCTCATGGTATGAGTTATTACTTTAGCCTTTCATAGACGCTATGGAATATCCGTGATACCATCATCTAACAATTCAATCCCTTGCCTATGACATGGACTCAATTCTTTCTTTTAACTTATACAGAGTCTTCTACAGCTATATGATTGTCAACATACATGCTGCATGGATAATACTCTAAAATCTTGAGTGCGTTCATAACGTAACTAACTCTGGATCATTGATCTAATAATTCCTTTCGTTCCATCTCACCTTTGTTTAAACGTAAGGAATTACTTTTCCTGGTCTTTCTGCCCCCTTGTTGTGTGCATTCTTAGCTTATCTTAGTTCCCATGCATGTCGGAATTTTGTGCAATTCATATTGTCTCGAATATTACTTTTGATTTTACTTCCCGTTCATTAGCTACGATAGGTTCCACTTTCTTATGGAGTGCATACAATGTTGTTGTGAGACTGTTATTATAAGGCTATTTCCTCTTTAGGTCACCGAGCTTAGGTAGAAGCCTTTTTTCTTATTTTCTCAGCTAGTCTTTCATTGTAGTACTTAGGGAGGAACTTCTGACTCTTATAAAGCTGCGAGCTTATTACATCGTATAATTGACGGAATTTTTGATGTTCTTCCTTGCCTATAATTATCTGTAGTTACTTATTTCCACGCCCTTGTGCTTGTAGGGTTGCTCCTGAACTGAAGTTTTGACTGTCTTCCCAGTGAGACTATCTTTTATTTCCATAACATTCATACGGTACCTTTAACTACCTCGACTCCTATCTGAATATTTCTCAAGTGTTACAATGTCATATCTGCGAGACTGAATTCCCCATGTTGGGGTTCACTATGTTTATCTTGCACGATCTGTTGATTTGTCTGTATCCTCTTGTCTAGCCATAACTAGGCTCTTCCTGAATCAACTACTAACTACTCATTGGCTCTTTTTCATATCAATATCCTACTAACTTACGTCCCGCACTTGCTCCTTATTTATCAATAACATCTCGGGTAGGAACCCTTACTTCCTTTCCTTGACATCGTGTTTGCATAATGTTCTGGAATCGTAGCATATCTGTAGGATTTTAATCAGTGCAATCTCAACCTTTTTTTCTAATTTTTAACGCATTCTTTTACCATTCCATAGTTACTAGAACCGCTTAATTCTTACTTAATGCCACATCACTCCATATTCCCCCTTTTAGGGGAGTACTAAGAATTGGAGCCACGACGATCTACGTATAGATATTTTACCATTTCATCTTTGGCATCTTTTCACATTATTGATGATCCTTACTCTCTTCGCGGTAATCCTTCTGTACCAAGGATAACGAAATTCCTCACTCGCGAGGGTGACACTTAGTATAACTGGCACATACAGTCCCTTAAGCTTAACTTTGCTAACCTTGCTTGCTTTAGGGAAGCGTCTTCCTGAATGACCTTTAAAGGGTATTCTTCTCTCCTCCATTCTATTTTCGCTGGGACGCAATCTCTGAAATTCTCACGATGCCGACAATTACTCAGTCCCTAGTTCATGTTTAATTTATCTTGTTCATCAGTCCATGCTGATTTCTTATTACTCTGGGGTCTAATTTTTCCTTTTGTTAATCGTGTTAGAGTCGCGAACTTATTTCTCGAAATGGGGATATGACTTATGGCCTATACTCCTTTGTTGTCTCAAGGCCGGTCACCTCTCGTCCTTTCCTTCACTTGGCTATAGACTTCGTAATACTGTCATCTTTTTGATCTACCGTTGTCATCCATGTATCACATCTTACTTATAATACGTCATTAACTCTCTTCTTATTTCCTGCTAACATTTATGTCTATCACTTTTAGCTCCCCTTGTTCTATCTACTGGCTCTTTGGGTTGCCTAACATTCTTTCTCCACTAGGGACGGGAGCTACACTAAGGTAATATTTATCCCTTCAAGGCTTCCAGTGCCTATCTTTATAGTATTCATATCTAGTTGTACTATTTTAGAGTGCATCCTCTGGGTATCTCACAAAGAGATCTATAAGCACATTTGCAATATCCTTCGGAAATGTCAGCTAACGCTAACAATCCATCCACAATGTTGGGTTACTCTAATCCCAGCCAGATCCTGATATCCCGTCCTTCTCTTAAACCATATATGTTAGCTCCCATAGGGCATAACTGAAATAGGTGTGGCCGATTGTACATACCTCTGTTACTGTTGACGGTAACTCAGAATGATTATATTTCTTGACCTGAATTGTAAATACTAATAATTTTCATTAACTGGGCGCCTCGTACCCTTCTTCACCTTGCTTCTTTGACTTGTTGAAACATGTATGAGTTTCTATATCAGGTTGGGTCATCCTATATGGATGACCCAAACAGATGGGCCGCGACGGGCACCCGGTACCTTACTTAAGCGAGTACCAAAATTTGACGTCATTCTGGAACAGCTCTAAGTTTTCGATTCGTGGTGCGATTTGTATTTTTGTCATTGGTTGATGTGATTTGAGACCTCGAGTGAGTCCATATTAGAGTATGGAACTTTTTGGTATGCTTGGACGGGGTCCGGGGTGTGTTTCAGACGAGTTTTAGATTTTTTTTCATGGTTTTGAATAGGTGTGGTTCTGGTGTTTTCGCACCTGCATCGCTTTGGAGCGCAGGTGTGGATCCGCTTCTGTGTGAGCCTGGTCACTTCTGCGGTCATGGTGGCTTGGAGGCTCGCTCTCTTCGGCGGAGGCCACTTTTGCGGTCAAGCGGTCGCACCTGCGAAGAAACTCGCTTCTGCATTTCCCCCTTGCGCTTCTGCGGTGCCGCTGGTGTGGCTGTAAATCCGCAGATGCGGTTCCAGGCATGGCTAGCTGAGCTCGAAGATACAGACTCTTTCTCGCAAATGCGTGTGCGCAGGTGCGCCTCCTTGTCCGCAGATGCGGAAATCCTGGTAAAATCATTTAAGTCGAGGGTTTGGCCATTTTCTTCATATTTTGAGTTTTAGACTTCGGTTTTGGGAGGTTCCTTGTGGGTTTTTTCTAGAAAAAATGATTGTGTAAGTGTTCTTCACCTAGAATTTATTATATTCCATGATTTTATCTTTATTTTTATCATTTAATTTGTGTTTTGAGTTAAGAAAAATGGAGGTTGTTGAAGAAAATTTTCAAAATAAAAAATCATGATTTGAGGGACGAATTGGTATCGGAATTTGATAATTTTAGTATGGTTGAACTTGTATCGGAATGGGTGTTCGGGTTTGGTGAAATTTGCCGGGTTCCGAGGTGCGAGCCCAGGGGTCGACTTTTGGGTCGATTTTTAGATTTTGATAAAGATTGAGGCTTTATGATCCAGAATAGTTTCTTATGAGTTTTATTTATGCTTTGAAGTTATTTTGGTTAGATTTGAGCCGCTCGGAGATCATTTCACCCGAGAAGTTTATTTTAGAGTATCAGTCTGTCTTTTTTGAGATAAGTATCTTGCCTAACTTCGTGTGGGGGAACTACCCCTTAGGATTTGAGTCTTCTATGCTAATTGTAGTCTGTGTACGCGAGGTGACGAGTACGTGCTCGGATTTATTAGTAGAAAGTTGGCCTTTTAGGATTCTTAGGTCCTTGTATTCATTGAATATGTAGTTGTTCTCGTTATGAGTACATTTCTAAATTACTAGTTTCACCTCTACCTGTTTTAATTAGAATTAATTGCTTCATGATCCGCCCTTGATGCTTATTTGAGTCATCTAAGCCTTAACTGAAATTATTATCTCTCCTATTGTCATGTTATCTTTCCCCTAACTGCTTATCTTTATTTGAAGTTGTAGTTATCTTTTTTGTAAATGTTCACCCTTAATTGAGGTTATGGTTATCTTTCCGTCGCCTACCTTTATTTGGATTTGTTGCATCTCTTTCGTAATTTTCCAAACTTAAAAGAAGCTTAGATATCCTATGCCTTAGTTGGTTTGCCCTTATTTGGAATTATTGACTCGTGTTAGTTTCTTGTTGTTGAACCATATATTGTGGGATCATTGTTACATATTATTTTCTTCCCTATTGAGTTGTTCTTATTAAGCCTAGTATTCTTTGTTATGGCTATTCCTTGCGAACTAGTTCTACCGTTTCTTGCGATCGAAGGTTCTTGAGTTGATTTATTTGTCGTACCCTTGTATTAGTATTATTGTTGTTGTTGTACTTGATGTTCTTGCATATTTACTTTGGGACTACGAGGCGGTACCTCGGAAGATCCGCCTGTCTTGCATATCTACTTTGGGACTATGAGGCGGTACCTCGGAAGACCCCCCTGTCTTGCATATTTACTTTTGGGACTACGAGACGGTATCTCGGGAGTGCCCTTTGTTGACATCTTGTTGTTATGGGGTTGCACGAGGTTTCTGCCGTGCTATTATTATTATTGATAATTGCACATGCCACATGACAAGGCGATATATATATATATATATATATATATATATATATATATATATATATATATATATATATATATATATATGGGTTGCACATGTGGCGAGACAAGGTAGGAATATTATTATGCACGTGTGGCGAGACAAGACATGCATTTATTTTATTATTGCACACGTGGCAAGACAAGGTGGGCTATGTCAGGGAATGATTTGTGATGATTTGTGATGTCCTGGGGGCATTCTTGATGTTAGTATTTGTGTAGTGGTACACTTACCTGTGCGAGCTTTATCTTGTGAAAGTTGTGAGAAAATATTCTACGTGCTGCCCGTTCTTTTCCTTATGCTCACTAGTTGGTATGAACTATGTTAGAATACTTGCACAAGCATACATGTAGTTAAGCACTCTTCTTATCGGATAAGAGGTTTTCTTGATATTGTTGAGTATAAATGCACACCCTTGCTTACTTGCCTTCTATGTAAGAATGGCTCTATTTGGCACGCGAGTCGTCAGTGCGGTTATGAGGTGTAATGAGGGCACATGATGTCAAGTGTTAGGGTTCATGTATTGAGACCCGTGAGTTGTGATTTGTCCGAGGTTCGGTACCTCGTGGAGTTTATTGACTAAAACCCAATGTGAAAGCTGTCGTATTGTTGAGTTGTTACTTGTCCTTTCTTTACCTGTGATTATCGGACTTAGGCTGTGTTTTCGTTCCTTCTTCTATGTCCTTATTATTGTGTTCCACTGATAGTTGTTGTTTTCCTTCCTTATTGCAATTACCGTATTAGTTGCCACTTTGCGTAGTCTTTATGTAGATATTATACTCTATTGTTTCTATATTTATACTTGTTCAGTTCATTTAGTCCAGTAGGTATCTTGACTGTTTCTCGTCACTACTCCACTGAGGTTAGTCTTGATACTTACTGGGTACCTCCGTGGTGTACTCATACTACACTTCTGCACATTTTTGTGCAGATCCAGGTACTTCGAAGTCAGTTGATCATTAGCTAGTTGTGCAGACTGTTGCTGTGGAGACTCAAGGTAAACCTGCTGCTGCGTTCGCAGGCTTCAGAGTCACCTTTCTATTTTGTATTCACACTGTTTTACCTATTTCCAAATAGTTGCATTTAGAAATTTGTAGCAAACTCTGTAGAGCTTATGACTTGTACTACCAATTTTGGGAATTGTAAATTTGTATAAAGAATTCCATTTCAAAGTTGTTTGATGTTAATTATTATGGTTGTTATTCAGTAAATGTTAGGCTTACCTAGTCCCTAAGACTAGGTACCATCACGATACCCAACGGAGGGAAAATGGGGTCGTGACAGTTTGTGGCGAGAGAATTGGTTGAGAAGAATATGTGCTCGATTTGTGAGTGTAGTGTATTAAAGTGCTTAGGAGAGTTAGTCACTATTCCTAAATGTATCTTACCCGTCCTTTAGCCTACATTACAACCTTAAAGTCCTAATTGATCCTAGATTTGACTAGCTTAGATTAGTAGAGATGTACACTACGGGCAAGCTTATGGTACGGCCACAGGATGCACATGAATTCTTTGTGAGAGTGAGCGAATTTTGTTCAATTGAGTGATGTCCTTAATTTATATTCAAAAGCATACTTGAATGTGTGAACTATTCTGGATTCACTCTTGTGTTTGTTAGTGAGGGCACATGATCTCATGAAGGGTTGGTAATGTTGTAAACTTCTCTTGTTGGGTGAGAACGCGAGTTGAGGGTGCTTAGTGGTAACGACTTGGCTTTTGAGGTAGGGTGGTTACGGATAGGTTATTTGAATTGATTGAACTAAAATGGATATATTTGGGCATGTTTAAAACGTGAAGAATGTGAATTTTGTATATTCATGCTTGATTATCGGTATCGATCATAGTCAAGGGTATAGTGTATGGTTAAAAATTGAAGTGCTCCTCTGCAATTGAGATTTATATGTAGTTGGGGTATATTTGATAGTCCCATTGCTCGAGGAGGAGCAAGAGTCTATGTGTGGGGTGCTGATATTCAGCTTAAAGTATATATATTTATATATCGCCTCATATTTTACTCGTATTTCGTGGATTTCGGATGTAAAATGTACTGATTTATATTAATTCGTTGTGTTTTTATGTGTAGGAATCATCCGGAGATATTTGGGGGCGAAAGGTGCGAGATTAGAGCCAAAACGAAAAAAATGGAAAATGTGATTTCCAGCGCCAGGGGAAGCGCCCCACGCCACATGTGGCACTGTGGACAAAATCCTCAGCAAGCCAGCACCAGGGCCAGCGCCCCAGGCTGCCCTGAACGTTTGTGATGGACATGTCTCCAACTTTACCTGTGACAAGGTTATTTCGGCCCTAGACCTACCCAATGCATATAAAAGTAAGACTAAGCCTATTTTGAGAGGGGAGACGCCACTTTGAAGAGAAAATACACACAGGAAACATTCGGGACTGAGGATATCTCAGTTTTCTTCATCTTTTTTTAGTATTTTCAATTATCCAATATTTGTGAATTTGTTTGATATTATCATGAGCGGCTAAAACCCATAGTTCTGGGATTGTGATTTAGCCATAAATATTATTGTTTAACGTTGACTTAATCTTAATTATAATTCACCAATATATGATTATTTCTTCAATTTTATGATTAATTGCTTAATTGTCTAGGCAGAAGTTAGATCTATTTACTATCTATGCTATACTTGGGAAAGCCGTGTTTAGATAAGAGAAGAATTGAAGAGAGCACGATCTTAACTCTGAGGGGGGGAGGGGGCGGATTTGTGGTTAGGATAGGAATATACCTAGTCACCGTACTTAATTAAATATCGTAATCTTAATCCGTTCTTAATACATTAATTTTATAGGAATATAGGCATTAATCTATTTTGAATAGGCGAGCAGTACTTCGAGAGAAAGCTACAAAAGCAATTATTCAATTAATTAGCAACCATGAGTGAATTATATGAAAGGGAGAGTTAACTAGAACACAATAGGATAGGTGAATCGATCACAACCCTGAAATATTTATCTCAACTGAATACACAACAACTATTTTGCTACTTGATAATTTAATTACTAGTTATAATTATTGTTTAGTATAATCACACTTTTGAACTCGAATTGGCTTGGTTGAATAACAATCTTGGTGAATTTAGTGGGTAGTTAATACAAGTCTCTGTGGGTTCGACACTCCACTTATCATTTTATTACTTGTACGACCACGTTTTTAAAGAATCACAAAATGCAAGGTCTTTTGAATCTTCAGATCTCAAAACTTGCAAGGGCGTTTGAATTACGTAACTTCTATTCTCAATTTTTCACTCATTTGGTTAACAAGTTAAAAACGTTTACACTTTGGGACACATTTCTGTTAACAAAATATCCTTAATTACTTTTCTCTATTTTTTTAATTTTTTTTTTAGTTTTTCAATTTGCATTATTCTTAAAATTCAGATCAACTCTTAATGTCTTGAGTCTATTTTTTACATACCTTTATTATTGGGAAGTTAGAGAAGAAGAAAGGGAGATTTAATGCTTTTTTCAGGGAAAAAGTGGGTAGGCATCTTTAAAAAAAGAAGAAGAAGAAAAAGGGAGATAAAAGGGGAAATGAATATATTAGTTAAGACTAAAATTACAGAAAAATTGACACTATTTGATTTAACAAATTTGGGGTGATGGATTTTATTTTGCCTTTTTTTTCCTTACATTTTTTATGTTTTAGTTGTTTATGCTCTAATGAAAGAAAAAGATTTAGGTACTTGTGAATTACAAAGGAAAAAAGGCCAAAAAGGAGCCAGCACTACTAATGGTACGATCCCAGTATTTGTAAAATCTTCCTATACTTCTATAAGTAACTCTTTGATACCTCTCTTCTTTTTCTTAAAAACGTAGGGCCCACCCATGGTGGATGGGCATAACTCTTTGATACTTGTATTATATTCTACATAAACTAAATTACTTATGTAAGTATTATTCGACAATTCCCTTTATAAGAGTTATTTAGGGGGGAAATTTAATGGTGATTGTGATTGCACAACTAATTATAATTTATTATCAAGAATTTAAGCAATTTAGTCAAAATTTAAATCACACTATGTTCATGTAATTAACTAAATGTGTGTAAAATCTTTTAGATTTACCCGGGATCTTATATTACTTTTCTTTTGTTCTTTACAAATTGGAAATAAAATAAAAGCATGAGTTTAAATAAACATTTTTAGAACCCTATAAAAGGTTTATACATTTTACTCATTCTCCATCCGTGCAATTAAAAATTACAATTAACTAATTTATCCTCCAAAGATATTAAATGAAGAGAGACAATTGTAGCACGCGCAATCTTATTTCATAATTGTTAATATTATTTATGAACATCATTTATATAGGAATGTTACACAATTAATTTATCTTTCAAAGATATTAATTGTAGAGAGACAATTGTAGTGTGCACAATGTTATTGCATGATTGTTAATATTATTTATGAATATCATTTACACAGGAACATTACATAATTATCTTCTCTTTGAGAAGATTGATCCTTAAGAATTATCATTTTAAAACTACAAATAGGTATACAATATTATATTTATTTGTTTTGTTTCTGCTTAATTTTTTTCCTTTGAACATTTGATTTGATTTGATTTTTTGTATATTTTTCTCAGATGATATATTTGTTGTTTTATTTTTGGTACTGCAACTTTTTTTTTTTATATCAATTCAATTACAAAATAACTAACTAACGCGCGAAGCGCGGATAAATTAACTAGTACTATGATTGATGCGGTGAGCTGTGTGAAATTGGGATTGAATGATCAAGGTTGTGTTTAGTTTCAAAACCAATCCTAAGGGGTAGTTCTCAGACAAAAAGTTAGGAAAGTTACTTAGCTCAACTAGGCCAAATCAACACTCAAGAATGAAATTTTCCTTAAACTTCACCTCCGCACGGCTCAAATCTAACAAAAAATAACTTAATATCATCAAACAATGCAAGAGAAACCAATTACGATTCATGAGCTATGGTCTTTATACAATTCTCCAAAAGTCAACCTTGGGCCCGACGGTCAAAACCCAAGTCCAAGGGTAGATCATGACTACTCATAACCCCATGAGTCCATATATGTGATTTTTTTCAAATCCGCGTCCAATTCGACTCTCAATTCCCAAATTTTTATTTTTTCGAAACATAGACAAAATTTTCCGAAATTTCTTTTAGATTCTCATGAATTTGATGTTAAATCTCATTTATAATCATGTACTATAGTTGAAAATTTATCAAAATCACTTACCCAATGATTGTATGTGAAAATTCTCTCTCCAAATCGCCTCCTACCGAGTCTAGGATTATAAATTGTGAAAATGAGAATCAAATCCCATCTTTCCAGTCATTTTATTCAAGTGCAGAAGTCACAATTACGACCATGGGTTCGCAATTGCGAACCCTCGCAAATGTGGCACCTGATAGCCTAAAGGAATGTCGCAAATGCGACACTGACTTTGTATTTGCGAAGTTTGTCCGTCTCGCAAATGCGAAACTACCCAGTTGAGGCCTTACTTTACAATTGCGAGTAAGGCATCGCAAATGGGATAGCTACCCCCCTCCTGTCCACTTAGCAATTGCAATGCTAGTGATCAGAATTGCGACACCTAAGACACCAACACACATGCAATCTGGAAATGACTCCAAACCTATCCGAAACACGTCTGAAACTCACCCGAGACCTCGGGGCTCCAAGCCAAACATCCTCACAAGTATAAAAATAGCATATGAACTTGCTCGCGTGATCAAGACACCAAACTAACATGTAGAATCACGAATCAAATATAAAAATGCATGAAATTAAAAAGGAAAACTCAAGAACCTCTATAATCACAACCAATCGTCCGAATCCTATCAAACCAACTCCGTATGCCTCCAAATTTTGCAGACAAGTTTCAAATAGCAAAAAGGACTTATTCCAAGTCCCAAAACTAAATTCTGAACCCAATAGACATAAAATCAACCTACGGTCAAACTTAAGGAAACTTCTAAACCTCAAATTATCAACTTTCGGCAAAACAAGTCAAATCAACCGAGGGACCTCCGAATTTAATTCCGGGCATATGCCCAAGTTAAAAATCATGATACGAACCTATCAGGACCATCAAAAAACTATTTCATGGTTGTTTTCATAATAGTCAAACCTTAGTCAATATTTTCATCTTTAGCTTCTAAATCAAGAACCAAAGGATCCAAATCATTTTAAAACTTTCCCGAAACAAAACTAACCACCCGCAATTCATAAAACCACAGATACACATATGGGAAGATTCTAAAGGAAAAACGAAGCTCAAATACATAAAATGACCGATCGAGTCATTATAATTGGTAGGCATAATGAAAATGTATATTCTACACTGGATTGGATTTGCTTACTCAATACAACATTTACTATGGGTGTACATGAGTAGAGTTGGTCTTATTTATTCTGTGATCTATTTTATGTGTTACTCTCTCATGATATATGGGTTGTAAGGCAACGTGATTATTCACACACGCATTGTGGTCCTGTTTAGGCTTTGTTGCACCTTAGTCGTGCTCGCCTTTCTGTGGTGTATTATGCTATCCGTCTCTCCATGGTTATGTTTATGAACCTTACATGCTTGTTTTTCATACACTTGTGTCTATTGAATATGAGAATTATGGCTTAATAGGTATTCCCATGTGGTTTAATATGTTTGGATTGGGTTGCGCACCGCAACAGACAATATTGGATAGGGTTGCACATCAAAAAAGTGTTATGTTTGGATATAACTCCTTGTGGCAACTTTATGTATTTTATTTCTCCTTTGTGGGATACGTTCATAGAGTTATACTTTCGTTGTTATATCGGTTAAACTTGCTAAATAGTTCTCTTATTTGATTCTCTTTCCATTAATGGTCATATCCGAGTTGTTGCTTGTTGAGCGAACTGATTATGTCATATGAGGTTCTACGTGGAATTTGGTGTGTCATGTTGGTTGATTAGCTTGTAATGGGTAAGACAAGGTTATTGGGCCTAAAATTAGTACAATCGAATTCAGATAAGATATGTCTCGAAGAAGAATGCCATTTGTTAACTCTGAATTTGGAAATGGTTCTTGTTGGACGAGAGGACTCCATGACTTATTGAAATTATGGGTTACTATGAGCTTCTACATGTTTCTTTCATCATTATCATCATTGCAAAGGGTTGGAATAAGGTTCTATCTAATATGTGGTATTTACCGATACTGGATTTAGTAATGAGCTTTAGGGTACATTGTGTGCTTACATTTCAAGAGTATATTTTTAGTTGATACAACTTGTGAGGATTGATACAGTGTATACATATAAGAACCAGATCTTAGGGGGAGTTCTGGATAGTGGAATTTGGTTTAGAGGCTTAGGGGCTAAGGTTGAAGAAAGGATCTTCGGCCAGAACAGTGTTAATGGGCTTATATGGGTTGAGGTGACGTGATATCACCCATGGTTATGTTTATGATGAGCTTATATAGTTATTCGATGGCTTTGGAATGAATCTTGGCACGTTCGAGACGAACATATGTTTAAGTGGGGGAAAATGTAATTACTCGACCGATCATTTTATGTTCTAGCACCTCTCTCTATAATTTGATACCTTGAGTGGCTTCCTATGATATGTTATGACTTGTGTGTTAATTGTTAGTGTTGATTTATGAGATGTTCAGGATTGGTTTGGAAGTGTAATTCTCATTATGGAAGCTTTAAGTTGGAAGAGTTGACTAAGGTTTGAATTGAGTAAACAACCTTGGAATCAGGATTTGATAGTTTCAATAGGTTTGTATGGTGATTATGGACTTGGGCGTAAGTTCGAATTTTGGATTTGGAGGTTCCTAGAAGGTTGATAGTTTGAAGGATTAGAGAGTTTATTGGTTTAACTAGAAGTTGACATTGGTGTTATTTGACTTCGATTATGGTTTTGAGACTTTGGATAGGTTCATTTGGCTTAATGGAACTTGTGTGCAAAGTTTTGTTGTAATCCGGAATGTCTATGTGTGATTCGAACGCATTCAACGAAGTTTGAATATTTGAAAGTCAATAGATCGATTTGATCTTTGATTCTTGATTTTGTTATTGTTTTTTATGTTTCGAGACTTGGGACAAGTTTGTAGAAAGTACATGGACTTGTTGGAATTATTAGACAGGGACCCGGGGGCTCGGGTGACTTTCAGGGTGGTTTTAGACCATTTCGAACCAAGTTAGAATTGTTAGTTCTTGATGGTATCACGGTAGTCTCGCGTTCGCGAAAATGAGAGTGGGCTGGAGGAATTTGTTCTACAAGTTCGCGAGTGGTGGTCTGCGTTCGCAAAAGGGATTGGTTTGTTGGCATATACGATGGCAAAGGTTGTTCCGCAAATGCGGAGAAGGTTTTGGCTGGGGTAGGATTGCTCTAAGCGTTTGTGAAGGAGGTTCCACAAACATGAAGAAGCTTTTGAGGGAGGACAAAGTTGTGCATCGCGAACGCGATGGTCTAGTGGAGTTCGCGAAGAAGGATTCGCCGGGTAGTATTTATAGCCAGTTTTCAGAATTTTGAGCTTATTTTCTCATATTATGAACCCTAAACTCTGAGATGGGAGTTTTGTCATGAAGATTTTCGTACAAGGAAAGAGGGTAAGTTCTTTATAAACTATTCGTGATTATATTTAAGAATTTACACGAATTATTAACACAAAAAATATGGAATTTGAAATGAAATTTAGCTTTTTTGTGTACAACTTAAGAGAGTATATTTTAGGGATTTGACCACCGATTGGGACTTAGATTTGAAAACTAATTATATATGCGGACTTGGCAGGTTATAGATCATCGATATTTGGTATTGATTTCGGATTTTAGGCACACGGGCCTGGGCTGACTTTTGTTGGCTTTTTAGAATTCATCAAATATCGAAGCTTTATGGATTGAGATCACTTCCTATAGTATTGTTTGACTTCCTTGGATGATGTTTCGTTAGATTCGAGCATGTTGGAGGTGATTTATTAGGGAAAATTTGTTTCGGAGCTTTAGACTATCGAGGATGAGGTAAGTATCTTTCCTAGCTTTGGTTTGAGGGAATTTTCCTAATAAATGATATTATTTGCTACATATGGGGGGGGGGTGATGTATATGCAAGCTTACAAGCGTATATGTATGTTTCATGGGTATTCATGCTCGGGGTAGATTTTAGATTACTTTATCCCTTGTTTGGTTGTGTGTTCTATTTGTTTTATGTTTGTACTTGACTGAATGACTACGCGAACGTAACTAGCCATGCTAGAGTTATTGTTAGGTTAATGAAACCTTGATTTAGACGTAGTTACCCGTATATTATGAACACACTTCGATATTTGTTATTCTTGCGTTATGCCTTACACTGTTGTGTAAGGCTTAGTCCCAAGGTTGGATGCTTAAGTTATGAGAGTTGATTGGAGTTTGAATTTTGTGTAGACGACTCCAGAATGGATGTTGGATGGTTCCAATGTGATTTTGGACTTAGGCATATGTCCGTATGTGGATATAGAGGTCCGTAGGTTGGTTTGGTTCTTTTTGGCGAAAGTTGGAAAGTTAAAGGTTTGGAAGGTTGATAGGTTTGACCGAGAGTTGACCTTGTTGATATAGTTTAAGATTTTTGTTTCGAGGGTTGGAATAGTTCCATTGTGCCATTTGGGACTTCTATGAAAAATTTGAGGTCATTCCGATTTGATTTGATATGGTTCGGTATTAGTTTAGAAGTTAAAAGTTTATTTGTTCACTATGCTTGAATCGAGGTGCGATTTGTGGTTCTGATGTTGTTTTATGTGATTTGAGGCCTCGAGTAAGTTCGTGTTACGTTTTGGTATTGGTTGGAGGGATTGTACAGGGTACTGGGGATCTCGGGTGTGTATCAGATTAATTTTGGATTAGTTTCATGTTGCATTGCTGAAGATTTTTGGCTTCTGGTGTTTTCGCATCTGTGGGGGGTTTAGCCGCAAATGCAGAGCCGCAGGTGCGGCCAATGTTGCATAGGTGCAAAAGTTGGTCCTGGCAGAGGAAGACCGCAAATGCAGGCACAGGAGCGCAAATGCGCTTGTGCAGAAGTGGCGCGAGTCCACAGAAGCGGACCCGCAGGTGTGAAGGGAGGATCCACAGAAGCGGAAGGTCGGGCACTAGAAGGGGACATCAAATACGGCCCTTGTTCCATTGAAGCGGCACCATAGAAGCGGTTAAGTGGCCGCAGGTGCGAGTTTGCTGGACAGAATACTTATATCGAGGGTTTGGTATATTTTCTCATCTTTGTAGTTGTGAAGCTCGGTTAGAGGAGATATTTGGAAGGCTTTTCATCACAATTGAAGGGGTAAGTTATTCTTACTTGAATTTGATGGCAAATATTGATTACCCATATATTATTATACCTAATTTATATGAATTAAAGGCAGGATTTGAGGGTTTTTGGACTATGATTTTAGAGAGTAAGATTTGATGATTTGAGGGTCGATTTAAGGTTGGAATTGGATGAGATACATATATTTGGAATCGTATTGGAATAGATGTTTAGAATTTAGGAATTTGTTGGGTTTCGGGGTGTGGCCTGGGGTTTACTTTGCATAATTGATTCAAGATCTAAGCTTTATTGTCACGACCCAAACCGATGGGCTACGATGGACACCTGGTATCATACTCAACCGAGTACCAACGTAACGTATCTTTCTTATTACATCATCATATACATGTGACATATGGGCCTAATAGGCCAACATGATCATTTATAAACTCAAAACATAGGCCGACAAGGCCGTACAATCTTTCACGTACATGACATATGTCTACAAGCCTCTAAGAGTACATAAATGTTATAAAGGTTAGGACAGGGCCCCACCATACTAATCAGTACATGCCCTAATCATACTGACCACATAAGCAACTCCGAAGTAAATGAAGCACACCAACACCTTCCGCTGAGCTGATAGCCTACTTGGAGGACTCTCAACCTGTCTATCAGGACCTGTGGGCATGAAACGCAGTGTCCCCAGGCAAAAGGGATGTCAGTATGAATAATGTACCGAGTATCTAAGGCACATAAATAAGTACATAATAGACATGGAAAAAATATAGAGTAAATGACTCAACCTGTAAGTCTGGATAACTCTGTAAATCATGAAATAAATATAGTGTCATGCATATGCGTATGAATGTCATGTCGTGCATAGGTACATGTTTCATAACATCATCAGGTCTCTGAGGGTATCCCATCATATCATCTCGGCCACTGTGGGCAAAATCATCAACGTATACCATCTGATCAGGTGGTGGTGCGTATATAACGCCGTAATCTTTTTCCATATCCCATATATATATATATATATATAATGCCATCTGGTCATGGGTCAATGTACATGTATAAATGCATGAAATTCATAGGAAATACGTTAATAAGATTTTCTCGGAATGTCATAAAAATAATATGCATGTCGTATAAATTTTATCAAATACGTATTCTTCTGAGACCCATGAACAGATGATAAAATAATAGGACATATGGAGAATCAAGAACATAGGCATCTCTAGCAGTTTTACGAATAGAGTCATTTATGGAAGTTATATATTTTCTCATTTCATTTGTATCGTATAGATCATGCCAAAAGAAATAAGGGATAGCCTTAACATACCTGGAGTAGGAAAAAATCCGTATGATATTCTTGGAAAAGGTTGCACCGTACTCCTTTAGAATCGCAAAATCTTACATTGCTAAAGTGCTAAGAAATCTCGTTGGAATTCTTCTGTTTCAAGAAATCTTGTTGAGATCTTGTTGGATTGGGGTCACATCTATTTTTGAATATTTATAGTATGGAGAAGATTATAAGATTGTTGATTATGTTAAGGCCAAGTGAAGAACACAATGCCAAACTTTTAATGTCTTAGTAGTCTTTACGTAAGTGTCATTTGTATGACACCTTGGATGGCCACCTTTCATTTTATATCATGAGTCATTTAATTTGAATGCGGGGCTGCCACCTCATGCCCTTTAATCCTTATCCAACATAATTCCTTAATTAATTGGGTAATATCCCATTATCCAATAATTAACCAATCACCCACATAATTAAGAATTATCTCAAATTACTTAAAATACTACTCACTTTTAACATACCTTGTACATCTTACTATCATGGTCATGTAGTACATTGTATGACACTAGTCCATAAATACCGGGTATTATAGCCCGGTCCTATTTTATCCCAAATTGCCAAGCTTCGACGAAACTCATTTTCTTTGATTTTCTTACCCTCTCACCTTCACGAATTTACTTATCCCTTGTTTGAAATAGCATAATGCTTATAACCTCAAAATAATCTCATTCCCGAGCTTACGTTGATTAACTTACGACAAAACTTCAACGTACGAAAATGCGGGACGTAACATCTCATTTTCGATCTTATATCAATTTACTTATGGCGTACTTCCACGTATGAAAATATGGGGTGTAACATTTATCTTTTGGAATTGTTTCCTATGACTTTTATTGATGATAATAAGTTGTATTGATTAAATTTGAGTCGCTTGGAGTTCGATTCGCGTAGGAAGGGCTTTTTAAAGTATTGATTTCCGCGTTTTGAGGTAAGTAACATATCTAAACTTGGATTTGAGGGTTATTATCCCTGAGAACTATGATATTTGAAATGTGTTGGGGGTGACACATGTGCTAGTTGACGGGCGTGTGTGCATGCATCAGGGTATTCTTGATCGGGGTAGTTCTTAGGATATTATATGCCTTGTTTTGATATCATGCCTCATTGTACCCGTGTTTTCTCAACTCGTATGATCATTTGAGCTAAGATTCATATTAAAAATCATGTCTAGGGTATGTGCTTATTTGTTGAGACATGATAGCGCTATTCTTGTGGTTTCGAGCTGTTTTGCCTTAATTGTAAATATTCTCTCACTCATGATATTATATCCATGTATGATATATCTGTCTCAGCGCACTTCTATTTGATTTCTCACATGTTATTGATTCCTCATACATGTAACACTGTTGAACGGAGTACTGTGAGATATGGTTAACTGAGACTTGAGTGGTTGGTGACTGACTTGGGCCATAGAGCTGATTTGGTACTGATTTTGAGGTGACGTGTATACTAGGTCCATATTGCGTTAAGTGGTATTTTGTTTGGGGCGGCGCGTGCATGAAGCCCCATATTTAGGCTATGTTATATTGATTAGCGCTTGGGCAAGGATTCGCCCCTCTGGAGTCTGGTTTTCACAAAGAGTGCAGGCACATGATTATATATGTGCTTTGGTGAGGGGCACTTGTTCCAGGCATCCGTACAGTGCTGAGTGTTGTTGTGTGTGTGACGGTGAGGGGCACTTGTGCCAAGCACCGTGAGCGTGCTGAATGTGATTATACTTGATGATTACATTGAGATGATATTGACTTGACATGTATATTTGACAAGCAGGCATAGGGATGTATTTTCCTCTTGCTATCTGGTAATTGAAATGTCTTATCTGTGTTAGGCTTTGATTGTTATACTTGTCAAGCATGTCTAAATTCCCGTAATTGTGAACAAGTTGAAGATGGTATCTTTATGTTATTTACTTTTCATGTCTTCATTAGATCTGGAGTTGTTATTGATTATTGGTGTTGGTTACTGAATCTTCTTCCGAGCTCGTCACTGCTTGCAGTCCAAGGTTAGGCTTATTGCTTATTGAGTATATGGGGTCAGTTGTACTCATACTACACTCTGCACTTCATGTGAAGATCCATGTACTTTCGAGCGCGGTAATTGCTAGAGTTGCCTTGGTACCGGTTTGTGGAGACTACGAGGTAGTTGCTATGTCATTCGCAGACCTTGGAGTTCACTTTCATTTATTTCTGTTATTATTGTTCTATTGTTTAGACGGTTGTACTGAGGATTTGGCCTTGTATTTTGATATTCAGTAGTGATCATGCACTCGTTGACACTAGATCTTTGGGATGGTTGTAGTTGTATTATGTTGTATTCTCAGATTTTCCCTGATGTTTCCACTTTTGAGTTTATTATGTTTTGATTATTGTGCTCATTATTATTGTGAAATTGTTGGCTTTCCTAACAAGTAGTGTTAGGTACCGTGGCGGAACCGATGGGAGTTTTGGTCGTGACATTGGTCTTTCCAACATCATTCAACCACCAAGAGGCCTTTCCCCAAGACATCCACCTTGAAATCTCGGCGTCTCGGCTAGATCTTCTTGATGTAAGGGCTCTTTATGCCCAAATTCTAGAACGACAGTAAAATGCAACACTCCGAGATGGGTCTGGTTGGTCAACGTTGATTTGATCGGCGTCAGAGGTTGTGAAGTGGCCAGAGACCAACACCACTCTATAGATCTTGAGAAAACCTACCAAGTGGTGTAAGTCTCGAAGCTGGACAAGTTTTGATTGAATAGGAATTAACAAAGGGGAAGTGGGGTCTTGGTGCTTGATTTAATGGCAAAGGGATGAGAATGGAGGTCCGATCTTAGTATGATGGGGTAGAGAAGGAAAAGAGGAATCGATTAGTGTTGGTTTGGCGCGATTTGATTGACTCCGGCCGGCGTAGACAATATTTGGTCGGTGGTAAATAGTGGTCAAGGTAGGTTTGATTGGTGGTGGTTGGCGGAGGTGATTTTCGGCCGCCTAGGAGGGGAGAGAGTTAGGAGAGGAGAGGGGTGGAACTGAAAGACTCGATTTTTAATTTGAGTCTTTTGATTAAAAGGGTTTCTTGTGAAAAACGACGTAGCTTGGTTCCGTTTGTGGGTCTCAATATACATGAGGATGGGCTGGGTATTGGACTGGATGGGCGTGGGTGCTTAGGCAGCTGGGCCGTGGATTCACTAGCCCAAATTATCATTTTAAACACAATATCATGCCCCTTTTCCTTTCTTTTTTTCTTTTCACAATTAACCAGTTTAATTAACACTCTAATCAAATCCTATTATACACAATTAACCCAATTATCTATTTTTCTAATAATTTAATTATTTAGAACATAAATAAATGTAGTAAAATAGTTAATTATGCCAACAATAACTCCTAAAATGCAAAACGAATAACGACTAATGATTTTTGTGTTTTAAAATGCAACTAGCAATAATTGTTTTTGGTGATTTTATGATTTAAAGTGTTCCTAATTATGCAAAACAAAAATCAAATAAATCTAAAAATGCAATAAAATGCAAATAAATAAATAAATAAATAAAAGTTCCTAAAAATTCTACAAAAAATAAAAAAAGATTAAAAGACCATTTTGAAGTACTTTTAGGAGTAATTTTCACGGGGCAAAAATTATGTGCTCACAACTGCCCATCTTTTCTCGAGAACATGAAGATTTTTCCGGCAAAGACATAGTGAGCAATTATGATTAATATTTTTCTGTTTGATACTCCATGGGAAGCATTATGAAAAAGTTGATCGAACCTTGGTTCCGAAGTTGCCTACATATCCTTGACTGTAAAGGTATCATGTCAGTGTAATTCTAGAAGTTTTGGTAGCTGGGACTACCGAAGAGCTGTGATTTCACTGTTGTTGCTGCTGTTTTGTTTCATGAACTCATTATTACACAAAAATCAAAAGAAACTAAATATGCCTATCAACTACGAGTTACAAGATTTTTATCTATAAGTCTTTTGAAGGTTGGTCTTGAGTTTTGACTAGTTCTTCATGCAGACATTGACTTGAACCTTGATGTGTCATGACCTAAATCTCAACATGTTGTGATGGCGCCTATCACAGTACCAGACAAGCCGACAATCACATAATAACTACGGATGTTAAAATAGAAGCATGATATAACAAGTTTAACAGTGAAAACAAATCTCATAAACCGATAAGCACAACCGCTATTCAACTACAAAATCTCCCAAAATCCGGGTGTCACCGAGTACATGAGCTACTAAGTGTCAACACAATGTAAATCGCTAATACAACTGTCTGAAAGATAGAACAATATAAAATAAACTAAAAGGAAGGAGAGTCAAGGTCTGGGAGCGTCATAGAAGATACCTCAATAATCTCCAAGCAGATACTGCACCAAGTCTAGCAACTGCCGTGCCCAGAAGTACCTGGATCTGCACACGAAGTGCAGAGTGTAGTATGAGTACAACCGACCAAATATACTCAATAAGTAATAGGACTAACCTTGGGCTGAAAGCAGTGATGAGCTCAAAAGGGTATAGTCCAAATCCAGATAATAACAGTACATATATAACAGGGAAATGATAGTATTAACTCAAAGAAATACCACAATCAATTTGTACACAGTACAGAAATGTAGACACGCTTTAAAGCTTAACAGTTTAAGCTCAACATGGATAAAATATGCCAAGTATGACTGATATGAGGGATGGTACATCTCTATGTCTACATGTCAAATGCACATGTCACATGTAATGCATCATAGTGATAAACTCATGTACTCGCAATCTCGGAGTACTCCATCTCACTTTCTCACACTCCCACTCATCAATAGCAATCACTCAGCATTGTATGGAACCTGCGCTCACTGCTGGTATGTTAGACTTCGGAGGGGCGGAGCCTGCCAAAGTGCTAAAATAAAGCCAATATGGCCTGCTGTGGCATGCAGCCCGATCCCATAATAATAGATAAAGCCTATAAGGCCTGCTGCGGCATACAACCTGATCCATAATAATAATAATACATAAAAAGCGAAGAAGGCATGTTGCGGCATGCAGCTCGATCCACAACCTCACTCACAACACGGCTCTCAGGTCCCAACTCTTTCATCAATCTCTCCAGTCTCTCTGGCTCACATATCTCATGCAAATCAGCCCAAACAATGATACATAATGTAATAATAAATGACAACAGATACGGGTATATGATATGCAAATGATTGATGTGACTGAGTACATAATTGCAATTTAAGCAAATAATTCAACAATTGAAATGACCTCAGTGGGTCCCAACAGAATAAACATATAGCCTAAACATTATTTCTAACATGGATTGCCGCTCAATTACTCTAACACGTAGGCATTTCATGAATAGCAACAAGGTTTGCTAACTACACGGTACCACGGAATCAACCAAGTCACACTTACCACGGTGCACGTCCACACGCCCGTCACGTAGCATGTGCATCACCTCAAAACCAACCATATAACACATATTTCAGGGATTCATAACCTCAATACCAAGTTTAGAAATGTTACTTATCTCACACCGTGCAAATCACTACTCCAACAAGCCCTTGCCTCACGAATCGGCATCCGAATGACTCGAATCTACTCACAAACAACTTAATACAATCAATACAAGCTATATCAATCGATTCCATACGATAAAGCTAAGTTCTTTAACCAAAGTTACAAAGTCAACCCAAAATGTCAACCCCCGATCCCACATCTCGGAATCTGATAAATTTACAAAATCCGAATACCCATTCAATAACGAGTCCAACCATAATCAATCATCAAATTCCTAGCTCAAATTGCCTTTCAAATCCTCAAAATGTAGTTTATGAAGTTTCTACAATTTTCCCTAATTTTTCCAAGCAAAACACTAAATAAATGGTAAAAATAATGATAGATTCATGTATATTAACCAAATTCAAGTTAGAATCACTTACCCCAATCAATTCCTTAAAACTTCCTTCAAGAATCACCTCAATCTAAGCTCCCAAAGTCCAAATGTGAAATAATACTCTAACCCTCATTTTTTAAATTATGTAATCTGCCCAGTTGTTCCTCTTTGCGATCGCGAAGAACAAAAATGGTGCCCTAAAAAATACGCATCGCGAATGCGTACAGACCATCATGAACGCGCTGATAAATCCCCCAAAGGTAATCGCGGATAAACTTATGCGATCTCGTAGAGCAACGCATTTGACTTCCCATGCCTCCTCTTCCTTCATCGCGAACGCGACACTTCTCACGCGTTCCCGTAGCACTAACTCCCCAAGCTTCACGATCGCGGAGCAACTCTCGCAAACGCGTAGAAAATTTTCACCAGTCACCCAAACAAGCTTTCGCGATTGCGGACTTTCTCACGCGATCGCGTATAAGGGAACCAGATACCTGAACATCAACAATCCCATAAGGCCAAACTCAAATCCGAAACAAATCCGAATCTCAACCGAAGCCCCCGGAACCCCATTCAAACATACCAACACATCCTAAAACATCATACAAACTTAGTCGAAGCCTCAAATCATATAAAAAAATATCGAACACATGAATCACACCCCAATTCAAACCTAATGAACTATTAAACTTCTAATTTCTAAAACCAATGCCGAAATACACCAAATCAACTCCGATTGACCTCAAATTGTGCACACAAGTCATAAATGACAGAACAGACCTATTCCATTTCCTGGAACCAAAATCCGAGCCTAGTAATAATAAAGTCAACTCTCGGTCAAACTTCTCAACTTTCCAACTTTTGCCAATTCAAGCCAAAATGACCTACGGACCTCCAAATCAATACTCCTAAGTCCAGTATCACCATACAAAGCTATCAGAACCATCAAAACTCCATTTAGGAGTCGTTTCCATATAAGTCAATATCCGGTCAACTCTTTCAACTTAGGCTTCAAACCTTGGGACTATGTGTCCCAGTTCATTCCGAAACTTCCCCAAAACCAAACCAACCACCCCGACAAGTCATATAATTATAATTGAACATATAATAAGCAATAAATGGGGGGGACGAGGCTACAATATTCAAAATGACTGGCCGGGTCGTTACATTCTCCCCCTTTTAAACAAACATTCATCCTCGAACGAGTCTAGAATCATACCCGGAGCCTCAAATAGTTAAGGATAGATGCTTCGCATCTCTCCCTCGGTCTCTCAAGTGGCCTCTTCGACAGGCTGACATCTCTACTGTATTATCACCGAAGCTATATTCATTGATCTCAACTTTTGAACTTGCCGATCCAAAATGGCCACCGGCTTCACATCATAGGTCAAATCCCAATCTAACTGAATCGTGATAAAGTCCAACACGTTAGACAAATCACCAAAATACTTCCGGAGTATGGAAACATGAAACACTGGGTGAACACTCGATAGACTAGGTGGTAATGCAAGCTTGTAAGCCACCTCTCTAATACTCTCAAGCATCTCAAAAGGGCCAATATACCGAGGGCTCAACTTGCCCTTCTTCCCGAACCTCATAACACCCTTAATTAGTGAAACTCTGAGTAATACTTTCTCTCCCACCATGTAGGCAACATCACAAACCTTCCGATAGATGTAACTCTTCTGTCTAGATTGTGCCATGCGAAGCCGATCCTAAATCATCTTACCATTTTCCAAAGCATCCTTAACCAAGTTCGTACCCAATAGCCTAGCCTAACCCAGATCAAACCAACCAACCGAAGACCGACACCACCTACCATATAAGGCCTCATACGGAGCAATCTAAATATTCGATAGGTAGCTGTTGTTGTAGGCAAACTCTACAAGCGGTAGAAACGAATACCAAGAACCCCCGAAATCCATGACACAACCGCATAGCATATCCTCCAATATCTGAATGGTACGCTGACACTTTGTTTGTCTGAGGGTGGAATATTGTACTCAACTCAACCCATAAGCCTAACTCCCGTTGCACTGCTCTCCAAAACTACGATGTGAACCGCATGCCCTGATCTGCAATAATGGACACCAACACACCGTGAAGGCAAACAATCTCGCAAAAATAGATCTCAGCCAACCGCTCCAAAGAATAGGTAGTCCCAATTGGAATGAAATGTGGGGACTTAGTCAGCCGGTTCACAATTACCCAAATAGCGTCAAATTTCTTCAATGTCTGTGGGATCCCAATTACGAAGTCCATGGTGATACACTCCTATTTTTGCTCTGGAATCTCCAGCCTATGAAGCAAACCACCTGTCCTCTGATACTCATACTTCACCTGCTGACAATTCAAGCATCAAGCTACAAACTCCACTATATCTTTCTTCATTCTCCTCCACAAATAGTGCTACCTCAAGTCCTGGTACATCTTCGCGGCACCCGGATGAATGGAATACCGCGAGCTGTAGGCCTCTTCAAGAATCAACTCACGTAGCCCATCCATATTGGGGACACAAATCTGACCCTGCTTCCGCAACACCCTATTATCTCCAATAGTAACCTCCTTTGCATCACCATGTTGAACTGTGTCCTTAAGGACAAGTAAATGGAGGTCATCATATTGACTCTCTGTAATGCGATGATATAAAGAAGATCGAGAAACTACGCAAGCTAGAACCAGACTAGGCTCTGAAACATCTAACCTCATGAACTCATTGGCCAAGGCCTGAACATCTGATGCAAGCGGTCTCTCACCAATAGGAATATATGCAAGGCTACCAATGCCCATCGCCTTTCTACTCAAGGCATCGACTCTACATTGGCCATCCCAAGATGATACAAAATGGTAATATCATACTCTTTTTACAACTCCAACCATCTCCATTGCCTCAAATTTAGATCCTTCTGCTTGAACAAGTGCTGAAGACTCCGATGATCTGTAAATACATCAAAAGACATGCCGTAGAGATAATGCCTCCAAATTTTCAATGCATGAACGATGCTGCCAACTCTAAATCATGAACGAGGTAGTTCTTCTCATGAGGCTTCAACTGACATGAAGCATAAGCAATCACTCTACCCTCCTGCATCAAGACGCACCCAATACCAATCTGAGAAGCATCAAAATACACTATATAAGAACCGATACGGAAGGTAAAACTAGAATTGGAGTTGTGATCAAGGAAGTCTTGATCTTCTGAAAGCTCTCCTCACACTCATCAGACCACCTGAATAGAGCACCCTTCTAGGTTAACTTGGTCAAAGACGCTACAATGGACGAGAACCCCTCCACGAAACAAGAATAATATCCGGCCAAACCAAGAAAACTCCGAATCTCAGTAGCTAAAGACGGTCTGGGCCAACTCTAAACCACCTCAATCTTCTTCAGATCCACCTTGATCCCCTCGCTTGACACCACGTGCCCCAAGAATGCCACTAAACGGAGCCAAACGCACAATTGGAGAACTTAGAATAAAGCTTCTCCTTCCTCAACGTCTGTAGTACAATGCTCATATGATGTTGCTCCTCCTGGCTATGTGAGTATACCATCATAATAAATACTATGACAAACGAATCAAGATATGGCTGAAAAACACCGTTCATCAGAACGATGAATGTTGTTGGGGCATTGGTCAGCCCAAAAGACATCACAAGGAACTCATAGTGACCATAGCGGGTCCGGAATGCCGTCTTCAGAATATGAGAGTCCAGAATCGTCAACTGGTGATACCCAGACCTCAAATCAATCTTAAAGAACACTCTAGTTCCCTGAAGTTGGTCGAATAAGTCATCAATGCGCGACAAAGGATACTTGTTCTTAATTGTAACTTTGTTCAACTGCCTATAGTTAATGCACATCCGTATAGTACCATCCTTCTTCTACACAAACAGAACCGGTGCATCCCAAGGCGACACACTAGGCCTGATGAACCACTTATCAAGAAGCTCCTGAAGTTGCTCTTTTAATTCCTTTAACTCTGCCGGTGCCATATGATACGGAGGGATAAAAATGGGCTGAGTGCGCGGTACCAAGTCAATACCAAAATCAATGTCCATGTCGGATTTCATGCCCGACAGGTCTGCAGGAAACACATCTGAAAAGTCTCGCACTACATGAATCGAATCAATTGTTGGAGTATTAGCACCAACATCCCTTACAAAAGACAAATATGACAAACACCCCTTCCCAACCACCCGTTGGGCCTTCAGATATGAAATCACCATAGTAGGGACATAGTCCATAGAACCTCTCCACTTGATTATAGGTAACCTCGGCATAGCCAACTTCACGGTCTTAGTGTGATAATCTAGAATAGCATGACATGGGGACAACTAATCCATGCCCAGAATCACATCAAATCAACCACACTAAGCAATAAGAGATCAACTCTCGTCTCCATTACCCCAATGGTCACCACACACGACCGATACACACGGTCTACAATAATAGAATTGCCTACCAACATAGATACATGAACAAGCGAACGGAAGGACTCATAGGGCATATCCAAATAATGAGCAAAATACGATAATACATAAGAATAAGTCGAACCGGGGTCAAATAATATGGAAGCATCCATGTGGAACACTGAAACAATACATGTGATCACTGCGTATAAAGCAACGGCCTCTGGCCTGGCAGGGATAACGTAGAATCGAGCCTGATTGCCACCCCCTCTAGGGCGACCTATAGCTGCCTGAGCCCCACCCGGAGTTAGCTGAGCGGGTGGTGAAGTAACTGGTGCGGAAGTCATAACCTGACTCCCTATGATGAATTGGACCTCCCAAGAGACGGGGACAATACCTCCTCACATGTCCAAACTCCCCACTCTCAACTCTGATCCGTCAGTGGTGGTGGAGACTGAATTGAACCCCAAGAACCAGAATAGCTACTAGTAGGACTTGGTATAGATTAACCCAGAACTAATGGAGCACGGGATGAACTCTGAGCTGGGAGGGCACTATATGAACCATGGCTAGCTAATGCAACACGATGAACCGGATGAGCCACCTGAGCGGGCCTATAAGGGCGACCCCGGCTTTGGTGGGACTGTCCTCCAGAAGAAACACCACTGAAACCACCCGAATCACGAGGCCTCTTGGCCTCCCTCTCCTCATGCTCTTGACTACGAACCTGCTCTAGTTGACTAGTAATATCAACCACCTCGTCGAACCTAGCACCTGATGCAATCTCCCGAGAGATGACAAAGCGCAATCCATAGTTGAGGCCATCAATGAACCTTCAAATCCTCTCCATCTCTGTGGGAACAAACCAGATCACATGGTAAGACACCTCTGAGAATCTCATCTCATATTGGGTCACTGACATACCCTCCTAGTGTAGCTTCTCAAACTGCCTATGCAACTCCTCCTTACGGGTCTGTGGAACAAACTTCTCTAAGAAGAGAACTGAGAACTCGTGCCACGTAAGTGGTGTAGCGTCGGCTGGCCTGCTTAACTTATAGGTCTCCCACCATCTAAATGCTTCCCCCAATAGAAAAAAAGTAGTAAATAACAGTCCACTAGTCTCCAGAATACCCGTCGTGTGAAGGATCTAGTGATATCTTTCTAGGAAATCCTGAGAATCCTCTAACTCAGCCCCACTGAACTCTGGAGGCCTGAGCCTCCCAAACCGCTATAATCTCTTCTACTCCTCGTCACTTAAAGGTGGACCAATCGGGGCATGAGTAGCTGCAATCGGCTGGGCTGGTAGTACCCCCGGTGTCTGAAGTCCCTAAACTACCTACTCTGGAGTACGGACGGCGGGAGTCTGAGCACCTCCCTCAGCTTGAGAAGTGACTGGTGCGGCCAGAACTGGAATCGCCTGAGCAAGGCTAGTGCATAAAGTCAATATCTGGGCTAGAGCCTCCTGAAGTCCTGGAATCACAATGGGCACAGCTGGTGCCTGAGCTTGTCCCACCGGCTCAACCATATCTGGTATCTGCTCCTGAGCTAGAGCAACTGGTTGCTCCATGGGTGCTGCTCTAGTTGTTGTACGAGCTGTACCTCAGCCTCTACCACAATCCTAGCTAGTGGTACTGGTGGTCTTCCGCTCGATCCGGTAGCACGTATCCTCACCATCTGTGAGAGAATAGAATAATCGAAGTTTAGTTTCCAAACTCAACAAATCCGCATGACAAGAGTAAAAGAAAGTGAAGTTTTCCTAATGGTTCGGTAGCCTTGTGAAGATAAGTACAAACGTCACCCTACAGATACGCAAGACTCTACTAAACTAGCTCATGACTCGTGAGACCTATGTAACCTAGGCTCTGTTACCAACTTTTCATGACCCAAATTGCAACCTGTCGTGATGGCGCCTACCACAGTATTAGGCAAGTCGACAATCACAGAATAACTACGCATTTTAAAATAGAAGCATGATATAATAAGTTTAACAGTGAAAAAAATCTCATAAAATCGATAAGCACAACCGCGATTCAACTACAAAATCTCCCAAAATCTGGGTGTCACCGAGTACATGAACTACTAAGTGTCAACACAATCTAAATCGCTAATACAACTGTCTGAAAGATAGAATAATATAAAATAAACTAAAAGGAAGGAGAGTCAAGGTCTGGGGCCGTCATAGCAGCTACCTCAATAATCTCCAAGCAGATACTACACCAAGTCTCGCGACCGCCGTGCCCAGAAGTACCTAGATTTGCACACGAAGTCAGAGTGTAGTATGAGTACAACCGACCAAATGTACTCAATAAGTAATAGGACTAACCTTGGGCTGAAAGCAGTGACGAGCTCAAAAGGGTATAGTCCAAATCCAGATAATAGCAGTACAGATATAACAGAGAAATTACAGTAATAACTTAAAGAAATCCCATAATCAATTCGTATACAGTACAGAAATGTACACACGCTTTCAAGTTTAAGAGTTTAAGCTTAACACGAATAAAATATGCCATGTATGACTGATATGAGGAATGTTACATCTCTATGTCTACATGTCAAATGTACATGTCACATATAACCCATCACATTAATAAACTCATGTACTCGCAATCTCAGAGTACTCGATCTTACTATCTCACACTCCACTCATCAATCTCAAACGCTCAGCACTGTATGGTACCTGCGCTCACTACTTGTATGTCAGAATCCGGAGGGGCGGATCTTGCCCAAGCGCTAATATAAAGCCAATATGGCCTGCTATGCATGCAGCCCGATCCCATAATAAACGATAAAGCCTATAAGGCCTGCTGCGGCATGCAACCTGATCTATAATAATAATAATAATAATATACATAAAGCTAAGAAGGCCTGCTGCGGTGTGTAGCCCGATCCACAACCTAACTCATGACACGACTCTCAGGCCCCAACTCAGTCATCCATCTCTTTAGTCTCTCTGGCTCACAAATTTCATGCCAATCAGCCGAAACAATGATACATGATGTAACAATAAATGACAACAAAAATTGAGATATGATATACAAATGATGGATGTGGGTGATTACATAATTGCAATTTTAGCAAATAATTCAACAGAAGAAAATGACCTCTGTGGGTCCCGATAGAATAAGCATATAGCCTAAACATGATTTCTAACATGGATTGCAACTCAATTACTCTAACACGTAGGGATTTCATGAATAGCAACAAGGTTTGTTAACTACATTGTACCACAGAATCAACCAAGTCACAATTATCATGGTGCACGCCTACACGCCTGCCACCTAGCATGTGCTTCACCTACACACCAACCACATAACATATATTTCAGGGATTCGTACCCTCAGCACCATGTTTAGAAGTCTTACTTACCTCAAACCACGCATATCACAATTCTAACAAGCCCTTGCCTCGCGAATCGGCCTCCGAACGACTCGAATCTAGTCACAAACAACTTAATATGATCAATTAAAAGCTATAGGAATCGATTCAATATGATAAAGCTAAGTTCTTTAACCAAAGTCAAAAACTCAACCCCCAGTCCCACTTCTCGGAATCCGACAAAATTTAAAAAATCCAAACAATCATTCAATAGCGAGTCCATCCATTCCAAAATCATCCAATTCCGACCTCAAATCACCTTTCAATTCCTCAAAATGAAGTTTATGAAGGTTTTACAACTTTTCCCGATTTTTCCAACTCAAAACACTAATTAAATAGTAAAAACAATTATAGATGCATGTATATTTACCAAATCCGAGTTAGAATCACTTACCCCAATCAACTCCTTGAAAATCCCTTCAAGAATCACCTCAATTCGAGCTCCCAAAGTTCAAATGTGAAATAATACTCTAACCCTCGTTTTTGAAATTATATAATCTGCCCAGTTATTCCTCTTCGCGATTGCGTAAAATCCTTCACGATCGCGAAGAACAAAAATGTTGCCCTCAAAAATACTCATCGCGAATGCACTGTCTAGTTCCACCAAAGTTAGGCGATTGCGGATAAACTTATGCGATCGCGTAGAGCAACGCGTCAGACTTCCCTGGCATCCTCTTCCTTAATCGCAAACGCGCCACCTCTCGCACATTCGCGTAACACTAACTCCCCAAGCTTCGTGATCGTGGACCTATTCTCACGAATGCGTAGAACATTTTCACCAGTCAGCCAAACAAGCCTTCGCGATCGCAGACCTTCTCACGTGGTCGCATATAAGGAAACCAGATAACTAAACATTAGCAATGCCATAAGGAGAAACTCAAATTTAAAACCAATCTGAATCTTACGCGAGGCCCCTGGGACCCCATACAAACATACCAACACATCCTAAAATATCGTACGACCTTAGTCGAAGCCTCAAATAACATCAAACAATATCAAAAACATAAATCGCACCCCAATTCAAGCATAATAAACTATTGAACTTCCAACTTCTAAAACCAATGCAGAAACACACCAAATCAAATTTGATTGACCTTAAATTTTGCACACAAGTCATAAATGACACAACAGACCTATTCCAACTCCCGAAACAAAAATTCGAGCCCGGTAACAATAAAGTCAACTCTCAATCAAACTTTTCAACTTTATAAACCTTCAAGACATACTTCTAAGTCCAAAATTACTGTACGAAGCTATTAGAACCATCAAAACTCCATTCCGAAGTCGTTTTGACATAAGTCAACATGCGGTCAACTCTTTCAACTTAGGCTTTCAACCTTGGGACTAAGTGTCCCAATTTATTTCGAAATATCCCCGAAACCAAAACAACCACCCCGAAAAGTCACATAACCACAATTGAACATAGAATAAGCAACAAATAGGGGAACAAGGTTACAATACTCAAAACGACCGACCGAGTCGTTACATGATGCCTCTTAGTTGTAGGTGCTAATTCACTCTCTACAGGCTTCTTCATTGATCAAAATGGAGGATGTAATGCTTGTGACATCAGTCATGTCTTGAGGAGTCCATGTCTTCTTCCATTTGTTCTTGCATCTTGAGCTGGTTTCTTACTTTTGTTCCGGATTGAGAATTTCTTTTCTTTGACTATGTTGAACTCCGTGCATTGAGGTAAAACCTGCGTAGACACCAAAACAAGAAAACAAACATAATTTCCTGCCCCAATTTTCACTAGGAAAGTTTTGTGAGTTATTGTAACAAAATTTTAAACTACTTTTATTGAAAGCAAAGAAATGTTGGGGATGGTGTACCTCAGGGAGATCATGATTCTGTGGGATTTTTGTGCCTTTATTTCAAATGAAACCTCAACTAAGGATTGGTGTACCTTAAATTAGGGAATACTATAAGGGAGTGGTGTACCCTTTTGTCAGAAAAACCTTTAACTAGGGAATAGTGTACACCTTAGGGAATTTTGTCAGAATAACCTTTTGGAAAATAAGGCTAGGGATTATTGTACCCTATACTAGCATCAGACTAGGGAATTGTGTACCCTATGTTAAATATATCATCAACTAGTGAATGGTGTACCCTACTTTGGAAAATGCAGCTAAGGATTGTATATTAGCATGAGACTAGAGATTGGTGTACCCTATGTCTAAAATATCATCAACCAGGGAATGGTGTACCCTACGTTGAAAAATGCAGCTAGGGGTTGATGTACCCTAAATTAGCATGAGACTAGGGATTGGTGTACCATATATCTAAATATCATCAATTAGGGAATAGTGTACCCTATGTTGGAAAATGCAGTTAGGGATTGTATAGTAGAATGAGACTAAGGATTGGTGTACCCTATGTCTAAAATATCATCAACTAGGGAATGGTATACCCTACGCTGGAAAATGCAGCTAGGGGTTGGTGTACCCTATACTAGCATGAGACTAGGGACTGGTGTACCCTACGTCAAAAATATCGTCAACTAGGGAATGGTGTACCCTACATTGGAAAATGCAACTAGGGATTATATACTAGCATGAGACTAGGGATTGGTGTACCCTATGTCTAAAATATCACCAACTAGGGAATGGTATACCCTACGTTGGAAAATATAGCTAGGGGTTGGTGTACCCTATACTAGCATGAGACTAGGGACTACTGTACATCATCAACTAGGGAATGTTGTACCCTACGTTGGAAAATGCAGCTAGGGATTGTATACTAGCATGATACTAGGGATTGGTATACCCTATGTCTAAAATATTATCAACTAGGGAATGTTATGCCCTATGTTGGAAAATACCGCTAGGGATTGTTATATCCTATACTAGCATAGTCGCGCCCCGTTTCTCGTGAAAGCGGGTTTCGATATGTGACAGATCTTTAAAAGGGTATTAAAAGAGAAGAGTCGCCACCGAAAGATGTTTAAGATGCGTTAGGGTACCTACTTGCAAATAACTTTGTTTTAACTAGTTTGCATCTCCAAAGATCGGGTAAGGGCTCAATTTACCTCGAAAAGAAGGTGTTAGACACTTTTCGAGGTCCACAAATGTAGGTCTCAATCAAATTTAAGCTACATAGGGATATTAAACTATTAACTAATTATCCTAAGTGAGCATACAAATTGATTTATCATCGAATTAAATGAATACACGGTTAAAGAGAGTTATTAATTATTCAAGGTGGGACGAGATGATCAAATATATAATCCAATTACTAATAATTAACTAATTAAAAGGAGTAGTACAGAAATAATGCAAAGAGAATAATTCAGAAGAAAACAATACTTCATCCGTTGACTAATATGAATTGGTAAAACCTTTTGATTACAAGGATGTTAAGCAAATCTATATCTCTTAATAATACTAATCATTAGGACTAGATATATGAGAGAAATTAATCACGGTGGGGGTTCTAAAGGTTTTAGCCTAAAGGATCACCCCGTGCAACATAAATAATACTTCGCAACCTTATATGCAATGATTGCTCATATTATCCAGCGAGCATAGACTATTGTTGCACCCTATTTTGCACAAGTCAAAACAAGATTCAACTAGTGGTTTCAATGTTGATGATAAAAGAGAGTCACCACCTAATATTTAAAGGTATACTAGGGTACCTATTTAATTATTAAAATTATTATCCTATTAGTCTGCAAACCAGTGAGATTTTGTGTAAGGGTTCTTGTTCTTCTAAGGGAAAGGTGTTAGGCACCCCGTAGAATCTACCTAAGGTAGTTCCATAGGATTTAGATTAGGTTGAGGAATTAAATGTCTATATCTACTTAGTAGCGCTTAACGATGTGTAGCTTACCTTATGTTACATTTTAAAAACCTATTAATTTTGAAAGAGAAGTAGTGTATATGATTTGAAAAGGCGTAAGCTTTATTTAAGAGATATACCTTTGAAAATGTCTATATAAAAGAAAGAGTATTTAGAAAAATAGGTATATAACTGTAATGACCTGGTCGGTCGTTATGAGTATTATAGTCTCGTTCCCCCATTTATTGCTTATTCTATATTCATTTGTTGTTATGTGACTTGCCGGGGTGGTTGGTTTGGTTCAGGGGGGTGTTTTGGAATGAATTGGGACATTTAGTCCCAAGGTTGGAAATTTAATTTGAAAGAGTTAACCGAATGTTGACATATGAGTAAATGACTCTAGAATGTAGTTTTCATGGTTTCAATAGCTTCGTATGGTGATTTTGGACTTAGGAGTATGTCTCGATATTGATTTGAAGGTCTGTAGGTCGATTTGGCTTGAATTGGCAAAAGTTGGAAAGCTGAAGATTGAGAAGTTTGACCGAGTATTAAATTTGTTGTTATCATGCTCGGATTTTTGTTTTGCGAGTTAGAATAGGTTTGTTGTATTATTTATGATTTGTGTGCAAAATTTCAGGTCAATCAGAGTTAGTTTGGTGTGTTTCGGCATTGGTTTTAGAAATTGGACGTTCAATAGGTCACTAGGCTTGAATTGGGGGCGATTCGTGATTTTGTTGTTGTTTGATGTGATTTGAGTCTTTAGGACCTGTTGGTATGTTTGGATGGGGTCCCGGGGGTCTCAGGTGTGTTTCGGATCAAGTTCAGACTCATTTTGGACTTTGTTGGATTGCTGATATATGTGCTTCTGTCTTCCTATTTCGCAATCGCAAAGAGTCTTTTCTGGCAGCCGGGCAATTTTTCTTTGCGATCGTGAGGTTATGGACACGATCGCGAAGGTCTGAGTTTCTGTGAAATGTGAACGAGGGTGTATGGACGCATTCGCGAAGAAAGAAGGAGAGGCCTGGAATTGTCAGACAGTTGTTCATCGCGATCGCGTAGGTTTGGTTGAATGGTCACCGCGTTCGTGGCCTTGTGAGCGCGTTCTCGTAGAAGATATTTGTTAAATATGATGTTTGTTCTTCGCGATCGCGAAGGATATTCTGCGGTCGCGATGTATAATCACTGGGCAGCAGAATGTTTTAAATCCTAAAATGAGAGTTAGAGTATTATTTCACATTTTGAGTTGTAGAGCTCGGTTTTGGGCGATGGTTGAGGGTATTTTCACGTCTTGGATCAGAGTAAGTGTTCTCGACTCGGATTTGTTCATTTATTTTGATTCCATCCTTGTTTTTGTCTTTTATTTAGTGAATTAAAGTGAGGAAATGGGGATTTTGGTGGAAACTTTTAAAAAATGAAATATGGAGGTTTGAAGGTCATTTTGAAGTCGAAACTGGATGATTTTGGTATGCTTGGACTCGTAAATGAATGGGTATTCAGTTTTTGTGAATTTTTTTAGGTTTCGAGGTGTGGGCTCGGGGTTGAATTTTTGAATTTGGTTAAAGAACTAGCTTTATTGTATGGAATTGATTCTTATAGCTTGTATTGATTATATTAAGTTGTTTGTGCCTAGATTCGACTCGTTTATAGGCTTGAGTTGTGCACTTTGAGGTATGCAGGGGTTTTTTGGAGAATTGAGTTGCGCTCTTTAAGGTAAGTAATACTTCTAAACTTGGTACCGAGGGTATGAATCCCTGGAATACATGTTATATAATTGGTGATGGGGTGACGGGTGTGTGGGCGTGCACCGTGGTAATTATGACTCGATTGATTATATGGTGATGTGTAGTTATCTAATCTTTTTTTATCTGTGTAATTCCTACGTATTAGAGTAATTGAGTTGTGATTCATGTTAGAAATCATGTTTAGGCTATGTGCTTATTTTGTTGGGACCCGCTGAGGTTATTTCTACTGCTGAGTTATTTGCTTAACTACAATTATTCACTCAGTCATGTTTATTCATTTACATATCATATCTCAGTCTCTGTTGTCATTCACTGTTACATCATGTTATCATTGTTTGGGCAGAGTAGTATGAGATTTGTGAGCCTGTGAGACTGGCGAGATTGATGACTGAGTTGGGCCAGAGAGTCGGATTTGTGAGTGTTATTATGGATCAGGTTGCGTGCCGCAACAGGCCTTATTGGCTTATTTATTATTGTGGATCGTGCTGCATGACGCAGCAGGCCTTATAGGCTTTATATTAGCGCTTGGGCAGGATTCGCCCCTCCTAAGTCTGACATACTAGCAGTGAGCACAGACACAATGATTTATATACACGTGCTTTGGTGAGGGGCATTGATGCCAGGCACCCGTATAGTGCTGAGTGGTAGTGTGTGTTGAGTGGAAATATGAGATAGACAGATCGATCACTCTGAGAGTGTGAGTACCTGGGAATATCACTGTGATATATTATATTTGACATGTAGGCATAGAGATATAACATTCCTCATGCTAGTTGTACTTGGCATATTTTATCAGTGTTGGGCTTAAATTATTGAGCTTGAAAGCATGCCTAAATTTCTATACTGTGAACGAGCTGAATATGAAAGTTTCTCTGAGTTATTACTGTCATTCTCTTTCTTATATCTGTGTTATCATTATTTTGGTCCTGACTGTATCCTTCGGAGCACATCACTACTTTCAGCCCAAGGTTAGTCCTGTTACTTATTGAATATATTGGGTCGGTTGTACTCATACTACACTCTGCACTTCGTGTGTAGATCCAGGTACATTTGGACGCAGTGACTGCTAGATCATTGCCAGTGCTTGCTTGGAGGCTACAAGGTAGTTGCTAAGACGTCCGCAGACCTTGATTCTCATTCCTTTTATTTTCTTTAGCACTGTTCTATTGTTCAGTCATTTGTACTAGAGTTTGTTTAAATTGAGATGTTGTAGTGCTCATGTACTCGATGACACCAGGTTTTGAGATGGTTGTAGTAGAGATGCAGTTGTTTTATCAGATATTTATGAGGTTTTCTGCTGATGAGCTTTTTAAATCATGTTTTAATTCTAAATGCTTAGTTGTTATGTGATTTTTGACTTGCCTAGTAGATATGTTAGGTGCCATCACGACAAGTTGGGATTTTGGGTCGTGACAAGTTGGTATCAGAGAACTAGGTTACTTAGGTCTCACAATTCATGAGCAGGTTTAGTAGAGCCTTGCGGATCCGTACGGAGACGTCTGTACTTATCTTCGAGAGGTTACTGAACCATTAGGAAACTTCTTTTTCTTGTACTCTTGTCGTGCGGATTTGTTTATTCCAAAAGTTGAACTTTTATTCTTCTATTCTCTCACAAATGGTGAGGACACATACGACTAAATCAGGCAGACGAACACCAGTACCACTAGCTAGGGCCGCAAGAGGTCAGGGAGTAGAGGACGCGTTGCAGATCATACTACAGCTAGAGCAGCACCTATGGAGCCACCAATTGCTCTATCTTAGGTGCAATACCAGATGTGGTCGAGCCGGAAGGATAAGCTCAGGCACCAGCTGTGCCCATTGTGATTCCAGGCCTTCAGGATGCTTTGGCCTAGATATTGACTATATGCACGGGCCTTTCTCAGGCGGTTTTAGTTTCGGCTTCACTAGCCACTTCGCAGGTCGGGGAGGTGCTCTGACTCCCGCCGCCGGTACTCCTGAGTAGGTAGCTGAGGGACTCCAGACACCGGGGTTACTACCAGCCCAACCGGTTGTAGCTGCCCAGGTTGGCCCACCTATGAGTGATGAGGAGAAGAAGAGACTAGAGCGGTTTGGGAGGCTTAAGCCTCCAGAGTTTAGTGGGGTCGAGTCAGAGGATGCTCAGCAATTTATAGACAGGTTCCAACGGATCCTACGCACGGTGTATATTTTGGAGACCAGTGGAGTTTCATTTACTACTTTTCAGCTGACAGGGGTAGCCCACAGATGGTGGGAGGCCTATGAGCTGAGAAGGCCAGCCGGCGCTGCACCACATATGTTGCATGAGTTTTCTGTTCTCTTCTTAGAGAAGTTTGTTCCACAGACACGTATAGAGGAGTTACGTAGGCAGTTTGAGAAACTACGCCAGGAGTTTATGTTAGTGACTCAGTATGAGATGAGATTTTCAGAGTTGGCTCGTCACGAGGTATGGTTGGTTCCCACTAAGAGGGAGAGGATTAGGAGGTTCATTGATGGCCTCACCTATGGACTACATTTCATCATGACTTAGGAGATTGCGACGGGTGCGAGGTTTGACGAGGTGGTTGATATTCCTAGACGCCTATAGTTGGTTCGCAGTCAGGAGCGTGAGGAGAGGGAGGCCGAGAGGACTCGTGGTTTAGGTGGTTTCAACAGTGCCTCATCTAGAGGACAGTCCCACCATAACATGGGTCATCTTTATAGCCTCTCTCAGATGGCTCATCCGGTTCATAATGGTAAATTAGCTAGCCATGGTTCATATAGTGCTCGCCTGGGTCAGTCATCTTTTAGTACCCTCCCAACTCAGAGTTCATCCCGTGCTCCATCAATTCAGGGTTCATCTGTACCGGGTTCTTCTAGTGGTTATTGTGGTTCTCATGTTCCGATTTAATCCCCGCCGCCATTGTTGGATCGAGGTTTCTTCGAGTGTGGAGAGTTGGGGCATGTGAGGAGGTATTGTCCTAATCTTATGGGAGGTCCAGTTCAGCTGAGGGTGAGGTTATGACTTCCACACCAGTTACTTCACCACCCGCTTAGCCAGCTCGGGGTGGGACTTAGGTAGCTCGAGGTCGCCCTAGAAGGGGAAGTTGATCAGGTAGTGGTCAGGCTCGATGCTATGCTTTTCCCGCTAGGACAGAGGCCGTTGCTTTAGACGTAGTGATCACATGTATTGTTTCAGTGTGCCACAAAGATTCTTCCACATTATTTGACCCTGGTTTCACTTATCCATATGTATCATCGTACTTTGCTGGTTATTTTGATATGCCCTCTATTCCTTAGTTACGCTTGTTCATGTATCTACGCTGGTGGGTAATTCTATTATTGCGGACCGTGTGTATCGGTTGTGTGTGGTAACTATTGGGGGATTGGAAATGAGAGTGGATCTTTTACTACTTAGTATGGTTGATTTTGACATGATTCTAGGCATAGATCGGTTGTCACCATGTCATGCTATTCAAGAATTTCACGCTACAAATGTGACTTTGGCACTGCCGGGGTTGCCTAGGAGTGAAGAGGTTATTTGGACGATGTTCCCAATAGAGATATTTCATATCTGAAGTCCCAACGGATGGTTGGGAAAGGATGTTTGGCATATTTGGCCTTTGTGAGCGATTCTAGTACAGATACTCCTACCATTGAATTTGTTTCGGTAGTGCGAGACTTTCCGAACATATTTCTTGCAGACCTACAGGGCATGCCACCCGACAGGGATATTGATTTTTGTATTGACTTGGTGTCGGGCACTAAACCCATCTCTATTCCTTAGTATCGTATGGCACCAACACAGTTCATGGAACTAAAATAACAGCTTTAGGAGTTAGTTGATAAGGGATTCATTAGGCCTAGTGTGTCGCCTTGGGGTGCACCGGTTCTGTTCGTGAAGAAGAAAGATGGTACCATACAGATGTGCATTGATTATAAGAAGTTAAACAAAGTTACAATTAAGAACAAGTACCCACTGCCACACATTGATGACCTATTTGACCAGCTTCAGGGTGCGAGAGTGTTCTTTAAGATTAATTTGAGGTCTGGGTATCACCAGTTGAAGATTCGGGATTTTGATTTTCTAAAGACGGCATTCAGGACCCGTTATGGCCACTATGAGTTCATTGTGATGTCTTGTGGGCTAACCAGTAAGGGGACTAAGGTATATCCGAAGAAGATTGAGGTTGTTGAGAGTTGTCCTAGACTGTCTTCAACTACTGAGATTTGGAGTTTTCTTGGCTTGGCCAGATATTATCATCGTTTCATGGAAGGTTTCATGTCCATTACTGCACCTTTGACTAGATTGACCAATGTGGCCATTCAGGTGGTCTGATGAGTGTGAGGAGAGATTTCAGAAGGTCAAGGCTGCCTTGACCACAACTCTAGTTATAGTTTTACTTTCAGCGTCATGTTCATAAATAGTGTATTGTGATGCTTCTCGGATTGGTATTGGGTATGTCTTGATGCAGAAGGGTAGGGCGATTGCTTATGCTTCATGCCAGTTGAAGCCCCATGAGAATAAATACTGCGTTAATGATTTAGAGTTCGTAGCCATTGTTCATGCATTGAAGATTTTGAGGCATTATCTCTACGGTGTGTCTTGTGAGGTATTTATAGATCATCGGAGTCTACATCACTTGTTCAAGAAGAAGGATCTAAATTTGAGGCAGCGGAGATGGTTAGAGCTATTAACAGACTATGATATCACCATTTTGTATCATCTCGGGAAGGACAATGTGGTGGTCGATGCCTTGAGTAGAAAGGTGGTGAGTATGGGTAGCCTTGCATATATTCCTGTTGGTGAGAGACCGTTTGCATCAGATATTCAGGCCTTGGCCGATCAGTTCGTGAGGTTAGATCTTTCGGAACCTAGACAAGTTCTAATTTGGATGGTTTCCCAGTCTCCTTTATATGAGCGCATCAAATAGCGTCAGTATGATGACCCCCATTTGTTTGTCCTTAAGGACACTGTACAACACGGTGATGCCAAAGAGGTTTCTATTGGAGATGATGGGGTGTTGCGGATATAGGGTCGGATTTGTGTGCCCAATATGGATGGGCTACGTGAGTTGATTCTTGAGGAGGACCCTTAGTTTGCGGTATTCCATTCATCCGGGTGTCGCGAATATGTATCAGGACTTGAGGCAGCACTATTGGTGGAGAATAATGAAGAAAGATATAGTGGAGTATGTGGCTCTGTGCTTGAAATGTCAGTAGGTGAAGTACATGCATCAGAGGCCAGGCAGTTTGCTTCAGAGACTTGAGATTCCTGAGTGTAAATAGGAGCGATTTACCATGGATTTTGTTGTTGGGCTCCTACAAACTTTGAAGAAATTTGATGCTATTTGGGTGATTGTGGACAGGGTTGACAAAGTCCGCACATTTCATTCCGATCGTGACTACCTATTCTTCATAGTGGTTGGCTGATATCTGTATCCGTGAGATTATTCGTCTTCATAGTGCGCCGGTGTCCATTATTTCTGATCGGGGCACGCAGCTCACATCGCAATTTTGGAGAGTAGTGCAGCGAGAGTTGGGCACATGGGTTGAGTTGAGTACAACATTCCACCCCCAAACAGACAGACAGTCTGAGTGCACCATTCAGATATTGGAGGATATGTAACGCGCCTGTGTTATGGATTTCAAGTATTCTTGGGATCAGTTTCTATAGCTTGTTGAGTTTGCCTACAATAACAACTACCAATCGAGTATTCAGATGGTTCTTTATGAGGACTTATATGGGAGGCAGTGTCGTTTTCTAGTTAGTTGGTTTGAGATAGGTGAGTCTAGGTTGTTGGGCACGGATCTGGTTAAGGATGCCTTGGAAAAGGTCAAGTTGATTCAGGATCGGCTTCATACAGCACAGTCTAGGTAGAAGAGTTACACTGATCGGAAAGTTCGTGATGTTGCATATATAGTGGGAGAGAAGGTATTGCTTAGAGTATCGCCCATGAAGGGTGTGATGAGGTTCGGGAGGGCAAGTTGAGCCCTCGGTATATTGGCCTTTTAGAGGTGCTTGAGAGGATTGGAGAGGTGGCTTGCAAGCTTGCATTGCCACCTAGTCTATCGGGTGTTCACCCAGTGTTTAATGTTTCCACGCTCCAAAAATATAATGGTGATCCGCCTCATGTTCTAGATTTCAGCATGGTTCAGTTTGATGTGGAATTCACTTATGATGTGGAGCCGATGGCCATTTTGGATCGGCAAGTTCGAAATTTGAGTTCAAAGAATATAGCTTTAGTGAAAATTCAATGAAGAGGCCAGCCAATCTAGGAGTCTACTTGGGAGACCGAGCGGGAGATGCGAAGCAATTATCCACACCGATTTGAGACTCCAGGTATAGTTCTAGACCCGTTCGAGGAAAAATATTTATTTAAGAAGGGGAGAATGTAACGACCTGGCCAGTTGTTTGGAGTATTATAGCCCCATTCCCCCATTTATTTGCTTATTCTATGTTCATTTATCGTTATGTGACTTGCCGGGGTGGTTGTTTTGGTTCCGGGATATTTCTGAATGAATTGGGACACTTAGTCCCAAGGTTGGAAGCTTAAGTTGAAAGATTTGGCTGGATGTTGACTTTTGAGTAAAAAAAACTCTGAAATGGAGTTTTGATCGTTCTGATAGCTTTGTATTGTGATTTTTGACATAGGAGTATGTTCGGATATTGATTTGGAGGTCCGTAGGTCGTTTTGGCTTGAATTGGCGAAAGATGAAAGGTTGAAGGTTTAGAAGGTTGAGAAGTTTGATCGAGAGTTGACTTTGTTGATACCGGGCTTGGATTTTGGTTCCCGGATTTGGAATAGGTCTGTTGTATCATTTATGACTTGTGTACAAAATTCCAGGCCAATCGAAGTTGGTTTACTTTGTTTCAGCATTGGTTTTTGAAGTTGGAAGTTCAATAGTTCATTAGGCTTGCATTATGGTGCGATTCGTGATTTCGATATTGTTTGATTTGATTTGTGGCTTTGACTAAGTTTGTACCGTATCTTAGTACCTGTTGGTATGTTTGAATAGGGTCTCGAGGCCTCGGGTGTGTTTCAGATCAAGTTCAGACTCATTTTGGACTTTGTTGGATTGCTGATATTTGTGCTTTTGGTTTCCTCTTTCGTGATCATGAGAAGAGGGATGCTGGTCTCGCCCAAATCACACCCCAGTTTGGGGTTGTGAAGTGGTCGATTGCAATAATAATACCCAACTAGGAGTCGGGATCGAATCCACAGGGAGCGTAGATGGGATTAGGTATATATTCGGATTAAGCACGTAAAGTGTCTAAGATGCACTTCCACAAACTGTGTTTTGATTCTACTTCTAAATTATGCTACGGTTTGATAATGTAAAGCTAGATAATAATATTTTTGGTGTTGTTTTTTAAGTATGTAAAAGATCTAGGGTTGTGACTTCCACCTAGGTGTTTGCCTAACGGGTTGTGGGCTTTAGAGCAGGTTTTGTTGGTTGGGGTGTATTATAGCAATCAACACACAATTACCCACTCAATACCTCTCGGTAATAGAGTGGTTTTTCCCAATTTGTCTTTCTCAAGTCCAAATGGGTAATGCACAAAATAGTTGATAGATGCTCAAGTCGAGTTTTACTATCTCTAGATTTAACCCTTTAATTGGGACTATCAATTTCTTGAGTTCATCCCAACTTCTTGTTAGCCAAGTTTTCCTAGACTAAGTCTCTCTTTCTCAAGTAGAGACTAAGTCAAATAGGCTTGAATCAATGTTTGCAACCATTAATTCTACAATTATAGCAAGAACAAGGCTAAATATTACACACCCAACCATAAACAATCCCTAAATCAAACACCCATTAGGTACCCACACTAGGGTTGGGTCACAACCCTAGCTAGAAATTTAGCTACTCATAGTGGGTGAAGAAGAAAATAAAGAAGAAAAGATGATTAAACTCATATTTAATGATAAATAGATGAAAATCCAATGTAAAATTGACAAGCTATGATAAAGTTTCCTAAAACAGTAAAGAAAAACGACTACCAACTTTCAGATATTCAAAACTTGACCTAATTTCGTGAAAGTAGTCTATTTATACAAAGCTGGAATTTTCGGACAAAATTTCCCTTTAGGAGGATCTACCGTCGCACAATTCTATGTGTGGTCCGCACTTTGTTGCAACTCTAGATAGGAGCAGTTCCTGCGGCCGCACTTCTTGAGTTCTTCGGATCGCACAATTCTGGGTGCGGCCGCACATCTTGAGTTCTGCGGACCGCACAATTCTGGGTGCGGCCGCACATTTGATTTCTGCGGCCGCATAATTATAGTGCGGTCTACAAATCTTGATTGTCTTGAATTCCCAACTCTCTGAACCTTAACTTCTGCGGCCGCACAATTATTGTGCGGTCCGCACTTTGCATTACAGCATTGTCAAATTTTCTTCTTGTTCTGCGGCCGCAGATAGAATTCTGCGGTCCGCACTTTAGCCCTTTTTGCTTGATTTTTGTCCTTGTTCAAAATCACTACTTCTTGAGTTGAATTTCATCACTTTGGCTCATTTTCTAATAATCCTGCAAGTAAGCATATTTCATCAGTTTTCGGGAATACCTTTAAGCATTTTTGAACTAAAACAAAAGTCAAAAGGCGCAAATAAGTAGTCAAAATCCCCACTTCTCAACTCCCCCAAACTTAAGGTTTTGCTTGTCCTCAAGAAACTAAGGTAATTCCCACCTCCACAAGAAAAGAGCTAATCTAGCTAAGCTAAGGTGAACTCAAACATACATTAATTGGGACCCACAATTACCCACAGACTTATGAATCATCAACAAGGCAATGTTTTGATGGTTAAAGCACAAATAGCTCTAATGTGACACTTGAGCATCAAGAGTTGACTTTACTCATCAAGGAAGATTGCACTTTCATGTAGGTCACTGTGGATCCCAAACTCCTCCTCCTATACTCTCCATTAGCTCATCTCACTTAAGAATGTAACACTCAATTCAATGATTTGTGAAAAGTTTGCTCATCATTCTCAAAAGAAAGTCACAAGACCGGATCTAAGTACCATATGCTTGCCCCTCATATTAATCACCACTAATGTAAGCTCACTCGACTTGAAATCACTTAGGGCTTTTTCGGCATGTAATGAAGGCTTTTGGACAAAGGTAGGAAATGTTGAAATAGAACATGTTCATCTTTCCTTAAGCACTCCATTTTCTCTTTTTGGCTCATGCTTTGCCAACTCTTTGAGTCATTTTTTTCTTCTTTAGGGGAACTAGAGAGACTTGACATCACTCTTTCTTGGTCATGATATTCATTTTCTCTTTCTTTGTTTTCTCCCTGCTTTGCACTTTTTCTTTTCTTTGAATCCCTTCAACTCTTCAATTAATTCACTTTCTTTTTGTGCTTTTCTTTTGTTCTTTATTTTTCTTTATTTCTTCTATTTTTTTATACTTGGATACCACTTTCAAACTCCCCCAAACTTATGCTTTCACTAATTTGCTTCTCATGAGTGTTAAGGAAAGCTCGGGTGCCAAGAGAGGGTCACTACAAAACGGGTAAAGACTTGTAATATGGTTCTCAAATGAGAAAGGCTTTAGGATCAAAAGGGTTGAATAGGGATAACATCATTGGTGGGTCATAGAAAATTTTAAAACGGTTCAAGGAGAGCGTACAATCACTTCTCAAGCCAAGCAAAACATAGAATTTCGCCTAGAAACACATTTGGGGCAAGTTCTAGACCATTCGCACGGGTACTTGGACTTGTAACAAAACATCTCACCTCTCACACAGCTGGATTGTTAAAGAGGATAGAGGCGAGGACCCACAACAACCGTATTCAAGTTTGAAAATCGCTAATGGTTCAACTAAACCACTTGATGATTACCTAAGTCAAAACAAGAGTCACAAGGTCACTAACTAGAGCTATTTCGTTCCAAGAACTTGTTTTTAACCATAAGCGTGTAGTTAAGTATTTTGGTACCAAGTGAAGCATGCTTGACCCTTTTATTCATTATTACTACTGTTTTTACCTAATCATCAAAAACGGACTCAATCCCTTAAGAAGGTTGTCACGCCATCAATCGTTGGGAAGAGCCACCCGATTCACACAAAAACCACCTTTGGAAAGAATCATTGCATTAAGAAAACCAAAGGTTTATTTTTCACTTAAACATAAAAAAGAAACTACCAAATCAACAAGAAGCTGTTAAAGTAAATAAGAAGCTAAACTACTAAGAAACAAAATAAAAAGCTATGAAGTAACTACTGAAAGCAAAAATGAATATACAAACTGAGAATGGGAAAGAGAATATATACATCAATAGAGAGGGAGGAATATATACATAATGAAAAAGAAAATAAAGATAAAAATAGAGTATTATAGTTATTATAGGACAATGTCATATCAAATCAAAATAGACCACCCCCCTGAATAAGAATAAGCATTGTCCTCAATGCTTAACAAAAATCAAAATAAGGGAGGGAAGAGAGTAAAGAGAACTCCCTATATGGTCTCAGTGTGCATGGCAGCATCACCACCCTCAGGCTCCTCCAACTGGATCTCATCATCCTCTGCTCGGGAGTAATGAGGTTGGTGAACATCTGAAGCACCTCTTCAGCAGTATGGGCAGCAAGGTCTGGCTCGTCAGACTGGCCAGCTGGTGCCACTAGTGCTGATGGTGATGCAGGCTTTGCTGGTACTGATGGATCTGTCTCCATCAGTAAGTCAAATGGAAGATCACCAGTTGCTGCTATCTTGGTCAACTATTTTCTCAACTTGTCCACTGATTTTCTTGAGCCCTGTGATTTCCTCATCTTCTTCACCTGTTTACCCAACACCTCAATAGCTCCCTCATGTGCCACCAATGTATCCATGATGGTCTTCTGATTTTCCAAGATCTTCATCAATGTTTCCTCCACTGAGGGTGGAACTTGTGGTGCTGGTGGAGTAGAAGACTGAGCTGCAATAGTATTGGATATGTCAGACAGCTTTGCAGTAGCTGTCTGCATCCAGTTGTTGAGACTCGCCAATATCTGGGAGACTCGCAGTGCAGTGACTGGATATGTGGAGGAGGAAGGCACTAATACTGAAGCTGATGGTCTAGAAGATGGAGGTGGTGGCATATCAGTTGTCTCGGTGGAAGGACCGGCTGTTGTGGAAGGCATGGAAGCTGTAGAAGGCATAGTAGCAGAATCTGCAACTACCACCAATGGCTCATCAGACTGGCCTATGGTAGTAGTCGACGTACCCTTGTATTTCGGGTTACTTGGGTCCTTCAGAGAATACCGGGAGAAGGTCTGCTTAGCCCTTACCTTCGTATCAAAGCTCTTGGGCTCTACCCCTGTATCCGTGAGATACTCTATGAAAGTGTTCGGATACGGATAGGAGCTTTCACCCTGTCTGACAACTAGAGACATGTTGGCCGATATGATGGCACCCATATTAATTGGGTACCCGGCCATGATAGATGCAACTAAGACTGCCCGGGGGGTTGGAAGGTTGTTTTCATTCCGGCTTGGGTCTATGCGACTGCATACAAATGTTTACCACCTTTTTGCTTCAAAGTTAAGGGTGTTCTGTAGAATAGGAACCCCTGCTGTGATCCATGATGGTGGTTGTCCTGGAGCTGCCAGTATCTCAGCTAGCCAAGGGCGAGCTGCATCACCAAGTGCAAACTTCTGTAAATACTGCACCGGCTCCATATCCTCGAACCCCAAATAAGTGTTCAGGGTGCTTTGATCAAATCATACTTTCAAGTTCCGCACCTTAGTCCCCTTCTTGATGTGCGCCACATTGGCGTAGGACTCCCGAACTATGTTCTCCTCGGCATCCAATATGTTTTTCGTGAACCATTTCCACCCTTTTCTTTCCCGAAATTGTCTTAACACATTCGGGTTGTATCTATCCAGATCCTTTAGCACAAACTGCCACTCAAGAGTGAGCGATCTCTGCGGCCACCACTCATAGAACCTATTAAATTCAGTCAGGCTCACAAACCTATCTTCCCAAACTTCCTTCTTCTTTGACCTCTCCAGGCCTGCAACTCTGGTATCACCCCTACGACCGTCATCTGAAATATCATCATCATCATCAACTGTGACTGGTGCGGTGGGGGAATGAGTAGATGAGGGCTCCATAGCCTGATTGTTCCCTTCTGATCCCTCAGAATTACTCTCAGAAGAGGTAGGCTCGTCTCTCAGTCGGTATTTGTCTTGGGGCATCCATGGGTGTGATGGCACAGCAAACTGCCTTTGCACTGAGTCACCCTCCGATGCATCCCTAGACGGGGCATATGAACTTGATTCAGAGGGCTCTGGCTGTCTACCTTGGCCTATTGTTGCCTTCTTACCAATCACTTTATGCACGGAGAGTGTTAAGGTACCCCTGCCTCGGCCTCGGGAGGGTTCACCCCTCCCTTTGGAAGTATCACCTTGACCTCTTGATCGAACCATTTTCTGAAATACAAAGCAACATGAGTCAGTTAAAGTGCAGAAATAGGCTATAAAAATTTGCAGACAAAACAATATGCAAATGTAAAAGTGCGGCCGCAGACTGCCTTGTGTGGACCGCAGAATTTTGAAGTGCGTCCGCACAATTAATGTGCGGACCACACAATAGTGAGTGCGGCCACACAATTCCAGGCCTAAGAATACCAGTTCTCTGAAGTTTGGATATGCGGTCGCACAAATATATCTGCAGCTCAATTTTGAGTGCGGTCCGCACATTGAATGCACAGACTTGCCCTAAAACTAAGGATCTGCGGACCGCACAATTTCATTATGCGGCCGCACAATTCAAAATTAGACGGTACTGAACTTAGGTTTTTCAATTTGTTTTACATACTTTAGACATGGTATTGGAAAATTAGACATGATACATGATTTACCCAACCACCAATGAGCACATATGAAATTTACCCATACAAGTTTAAGCACACATGATGAATCATCTGTCATTTAGGCCTAAAAATAACTATACTAATTAAGGACAAAAACTAAGAAAATTTGGAAAAAGTTAAACACGAATTGAATATACCAGTGATGAAGGATGCAGGGGAGAATCTAGGATGATGAAATGAGTGTGATGTTTGAAACAATTTTTGTGCATTGTGCTTGCTTAGGTGCTAAGAGTTCAAAGTGTGTAAAGTTTGGAACAGTGAGAGGAGGGCCTATTTTTAGGTTGAAAATATGCAGCTGAGTGCGGACGCACAATTTTGTGTGTGATCCGCACTCTGTACCTGCTCCCTCTGAAGATCTGTGGTCCGCACAAAATTGGGTACGGCCGCAAATATTTCTGAGGCCGCAGATTAGCCATCTCTCTGCAATTGCAAACTTCAGAGAGTTTGCATTTTTGGGTCTCCAATTGTGCGGCCGCAGAAAGAATTGTGCTGCCGCAGAGTGCTTTCTGCTGTGGCATGCAAGATTGTGCGGTCCGCACTGTTTTAACACTTGGCCATTGTTTCGAGCACAGTTCCTGCAAAGCATACTCATTCTTACAATTCATTTCAAAACCAGTTTGCACAAAATAAAATCTATCTAAAAAGAAGAAAAATAAGAATTAAAAAAACATGGGTTGCCTCCCAAGAAGCGCCACATTTAACGTCGCGGCACGACGCAGATTACCATCAATCACTTGAAATGAATTAATGCCACGACGTGGCCATCATCAACTTTTCTAAGATAATGCTTCACCCGGTGAACATTGACTCTAAATACTTCATCATTTTTAATGTTCAAGTCTAATGCACCAAAGGGTGTCACCTTCACAACCTCAAACGGACCACTCCACTTAGACTTCAACTTTCCCGGAAACATTCGTAACCGAGAATTGAACAATAACACAAGATCACCTTCTTTGAACTCCTTGTTCCACATGTACTTGTCATGGAGGTACTTCATCTTCTCCTTGTGTAAGGAAGAACTTGTATATGCATGGTACCGAAATTCATCAAGCTCATTCAATTGTGTCGCCCTCAGGTTAGCGACGACATCCCACTCGAGATTAAGCTTTTTCAATGCCCACATAGCCTTGTGCTCAAGTTCCATCGGAAGATGACAAGCTTTCCTGAACAACAACCGGTATGGAGACATACCAATCGGTGTTTTGTAAGCCGTCCTATAAGCCCATAGAGCATCATCAAGTTTCTTTGACTAATCCGCCCGGTTGGCATTCACGATCTTTGACAAAATACTCTTGATCTCCCGGTTAAAGACTTCCACTTGTCCGCTTGCTTGAGGATGATAGGGGGTCGAGACTTTGTGAGTGACACCATTGTCGAGCTTCATTGTTGGGTAGAGCAACGGCCTCAACCCACTTTGACACATAGTCCACAACTACCAAAATGTATGTGTTCCCCCAAGAGCTTACGAACGGTCCCATGAAATCAATGCCCCACATATAAAAAATGTGAATTTCCAAGATGGTGGTGAGTGGCATCGCATTTTTCTTAGAAATCCCACCGGCCCTTTGACATTCATCACAATGCTTGACTAGATCACTAGCGCCCTTGTAGAGGGTAGGCCAATAGAATCCACAACTTAACACTTTTGCTGCCATTCTCGCTGCACCATGGTGACCACCATATGGTGAAGAGTGGAAAGCCTCACGAATTTCCACTTGTTCTTCCTCCGGCACACATCGTCAAATCACACCATCGGTATAAATCCGGAAGAGATATGGTTCATCCCAATAATATTCAAGGAAATCCAGTTTGAGCTTCTTCCTTTGGTTTGAAGAGAAGTCATTTGGTACAATACCACTCACAAGATAATTTGCTAAGTTGGCGAACCATGGCATCTCGGTCATTGAAATGGCTAGAAGTTGCTCGTCGGGGAAGGAGTCATTAATCTCAAGTCCGTCATGTTCCCTCTCCTCCTCCTCCAATCGAGTCAAATGGTCCTCCACTTGATTTTCACTGCCTTTGCGGTCTTGGATTTCTAGATCAAACTCTTGCAATAAAAGCACCTACCGCATTAACCTCGCCTTTGAATCTTTCTTTCTCATTAAGTACCAAAGCGCCGCATGATCGGTGTGGACAATCACCTTTGTGCCCATCAAGTATGGGCAGAACTTCTCCATAGCAAAGACAATAGCAAGGAGCTCTTTTTCGGTCACCGTGTAATTGACTTGGGCATCGTTCATGGTCTTACTAGCATAGTAGACCGGATGGATGATTTTGTTGATATGTTGCCCCAAAACTGTTCCGACCGCCATATCACTTGCGTCAAATATGAGCTCAAAAGGCAAGATCTAATCTGGTGCGATGATAATAGGAGTAGTAGTCAAGTTGAACTTGAGCAATTCGAATGCCTTCATGCAATCCTCGTTGAAATGGAATTTGGCATCCTTCTCCAAAAGCTTACACAAGGGGTTCACCACTTTGGGAAAATTCTTGATGAAACGGCGATATAACCCCGCATGACCCAAGAAGCTCCTCACTCCCTTCACGGATGTAGGGGTGGGATTTTTGAAATCACCTATATTTTGGCCTTGTCAACCTCAATAGCATTCTTTGAAATTTTGTGGCCAAGGACAATGCCTTCCTCGACCATGAACTAACACTTCTCCCAATTGAGCACCAAGTTTGTCTCCTCACATCTTGCCAAGACCTTATCCAAGTTTTTCAAGCAATCATCAAAGGAATTTCCAACCACAGAAAAATCATTCATGAAGACCTCAAGAAAATCCTCCACCATGTCGGTGAAGAAAGCCATCATACACCGTTGAAAAGTTGTCGGTGCATTGCATAACCCAAATAGCATCCGCGAGAATGCGAAAGTACCATAGGGATATGTGAAAGTAGTCTTCTCTTGGTCCTCTAGAGCAATAAGAATTTGATTGTAGCCGGAATATCCATCAAGGAAACAATAGAAAGTACGGCCGGCCAACCTATCAAGAATTTGAACAAGGAATGGAAGTGGGAAATGATCTTTCTCTGTGACTTTGTTGAGCTTGCGATAGTCCATACACATTCTCCGCCCGGTCACCGTTCTTGTAGGAATCAACTCGTTCTTGACATTGGTGACCACAGTCATGCCCCCTTTCTTTGGGACATATTGCACCGGAGAGGTCCACGAGCTATCGGAAATGGGGTAAACAACCCCGACATCCAACCACTTTATGATCTCCTTCTTCACCACCTCTTGAATTGCTTTATTTAGCCTTCTTTGATGTTCAACGGAGGGTTTGGCATCCTCCTCCAAAATAATCTTGTGCATGCAAAAGGCGGGTCTTATACCCCGAATATCCGCCAATGTCCATCTGATAGCTTTCTTCCTCTTTTGTAGCACCACCAAAGTAGAGTCTACCTACACATTAGTCAAACAAGAGGAAAGAATAACTGGTAAAGTAGAACCCGAGCCAAGGAATTCATACCTGAGATGTGGAGGCAATGTCTTTAACTCCAAAGTGGGAGGCTCCTCGATTGAGGGCATTGTTGGAGGAGTTTTCCGATTTTCAAGATCTAAGGACAATTTACAGGGTTCATAAGTGTACGATCCCATTTCCTGCAATGCATTCACACATTCCACATAGCCATCCTTCTCATCATCATTATCATGATTAAGCAATGCGGCCTCCAAAGTATCATCAACATTCATTATGGAACTAGCATCATCAACAATCACCTCGGTCACTAAGTCCACAAACGAACAAACTTCATTGCTATTCGGTTTCCTCATAGATTTGCACACATGGAAAATCACTTTTTCATCACCCACCCGGAAGGTGAGCTCGCCGGCTTCCACAACAACAAGTGCCTTCCCCGTAGCTGTCACGCACCAACCTCGGGGAGCGCAACCGGCGCTCAACCGAGTGAACCCGATCGAGCAAGCCTAGTAAACCTTTCCTACCCGACTCATTCATGATCCAAAAAGGGAATGCGTCACCATTTGTAAAATAGGGGAGAGATCAGTTATATAAATATATAAACGTTGCTAGTTCATTTTTCATTATATGCATTATGCCTGAGTTAAGTTTCCAAAATACAACTCGATCCAACGACTGCCCCAACATATATAGATGGCCCACAAAAACGTCTACGGAGCCTCTAAGGATACAAAAGAGCAACATGACAATGCCGACAACAAGGCCCCGGCTATACCTCAAAATGTGAAAACTTATACAAAAGGACTAAATGACCCCTAGGAGAAATGGGGCTCACCAAAACTGTTGTGCGGAGAGAAAGAGAGCACCACTATCTGCGATCGGCACTATCTGCGATGGAACCACCTATATCCATCCAAAGATGTAGCACCCCCGGCAAAAGGGACGTCAGTACTGTCGAATAGTACTAGTATGTAAGGCAAACACTAATCTTAGTAGAATGAATAGTGAAACGAAGAGAAGGCAGTCATAATAATCAATAAGTACTTCATAGAAATACAAAGAAAACACCAAGTAAGGCTCACGTAGTTTCAAATTCAATCTTTCCATCTTCTTAGATTAATAATCTTTAGTGCTAAGCCACAACTCATAATGCCACCGTGTTTTTACACGGAGTCCGGTCTCGGCCCGACCAGCTAAGCCATCTCAAGTGAGACATATCCATATCCACAATGTAATTTAATAATTCCAATAAAAATGCCACCATGTGTACAGCATGGCATCCGATCTCGGCCTGATCGGCTAAGCCATCTCACTTGAGACATAACCTCTTTCAACTGTCCACTCAATTCACATTTCTTTCCCATCTTCATTACATGGCACAAACAACCTCATTTATTAAGTAGTTCTTGGCACTTGGGCACATTTTACAATTCAAGTCTTTCCCTTTTTATTTGTTCAAATAACATCATCATTCATGTCGATAAGTACCATCACATAAGGCATTTCACACATAAGGGAAGGAGCTTGGAAAATCATAATTACGTTCTCAAATAGCATGATGACATGGTAACCATCTAAAACAATGAGGGAACATGAATCTTTCAATCAAACACACTAAGGCAAACAATTCTAGTATAATCAAGTTGGAACTTACACCAATTATTCGGACACCAGGAGTTCGATTCTAAGAAGAAGAGAGTTAGCCATACATACCTCAATTGCGCTTCTTTAGACTCTACAATTATCCGGAACCCTTAGCAACCTCAATCTATTTTTGCAATATACAAATTGAACCCATAATTAGGAAAAATGTTCATAGTTCTAGTTCACTTTTTATTTTTTCCCACACTCTTTATCACATGCATGCAAGATGAACCACTCTCATACCCATGAAGTATTACCCTAGTACCCCATTATAGCTATGTTTGAAATTAAGAGCTGGGGTGATGAAATCTTACCTTTTTGGATGAAGAAATTCGGTGCTCTACTTGAGTATTTCCAAGCTATGAGTGATGGTTGAAGATTGATTGATGAAAATTAGGCCCTCCCACTTGAACCCTCTCTCTCTCACTCTAGAAGTATCAGAAAATGAGCTCAAAATAGACCTAAGGGTTGTTTTAACGGAATGGGGGTCGGGTTTTAAATTAAGAAAAATGGTGCCCCGACACAGGCGACCGCATAACTTAAGAAAAATGGTGCCCCGACACAGGTCTGCGGTCGCATATGCGACCGCATAATGGTTATGCGGTCTGCAAAGTCACCGCAGAAATGGCCCTCAGGGGCCTAAACTTTCGGCTCAGGTATATACTTGTTCTGCGGCCGCATAATGCACCGCAGAACTCCTTCCGTAGAAACCTAAGAGGAATTATGCGACCGATATGCGGTCTCGCATATCGATTATGCGGTCGCATAATCGACCGCAAAACTGACCTCAAATTGGCCAAACTTACTGCTTCACTCTGCGACCATTATGCGGTTCGCAGAGTGATTATGCGGCCGCATAATGGGCCACAGAAATGCGTTCTTCTACGAAATATTTTCCTCTCATTCCATAGGGTAATGTTCAATCCAAAAAGTTCGAACCGCGGCAAGCTTGGCACCAAGAATTTCTACTATAATAACGCAGGAATCTAACTTGGCACCACGAAACCCCGAGTTTTTGGTTAAAATTTTTATGGGTCCTTACATCCTCCCCCACTTAAGATCATTCGTCCTCGAATGAGGATCAAGGTTCACTTAACACAGTTTCAGTCATGCCACATTCCATCAGCCCCAAATTTGCCTTTCTTTCTAACTTTCTGAAAATTTTTCTAGAGTTTCCTTTGTATTTAGGCCTATCCACCTGCTAGAGAGCCCCCAAAACACACCTTAGAAACATATATAGAATTAAATGACACAACAAAATGCAAAATAACACCAACCGAAGCCTCATGGGGGACATATAACTAGAAAGGAGTGTCTTTATATTAGCCAAACAAGCGATACAAACTTTAGGGGAAACAACTTCATAAAACTATTACATGGCTATTCAAACAAATGAGGGTACTTTTATTTCATTTCATTCTCGGCTTCCCAAGTAGCTTCTTCGACTTGTTGGTTTCGCCATAACACCTTCACGGATGCAATTTCTTTGTTTCTCAATTTCTTGACCTACCTATCAAGAATAGAAACTGGAATTTCTTCATATGACAATTTTTCACTAACCTCGATGGTCTCAACTGGCACAATAGCGGACGGATCTCCAACTACCTTCTTCAACATGGACACACGGAATACCGGGTGTACTAATGATATCTCAGGTGGTAGTTCAAGCTTGTACGCCACCTGACCTATCCTTTGAATGATTTTATACGGCCCGACATACCTCAGACTTAATTTCCCTTTCTTTCCAAACCGCATGATCCCCTTCATGGGAGATATCTTCAAAAACACCCAATCATCTTCTTTGAACTCTAAGTCTCTGCGACGAACATCCGAGTAGGATTTTTGACGACTCTAGGCAGTTTTCAACCGCTCTTTTATGATCTTAACCTTTCCATAGCCTGATGCACAAGGTCTGGTCCTATTAGTACAGCTTCTCCAACCTCGAACCACCCAATCAGCGATCTATATCTCCTACCATACAAGGCCTCAAACGGCGTCATCCGAATACTGACATGGAAGCTATTATTATAAGCAAATTCTATGAGCGGCAAATGATCATCCCAGCTACCCATGAAGTCAAGCACACATGCACGCAACATGTCCTCAAGCGTCTGAATAGTCCGCTCTACTTTCCCGTCAGTCTATGGATGGAAAGCCATGCTAAGATTTACCTGCGTACCCAAACCTTGCTGAAACTTTTTCCAGAAATTAGCTATGAATTGGGTCCCTCGATCGGAAATGATGGAAACTGGAGTGCCATGAAGCCTGGCTATTTCCTTGATATACAACTGACCATATTGTTCAGTAGTGTCGGTGGATTTAACTGGTAAAATGTGTGCTGATTTTGTGAGTCGGTCCACGATCACCTAAATTGAGTCAAACTTACGCGGAGTGCGCGGTAACCCTACCACAAAATCCATGTTGATAATTTACCATTTCCACATTGGAATTTCTATACTCTGAGCTAACCCACCGGGCCTTTGATGCTCGGCCTTCACTTGTTGACAGTTTAAACATTTTTCCACAAAGTCCGCCACACCCCTCTTCATGTTATTCCACCAGTAAACTTCCTTGAGGTCATGATACATTTTTGTAGAACCTGGGTGCACGGAATATCTAGAAGTATGAGCTTCTGCCGTGATTCTTTCCCGAAGACCGTCTACGTTTGGAACACATAGTCGCCCTTGGTACCGTAATATACCATGATCCACGCCAAGAGAAAAGGCCATAGTCTTGTGTTTATGAATCCCCTCCTTCAGCTGCACCAACACTGGATCATTGTATTGCTTCTCCTTTACCTCCGTCACACGCGATGATTCCGCCCTATTCCGCACAATCACTCCCCCTTCATTAGAGTCCGCAAGACGAACTCCCAAACTGGCCAACTGGTGAACCTCCCGGGCCAAGGGCCTTTGACATGCCTCCAAGTGTGCCAAAATACACATAGACTTCTGACTAAGAGCACACCACATTAGCTTTCCCCGGATGATACAAAATGTTGATGTCATAATCTTTGAGCAATTCAATTCCTTTTTTTAAAAAATGTACTGAAGACTCTTATGGTCTGTGAATACATCTACATGGACTCCATACAAATAATGACGCCAAAGTTTTAATGCAAAAACCACCGCCGCAAGCTCTATGTCATGAATTGGATAATTCTTTTCATGATTCTTAAGTTGCCTTGAAGCATATGCTATAACCTTACCATGTTGCATTAATACACACCCAAGATCGATCCTTGAAGCATCGCAATACACCATAAACCTCTCGGTACCCTCTGGCAGGGTCAATACCGGTGCCGAAGTCAATCTTGATTTCAATTCTTGGAAGCTCCTTTCACAAGCATCGGACCACTAGAACTTAACCGTCTTCTGCGTCAATTTAGTCAATGGGGAGGCAAGAGTGGAGAACCCCTCCATGAACCTCCTATAATACCCGGCCAAACCCAAGAAACTTCGAATCTCTGTTGGAGTAGTAGGTCTAGGCCAATCTTTCACCGCTGCAATCTTTTGAGGATCAACCTTAATTCCTTCTCCGGAGACGACATGACCTAGGAATGTAACAGATTCAAGCCAAAATTCACATTTTGAGAACTTCGCATACAATTGGTGTTGATGAAGAGTTTGCATAACTGCCCTGAGGTGATCGGCGTGATCCTCTCGACTTCGTGAATACACAAGGATGTCATCAATGAATACTATCACAAAGGAGTCGAGGAATGGCTTGAAGACTCGATTCATAAGATCCATGAAAGCTGCCGGGGCATTTGTTAGCCCGAAAGACATTACCAAAAATTCAAAGTGCCCATACCGAGTCCTAAAAGCTATTTTCGGAATATCCTGCTCCCTTACCTTCAATTGATGGTACCCGGACCGCAAATCAATTTTGGAGAAGAACTTAGCACCTTGTAATGGATCAAACAAATCATCTATTCTAGGCAATGGGTATTTGTTTTTGATTGTGACTTTGTTGAGTTGTCAGTAATCAATACACATCCGCAGCGATCCATCTTTCTTCCTGACAAAGAGAACCGGTGCGCCCCAAGGCGACACACTCGGTCGGACAAAACCTTTCTCTAGCAAATCCCTTAGTTGTTCCTTTAGCTCTTTTAATTCTATCGGCGCCATTCTATATGGTGGAATGGATATAGGTTGCGTGCCCAGCATCACATCAATCCCAAAATCAATCTCCCTATCTGGAGGAATTTCAGGGAGCTCATCCGAAAATACATCGGGGAATTCATTCATAATTGGTACAGATTCAAGGGTAGGCACCTCAGCAGTGGTGTCCATAACTCGAACCAAATGGTAAATATTCCCCTTCCTAATCATCTTTGTGGCCTTAAGGTAAGAAATAAACCTACCTTTTGGTATAACATTATTCCCCTCCCATTCAACAGCTGGCTCGTTAGGAAGCTCAAGCCTTATGATTCTGGCTCGGCAATCGAGTTTGGCAAAATATGAATAAAGCCAATCCATTCCCATACATCAAAATCAATCATCCCTAGTTCAATAAGATCGGCCATGGTATCCCGACCACGCACCGTGACAACACAATCCCTATAAACCCGTGCGGCCATAATAGACTCGCCAACCGGAGTAGATACAGAGAACGGCTCATGGAGCTATTCCAGTTCTATCCCGAAGCTCGTAGCAATATAAGGAGTAATATAGGACAAAGAAGATCCCGGATCAATAAGGGCATACACATCATGAGATTGAACAGTCAATATACTTGTGACGACATCAGGGGAAGCCTCCGCACTCTATCGAACACTCATAGCATAGAATCGGCTGGTTCCCCCCGAACTCTGTGCACCACCCCTAGCTGTACCACGCCCTGTGGGTGCTGAAGAGCCTTGAGCTGGAGGGTGTGGTGAAGATGTGGCAGATGTAGGACTGGATGACTGAGCTGTGCCCCTGCCTGTACCCTGATGGGATGCATGACACTCCCTCTGAATATGGCCTCTCATTCTGCATCCGTAACATACTGGCATGTCCAGGTAGCAGACTCCCGAATGTATCCTCCCACACTTAGGGCATAGGGCCCTCTCCTGCTGCTGGAATCTCTCTCCTGATCGGCCCTGATGGTGAGACCCCCTGATGCCCTGACCAGTCCTAAAGCGACTCCTCTACTGCTGACCGTGCCCTGATGGAGGGGCACTAGCTGAAGACTGAGCTTAAGACCGGAATGGCCCTGATAATCCTCCCCAAAAAGCTGATCTCCCACCTCCGAATGAGTCCCCAAGGTTGCCCGCTGATCGGGCCCTACTACTACTTTCCCGTTCCATCCTAAGCTTTAACTTTCGAGCCTCCGTAGCTTGGGCAAATGCCACCATTGTTCCATAGTTCATGTCAGAATTTAGAGCAGCTGTGGCAGCCTCATTAATAACCAAAGGGCTAAGGCCCTGCACAAATCGACGCACTCTTGCCTCCATAGTCGGCATCATATGAACAACATACTTCGACAGGCGCACAAAATCCATGTGATACTCCCATACATTCCTACTACCCTGTTTAAGGGTCTCAAACTCCATAGCACGGTCTGCCTTAGTCTCGGCAGGCAAGAAATGGTCTATGAAGGCATCCGCGAACTCACTCCATATCGCCGGAGGGCTCTCCTCCTCACGGGAATCTTCCCACATTTCAAACCAGGAATATGCTACCCCGTTCAGACGATCAAAGGCCAACTCTACTCCCTCTACTTCAGTAGCATGCATAACTCGGAGAGTCTTATGCATCTCATCAATGAAATCCTGAGGGTCTGCCCCGGGATCAGTACCTGTGAACACTGGAGGGTCTAACTGAAGGAACCTGTTTACCCTGGAACTAGAAGAATCCTCTTGCGAGCTAAATAAGGTGGGTGCAACATTTGACCTCTAGGCCTGAGAAGCTACTAACTGAGTCAGCATCTGAATAGCTCCCCTAAGATCCCCATCAGAAATACCGGGACTAGGAGCTGGGGCTGTAGGTGGAACAGGTATATCGGCGGGAGGAATTGTGGCACCCTCCGCGGGTGTAAGAACTGGGGTAGTCTGTTTCGGAGTAGATGAATCAGGTAGTGTGATAGTAGGGGGATTATCCTCACCCGCATTATCAAGTAGGGGGTCAACAACCACTCCTGGGAAAACAACCTCACGTTCCGCTCTCTTCTTAGGTGCCATTTACTGAAAGTGAGAACAATTCACGAGTTAGGGGAAAACAACCTCACGTTCCGCTCCATCGCACGATATAGAACAACAATGAAGGGTATCATTCTTAGATGTCCAAGTAGCCCCCTAATTATAGATGTGGTCGACAACAACCGATAAGAAAGGCTCTACTAGACACGGCTCCGAGACATCCTAGGACACTTTAAAACCCTAGGCTCTGATGCCAAGTTTGTCATGCCCCAACCTCGGGGCGCGCGACCGGTGCTCAACCGAGTGAACCCGGTCGAGCAAGCCTAGTAAACCTTTCCTACCCGACTGATTCATGATCCAAAAAAGGAATGCGTCACCATTTGTAAAACAGGGGAGAGATCAGTTATATAAATATATAAACGTTGCTAGTTCATTTTTCATTATATGCATTATGCCATAATTAAGTTTCCAAAATACAACTCGATCAAACGACTGCCCCAACATACATACATGACCCACAAAAACGTCTACGGAGCCTCTAAGTATACAAAAGAGCAACATGACAATGCCGGCAACAAGGCCCCGGCTATACCTCAAAATGTAAAAACTTATACAAGAGAAGGACTACATGATTCCTGGGAGAAATGGGGCTCACCAAAACTGCTGTGAAGAGAGCAATAGAGCACCACTATCTGCGATTGGCACTATCTGCGATGGAACCACCTACATCCATCCAAAGAGGTAGCGCCCTCGGCAAAAGGGACGTTAGTACTGTCGAATAGTACTAGTATGTAAGACAAACACTAATTTTAGTAGAATGAACAGTGAAACAAAGAGAAGGCAGTCATAATAATCAATAAGTACTTCATAGAAATACAATGAAAACACCAAGTAAGGATCACGCAGTTTCCAATTCAATCTTTCCATCTTCTTAAATTAATAATCTTTAGTGCCAAGCCACAACTCACAATGCCACCGTATTTTTACACGGAGTCCGGTCTCGGCCCGACCGGCTAAGCCATATCAAGTGAGACATATCCATATCCACAATGTAATTCAATAATTCCAATACAAATGCCACCATGTGTACAGTATGGCGTCCGATCTCGGCCCGATCGGCTAAGCCATCTCACTTGAGACATAACCTCTTTCAACTGTCCACACAATTCACATTTCTTTTCCATCTTCATTACATGGCACAAACAACCTCATTTATTAAGTAGTTCTGGGCACTTGGGCACATTTTACAATTCAAGTCTTTCTTTTTTTATTTGTTCAAATAACATCATCATTCATGTCGATAAGTACCATCACATAAGGCATTTCACACATAAGGGAAGGAGCTTGGAAAATCATAATTACATTCTCAAATAGCATGATGACATGGTAACCATCTAAAACAATGAGGGAACATGAAGCTTTCAATCAAACACACTAAGGCAAACAATTCTAGTATAATCAAGTTAGAACTTACACCAACTATTCGGATACCAGGAGTTCGATTCTATGAAGAAGAGAGTTAGTCATACATACCTCAATTGCGCTTCTTTAGACTCTACAATTATCCGGAACCCTTAGCAACCGCAATCTATTTTTGCAATATACAAATTGAACCCAAAATTAGGAAAAATGTTCATAGTTCTAGTTCACTTTTTATTTTTCCCACACTCTTTATCACATGCATGCAAGATGAACCACTATCATACCCATGAAGTATTACCCTAGTACCCCATTATAGCTATGTTTGAAATTAAGAGATGTGGTGATGAAATATTACCTTTTTGGATGAAGAAATTGGGTGCTTTACTTGAGTATTTCCAAGCTTTGAGTGATGGTTGAAGATTGATTGATGAAAATTAGGCCCTCCCTCTTGAACCCTCTCTCTCTCACTCTAGAAGTATTAGAAAATGAGCTCAAAGACCTAAAGGTTGTTTTAACGGAATGGGGGTCGGGTTTTAAATTAAGAAAAATGGTGCCCCGACACAGGTCTGCGATCGCATATGCGAACGCATAATGGTTATGCGGTCCGCAAAGTGACCGCAGAAATGGCCCTCAGGGGCCTAAACTTTCGGCTCAGGTATGCGACCAGTATGCGGTCCGCATACTTGTTCTCCGGTCGCATAATGCATCGTAGAACTTCCTCCGCATAAACCCAAGAGGAATTATGCGACCGATATACGGTCGCATAATCGACCGCAAAACTGACCTCAAATTGGCCAAACTTACTGCTTCACTCTGCGTCCATTATGCGGTCCGCAAAGTGATTATGCGGCCGCATAATGGACCGGAGAAATGGGTTCTTCTGCTAAATATTTTCCTCTCAGTCTGTAGGGTACTGCTCAATCCAAAAAGTCCGAATCGCGGCGAGCTTGGCACTAAGAATTTCTACTATAATAACGCAGGAATCTAACTTGGCACCACGAAACCCCGAGTTTTTGGTTAAAATTTATACGGGTCCTTACATCCTCCCCCACTTAAGATAATTCATCCTCGAATGAGGATCAAGGTTCACTTAACACAGTTTCAGTCATGCCACATACCATCAGCCCCAAATTTGCCTTACTTTCTAACTTTCTAAAAATTTTGCCAGAGTTTCCTTTGTATTTAAGCCTATCCACCTGCCAGAGAGCCCCCAAAACATACCTTAGCAACATATATAGAATTAAATGACACAATAGAATGCAAAATAACACCATCCGAAGCCTCATGGGGGACATATAACTAGAAAGGAGTATCTTTATATTAGCCGAACAAGTGATACAAACTTTAGGGGAAACAACTTCATAAAACTATTACATGGCTATTCAAACAAATGAGGGTACTTTTCTTTCATTTCATTCTCGGCTTACCAAGTAGCTTCTTCGACTTGTTGGTTTCGCCATAACACCTTCACAGATGCAATTTCTTTTTTTCTCAATTTTCGAACCTGCCTATCAAGAATAGCAACCGGAATTTCTTCACGTAGGAATCTAACTTGGCACCACGAAACCCCGAGTTTTTGGTTAAAATTTTTATGGGTCCTTACAGTATCAAGGAAAGGTCTATCAAAAATAATAGGCACCTCATAATGCACTTCACAATCAAGAATCACAAAGTCCGCCGGGAGGATGAACTTATCAACTCGAACCAATACATCATCATTAATACCCAATGGTCTCTTCATAGTACGATCGACCATTTGTAGCCTCATAGAAGTAGGTCTTGGTTGCCCAATCCCCAACGTTTTGAAAATTGAGTAGGGCATCATGTTGATACTTGCCCCAAGATCACAAAGAGCTTTGGCAAAGTTGGCGCTTCGAATAGTGCAAGGGATTGTGAAAGCGCCGGGATCTTCCAATTTAGGAGCCATTGAGTGCACAATTGCGCTCACTTGATGTGTCATCTTTATAGTCTCACAATTCATCGACCTCTTCTTTGTCACCAAATACTTCATGAACTTTGCATATCCAAGCATTTGCTCCAAAGCCTCAACCAATGGCACATTAATAAATATGCTCTTCATCATGTCAATGAACTTTTTGAATTGGTTCTCGCCATTTTTCTTGGCAAGCCTTTGAGGGTATGGAGGAGGAGGCCTTAGCATTGGTGCCTTAGCCTTTGGCACTACCTGTTCTGGTATGTCAATAATGTGTTCCCTAGATGGTTTCACTTCTTCTTGAGTCTCCTCCACATTTTCATCAATATCAATTCTCCCTTCGTCATTTGCTTGCACCACATTGTTTGGAATCTCATCTTCTTGATTCACTTGTTCATCATCCCCAACTATTCTTTGACTTGAGGTGGTTGCATCCCCATATTTTCCACTCCTTGTAGTCACGTCCATGGCATGTCCCGTGTTGTTCCCACCCTTCGGGTTCACCCCCGTGTCACTTGGTAGTGCCCCCTTAGGACGAATGTTCAAAGCTTGCAAGATTTACCCCAATTGAACTTCCAAATTGCGAATTGAAGTGTTGTGAGAGGCTAGTTGAGCATCGGAGTCGGCATTCTTCTCCATCATTTGTTTAAACATGTTCTCAATTCTCCCCATATCATTGTTGGAAGATCTAGGACCATGGGAAGGATAAAGAGGCGGGTTGCTTGGTTGTTGATACATCAGGGGCCTTTGAAATCCCGACCCCCGATTCCCTTGGTTATTGTTCCATCCCCCTTGGTTGTTGCCTCGCCAATATCCTTGACTATTGCCACCCCAATTGCTTTGGTTGTTTTGACCATTCCAATTTCCTTGATTATTTTGATTGTTTACAATTACCTTGGTTGTTACCACCACTCCAATTGCCTTGGTTATTTGAGTTCCAATTCCCTTGATTACCTTGAGATTGCCATTGTTATTGATTCGGGCCTTGAGAGTTGTTTCTTTTCCCTTGGAAGTTGTTCACATATTGTACTTCCTCCTCTTGTTCATTGTAAGATTCATCTTGATCAAACCCACTATCTTCTTGCACATATTGTTTCGCACAATTTTGCACTTGTTGACCCTTTTGCCTTCTCTTGTTTACCATCATATTGACACCCTTCATTTCATTTACTTATTTAGGACCTTCAACTTGTTGAAGTTCAGCTTTGGCTAATTGATTCATTGTAGTGGTCAACTCGGCAATTGTTTGTCTATGATCATGCGATTCTTTATGTAGGTGAATCTTATTTGGATCACCTTGAGTAACATTTTATCTACTTTTCCATGCCGATGAAGTATCCTCCATTTCATCTAAGATCTCACAAGCTTCATCATATGGTGTTGTCATGAAATTTCCATCGGCAAGTTGGTTGACCATGCATTGATTGGTAGTATTGATCCCCCTATAGAAAGTTTGTTGAATCATAGCCTCCGTCGTGTCATTGTTCGGGCACTCTTTCACCTTAGTACGGTACCTCTCCCATATCTCGTGCAAAGGCTCATTGGGTTCTTTCTTGAGTGATATAATCTCGTCTCTAACAGTAGTCATATGCCCGGGAGAAAAGAACTTGGCAATGCATTTCCCAGCCAATTCATCCCATGTATGGATGGAATTGTTTGGCAACCTTTCTAACCAATCCAAGGCTTTCCCCCATAGTGAAAAAGGAAATAGCCTCAACCTTAAAGCATCCTCGGAGACATTTGTCTATTTACTCCCCCAGCAAGTGTCCACAAATCCTTTCAAGTGTTTGTATGCATTTTGATTCGGAGCCCCAGTGAAGAATCCCCGTTGCTCTAGCAATGTGACCATAACATTTGTTTTTTTGAAAGTTGCCTGCCCTAATGCGAGGCGGGACTATGGCACTTGCATACCCTTCATTCGGCAACACCCGGTGTGGAGCCACCCTTGGTGGAGGTGTGTGTGTGGGGGGGGGGACGGGAACATTGTAATGAGGCGGTCGGCCTCGTCTATTTGCTTGAGGTTCAAGAGGAACCTCGTCAACTTAGTTTTCATCCACATCCTCCCCCAATGGCAAGTTTCCGAGAAGATCATTGTTGTTGAGAGCCATTTTTATTTGTACCTGCAATTGTTTCACCAAAAAGATTAGTAACACGGAAGGAAAGGAAGACAAGTCACACACAAAATCAAGTATATAGCTAAATTCATTTTTTATGCTCCCTGGCAACGGCGCAAGAAATTGGTCTCGCCCAAATCACACCTCACCTTGGGGTTATGAAGCGGTTGATTGCAATAATAATACCCAACTAGGAGTCGGGATCGAATCCATAGGGAGAGTAGATGGGATTGGGTATATATTCGAATTAAGCACGTAACGTGTCTCAGATGCACTTCCACAAACTGTGTCTTGATTCTACTTCTAAATTATGCTACAGTTTGCAAATGTAAAGCTAGAGAATAATATTTTTGGTGTTGTTTTTCAAGTATGTAAAAGATCTAGGGTTGTGACTTCTACCTAGGTATTTACCTAATGGGTTGTGGTCTTTAGAGAAGGTTTTATTGGTCGGGGTATATTATAGCAATCAACACACAATTACCCACTCAATACCTCTCGGTAATAGAGTGGGTTTGCCCAATTTGGTTTTCTCAAGTCCAAATGGGTAATGCACAAAATAGTTGATAGATGCTCAAGTCGGGTTTTACTATCTCTAGATTCAACCCTTTAATTGGGACTATCAATTTTTTTGAGTTCATCCCAATTGCTTGTTGTCACGCCCCGAACCTGGGGGGTGAGACCGGCACCTGGTGCCTCACCTATCCTTGTGTACCAACCTGCAACTAAGGGACTCTGAACATATAATGTCATACTTTGTCCATTGGTCATATTTCAAGACAATTACGAATGCTGACTTAACATCAATATAAAGCTGGGCCGACAAGGCCGTCATAACTACTACGGCTGGCAAACCAACAAATTATACATAAAAGGCCTACAAGCCCAACATACTTCATTAACTGACACGATATGTCTACAAGCCTCTACTGATAGATATACTGTGATCGGAACAGGGCTCCGACTTACTCATAACATATATACACAAGTTGTACATAAATCACTAGACCCGGAAACCCCGAAGGGCATGGAGCTTACCGATCAAGCTGAACTCAGGCAATACCTAATGAGGAGGTCTACCCATCTGCCTGTCTGAACCTGCACGCATGAAATGCAGCGCCCCCAGAAAAGGGATGTCAGTAAAAAATAATGTACCGAGTATGTAAGGCAATATACTAAAAGCTGAAACTGATAATATAATAACTTAAAGTAACTGGGAGTCAAAGATAATCTGAAGATATGCTCACCTGCTGATACTGACTCAACTCTCTCAATATAGTAAGTGAAATAGTAGTCCGGCCTTATAAGGCTCGGTATATATAACTGCTCTACCGTAGTAGGATTGCTCATAGGCGCTCGGCCATACTAGGCTATGTATCTCGGCCAACTAGGCTCGCTCATAGGTGCTCGGCCACAGTAGGCTCGGTATATAACTTACCATCTTATCAGAGGTTGCCCAATAGGGACATGCCCACCGATTATAGCTCGATGGTGGTAAAAATACTATAATACTGTATATATATAGACCCTCTGCTCTCTTGATTGGAAGAAGATAATACTTAATTGAATATAAAGTCCCGATAAGGAGAATACTATAATTTATGAGACTAGGATAATGTATATAAATTTTGAAGTATGACCTTCTCTTTATACCTCGTTATCAAACACATGTAATTACGAGATCATGTCAAAATGAAGGAAGGGCTTAGCCTTAAGATGCTTGAACCGATTCTCTTGACAATTCCTCTAACACATGTCTTTTGCAAAAATACGTGATGGCGGATCGAAGTAGGGAAAATCTGTATGATATTTTTGAGAAAGATTATACCGTACTCCCTTGGAATTTACAAACTCACGTTGCCATTACATAATAACATCTTCGTATGAATTATTGAAGTAACTCACGTTACTATTGCAACCTTATCTTTACTGAAGCTCTCTTTGAAGTGTAGAGATTAAAAAATGAGATTAAGAGCTCTCTTTGGTCTTTTGGGTGTGGGCCACACTTTAGGGAATGATTTGGCCACCATACATCCTTCAATTTTGCCACCTTATTAAGTGATTTAAGAGTCATTATTCAAGACCTCTTTGGTTGCCACATCCCCATAATCTCACGTGACTTGCCCCCTAATACTTATCCAAGATCTTACATAAATAATTATCCTCAAACTTTTAATTAATTTGTTAACTTCCCACTCAAATCAATAATTAACCAAATATTCACATAATTAAGAATCATCTCAAATTACATAAAATACTACTTACTTTTAACACACTTTATACACCTTACTATCATGGTCATGTGGTACCTTGTATGACACTAGTCCGTAAATATCGGGTATTTATAGCCCGGACCGTATTTTATTTCAAAATGCCAAACTTCGACGAAATTCATTTTCATCGATTTGCTTACCCTCTCACCTTCACGAATTTACTTATCACTTGCTTGAAATAGCATAATACTTATAATCTCAAAATAATCTCATTCCCGAGCTTACGTCGATTAACTTGCGATGAAACTTTAAGGTACGAAAATACGAGATGTAACATCTCATTTTCCGAGCTTCCATCAATTTATTTATGGCGTACTTTCACGCACGAAAATTAGGGTGTAACACTTGTTAGCCAAGTTTTCCTATACTAAGTATCTCTTTCTCAAGTAGAGACTAAGTCAAATAGGCTTGAATCAATATTTGCAACCATTAATTCTACAATTATAGCAAGAACTAGGCTAAATATTACACACCTAACCATAAATAATCCCTAAATCAAACACCCATCAGGTACCCACACTAGGGTTGGGTCACAACCCTAACTAAAAATTTAGCTACTCATAGTGGGTGAAGAAAAAAAGATAATTAAACTCATATTTAATGATAAATAGATGAAAAGCCAATGTAAAATAGACAAGCTATGATAAAGTTTCGTAAAACAGTAAAGAAAAACGGCTACCAACTTTCAGATATTCAAAACTTGACCTAATTTTATGAAAGTAGTCTATTTATACAAAGTTGGAATTTTCGGACAAAATTACCCTTAAGGACGTTCTGCGGCCGCACAATAATGTGTGCGGTCCGCACTTTGCTGCAGCTCTTGACAGGGATGGTTTCTGCGACAGTACAATTCTGAACTGCGGCCGCACATCTTGAGTTCTGCGGCAGCAGAATTATAGTGCGGTCCGCAGTCTTGATTTTCTTGAATTCCCAACTCTTTGAACCTTGACTTCTGCGAGCGCACAATTATTGTGCAGTCCGCACTTTGCATTGCAGCACTGTCAAATTTTCTTCTTGTTCTGCGGCCGAAGATAGAATTCTACAGTCCGCACTTTAGCCCTTTTTGCTTAATTTTTGTCCTTGTTCAAAATCACTCCTTCTTGAGTTGAATTTCATCACTTTGGCTCATTTTCCAATGCTCCTGCAAGTAAGCATATTTCATCAGTTTTCAGGAATACCTTTAAGCATTTTTGAACTAAAACAAAAGTTAAAAGGCGCAAATAAGTAGTCAAAATACCCACTTATCAGACGCGATCGCGAAGAGTTTTTTCTGGCAGCCGCACAATTGTTCTATGCAATCAAGAGGTTGTGGATGCAATCACGAAGGTTTGAGTTTCTGTGAAATGCGAATGCAGGTGTATGGACGTGTTCGTGAAGAAGGAAGGAGAGGCCTGGGATTGTTAGACGGTTGTTCATCGCGATCACTTAAGGCTGACCGCGATCGCGTAGGTTTGGTTGATTGGTCACCGCGTTCGCGGCCTTGTGAGCGCGTTCGCGTAAATGATTTTTGTTACTGATGATGTTTGTTCTTCGCGATCATGAAAGATTTTCCATGATCGCGATGTGTAATCACTGGGTAGCAGAATGTTTAAAATCCTAAAACGAGGGTTAGAGTATTATTTCACATTTTGAGTTGTAGAGCTCGGTTTTGGACGATTTTGGAGAGGATTTTCACTTCTTTGATCGGGGTAAGTGTTCTCGACTCGGATTTGTTCATTTATCTTGATTTCATCCTTATTTTTGTCATTTATTTAGTGAATTAAAGTGAGGAAATGGGGATTTTGGTGGAAACTTTTCAAAAATGAAAAATGGAGATTTGAAGGTCGATTTGTGGTCGGAATTGGATGATTTTGGTAAGGTTAGCCTCGTAATTGAATGGGTATTCGGATTTTATGAATTTTGTTGGGTTCCGAGGCATTGGAACGGGGTTGACTTTTTGGATTTGGTTAAAGAACTTAGCTTTATCATATGGAATCGATTCCTATAGCTTGTATTGATTATATTAAATTGTTTGTGCCTAGATTCGAGTCGTTTGGAGGCCGATGTGTGAGGTAAGGGTTAGTTGGAGCATTGAGTTGTGCACTTTGAGGTAAGTAGCACTTCTAAACTTGGTACTGAGGGTATGAGTCCTTGGAATAGGTGACGCACATGCTAGGTGATGGGCGTGTGGGCGTGCACCGTGGTAATTATGACTCTGTTGATTCTATGGTGTTGTGTATTTATCTAGTCTTATTTTATCCGTGTAATTCCTACGTGTTAGAGTAATTAAGTTGTGGTTCATGTTATAAATCATGTTTAGGCTATGTTCTTATACTGTTGGGACCCGCTGAGGTTATTTCTACTGCTGAGTTATTTGCTTAACTACAATTATTCACTCAGCCATGTTTATTCATTTACATATCATATCTCAGTCTCTGTTGTCATTCACTGTTACATCATGTTATCATTGTTTGGGCTGAGTAATATGAGACTTGTGAGCTCGTGAGACTGGTGAGATTGATGATTGAGTTGGGCCTGATAGTCGGATTTGTGAGTGTTATTATGGATCGGGTTGTGTGCCGCAGTAGGCCTTATTGGCTTATTTATTATTGTGGATCAAACTGCATGCCGCAGCAGGCCTTATAGGCTTTATATTAGCTATTGGGTGGGATCCTCCCCTCTGGAGTCTTACATACCAGCAGTGATCGCAGACACAGTGATTTATATACACGTGCGACCCGTACATTACTGAGTGGTTGTGTGTTGAATGGAAATATGAGATGGATAGATCTAGCACTCTGAGAGTGTAAGTACATGGGAATATCACTATGAAACATTAAATTTGACATGCATATTTGACATGTAGGCATAAAGATGTAACATTCATCATGCTAGTTGTACTTGGCATATTTTATTAGTGTTGGGCTTAAATTGTTGAACTTGAAAGCATGCCTAAATTTCTGTACTATGAACAAGCTGAATATGGAAGCTTCTCTGAGTTATTACTGTCATTCTCTTTGATATATCTGTGTTGTTATTATTTTGGTTCTGACAGTATCCTTCAGAGCTCGTTACTACTTTCAGCCCAAGGTTAGTCCTGTTACTTATTGAATACATTGTGTAGGTTGTACTCACACTACACTCTACACTTCGGGTGCGGATCCAGGTACATCTAGACGCGGTGATTGCTAGATCTTTGCCAGTGCTTGATTGGTGACTACAAGGTAGCTGTTATAACATCCGCCATCCTTGATTCTCCTTCCTTTTATTTTCTTCAGTAGTTTTCTACTATTCAACCAGTTGTACTAGAGTTTGTTTTATGTTGAGATGTGCTAGTGCTCATGTACTCGATGACACCAGGTTTTGGGATGGTTGTAGTAGAGATGTAGTTGTTTTATTAGAGATTTTCCACCGTTGAGCTTATAAAATCATGTTTTAATTCAAATGATTAGTTGTTATGTGATTGTCGGCTTGCCTAGTAGATATATTAGGCGCCATCACGACAGGTTGAAATTTTGGATCGTGACAATAACACACATAATAAATAGAGGTTAAGTTTAAAAATATTGACTTTGAAACAAAGTGGCTATTTGTATAAAGTAAGAATCATTGAGAAAGCGGGTATAGATATACCTTGGAAATTTGATTTTAAAACCTCATATTCGAATTTGAATAAATTGTTTGAAGATCTCTTTATTGCATCAATGTTTGTTTGATTCACAGAAATAGCCAGGTTTTTTTGGAAATCATTTTCTGGTTTGTTTCTGTTTTCTTCTTGTCTTACAAAAGAGAAAGTTGTTGACTCTATTGCAAATCTGTCTTAGTTTCAAAAACTTCATGAAAAGATTAGTAAGAGTTGAGAACTGAATAAATAGAAATGATTAACAAATTAGAATTAATTGCCACTAAGTTATATTACTATTCTTCTTTTTTACCATTAGTCTTGCCAAGTAAAAACATTCAATCAATATCGTCAGTGTTGAGACATATATGAACAACAATAGACTTAAAAAAGCAATAGAGGAAAAGGAAATGGACTCATGATTTGGGCCTGAGAGGAATTAAGCCCAGCAGACAATAAGCGAATTGCAACAGCCTTAGGTGACTCCAAGGTTCAGGCATGAATTTGGGCCTAAGTTCTATGAGAATGCGGCAGGCCTAATTCAGACACATGCATAAAAAAAGAGAATGTTATTAGATATGTGGCCCAACATAATATTTAAGCATAAGTGACACCAATATAGGCCCAAGATAAACTGTAACAATCAATAGCAGTTAGGAATGCAAATTAATGTGGAGTCACAGAGAGTAAAGCAAATTATAGTGAAACCTTTATTTTTCATTTAACACTAAACCTAAAGAGATTAGCAAATGTCAATAATTAAAGGCTTAGGGTAAAATTCTATTCAAGCCGAGATACCCTTTGATCCTTGGCACTTCAAAGTTCACAAGGGTCTCAAGGACCCCGCGCAGTCTCTCAATCAAGAACTAAATTCTACTCCCAAATACCCCTAACTCCACATACTTACTCTTCCCTACATGTTTGAGTGCTAATAAGGCGCTCAATGTAAATTTCAATACAACAGCAGTGACTACACACAAATAGATGTATATTTCTTGTAAATAACTATTCAGAATACTGCAGATAACATCATAAGAGATCATGGTTCATATAGAAGCATATAATACATTGTCATGTACTTTATCATGCTTGATAGTACTCAACAGAATCAATTATAAGTAGGGGTGGGCGTTCGGTATTTCGGTACGGTTTTTAAGAATTACGGTTTGGTATTTCGGTATTCGGTATATCAATTGTGTATACCAGATACCGTACCAAAATAGTTCGGTACGATTTGGTATTTCTTGTTTGGTTAGGTATGGTTTCGGTACGGTTTCTGTATTATTATTAGTAATAGCATTAAAGAAATAATACCTTCAAATGGTGAATGGTTTTCTTAAACATCTTGATTTCGTAGACTACCGTATCCAAGCTATTTGATTTTTCCCAAAATCCATTTGAATTTGTTGTGTAAGCAAAGCATTGGATTTTTACATACTTTAATCTCTCACTTTACTCCTTGTAATCACTAATAGAAAGGTAGAAAAGGCTCTATTGTAGGAGCTTTCAAGCAAACAGTAAGGAAAACTGGGAATTTATGAAATGGCGTGGCCCAAAGTCCTTAGTTGGGTTAGACTTCAGGATTAATCTTACTAGCTAGGGCGTAGGACATGGGTAATAAGTTGGATTTGGGCTGGAAAGGGAAAATTCGGAACTTGGGCTGGGAAGTGGTGGGAAGGCTTACTTGAAAATTTTCAGTATTTCGGTATTTCGGTATACCGAAATATCGAAAGTTCAATACCGAGAACCGTACCGAAATACCGAACTACCAAAATATTTATACCGAATTAGTACCAAATAACCGATACCGAAATACTGACTTAATTCGATCCGGTCCGATTTTTCAATTTTTCGGCTTTTATGCCCACCCCTACTTATAAGTGCTGGAAAGTATTAAGAAATACCAACATGCTAATACAAGAACTCAGAACAAGTAAGTCATGTAGTTCAAAGGAGCATAGGAGATATCATGTGTATTAACCTCACTAATCCTACTGGAAGGTTCATAATTATGAGGTTGTAATCATGTATTAATAATGTATACACTTAATAAAAATTTACCACAGACTAGCACTCCAATTCGTACTAAGTGTAAGGGTTAACAGTTCACTTCAGGGTTCTTAAAGATAGGGATAGAAAAATACATCTACTTAACAAGTAACATGACCTCTAAAGAGATGTTTCATTCCATCTAGATTGGTTAGAAGTTAAATATATAGTCCTACACTCAAACATGGCAGATAAATATCAAAGGGCCTCTCCGAAGTCCATGGGTAAACTAAAGTAAATTTGGTAGGTTTCAATGATATGGAAGTACAGTTACAAACATGATGTACAAGCAGCAGTCCCCTTCTGAAACAAGGATGAGTACTAAACTTCTAATTAATGGCATTCAAATGTGTACATGTTACATTCTAACCAGACTACAATATTACAACATAATTGAGTACCAAACAATATGGGATTAGACTAACATTGTCATTATGATGGACCAGAAAAGTGAAAGTTTATACTAAGTAAGCATGATTCATTTATAAGTTTCGTAGATTAGTCTGTCATGATGAAGATTAGAAATACCTAATTCCACGGATGGTACTCCACCATAGTAGGTGCAACTTCAATTAAGTTTCTAGGCATGGCTTAAGCTAAGTAGATAGCAGCAGATAAAAACTTGAATGCAGAGATTGATTTGAACTTACTCTAGTTACTTTAAGGCATTATCTCATACAAAGAGACTTACAGATGTGATCAAACAATTGTGGGAGCTGACAGAAGACTTTTACATTGATCTCTCTAGAGATACAAAATCACATAAGAACATATTAGGGAAGAAAACAACTCAAGCATTATAAATTGCTATACTTGAATTAAATAGACAACTCTATACTTAACCTTAGGTGTTCATATCCATCCATTAGTTTGCCTTATCAGACAAATAACTTCAAGTATAAATCAAGAGATAGCACTAAAGCAGAATCAATGAGGTGGGCATGAAAGCCATAACAGAAAAGTCAGAATGAGTGTAAGGAATTATCAAGATTCTTTAGTTAATCACATAAGCTTGATCATATAGGTTACATAATGTAGAGCAATACTCATTATATTCACACAATAAAGGATTAGTATCAACTTGAATCATATAATGCCTGAGCATAACAGTTGATTATGAACACATCATGAACATAGATAATCAACTGTAAGCTAACAACAAAATATCATAAGCTGAAACAATCAGTAAAAGGTAACAGAGTAGACATGTTTTCAGCAATTAAAAAGAACGAAGAGAAGATCAAGTGCACTGGGTTTCTTTTGAGCAGCAAACCAAATAAGACTCTTGCTTAGCCGTTAAGAATCAGGGACTCAAACTCCAATCAGTTTAAAGCTCATAACCGAAAAGAAATGAGAGCCTAATTAGAACCCTAGCCTCATTTTGCTACTCCAAATCGTAATTAATACTATCTTTGTAGTTTAAGTAATATTTCTGCTTGTTTAGGTGATTTTTGTGTGTGTCTTGACTTGTTAGGTGAGAGCATTGGAGGCTCCTTTTATAGTGGCATTCAATGCCTTAGGGTTCAATAGAAATCAAACTCGGTGATTGATAGATGACGATGAGGTGGTGATGTGAGCAAAACGAGTGAAAATTATAGAAGAACATATATGAAAAGTAGTAGTGATTTTACCTGAGTGGAATGAGCTGACTGTTGATGGCAAAAAACCATCGGATAAAGCACAAAAACCCAGAGTTCACTACGTTTGACCTCTGGGTACATAATCTTCATGATGAAGTTCTGAAGAGGCTCCTCATGGGCTTTGATTTGAAAGAACATAAGAGATCTCAGACAATTTGAGATTTGACCTTTTGGTATGTGAGCATTAAGGCTTTTGAAATTAAACGGTGAAACCAGAAAGAAAATAGCAAGATTCGTAGTACAGAGACAAGATGGATGTCCATGCATGCCATGGATTTGAAAGAACGAAGAAGAAAATCAAACGGTCTGAAGTTCACTTCTAGGTTAGGGTTTTCGGATTGGGGATTTTGAATCTCAATAATGAAAGAGGAAAGAAACAGCATTCACGGATTTAGATTACAATAAGAATGATCTGTTGTTTGATTCGTTACCTTGGACTAATTTCTGCAAGGTTCTTTGATTGATTGGTCTGGTGAGTTTGCGAGAAATGAGATAGGAAGGAAAAGGGAGGGGGGGAGTCTGGTGAGGAATGATTAGGGTTTGGGGATGGTTGGGGTTAGGTCTCTAGGTTTAAACATGGAGATGGCATCTGGGCCATTAGATCTCTTGATCAACGACTCTGATAATTTGGTATTAAAAGATTAAAACGGGATAAAATGATGTCCTTTGGATTGTTGCATTTGGACCGTTGAGATTAAGTCTGATGGAGTATTAAAATTAAAGGTAAAATGGAGATAAAACGTGGGTCGTTGATTTGAGGGATGGATGACTTAGATTGATTGTGCTTATTTTGTGAGGATGTGGAAGAGTGACGTGGAACGATCTCATTGGCTCAATGAGGGTGGCCCGTATTGCCACGGTAGAAAGAGAGGAAGGGTTTGGACTGGGTAAGATATCGATTGGGCTTGGATATTGGGTTGGTTTTAGTTTAATACATGGCCATTTCGCATTTAATTATGCAATTGTAAATGTAGCCATTTCAATCTTTAACCTTTTAAAAATTAATTTAAATGAATTTAATAATTCCAATAAAATGCAATAAGAATTATAATAATCAAATACACTACTAATTAGTTAATTAATTATTAAATATCTTATTTTCCTATTTATTACACTAATTTCGGATTCATTTTGAAATAATGGGCTATTTCACCAAAATTAAGGAATAACCTTATTAAATTAATTATAAACCTATGTGATGAATATGGAAATTATTTTAATAGTTTCAAAAATAGTAAAATAGTAAAGATAATATGTTTATAATTATATAATTACAAAATTACTAATTAACACCATTAATTACTTAAAATATGTATGATTAATTAGAAAAATATCTTAACATATTTATTGAAAATTAATAAGTATAAGTAAATTAATTTTTAAAAGGAGGGTAAAAATTAATCGTCAACAGCTACCCCTCTTTGACCGGAGACGATGAAAGAGGTTTCGGGCAAAGAAATCGAACCAAGGTATATTTTGTCCCGACCTCAGGCATACATTGCAGGAATGGCATATGGATTTAAGGAAGATTATGAGTTGTAGAATTATGGAAGGAGTTAAGAAAAACTTTGGGATAATTTTGGAGAGTTGGGGCCGAATTCTAGCTTTGAATTTCTTACATACCTCGGGCTTAAGGAGGATCAGGCCTCATGTAGTTCTGGAGTGATGATTTGGAGAAGGCAATGCTTGCAGGAATTATCCCAAAGTCGTGTTATGACAATACTGCGAGACGGAAGACTTTTGTACCCAGGATAGCTCTGAATTGCGGCTTGATTTGGAAGATTTGATGAATTAGAGTTCCACTGATCATATTTGAGTTTGAGTTTCGATCCTTGGCCCGCCTACGAGTTTGTTGTCCCTCATAGCGTTGTAGCTTGGTTTGCTGCTTAGAAGAAGTTCCACATCACGATGTTTGGTCCTACGAAAACAAAACATACACATACCCATATATTCGTTACACCCCATATTTTCGTACGTAAAAGTACGTCATAAGTAAATTGATGAAAGCTCAGAAATAAGATATTACATCCCGCATTTTCGTACGTTAAAGTTTTGTCGTAAGTTAATCGACGTAAGTTCGGGAATGGATTATTTTAAGATTATAAGCATTATGCTATTTGAAACAACTGATGAGTAAATTCGTGAAGGTGAGAGGGTAAGCAAATCGAAGAAAATAATTTTCGTCGGAGTTTGATATTTTGGGATAAAATACGGCCCGAGCTAAAATACCTAGTATTTATGGACTAATACCATACAAGGTACCACATGACCATACTAGAAAGGTGTGCAAAGTGGGTTAAAAGTGAGTAGTATTTTAAGTAATTTGAGATAATTTCTAATTATGTAGGTAATTGGTTAATTATTAATTAGTGGGGAATTACCAAGTTAATTAAGTTAATAGAATAAGGTTTAATAAACCTTCACGTGGCAGCCAACTAAGTCCACCTAGTGACTCTTAAACTAATGTGAAAGGTGGCATTTTTTGAAGGTTCGGTGTGGTTAAGTCAAAACATAAGTGAGGCCCACACCCAAAGACCTAAATAAACCTCTCTAAATTCATTTCAAGTCTCTACAAGCACAAAGGAATTTCAGCAAACTCATTCATAAAAGACTTCATGTTAGCAACATGATTTTTGCTACAAAAAAATCCTACGAGACTACGTAATGTTATAGCAACGGGATTTTGCGATTCTAAGGGGGTACAATGTAATCTTTCTCAAAGAATATCATACGAATTTTCCCCTACCTCGATCCGCGGTTACATGTTTTATCTCAATCAACGTGTGTTGGAAGGATTGTCAATAGAATCGGATAAGGTATGTAAAGGCTATCTCTTCTTTCTTTTTGGCATGATCAATACGATACAAATAAAATGAGCAAAATACGTAACTTTCATAAATTACTCTATTCAAAAAAATATTAGGGGTGTCTATATTCTTGATTCCCCATGTGTCTTATTATTCTATCATCTGTTCATGGGTCTAAGAAAATACGTAAGTTGATAAGTTTATTTTGTGATATTAATCAGAGGCATAATGGTCTTATGACATTCTTGAGAGATTTTATTGACGTACTTCTCATGCATTATATTCATTTACATTGACCCATGACCATGTGGTGTTATATATGCGTATATATGTACATTATATGTATATGGGATATGGAAAAAGATTACGGCGTTATATACGCACCACCACCTGATCAGCTGGTATACGTTGATGATTTACCCACAGTGGCCGAGATGATATGATTGGAAGCCCTCAGAGGCTTGATGATGTTATGAACGTATATACCTAAGCATGGTATGACATTTATACGCATATGCATGACATTATAAATATTAATAATTCACAGAGTTATTCGCACTTACATGTCGAGTCTTTTACTCCATGTTTCTCTCATGTCTATTATTTACTGATTTTAATTCCTTACATACTCGGTACATTATTTGAACTGACGTCCCTTTTCCCTGGGGATGCTACGTTTCATGCCTGCAGGTCTCGTTAGACAGGTTGAGAGTCCTCCAAGTAGGCTATCAGCTCAGCGGAAGGTGTTGGTGCGCTCCATTTGCTCCGGAGTTGCTTGTTTGGTCACTATAATTTAGACGTGTATTATTTGGTATGGCGGGGCTCTGTCCCGACCTTTAGGATAATTATGTATTTTTAGAGGCTTTTATATAGATGTCATGTACATAAAAGATTGCATGGCCTTGTTGGCCTATGTTCAGTGTACGAGTGGTTATTTTGGTCTTACAAGCCCGTATGTCTTATTTATAAGTTGGTATTACATGTTGTATTCTACTTATCTCATGGCAACCTCTCCAGCTCAGTTATCTATGATAGTATGATACGAAAAGATACGTTATGTTAGTACTCAGTTGAGTAAGGTACTGGGTGCCCGTCGCGGCCCATCGGTTTGGGTCGTGATAATATCGTAATACAGATATGTCAAGATGTAATGTAAATGATACAGGAATGATGATGCATGGCTGCCGGCTAGCCATTATTTGGGATCAGGATGACGGGATACTTGAATTTGACTCAATTGTTACCCGGGATGTGTACCATTTTGCAGCTATCAGAGCATTAAGTCTCCTCACGTTGGGAGTATCTTCGTGCTATGGGAGTAGTTGACTTGTAATGTAAAATGTATCTTCGTATGATGGGAGTAGTTGACTTGATAATGTAAAAAGTATCTCTGCATGATGGGAGTTTCTAACTTGAAAATGTAGAATTTATCTCCGCATGATGGGAGTTTCTAACTTGAAAAAATGTAATATGCATGTAAGTTGAACGAGCAAAATGTCAAAATATTTGAGATAAAATAAAGTAATAAGGAGTATGCCCAAGAGGTACTGTTGACTGCAAACTAATCACGGATGTCGATTGAAAAAACGTATGGCGGGATTGGACGACTATCCTTCAATTCACGAAGTTGGTGATGAAGTCTGCGACTATCTATTTGCAATCTCCGATATGGCAGAGTGACAATGTGAAATGCTACGGTTGGCAAAGCGAACAATTTGCTATATAGAGGGCTTTGATTGGCCAAGACGACGACTCGATTTGTACAGGACACTCTGATTGATTGAGCTGACAGTTTGCTATATACATGACTCCGGTTGGCGGGGCTAGCAGCTCACTATATACAAAGTTCTCCACTTGGTTGAGCATATGGTTTGCTATTTACGATATGCCCCGATCGTATCGGTGACCTGGTTCCAGAATACCTGCAAAGGATTTGAGAGTTAGTCTTCAGATATATGAGGAAAATTTAAATAATTAAAGAGGATGATAGATATGAGAGTGTAGCGGATCCGTCATTGCCCCAGCGTTCCCCAGAGTTTAGTGTATCTTGTCGTTCCTGCGTTCAAAGAAAAATTCTTAGCAGAGGGGTGTTGGTTTGTATTGACCGTAGTCTTTGCTTTGCCCTGAGCCTGGTGAGGTTATGCCATGAATTTCAGCAGGTGGAATGATAGTTTTGAAAAATATTTAGAAAACATTTTGAAAATCATTCACTTTTATGGCAAATGTCATCGTTTTGGATTATGACATATTTAGAAATTCCATTAGATGCGAACATTGTTTCTAAAACACTCTGTCTCGTTGACATCAATTCTCGGAGATGCCCTTGATGATGTAGCTTTCTTGTTGCTGCGATTGCATCCTAATCTAAATGAATGTGTTACAAAGGTTTTCCTAGGGTTACAAACGAACCTTTTAAGGTTGTCTACGAATCCGAAATGGAATCAGGTCTGAACGTAGTTCGTGGGTAATGAGAAATTATGATGATGACCGAGCCTGACTCAGTCATCTTACGTATCCAAATGGAATCAGGTTAAAATGTAGTTCAATTACTATAGATACAAAATGATGAGATTGAAAATGAAGTGGCCGAGTCTGACTCAGAATGCCTACGCATCCAATTGGAATCAGGCCAGAACGTAGTTCAATTATAATAGATGACTGAATCCGATGAGGATTATAATAGATGACTGAATCCGATAAGGATTTCATATGTATTCTTGCCGAATGAAATCATGTTGTGGCATAGTTCAGGATACATACAAAATGATATTTGGATTTTCTATTACAAAAAAAGAGGGGGAGAGACACCAGGTGGGTTGCCTACGTATCCCACCTTGGGAAGTCGGGTCGGACGTAGTTCTGTTACAACCAAAATCTAACTCTACTGTCTTCAAATATATCTCTTGATTGCATCTGAGTTGATAGGCTTCGTGCTGACTCTTCCATCCATCTCTGCTAAGATTAGAGCTCCTCCTGATAATACTCGATGCACCACATAAGGACCCTGCCAATTTGGCATAAACTTTCCTTTGGCTTCTTCTTGATGAGGGAATATCTTCTACAAGACCAACTACCCCGGCGTAAATTGACGAGGTTTCACCCTCTTGTTGAATGCACTGGCCATTTTATTTTGATACAGCTCACCATGGCACACTGCGTCCATTCTCTTTTCATCAATGAGCATGAGTTGGCTTCCTAAATGACTCTCAAGGATGGTATCTCGACCTCTGCGGGTATCACAGCTTCGGTGCCATATACCAGCATGTAGGGCATTTCTCTAGTGGATGTTCTCATGGTGGTTTGATATCCTAGTAAGGAGAAGGATAGTTTTTCGCGACATTGCCTATGATTGTCCACTATTTTTCATAGAATTCTTTTGATGTTCTTGTTGGCTGCTTCAACTGCCCCATTCATTTACTGTCTATAGGTTGTAGAGTTACGATGGACGATTCTGAATTTCTCACAAATATCCCTCATGAGGCACTGTTAAGATTGGCTGCATTGTCAGTGATGAACGATTTTAGTATTCCGAATCAGTAAACTATGATGTTACAGACGAAATATGCCACTACTTTCTTCGTGACGGCCTTGTATGTAGAAGTTTCGACCCATTTGGTGAAGTAGTCAATGTGTACCAAGATGAAATGGTGTCCATTTGATGCAGCGAGTTCTATAAGTCTGATTACGTCCATGCCTCAAGCGGGGAAGGGCTATGGCGATCCCATTACATTCAACTCATTAGGTGGAACCCGGATAAAATCCCCGTGAATCTGGCACTAGTGACACTTTCGTACGTAGCGAATGCTATCGCTCTCCAAGGTTAAGGTGAAGTTGTTCATGTGAGGTTCACATGTGTTACAGCCCATGTTTTCATACGTGAAAGTACGCCAAAAGTAAATTGATATAAGCTCTAAAATGAGATGTTACATCCCGCATTTTCGTACGTTAAAGTTTCGTCGTAAGTTAATCGACGTAAGCTCGGGAATGAGATTATTTTGAGATTATAAGTATTACACTATTTCAAACAAATGATAAGTAAATTCGTGAAGGTTGAAGGGTAACGAATCAAAGAAAATGAATTTCGTAGAAGGTTGTCAATTTGGGATAAAATACGGCCCGGGCAAAAATACTCGGTATTTATGGACTGGTGCCATACAAGATACCACATGACCATGATAGTAAGGTATATAAAGTGTGTTGAAAGTGAGTAGTATTTTAAGTAATTTGAGATAATTCTTAATTATGTGGATAATTGGTTAACTATTAATTTTTAGAGGGAGATTAATTAAAGAATTTGGGTAAGATTAACCCCCCCCCCCACGTGGCAGCAAGCCACCCCAAGATTCATGACTCTTAGTCATTAGGAAAAGGTGGAAAATTAAAGGTATGTGGTTAAGCCACCACATCAAGTGGTGCCCACACCACTATAATAAGGAGCCTTTCTAATTCATTTAAGAGATATATGATACAGATTTGCAATGGTAACGTGATTAGCTACAACAAAAGGCTTCTCTAAAATCATAAAATGAATATGGTCATATTCACTAAGTGACGGATGAAGCTTCAGCAAATTATACTAGATTATATCATGTAATAGCAGCGTAAGATGCAATTCTAAGGGAGCCCGGTATAATCTTTCTCAAGAATATCATACGGATATTTCTCTATTTCGATCTGTCATTACGTGTTTTCGCAAAAGACGTGTGTTAGAGGGATTGTCAAGAGATTCGGCTCAGGTATGTTAAGGCTATACCTTCTTTCTTTTTGTCATGATCCAAATGATACAAATGAAACGAGAAAAATACGCAACTTTCATAAATGACTCTATTCATAGAAATACTAGGGGTGTCTACATTCTTGATTTCCCATGTGTCTTATTATTCTATCATCTGTTCATGGGTCTTAAAAAATACGTAAATTGATAAAGTTTATTTCATGACATTAATCAAAGGCATAATGGTCCTATGACGTTCCGAGAGCTTTTATTGACATATTTCATATGCATTTATTCATTTATACATGTACATTGACCCATGACCATATGGCGTTATATACATGTATATTATATGTATATGGAATATGGAAAAAGGTTACGGCGTTATATACGCACCACCACCTGATCAGTTGGTATACGTTGATGATTTGCCTACAGTGGCTGAGATGATATAATGGGATGCCCTTAGAGGCTTGATGATGTTATGCACGTATATACCTAAGCATGGTATGACATTTATATGCATATGCATCACATTGTAAATGCTAATGATTCACAAAGTTATTTAGACTTACATGTTGAGTCGTTTACTCTATGTTACTCTCATGTCTATTATTTACTGATTTTCATTCCTTATATGCTAGGTACATTATTTGTACTGACATCCCTTTGCCTGGGGATAGTGCGTTTCATGCCCGCAGGTCCCGATAGACAGGTTGAGAGCCCTCCAAGTAAGCTTTCAACTCAGCGGAAGGTGTTGGTGCGCTCCATTTGCTCCGGAGTTGTTATTTGGTCAGTATGATTAGGACATGTATTGATTGGTATGGCGGGGCTCTGTCCCTCCCTTTATGAAAATTATGTATTCTTAGAAGCTTGTAGACAGATGGTATGTATATGAAAGATTGTATGGATTTATCGGCCTCTGTTCAGTGTACGAGTGATCATTTTGGTCTTATAGGCCGTATGTCTTATGTATAAGTTGGTATTACATGTTTTATTCTAGTTATCTCATAGCAGCTTTTCCGTCTCATTTTTCTATGATAGTATGATACGAAAAGATACATTATGTTGGTACTCAGTTGAGTAAGGTACCGGGTGCCCATTGCGGCCCATCGGTTTTGGTCGTGACAAAAGTGGTATCAGAGCAGTTCTGTTCTAGGGAGTCTACAAATCATGTCTAGTAGAGTCTTATTTATGGGTGTGTTGTGCACCACACTTATAAGCAGAAGGATACAGGGCATTTAGGACTGTCACTCTTTCTTCTTACTCTAGATCGTGTGGTAGAGCTCAATTGTAAGAACTCAGTTTCCTAAAATCTGTCTTATTCATAATACGGTGATGCCTATATCTAGAAAGACGGTTGGTAAGGGATTGCATGTGGCTGTGGAAGAGTTGAGTCAGAGGGACTCGATTTTGCATCATGCATATGATGGATAAATATGAGGTATTCAGTAGATCATGTGGGTACTAAGACGTGTAAGCCTCTTGATAAGAAGCCTTAAGGCAAGGATATATATCCACCCCTATGGTGAAAGGAAATAAGAGATTTAGAAGATAGATACAAATTTCAACAAGTAAAAGAAGCAAGATGAAAAAGGGTTCGAGATACCCAGCTAGTGAAGATTATCATTATTAACCATTCAGGAAGGGAGATATAAGCATTTTGAGTTACCTTCAACAGTAGCAGAGGTATGTACAATCGGCCACACCCATCTCATTTATGCCATATGGGGGCTAACAGAAGTAGTATAAGAGAAGGAAGGATATCAGGATCTAACTGGGGTTAGGGTAACCCAAAATAGTGGATGGATTGTTTGCGTTAGTTGACATTCCGAAGGATATTGCAAATGTGCTAATAGATCTCCTTGTGAGACACCCAGATGGTGCACTCTAAATAGTACAGCTAGATATGAGTACTACAAAGATAAGCATTGGAAGCCTGGAAGGGATAAATATTATCTTAGTATGACTCCCGTCCCTAGTAGAGAGAGAATGTTAGGCAACCCGAAGAGCCAGTGGATGGAGCAAGGGGAGCTAAAAGCAAAAGAATGTCTTGTTGAAGTTTTCAGAATAAAGTAATAGACAGAAATGTTAGCGGGAAATAAGAAGAGAGTTAATGAAGCATTATGAGTAAGATGTGATACATGGATAGCAACAGTATATCAAAAAGACGGTAGATCAAAAAAATGACAGTGTTACAGAGTCTATAGTCAAGTGAAGGAAAAGACGAGAGGTGACAGGCCTTGAGAGACAACAAAAGAGTATAGGCCATAAAGTCATATCCTCATTTCGAGAAATAAGTTTGTGACTATGACGTGATTACCAAAAGGAAAAGTTAGACCCTAGAGTAATACAAATCAGTATGGATTGGTGAACAAGATAAACGAAACATGAATTAGGGACTGAGTGATTTGGTAATGGTTAGCATCATGAGAATTTCATATTGCGTTCCGGCGATGATAGAATGGACAACAGAAGAAGATTCATAAGAAATTCAGAGAATGGTCATTCAGGAAGACGCTTCCCTAAAGCAAGCAATGTGAGCAAAGTTAAGCTTAAGGGACTATATGTACCAGTTACACTAAGTGACACCCTCGCGAGTAAGGAATTTTCGTTATCCTTGGCACAGAAGGATTACCGCAAGGCGAGTTAGGGCCATCGATAATGTGAAAAGATGCCACAGATAAAGAGGTAAAACATCTATAGGTAGATCGTCGTAACGCTAAATCTTAGTACTCCACTAAAGGGGGAAATATGGAGTGATGTGGCATTAAGTCAGAATTAAGTGGTTCTAGTAACTATGGAATAGTAAAGGAAGAATGCGATAAAAAATGAGAAATGAATGAGATTGCACTTATCCAAATCCTACAGATATGCTATGATTCTAGAACGTTATGCAAACACGATGTCAAGGAGAGAAAGTAAGGGTTCCTTCCTGAGATGTTATTGATAGATAAGGAGCCAGTGCGAGAAGTAAATTAAGACAAAGGAAATAACCCAAGAAAGATCACACAGAATATTCATGTGAGAATGGGCCAATGAGTAGTTAGTAGTTAATCCAGGAAGAGCCTAGTTATGGTTAGACAAGAGGATACAGACAAATCAACAGATCGTGCAAGATGAACATAATGAACCCCAACATGTGAAAATCAGTCTCGCAAATATGACATCGTGACCTTGAGAAATATTCAGATATGAGTAGGGGTAGTTAAAGGTGTCGTATAAGTGTTACGAAAATAAAAGAGAGTGCAACTAGGAAACAGTCAAAATATCAGTTCAGAAGCAACCCTACAAGCACAAGGGCATGGAGGTAAGTAACTACGGATAATTATAAGCGAGGAAGGACATCAAAAATCTTGTCGAATATACGATGTAATAAGCTCGCAGCTTTACAAGAGTCAGAGGGTCCTTCTTAAGTACTACAATGAAAGATTAGCTGAGGAAATATGAAAGAAGGCTTCAACCTAAGCATAGTAACCTGAAAAAGAAATGGCCATGTAAAACCAGTTTTAATACAACATTGTATGCACTCCATAAAAAAGTGGCACCTACCGTGGCTAGTGAACGGGAAGTAAAAATCAAAAGTAATAATCGAGATCACATGAGTTGCACGAAAATTCTGGCATGCGTGGGAACTAAGATAAGCTAAGTATGCATGAAACAAGGGGAAGAAAGACCAGGAAAGGTAATAGCTTACCTTTAAAGAAATCTGAGAAGGAACGAAAGGAATTATTCGATCAATGATCTAGAGTGAGTTACGTTATGAACGCACTTAATAGTTCGGAGTATTATCCATGCAACATATATGTTGACAATCATACAGTTGTAGAAGACTCTGGTATATGTTAAAAGAAAGAATTGAGTCCAGGTCATAGACAAGGGATTGAATTGTTAAAAGATTGTATCATGAATATTCCATAGCGCCCATGAAAGGCTAAAGTAATAGCTAATACCAGGAGACGTAGATCGGAAGATAACTTAAGCCTACATAAAGGCTGATCAGAAGGGAGAGGAAACTAAAGAGTTACATCAACTAAGTAAATTAGGAATCTGATTATTGGACCCAGAAAATTATGGACATCATAATTGGGATCATTGCAGAATCACTCTTAATATCATAGGTACAAGAAAGATAGTACAGTAATCATATTCTATAACGGCTCTACGATAAAGCCAGTTAAAAGAGTACTAGCCTTATAAGAAGTCAGTATGAAGCTCCCACCGGATTGTGTATGCACCAGAGGTGCAAGTATTATAATAGAGCTTCAAATTATGGATGTGAATGATGCCTATGTGGAAGGGAGGTCATGAAAGAGATAGAAGATATGATGCGAGACTTTAAGGTAAAGTAAGGTAAATGTGGACAACGTACGAGATACTCAAATGCAGAAGGTTGTAAATAGTCCATACTTCAGATAGAAGGCTAGAAGCGCTAGGAATTAGTATCCATGAATGATAGCAGCATCGTCAGTGGCATATTTTCCAGCCTATGGTTTCTAGGTATCGAGAGGTCTAGTTAAAAGAGTAAAGAAGAGTTTGAGATGATATGATATCTCGCTTGATGTTCCAGAATAACATAAGGAAATATATGATACAAGCAAGTTGAAGGAAGGTTTCGAGTAGTATAAATGGATATGTGTAGGTCGCAAGCTAAAGTATGGTAGAGCGCAAGGTTTTAGGAAGACATGAGTAAGGATGAGGAAGGGCAACTAAGAAGGTGGCGAGAATGGATAAGTCCTCGGGATTAAGCCCATGAAACCAAGAGAGCTAATTGTTTCTATAAGTTATAGAAAGTTCAGTATAGCATGAATGAACTCAAAGGAGTCTAAGACTAATAGCATTTAGAAGAGACGAAATGCTTCCCTGGTAGTAGAATAAGGGTGTAATTGTGATAGATAAAGGATGACATTTGGGCTTTTGATTGAGTAAAGATTTGAAGGAAAAAAGAAAAGAAAAAGAAAAAGGGGATTCCATGTAATTGTACAGGATTAAAATACCCACATAAGGTGAATCACATCGGGATGCTATGAAATACGATTTTGGAAGTATAGTATTGTATCGCCCCCAGGTGGATCAGGAAAATCACTTCAAATGTTTCACGATACAACGTGAGCCCTAGTGATTACGTAAGAGGTTTCAAGGTATCAGTGGTAAATTGTAGATCAATATTGAGGTGAATCAACAACGGAGGGATAACCGGGTCTATGAAATAAGATATAACGATATTCGTAAGTTCAACAAAGTACCGAGCGAAGAATGTCAGTATACCTATAGATGCCCAGAGGGATATCTTGTCAAGCTATGTATATGTTTACAAAGTGAGGCCTAGAGATTGGCAAAAAACTGGAGGAAAAATCTGGAGGGGAAGAGTCGCATAAGCGCCCATACAAGGAAAACGTGGTACAGGCTGCATGACAGAAGGTAGCAATAGTTACAAGATTGGAAAGATTCCGACCACAAGTCATGGTGTAAGCAAGAGGCCTAAAGGGGGAAATGCTCTGGCCTTTGGATTTATTCATAGAACAGTTGCCTAGATGGCAAGAAGAGTACTAAAGTATTCAGAAGACATAGGTTATAAAAATGATAAGTGTATCAGTCAACATTCGAGGGCGAATGTTCCAAAGGGGGGAATGATGTTACACCCCATATTTTTGTACGTGGAAGTACGCCATAAATAAATTGATATAAGCTCAGAAATGAGATGTTACATCCCGCATTTTTGTGCATTAAAGTTTCATCGTAAGGTAATCGACGTAAGCTCGGGAATGAGATTATTTTGAGATTATAAGTATTACACTATTTAAAACAAGTGATAAGTAAATTCGTGAAGGTTAAAGGGTAAACAAATCAAAGAAACTGAATTTCGTTGAAGGTTGTCAATTTGTGATAAAATACGGCCAGAGATAAAATACCCGATATTTATGAACTAGTGCCATACAACGTATCACATGACCATGATAGTAAGGTATATAAAGTGTGTTGAAAGTGAGTAGTATTTTAAGTAATTTGAGATAATTTTTAATTATGTGGATAATTATTTAATTATTAATTTTTAGTGGGAGATTAATTAAAGAATTTGGGTAAGATTAACCCCCCCCTCCCCCCAACGTGGCAGCAAGCCACCTACAGATTCATGACTCTTAAGTCATTAGGAAAAGGTGGCAAATTAAAGGTATGTGGTTAAGCCACCACATCAAGTGGGGCCCACACCACTATAATAAGGAGTCTCTCTAATTCATTTAAGAGAGATAAGATATAGATTTGCAATGGTAACGTGATTAGCTACAACAAAAGCCTTCTCTAAAATCATAAAATGAAGATGGTCATATTTACTAAGTGACGGATGAAGCTTCAGCAAATTATACTAGATTATATCATGTAATAGCAGCGTAAGATGCAATTCTAAGGGAGCCCGGTATAATCTTTCTCAAGAACATCATACGGATTTTTCTCTACTTCGATCCATCGTTACGTGTTTTCGCAAAAGACGTGTGTTAGAGGGATTGTCAAGAGAATCGACTCAGGAATGTTAAGGCTATCCCTTCTTTATTTTTGGCATGATCCAAATGATACAAATAAAACTAGCAAAATATGCAACTTTCATAAATGACTCTATTCGTAAAAATACTAGGGGTGTCTATATTCTTGATTCCCTATGTGTCTTATTATTCTATCATCTGTTCATGGGTCTCAGAAAATACGTAAATTGATAAAGTTTATTTCATGACATTAACCAAAGGCATAATGGTCCTATGACGTTCCGAGATATTTTATTGACATATTTCATATGCATTTCATTCATTTATACATGTACATTGACCCATGACCAGATGGCACTATAAACGCGTATATTATATGTATATGGGATATGGGAAAAAGATTACAACGTTATATACGCACCACGACCTGATCAGTTGGTATACGTTGATGATTTACCCACAATGGCCAAGATGATATGATGGGATGACCTCAGAGGCTTGATGATGTTATGAACGTATATACCTAATCATGGTATGACATTTATACGCATATGCATGACATTGTAAATGCTAATGATTCACAAATTTATTCAGACTTACATGTTGAGTCTTTTACTCCATGTTTCTCTCATGTCTATTATTTACTGATTTTCATTACTTACATACTTGGTACATTATTTGTACTAATGTCCCTTTGCTTGGGGATGTTGTGTTTCATGCCCAGAGGTCCCGATAGACAGGTTGAGAGCCCTCCAAGTAAGCTATCAGCTCAGCGGAAGGTGTTGGTGCGCTCCATTTGCTCCGGAGATGCTATTTGGTCAGTATGATTAGGATATGTATTGATTGCTATGGCTGGGCTCTGTCCCGTCCTTTATGACAATTATGTATTCTTAGAGGCTTGTAGATAGATGGCATGTATATGAAAGATTGTATGGACTTATCGGCCTATGTTCAGTGTACGAGTGATCGTTTTGGTCTTATAGGTCGTATGTCTTATGTATAAGTTGGTATTACATGTTTTATTCTAGTTATCTCACGGCAGCTTTTCCGTCTCATTTTCCTATGATAGTATGATACGAAAAGATATGTTATGTTGGTACTCAGTTTAGTAAGGTACCGGGTGCTCGTCGCAGCCCATCGATTTGGGTCGTGACAACATGTCCCTGCATGTACTTCTTCTAGCAATTTGGTTGCTTTAGCAGCATCTACACATCTTAACAGACCCAAGTTCGGGGTCCTCCTATACAAGACTTCCCCGTTGAGGAAAAAGTGATTTTCTAGTCATGTGAGTGCTCGCTTCAGACCATTGGTGGCATTCTCTAGGTACTCTCTTATTTCCAGAAACCTCTTGATGTCGTAGTACCAGAACTTACCATCTGGCTCTTCATCTACATGGAAATAGTACGCATGCTGATCCCGGACCTCTATCTCAATAGGATCGATGCAATTCTTACTTGGATGTTGGATCATGGATGACAAGGTTGCGAGAGCATTGGCAAACTCGTTCTGGATACTGGGATTGTGTTTGAACTCGATCTTTGTGAACTACTTGCATAACTCATTTACGCAATGCAGGTACGGAAGGATCTTGTCATTTTTGGTAGTTTATTCTCCTTAGACTTGATGTATCAACAAATCAGAATCTTCTATGACAAGAAGCTCCTGGATGTTCATGTCGATTGCCATCCTAATCCCGAGGATGCATGCTTCATACGCGGCTGTATTATGGATGTAGGTGAACCTTATCTTTGCTGATGCCGAGTAATGCTGTCCGGATTTTGAAATTAAGACTGCCTAAATTCCTACTCCTTTGAAATTTGTTGCTCCGTCGAAGAACATTCTCCATCCTGGGTATGACTCTGCGAAGTCTTCTCTGGGGAACAACACTTATTCATTCGGAAAGTATGTAGTAAGCGGCTCATAATCCTTGTCCACTGGATTCTCTACAAGGTGATTGGATAAAGTTTGTCCTTTGATGACCTTTTGCGTTAGGTACACAATGTCGAACTCGCTGAGAAGTATCTGCCATTTGGCTAGTTTTCCTGTAGGCATCGGCTTCTGAAAGATGTACTTGAGTGGGTCGAGCTGGAATATCAGATATTTGGTGTATGCTGACATGTAGTGCCTCAACTTCTGGGTGATCCCAGTCAAAGTGCTGCAGGTACGCTCTATCAGTCTATTTGACTTCACATTGTGTAAACTTCTTGCTCAGGTAGTAGATAGCCTACTCTTCCCTCCCGGTCTCATCGTGTTGTCCCAACACGCATCCAAATGCATTGTCCAAACCTTACAAATATAATAATAGTGGCTTCCCGAGCTCGGGGGGAACCAATACTTATGGATTTGACAAGTACTCCTTGATCTTATTGAAAGCTTTTTGACACTCTTCTGTCCATTTTGTAGCAGCATCCTTTTTCAGCAACTTGAAGATGGGATCGCAAATTATCGTAGACTGGGCTATGAATCTGCTGATGTAATTTAATCTGCTAAGGAAACTCATCACATACTTCTTGCTCTTAGGAGGCGGTAAGTCTTGAATGGCTTTGATATTTGAAGGATCCAACTCTATCTCGTTCCTGCTCATAATGAAACCTAACAGTTTCCCGGCGGGGACTCTGAATGCATATTTTGCGGGATTCAACTTCAGATTGTACCTCCGCAAAAGTTCGAAAAACTTCTTAAGGTCCTCCAAATGCTCTGCACTCTTTCGAGATTTGATGATGACGTCGTCCATATATACCTCGATTTCCTTGTGGATCATGTCATGAAAGAGGGTCATTATGGACCTCATGTAAGTAGCACTAGTGTTCTTGAGGCCGAACGGCATGACTCTGTAGCAATAAACTCCCCAAGAAGAAGTGAACATTGTCTTCTCCACATCTTCTTCATGCATCTGGATCTGATTGTACCCGACAAAACAATACATGAATGACTGCAGCTTGTTCTTCGCACAATTGTCGATGAGGATATGGATGTTTGGTAAAGGGAAATTGTCTTTTGGACTAGCCTTGTTAAGATGTCGATAGTCCACACATATCCTAAATCTTCACATCCTTCTTTAGCACCGGTATGATATTCGCCAGCCATGCGGGATAATTTGTGACCATCACCATGTTTGCCTCTATCTGCTTGGTCACTTCTTCTTTTATCCTCAAACTCAAATCCGGCTTGAACTTTCTGGGTTTTTGTTTGACTGGCGGTCTGGCAGGATCAGTAGGCAACCGATGTAAAATGATGTCAGTACTCAATCCGAGCACGTCGTCATATGACCACGCAAATACGTCGATGTATTGTCCGAGGAGCTCGACCAGTACTTCTTTCTGCTCCACTTCTAAATGGATGCTGATTCGAGTTTCTTTCATATCTTCTTCGCTTCCCAGGTTGACTACTTCAGTCTCTTTAAGGTTGGGCTTTTCTGGCTTTCCAACTGCCCGATCTCTTGTGGGAGATTATCTAGCATCATGCTTTCGTCGTACTCCTCGAAGTCTGGATCGCTTTGCTCGAGAGTTTCATTACATGTCATAATCACAAAATGTGGTTTCTTATCATTTTGATTACTGAAAAGAAAATCTAAGTATAAATGAAGCGATAAATAAGTTTGCGATAATTTTAAGAAAGCAATTCTTTTATTTCATCAAAGGGAATGTCTAAGCGTTCAAGAAGGCAATTGACATAAAGGTACATGCACGGTTCAAGCCTCAATTGACCAACACACTCACTCTACTTAACACCTTCATCAAGGCATCTTCATGATTGTCATAATTCATTAGCAGGTCCATGAATGATATATGTGCAGGGGTTTTCTTCAATTGCTCCTCCATAGAGTATTCTTTAGCTGAAAACTTCTTCCAAAATTCTGCGGCCTTAGAATTTGTTCTGTTCCTCCTCTGAATCTATTCCCTTCCTGGATTTCCTCAGTTTACCTCCTCCGGAGCGTAACACCTCCCTGACCTGGTCATTACATGGGCTGCTGTGAAATTCGTCATCTTGCCTTTCTCTTTATGCTAATATGACCATGAGACTGCTTGTATTCCCGATCCTCCTCATTCCTATTAACGGCGGTGGACTATTGCTGGTATGTCTGGACCATCACTGGAGGTTTTAACTATACAGTGATCGTCAGAGTTCTTCGGGGTGGAACCATTGTAGCCTTAGTGTTTCCTACTGTGACGATGGTCCCTTTCAAGTCATACTCCTCGTCCAAGGTGATCATATTAGCTCCTTGGTTCTTGTGGTTTGGCAGTGGGTTACGGTTCACATTTAGTAGAGCTAGGGTGCACTAAATGGCTCCACTTTTGATCAGTGACTCAATTTCATTTTTCAGCCTGAAGCAATCCTCGGTATCATGTCCCGGTACACCTGAATGGTAGACGCATCATTTAGTTACATCAAAGTATTTTGAAGGGTGTTCAGGAATCCTCCCTTATACCGGATATAAATCCAGATCTCCTCAATCTTTCAAACAATTGAGCCAATGGTTTTGCAATCGGGGTGTAGTTTCTGGGACCTCTTTCTTTGAAATTTGGGCGAGCTCGGGGTGCATAGGTGGGTCGATTATGATGGTGGTGGTATGAACTAGAGTGTATGGTCGTGGTGGATTTGGATTTATATGGACACGAGGTGGGCTATATTGAGGTTGGGGATTATAATATGGTTGAGTGTTGTATATTTGGAGCATAAGTAGGTGGGTGTGGAGGATGGGTGCTCGGAGAGTATGAGTTATTTCCATGGGGTGAATTGGACTGGTAATAGGGAACGATTGTTGATACCACTTCTTTATTCTTCTTTTCGCTGCCTATCAAACCGGATTGAATTGCTTTGCTAGTTGTTTGCAATGCGGCCATAGATTGTATCTTGCCGGACTTGGTGCCTTCCTCTAGAAAGTTTCCCATTTTGACAAGTTCGGGGAACTTCTGCCCCATCATGCTCATCATCTTTTCAAAGTAGATTCCTTCTTGAGCCCTGATGAAGTATTTGGTCAGCTCGTTGTCATCTAGCGGGGGCTGGGTCCTAGAGGCCTCTGACCTCCATCGACGGGCATACTCCTGAAATGATTCTGACGGCTTTTTCTGTAAATTTACTAGGGCAAACCTATCTGAAGTAATTTATGTGTTGAACCGAAAATGGTTCATGAAATCTTCTACCATATCTTGCCACTCTCTCCAATTTCTGGGATCCTGGCGGGTGTACCAAGTGAGTGCCTCTCCTCTCAAACTTCTTATAAATAGTTTCAACCTTAACTTCTCATTTCTTCCTACTCTAACTAGCTTATCGCAGTAGGCTCTCAAGTGTGCATGGGGATCACATGTCCCATCAAAGATGTCAAACTTCGGAGGCTTTTACGCTACTGGTATGTCCACATCAGAGTGTATACACAGATCCTCGTAATCTAGACTTTCGCTCCCTCGAGCAACCTTAAGGTTCTTCATTTGTTTCCTTAATGCTCGCAGCTGTTTTGATACGGATTCTTCCTCTTTATACTTATCTTCCTTCTCTATTTGGGCATACTGATGGACTTCATAAGGCAATCTGACTGTGATGGCCGTTGTGAAGGTTGATTCGTAAACGGCATATACGAGTTGAAAATATCGCTCATGTGCGGCAGTGTATGCCGCAGGTATATGCTGGTTATGATTGTTGGCAAAGGTGACGCCGTTGCGAGGATGGGTATGAACTGTATTGGTAGTGACTGGTAGATTTTGCAGTGTCTAAACATAATTTGGTACATAAGGGTATCTATGGAAGGATTTGGTGGGTTTGCAAGGGTTACTGGAGGTATAATCTGGATTATAGTGACTGAAGTTGGGCTATTGTTTGCTTGGTGGGTAATTGAAGGAAAGTGATCGAGGATCGAATCTAGTGAAACAAAGCAGGGTGGTTGTAGGAGCATCGTCACGACCAGATGCGCCAGTTCCTGAATGTGTTGTACTTCCTCTCTCAACGATTCCATCTATTGTACCATCCTAGCAACATGTTCGTTGTTCCGAGTACTATCCTTTTTCCCAATTGCCCTGGGCTATCAGCTAGTACCAAAGCGTGTCCGATCGGGTCATCTATCGAAGACATCTTCCCTTTCGATCTCAAATTGTATCGTGGTTCCACCAGTTTTCAGTCAACACAAAACAACCTCTTCTTCTTTGGTGAATAATAATATAGTAATGCAAGAAATGAAAAGAAAATAAAAGAAGAGCAGAAGTCAGTTTCAGTGTTTGCATAAATATGAGCACGTAGAGCAGTTAGTTCACGCATTCAAGTAAGCGCATTTCCTAATGTGCGAGTGACCTCTCTTTGCCGGAGGTGGGCCTAAGTTGCGAATATTTGACAAATAATTATATTTGACACGTTTAGATTCGAAGCAAATTTTGGTTTTTCATTAATAATATTTGGATTGTAACAGGCAGGAGCAGGATTACAACATTATTTTTCCAACATCCATAAGATTACATGGGCTCAATAGACTTGCCCTTAGGGAAATGAAAGGGTTTGGGATAAAGGATACAAGGTGGGAAAAGGGTGAAATCAACTAGCTACTAATAGCCATCCCCAGAATCATCTCCCATGTCTTCTTCCTCTTCCGGGTCTTCTTCATCATCATTGAACTCGGGCCCTTCTTCTAGATCTTCTTCTGGTTCTGTCTCAGACTCAATTTGTATACACTCGACCACTCAGTCATCATCCTCTGGGGGTGGCAGCATATGATCAACTGATCCTGGGACCACTTGGCGATGCATGGAGGTTGTCACGAGGTAGTGAGGCAAGATCTCGTTATAGATTTGCAAGGTTGCTACTGCATCTTCTAACCAGGATATTCTTTCCTTGCTTGGTCAGGCCAGCTCACTCTCTTCATTGATCCAGAGATAGTATTCTGGGGTGCACCACGAATTCTGACCCATTGTCATCATAATTAAATCATTCCACTCCTCTTAAAGTCTCCTTATCCTTGGTATCGGGATCTGCCCATTGTACTCATCTTCATAAAAAGCCATCCTCGTCCAGAGAGGTACATCCCAAATCAAACCAAACAGCCTGAGAGATCATAGGGGTGCATATGGGTGAATGCCTTGGAGTCTTATCAGCTCGATGAAATACTTCTGGGAGTCCTTAGAATTGCCCTACCGTTCAGCCACGAAAGCTTCTAGTTTATCCATTCTCCGCTCAAGTTGGTCAGCATCTCTCTCCATTCTTCATGTCTGTGCGGGGAGACCCAGTGCCTCATTCTTTCATTGTGACTCCGAATTATATTTCTAACACCCACAAAGTAATCAATTGTGGCCTCTTGTTGAAAGAAGTGCTCTGTGGCCCATATTTGGAGTAACAGGTTGCATCCCTTAAAGAAATCGTACCCCCGAGAACATGCAGACAGTGCTCTGAGAATTTCTGCTAATATCATAGGTACTAATCTGGCTTGGAGGTTGCCTCGGTATGTTGCCAAGACCACAAACAGCAAGTTGATATTGATCCATCCTCTCCTTTGTGTGAAAACCAGCAATCGTAACAACGCCAAAGAGAAGATTATGGGGAGGAGACTTTCCCGGTTTGCCTAATCACATTGGAACTCTCCCAAGTACCATTCGTAGCTCTCTCTATATACAAACCTGTCAAATAATTGGTCCAGGCTTACCCATCCGTCTTCAATGTTCCTCAAACTCCGACTACCCGCAAAACCCAAAGCATCGAGAAATCTGTAGCGGGGCATGGTAACCAGTAGTATCGTCTTTCTCTTAGTAAATGGCAGTTCAATGAAGATGGTAACTTCTTCCAACGTTGGCACCAATTCACAGTTGGCGAACTTGAAAACCACTTTGGCTGGATCCCAGAATTCTATCAGCAAATGGGTAAGCACCATGTCGGCCCGGATGTTTAGTAAGGCAACCCAATGCTCATAGGTGCATCCTGATTTTGTCTCCATGCTCTCGATAAATATTCTTCCACCATTGCTTTAGCTTGTGCGGTGCTCCCATGACCATATTAATCTCGGGGATGTTCTGGTTGATTTCCATTTCTGAAGAGGGTAGAAAAGGTTTGATAAGTGTTTTGCTCCGTATCTTTAGTGTCTCAACGTGATTGGTTCGTCGTTCCACAAGATTCATGTCGTTAGGTGCATGACCCGTTGCCATTAGGGTTTCTTTCCTAATTGTGTGCAGATGCCAAGGACCGACTCACCTAAGGTTTATGCAGTATGGCCTATGTTTGCTAGAGTAGAATGTTTCCTAGTTTTTGAGTTGGACTAAATATTGCGAGAACTTATGCCAGTTGATGTGACAAAGCAATTCTTTGAAACTAAGAAATTTTGAAAGAAGGTTCGGAGGGGTATAAAAGACAACCCTCGCGTGCCATTGTATGTGATAGTGTACGGCCAAGACTCGATAGGAAAGTGTATGATGATAGTGTATATAAAGAGGTAACAAATAGTGGGATGTTAGGTATAACAATAGAGCAAGCAGATAAGTACATAATGAACAAGTAAGCAGGTAAGCACATATTTGCAAATTAAGCACAGTTAAAGTAGTATATAAACAAATGTTCCTAAATTCTAGGTCTAGTCCAAATCTGCAAAGGTCAGAACCTAAGTGTAATTTTCCAGTAGAGTTGTCATGTTGTTGTACCCTATTTTGCACAAGTCAAAATAAGATTTAACTACTGGTTTCCATATTGATGATAAAAGAGAGTCGCCACCTACTAATTAAAGTTATACTAGGGTACCTATTTAATGATTAAGATCATTATCCTATTAGTCTGCTAACTAGTGAGATTTTGGATAAGGGTTCTTGTTCTTCTAAAAGGAATGTGTTAGGGACCCCCCTAGAATCTACCTAAGGTAGCTCCATAGGATTTAGACTAGGTTCGGGGAATTAAATGTCTATATCTACTTAGTAAGTTCTTAAAGATGTGTAGCTTACCTTGTGTTACATTTTAAAAACCTATTAATTTTGAAAGAGAAGTAGTGTATATGCTTTGAAAACGCGTAAGCTTTATTTAAGAGAAATGCCTTTGAAAATGTCTATACAATTGAAAGAATGTTTAGAAAAATAGGTATATAACACATACTTAAATAATAAATGGGGGTTAAGTTTAAAAACATTGACTTTGAAAAAACGTGTCTATTTATATAAAGTAAGAACCATTTGAGAAATCAGGGTTTAGATATACCTTGGAAATTTGATTTTCAAACTTTATATTCAAATTTGAAGAAATCGTTTGAAGATCTCTTAATTGCAGCACTGTTCTTTTGATTCGCAGAAATAGCCAGCTTGTTTTTGGAAAAAACTTTTTGGTTAGTTTCGATTTTCTTCTTGTCTTAAAAAAGAGAAGGTTGTTGACTCTTTTGCAAATCTTTCTTAGTTTCAAAAATATCATTAAAAGATTGTTAGTAAGAGTTGAGAACTAAATAAATAAAAATAATTAACAAATTAGAATTAATTACTACTAAGTTAAGTACTACTCTTCTTTTTACCTACGCTCTTTGAGACTTGCCTAGGTAGTTAATATAACTCAAAGAAAATAAAAGTAAAAATATTCAATCAATATCGTCAGTGTTGATACATATATGAGCAACAATAGACTTATAAAAGCAATAGGAAAAATGAAATGGACTCATGATTTGGGCCTGAGAGGAATTAGGCCCAGCAGACATTACGCAAACAACGGCAGCTTCAGGTGACTCATAAGGTTCAGGCAAGAATTTGGGCCTGAGTTCTTTGAGAACTTGGCAGGTCCAATTCAGACACATGCGTAAAAAGAGAAGGTTATTAGATATGTGGCCCAATATAATATTTAAACATAAGTGATACCAATATAGGCCCAAGATAAACTGTAACAATCAATAGCAGTTAGGAATACAAATTAATGTGGAGTCACACAGAGTAAAGCAATTTACAGTGAAACCTTTGTTTCCATTAGACAATAAACGTAAAGAGATTAGCAAATGTCAATAATTAAAGGATTAGGGTAAAATTCCATCCATGGCCGAGATACCCTATGATCCTTGGTATTTCAAAGTTCACAAGGGTCACAAGGACCACGAGCAGTGCTTTTGTCAAGGAGAATATCTCAACCAGAAACTAAATTCTACTCCCAAATACCCCTAACTACTCACTTACTCTCCCCTGCAGCGTTGAGTGCTAATGAGGCACTCAATATAAATTATAATACAACAACCGTGACTACACATAAGGAGATGTATATTTCTTATAAATAACTATTTAGAATACTGCATATAATATTATAAGAGATCTTGGTTCACATATAAGCATATAATACATTTTCATGTACTTTATCATGCTTGAGAGTACTCAACAGTTCACTTCAGGGTTGTTAAAGACAGGGATAGTCAAATATATTTACTTAACAAGTGATATGACCTATAAAGAGATCTTTTATTCCATCTAGGTTGGTTATAAATTAAATATACAGTCCTACACTCAAACATGGCAGATAAACATCAAAGGGCCTCTCCTAAGTCCATGGGTAAACTACAGTAAACTTAGTAGGTTTCAATGATATGGAAGTACAGTCACAAATATGATATACAAGCAGCACTCCCCTTCTGAAACAGGGATGACAGAGAACTTCCAATAAATGACATTCAAATGTGTACATGTTACATTCTAACCGGACTACAAAATTACAACATGATTGAGTACCAAACAATATAAGATTAGACTAACATTGTCATTATGGTGGTCCAGAATAGTGAAAGTTTATACTAAGTAAGCATGGTTCAGTTATAAGTTAAGTAGATTTGTTTGTCGTGTGAAGTTTAGCAATGCCTAATTCAATTGATGATACTCAACCATAGCAGGTGCAACTTAAATCAGGTTTATAGGCATTGCTTAAGCTAAGTAGATAGAATCAGACAAAAACTTGAATGCAGAGATTCATTAGAACTTACTCTAGTTACTTTAAAGCATTATCTCATACAATGAGACTTACTGATGTGATCAAACAATTATCGGAGCTGATAGAATACTTTTACACTAATCTCTCTAGAGTTACAGAATCACAGAAGAACACATTAGGGAAGAAAATAACTCAAGCATTATAAACTACTATACTTGAATTAAAGTGACAACTCTATACTTAACCTTAGGTGTTCATATCCATTCTTTAGTTAGCTTTATCTACAAATAACTTCAGGTATAAATCAAGAGATAACACTAAAGCAGAATCAGTAAGGTGGACATGAAAGACATAACAGAAAAGTCAGAATGAGTGTAAGAAATTATCAAGATTCTTTAGTTAATCACAGAAGCTTGATCATACAGGTTACATAATGTAGAGCAGTACTTATTAGTCACACAATAAAGAATTAGTATCAACTTGAATCATATAATGCCTGAGCATAATAGTTGATTATGAACATATCATGAACAGAGATAATCAATTGTAAGCTAACAACAAAACATCATAAGCTGAACACAATCAGTAAAAGGTAACAGAGTAGACATGTTTTCAGCAATTAAAAATAAAGAAGAGAAGGTCAAGTGCACTGAGTTTCTTTTGAGCAACAAACCAAAAAGAGTCTTGCTTAGTCATTAAGAATCAGGGAGTCAAACTCCAATTAGTGTAAAGCTTTGAACGGAAAAGATATCATAACCTAATTAGAACCCTAGCCTGAGATTGCTACTCAAAACCGTAATAAATACTATCTTTGTAGTTTAAGTAGTTTTTCTGCTTGTTTAGGTGATTTTCGTGTGTGTCATGTGTTGTTAGGTGAGAGCATTGAAGGCTCCTTTTATAGTGGTATTCAATGCCTTAGGGTTCAATAGAAATCAAACTCGGTGAGTGAAAGATGACAATGAGGCAGTGATGTGAGCAAAACAAGTGAAAATCAGAGAAAACCAGAGGTAAAAAGTAGTATTAATTTTACCTGAGTGGAGTGAGTCGGCCGTTGATGGAAAGGAACCATCGGGCAAAGCTCAAAAACCCAGAGGCCACTACGCTTGACCTCTGGGTACAGAATCTTCATGATGAAGTTCTGAAGAGGCTTCTCATGTGCTTTGATACGAAAGAACAAAGGAGATCTCAAATGATTGGAATTTTCACCTTTTAGTCTGTGATTTCAACATTAGGGATTTTGATATTAAAGGGTTGAAACGGAAAGGGAATAGCAAAATTCGCAGTAATGAGACAAGATGGATGGCCATGCATGCCATGGATTTGAAAGTACGAAGAAGAAAATCAGTTGGTCCGAAGTTGAGCTCTAGGTTAGGGTTTTCGGATTGGGGATTTTGAATCTCAATAATGAAAGAGGAAAGAAATAGCGGGATTCGAGGATTAAGATGACAATAAGAATAATATGTGGTTTGATTCGCGACATTGCACTAATTTGTGCAAGGTTCTCTGATTGATTGGTTTGGTGTGTTTGAGAGAAATAAGAGAGGAAGAGGAAATGAGGGCGGCCGAGTCTGGTGAGGAATGATTAGTGTTTGGGAATAGTTGGGGTTGGGTCTCTAGGTTTAAACGGGGAGATGGGATCTAGGCTATTGGATTCCTTGATCAACGACCCTGATGATTTAGGTATTAAAAGATTAAAATGGGATAAAATGATGATCGTTTGATTGTTGGATTTGGACGGTTGAGATTAAGTCTGATGAAGTATTAAAATTAAAGGGAAAACATAGATAAAATATGGGCCGTTAGTCTGAGGAATGGACGGCTTAGATTGATTGTGCTTCTTTTGTGAGTGATGTAAAAGGGTGACGTGGCACGATCTCATTGGTTCAATGAGGGTGACCCGGATTGCCAAGGTGGAAAGAGAGGAGGGGTTTAGACTGGGTTAGATTTGGATTGGGCTGGTTTTAGTTTAAGAAATGGCCATTTCACATTTAATTATGCAATTGCAAATGTAGCCATTTCAATCTTTAACCTTTTAAAAATTAATTTAAATGAACTTAATAATTCCAACAAAATGCAATAAGGATTATAATGATCAAATACACTACCAATTACTCTAATTAGTTAACTAATTACTAAATATCTTATTTTCCTATTTACTACACTAATTTTCGAATTTATTTTGAAATAATGGGCTATGTTGCCAAAATTGAGAAATAACTTTGTTAAATTAATTATAAAACTATGTAATGAATATGAGAGTTATTTAATAGTCTCAAAAATAGTAAAAGTAAAGATAATATGTTTATAATTATATAATTACTAGATTACTAATTAACACCATTAGTTACTTAAAAATAGGTATGATTAATTAGAAAAATATCTTAACATATTTATTGAAAATTAATAAGTTTAAATTAATTAATTTTTAAAATAAGGGTCAAAATTGGTCATCAACACCAAATAATTAAGTACGTAACTGATAAAAAAGTGATAGTTTGGGGGGTTTTAGGCTGAGTTAAATAGTCACGTGTAGTGCCACATGGCACATCTTTTAGATAATTAGGAGTGTGTACTAGACACATCTCTAAGAATGCAATGAGGGATTTTAAAATAAAAGACAATGTAGTTCAAGAGAATTTTAGGAATACTAATAATTTAAATAAAAAATTGATAAAAATATAATTATTTAGGGGGTTTTAGAGTATTAACTCTTTTAATATTGCGCGGTCATAAGAGGAGTTGGAATTTGGAGTAGCCCCGGCAAGAATACACTATATATATATATATATATATATATATATATATATATATATATATAACAGTAACAAACACTAAACACCAAGCGTCTTAGCTCAGTTCGTGGTCGTGGGTTCTCGATCCACACAGACGGCGTAGTTTCTCTGTGTACATTGCTTTGTGTACTTTCCTTATCACTTCCCCAAAAAAGCCATGAGTAGTTAAAATGTTTAACCTCCTCAATTAATCTTTGAAAATAAATAGGCAAAATGCCAACTATCATCTATTTTATTTTGTAGCAAGATTTTTTTTTTTTAGAAGATTAATAATGTTAAGCATTAACTTGAAGTGTTACTTTAAAAAATGGTTAAAAAGACGTGCAAGCTAATAATTCCTTCGAATTAATATTATGGACAAATAATTGCTAAAAGGAAGAAATTTATTAAGTTTTTGAACATATCTATCATTATGCAGAATTTAAGGTCATCATTTTGCTCGAAAGGTTTATTCGTTTACTTATCGCCCCACGAACTTTACGAATTATATCTAATATACTTACTTGTCATGCTCCATGCTGTAATTTGCTAATTTGCTTTAGTTCACCTTTGATATTTTTTTTATTTTGATAAATAATATTTTTACGTCAAGTGGCATGCTAATAATATTTTTACGCCAAGTGGCATGCTGGCAACAGTAAAAATTAGGGTACGGAGTAGAATTATTATATAAAAGGGTATGATAAAGGATTATTTAATAATAATAAAGGGCAAGATAAGAGAAAAAGACAAGGTAACGACGCGACCACACCAAATCGCTCGTTGCATAAAGTGACACTTTTCGTCGTTACGTAATGATGGATTTAACAATACGATACAATAAAATTTAAGTAACAATCAAAATAAATATTGTATTTAAAGTAACAATACGATACAGTACAATAGGTAACAACCATCCAAACAAGCTGTTAGTCAAACAAATCCTTTGAAGATGTTAAGAGACGGATTAGTAATGTCACGAAGGTCTTGGATGGACGTTTTCTATCTATATTATATTAAAAGTACGAAATTTCTTCGTGAAACATCATTTTTTATTCTTACCCTTTAAAAGTAAATTTTACATTAAATAAAATTATAATTTAAAATATTATTCTAACATTTAAAATTTAAAATCAACTAAAATTTAGGTCTCCGTTACCTTAATTATATAAAGTAGTAAACGGCACTTGACATGTTTTAGTTAGTGTAACTTTAGAACTTCGATAGGACACTTGATTTGTGTCCGAATTTCTTGAGAAGTCACAAAAAGAAGTTTTCAATGTTACAATTTTAATCCAGCATGGAATTATCTTTTCTGAATCTTCTACATATACAATTATTTTTACATATTTGGAGTTGTTACATAATTTAAATACGAAATTTTATGGTAATTTTAGTACTTAAATATTAGGAGTTAGTAATACTCTTTTTACATAGTGTATGACCAACCTATTCTTTCCAAATATCTAAAAGAACAAAAACTTTAATTGTATTTGAATTTGTGTTATTTTAGATTCAATATTATTTCACAAAACTGACTAAATCTTTTTAAGGATATACCCTTCAAATTAAGAGAAATACATGTGCTCCACGGCGAAATATTGATCGGCCATTTTATTGTTAAAAATAGATTCCACATCAAAGAAAACTAATTATTTTTATTTGTAGTTATGGATTTAGCTAATGCTAGAATTATTTAAATACTATTTTCACTTGAACATTAAAACTTCAAAATCAAAACACCACTTCCGATTCTAATTCAAGTCATTCTCTAGAATGAATTTTAAGTTGTATTATTGACTAATGATTAAGAATTTGTGTGGGCTAGTCATTTTCTTTATAGAGATATATAGTTATACACGACCCAAAATTTCAATCAACCAGGATCGTGATTGCGTCTAACACCGCTTGAATGGCAAGCCAACACACAACAGTAAAATACGAAAGAACTGCAATAAATGACTAAAAGCATAATAGTAACATAGTGTAAAAATAATTGGGAGATAAATATACTAAGTCTAAATCTAACATCTAACGCAAACCATCCCAAGACGTGGAGTCACAAGTACATGAGCTTCCAGAATTTACTACATACACTAATATAAAAAAAATACAATGTTGTCTGAAAAATAAAAACAGTACAATAGAAATAAAAAGATGACTCAAGGACTGCGAATGGAAAGCTGCTCTACCTCGAATCACCTGCCCGATATCTGCTAAGAACCTCTCGGGACTTCGTTGGTACCGATATCCGGATCTGCACAAGAAGTGCAAAAATTTAGTATGAGTACAACCGACCTAATGTATTCAATACGTGTCGATCCTAACCCCTATGAGGTAGTAACGAGGGTAAGACAAGACACCTACAATGAACATGTGCAGTTATATAACAAGAAGTAACGAAATTACAGATATAATATCAAATATAACAATGGGATAATGACAAGTGAAAGAGATAATAAGTACACAAGTAAAGGGGCATAAACGAAAATATAAAGTAAAGTGTCACAGAGTAAGCCTCTTTTAAAAGTAAATAAAGAAACCACAAAGCCAAGTCCACATTCCAAATATCAAAGTAAAGAGTAGTGAAATCAACAAAATTGAACGACATCACCCTTCGTGCTTTTACTTACGTCCTCACAGTATAATATAAAAATGATTGCACGGCATCATCCTTTGTGCTTCTACTATCATCCTCACATTATAATATAAAAATAATGGCACGGCTTCACCCTTTGTACTTTTACTCTCATCTTCAAATTTTAAAATAATAACAAACATGGAAACACCCTTCGTGCATATCCTTACGTTCAATCAAGCAATAATATTAATATATAAATAAGAAACAGAAACATCCTTCGTGCACAATCACTCTTCCTCAAAAGCACGACAACACCCTTCGTGTATTTCACTGTTCCTCACCAAGCAATCACATACAACACATTACCAAGCAGGGTGAGAAGTAAATTCAACATCAACAATAGTGTTTGAACACAACTCATCATATGAGAATCTTTTAACAATTAGTACCAACAACTAATTAACAATTCAATGATCAGAACATTCAACATCTTGATAATTGCAACATAGGAAATAACATGAATACGAGAAATTAAAAAATTATAAAATATATCTAAAACATGGAAGACATAATACACAAATAACATGGCACAAATAAGGTTAATTCTACCTGTATGTTTATCACATGGCCAACGCATATACACCCGTCACCTTACATATACGCCACTCCCAACACATAGATCACATAGCAAATAGACTCGATTCTACAATATTTTTCTAAATTCAAGGTTAATCAAGGTACTTACCTCTTTCTGAAACACAATCAACAATCCAACACGACTTTTCTTTTAGAACAAGCCTCCAAACCAATCGAATCTAATCAAATATTTCGCAAATAAGAAATAAGCTTTAGAAACTACCCTCGAATGAAAAAGGTTCAATCTTTAACATAATTGAAAAAGTAAACAAAAAGTCAATCCTGGCCCATGTGGTCAAAATCCAAAATTAAAACCAAATCCCGATTATCCATTCACCCTCGAGCCCAAATATGTTATTTGTTTCGAAATCTAACCTCAATCTGAGGTTTAAATCTCAATTTTATACAATCTCTAAATTCTACCAAAACCCCTCAATTTCTACCTTGGAATTCTTAGATTTGATTAAAAATTATGATAAAGTAATAAAAATTGAAAATAACTAGTTAAGATTACTAACTTATGAATTTGGGAAGAAATTGATATCCAAAAATCGCCTCTATGGAGTCTAGGGTTTAAAAATGATGTAAAATAAGCTAAGTCCCGAAATCTCCACTATTATCTAGCTGTAGATATCATAATTGCGAACTCTTATTTGCAATTGCGGTGTTCGCAAAAGCGAACAATGTCTGAGCTATGTAGATTTCGCAAATGCGACAATACCATCGCATTTGTGAAGTGCCCATCCATCTCTAATGCGGTCAAAGCTTCGCATTTGCGAAGTTGTAAAGCCCAGCACCCTAGTCGCAAATTCAACACTGTCGTCGCAACAACGATACACCACCATCTCGCAATTGTGACCTTTACTTCGCAAAAGCGAAGTCCCCAGTTCCCCTTCGCCCTTCGCAAATGCGAGCCTGACTTCGCAAAAGCGAAGCTCGCATTTGCAAATAGGTCTTCGCATTTGCGAGATCTACAAACCAACCACACCAGATTTTTCTTAGAAATTCAAAAAAATCAGCAACCCATCCGAAACTCACCCGAGTCCCTCGGGCTCCAATGATAATATTCACACAAGTGTAATAACATCATACAGACTTTCTCGCAAGCTTAAATCATCAAAATAATATCAAATATCAAGAATCGATCATTAAAACTCAAGATTTTTAAAGTTTAAACTCAATTTTCTATTTTTTCACAAAATATGCCAAAACGGTCTCGGGTCACCCTGGACCCCACCCAAACGTGCGTACAAGTCCAAAATTATCACACGAACTGACCAAAAATGTCAAAATACCGATCCGGGATCATTTACCAAAAATGTTGACCGTGGTCAACTCTAGTCATTTTTAAAGTAAAAAATCATATTTTCTTTAAAAATTCACATATAAACTTTCCGAAAATCAAGCAAGTCATAAATCATCAAATTGAGCTATGAGAAGTCTTGAAACATGAAAAGGGGAGCTAGTACTCAAAATGACCTATCTGGTCCTCACATTCTCCACCTCTAAAAGAAACATTCGTCCTTAAACGGACATAGGAATGTACCTGGGCTGGCAAAAAGGTATGTGTATCTACTCTTCATGTCGGACTAGGACTCCCAAGAAGCCTCCTCAATTGATTGACCTCCCCAACATACTTTCACAGAAGGAATACTCTTAGATCTCAACTTTTGAACCAGCCAGTCAGGAATATCCACCGGTTATTCCTCATAGGTTAAATTCTCATCAAACCGCACCGTGCTGACATTTAAAACATATGAATTATCTTCATGGTACTTTCGAAGCATGAAGACATGAAATACTGGATGTACACCTGTTAGGTTAGGAGGTAAAGCAAGCCGATAAGCAACCTTCCCAACTCTCTCCAAAATCGCAATGGACCAATAAACCTCGAGCTCAACTTGCCCTTTTTCCCAAATCACATCATGCCCTTCATAGGCGACACTCGGAGAATATACTTCTCATATTCCATGTAAACCACATCGCGATTCTTCATATCTTCATAACTCTTTTGCCTGGACTGAGCTGTACGAAGCCGTTCCTGAATCACTTTCACCTTCTCTAAAGCATCATGAAACAAATCTTTTCCCAACAATCTATTCTCACCGGGATCAAACCAACCAACCGGAGAACGACATCACCTCTCATATAAGATCTCATACGAATTCATCTAGATACTTGATTGATAGCTGTTGTTGTTGGCGAACTCCGCTATAGCTAGAAACTGGTCCCACTAACCCCAAAAATCCATAGAGCATGCCTGCAATATGTCCTCTATATTTCAATGGTCCGCTCGGACTACCCATCCCTCTAAAGATGAAATGAGGTACTCAACTCAACCCGCGTGCCCAACTCATATTGCACGACTCTCCAAAAGTGTGAAGTGAACCGCGTGCCACGGTCTGAAGTGATAAAAATGGGCAAACCGTACAGGCTGATAATCTCTCGGATGTAAATTTGAGCCAACCGCTCTGAAGAAAAGGATGTCATCACCGGAATAAAGTGAGAGGACTTAGTCAACAGATCCACGCCTAGCACAAAGTTCATAGTGATGCGCTCCCATTTACACTCCGGTACTACCAACTTTTGAGCCAACCCACCCGGTTTCTGATGTTCATACTTCACTTGTTGACAATTCAAACACCGAGAGACATGTCCAACATTATATTTTTTATCCTTCGCCACCAATAGTGCTTCTTCAAGTTATGATACATCTTCGTGATACCTGGGTGAATGGAATGCTATGAATTATGAGCCTCCTCAAGGATCAATTCTCTTAACCCATCAACGTTTGAGATACAAACCCGGCCCCGAAGCCGCATAACACCATCATCTCTAATCACGACCTCATTGGCACCACCCCATTGCACCGTGTCTTTCAACACTAACAAATGAGGATCATCAAACTGGCGAGTCTTGATGCGCTCCAACAAAGATGATTGGGCCGCAACACAAGCAAAAACCCTATTATGCTCCGAAATATCCAATCTTACGAACCGGTTAGCCAAATCCTGAACATACATGGCTAATGGCCTCTCCACTGCTAGTAAAAATACGAAACTGCCCATGCTCTTCGCCTTCCTACTCAAGGCATCAACCACCATATTGGCCTTCCCCGAATAATATAATATGATGATAACATAGTCCTTCAGTGACTCTAACCATCTTCACTGCCTCAAATTAAGGTCTTTCTGCTTGAATAGATGCTGGAGACTCTGATGGTCGGTATGGATCTCACATGGAATGCCATATAGATAGTACCTCCAAATCTTGAGGGCGTGAATAATGGATGCTAACTCCAAATCATGCACATGGTAATTATTCTCATATACCTTCAACTAACAAGACGCATAGGAAATCACCCTGCCATCCTGTATCAATACTGCGCCAAGTCCAATACGCGAGTGTAAAATCCCGAACCTGTGTGAAACACCAATATTGGGGCTATAGTCAAGGCAATCTTGAGCTTCTGAAAGTTCACCTCATACTCGTCAGACCATTTGAACAGAGCACCCTTCTAAGTCAACTTGGTCAACGGGACTGAGATAAATGAATATCGCTCTATGAACCGGCGATAATAGCCGCCAAACCCAAGAAGATCCTAATTTCTATAGCTGAAGTAGGTCTAGGCCAGTTTTGAACTGCCTCAATCTTCTTAGGATCTACCTTGATACACTCGAAATACACAACATGACCCAAAAGGCAACTGAGTCTAACCAGAACTCACACTTTTAAAACTTGGCATATAGTTGACGATCCTTCAAAGTCTGAAGTACAATCCCTAAGTGTTTCTCATGCTCCTCCTGACAGCTAGAGTAAACCAAAATATTATATTGAAGACAATCACGAAGGAATCCAGATAAGGCTTGAACAATCCATGAAGGCTGATGGAGAGTTAGTCAACCCAAATGACATCACTAAGAATTCATAATGACCATAACGAGGCCTAAAAGCTATCTTTTTTTTAATCCACTAGGCAATCGCCTTGGAGGCTTGTTTATATATATATATATATATATATATATATATATATATATATATATATATATATATATATATAATAATAATAATAATAATAATAATAATAATAATAATAATAATAATGTGGCCTTACAGGATGTGAGGCATAATAGTTGTAGTGTACATAGTCCCTATTACCATATTTGAGTGAGGTATATTCAAATTTGGTAGTACATTTTGATATAGAATGTAACATTGACCTAGTAAGGTATAAACTGTAAATTATAAAAACTACCCTACTGAAAGTATTAGAAATGTAACACAAACTTTTCCCAGATGAAGTATTGATCTGCACAAAAATTGCCATGAAAATTGCCCAGCTATAGAGGCTTAGCAGTAGCCTCTCTTTTGTTCCGCCTGTTTGTCCACACCAAGAAGCTCCAATCTATGCGCACATCTCGTCGTTTGCCATCCACTACGTATGATTGTGTGATCTTATTCCTGTTGTGTTGTGTGTTTCCCATGATGTATAGTTTACATTCACACATCCTATCTTGGTGAAGAGACAATGTATGATAATGTCTACAGGCTGCTTCTTTGTTGATTCTATTTTGAGTCGTTTTTTGGCTATGAAATGCTCATGCCTTGCGTTGATGTCCATGCGTCTGCATAGTAGTGTCCCCCCTTCAATGGAATGTGCATAGTGTTGCAATACCTCACTTAGAAGGACGATGATAGGGCATGCTAACAGTAGCATCTCATTTGATGAAATTGTCGAGCTAGATTCTGGGTTTTTTACTTGTGTTGGACCACCCATTGAAGTCGTAGTAACTGGTACTGCATGAAGACAATAAATTGTCCTACGAAAAAAGGAAAAAAAGGTTAGTAGAATGACCTTTATGTTCTCTTCCCTAAGGATTTGAGCATGATGATCCAGAATACTCTACATTCCCAAACTACACCTTTCCTCCTCACTCCCTAGTTCTTGGCTACTTTCACCCTCAAATAAGGACATTGTAGCTTAGCTTCATTCAGTAAACGTCTTCCTTTAATATCCAATTGCCAAAATTCATGACACTCAATGTTACCAACAACAAGTGCATAATTAGCAAGATGATCCGTCAGTTTGTTGCCCTCTCTATATATGTGTGATACCATTTTATTACATCCCTCCAATAGTTGTAGTATTTCCTCTATATGATTCGTAATAAACCAAGGTGGATTCCAAGCACTAGTAATTACATTCTTCAAAATCAACGAGTCTGTTTGGAGCCAGATTTTAGTGTAATTGTATTCCCTGCAATGCCTTAGAGCTTCCACAATTACCAGTGCTTCTGCTTTTGTATTTGTGGATTCATTGATCTCCCTGCCAAAAGCATATTTCACATTACCATTCTCATTTCATAAGCAGAATCCAATTGCACTTCTTCCCAAATTTCACCTCGATGCACCATCCGTGTTAACTTTGATCCTACCTTCCATAGAAAATTTCCATATAACTTTATGTACCTTCAGACGTGGTGTATAGTTCTCCAGCATTAGCAAAAGATCCTGCCACCTATGAGGGCCTTTTGCAGCTCTGGTTTTCTCACTTACACAAGTGATTGAAGTGTTTTTGAAATTTGGTAAATGAGTCGACTAACAGTCACTGCTTCCCCATACTTACGACTGTTTATGTGCTTCCAGAGTTCCCAAGAAATACAAGAAGGTAATGCTTGCATAATAGGTTTGATTCTCGGTAGTACTTGGGCATTCCAGTATTTAGTCACTGCATGATGCTGTGTCAGTCCCTCCATAGCTATTCCTTCTCTTGTGAGAAAGTAGGTCCATGTGCCGTAGAATTTTGTAAAGAAAATTAAGATTTCGTGGTGCCGAACTAGACTTACGTGTTGAACAGTTCGCTGAGGAGTTAAAGGAAATATTTGGCAGAAAAAGGCATTTCTGCGGTCCATTATGCGTCCGCAGAATGGCCGCAGAGTGAGGTAGGACTGGGCAGGTTTGGGTGCCATTATGCGGTCAACTATGCGACTGCAGAACTGTTCTGCAGTTCATTATGCGATCGCAGAACAGGTCTACGGGCCGCATAGTAACCGCAAACCCAGGCAGCGTTGCCCAGTTTCGGAGGTTCATTTTGCGGACTGCAGATGCATTATGTGGTCGCATATGCGACCGCAGATCCTGTTCAGGAGCTTCATTTTTGGGTTTTTATAATCATACCCTACTTCGTTAAATAGGCGAAATGTACCATCTTTAGAGCAAAAACCTAATATTTTGAGGGTTAGAGTATCCTAGAGTGGGAGAGAATTCTTCAACAATTTGTTTTTCAATTCTTGCTCGAATCTTGGAAGATTAACAAGGAAAAATCACTAGGTCTTCATCCTATAGGTAAGATTCTACACCCTAACCCTTTATTTCGAAAGTTAACTAGAAATGGGTAATTACTAAGATCATTCTTGGGTATGGGAGTTGGTTCTTACATGCAGGTGTTATCAAGTGGTATAGGAATATTATTGAGCTAAAAATGGTAAAGAATGGGTTGTGGGATGATGGAATCCTCCATAAAAGGACCTTGAAACCTTAATGCACACCTAGTGTTTGATAAAATGCTTAAATGAGCTAGAACCATGATAATCTTCCTAATTTTGATTCAATTTGTTACATTTCTAAAATAGATTAAAGTTGCTAAGATTTCCAGAATATTTTAGAGTTTAAGGAAGCTCAAGTGATGTACGTTGGCTAAACTCCTCTCTTAGAATTGAATTCCATTGTATTCTTGTAATTTATGTAAGTCCCGAGTTGTTCATTATAAAGTTGGCTATTCCGAATAAGCTTGTGTTGAAAGATATTTGTTCAATATGTATACCAAATGCTTTTATCGTGTTAGGTCATCATTTGAGAATGTGTTCAAAGTATTGTCTATGCTTTTAAGATGTTTTGACTTCAAGTCAAGTTCAAACGAAGGCTATTATGCCAAATTTTGTGAAAAGTCTTTATGTGTCTAAGACTCTTAATTGCTCACATGTGTGCTAGAAACCTTTAATTGTAATGCTTTGTTATTGTCGATGATGGTGATATTTTGAAAGTGAAAAAGGTGAGCATGAAATACTAAATACGGCCGATGTGCCCAGAATGATTTTTATAATTGTGGCCACTAGTACCAATGAAATAAAAAGATGTGAAAGAGGTATGAAACGAATGATTGGTATAAAAAGGATGATGTCTCGAATGAGACGGCCTAGCTGATCGGGTCGTGATCGGACACCATACCGCACACATGGTGGTGATTATGCTGGAAATTATGATTTGTGGTTGATGTCTCGAATGAAACTTCTAGCCGATCGGGTCGTGATCGGACTCTGTGCTAAACGTACGGTGGTATTGGTATTGTGAAAGGTGACATTATTGGTACTAAAAATCTCCAAACTTAAGATATGGAAATTAATTTGAACACTCTCTTGACCCTAATTTGAGGTTTGATGTTGTTTGAGGCTTCCATTGATATTATGATTATTCTTGCTTGTATTATTTATCTTTCTATTGAGAGGGTGTTTTGTCATTCATACTAGTACTATTCCATATGTACTAACGTCCCTTTTGTTGGAGGTGCTGCATCTTCAATGAATGCAGGTGGTTCCACAGCAGGAGACACTGATCAGTGATAGCGGTACACCCTCTTCCCAGCAGACTTGGTGAGCCCCAATTCATTTCGGGGTCATGTATCTTTTGTTCCTTGTGTATGGTGTTTAAGGTATAGTCGGGGCCTTGTGGCTTGCATTGTCATAGTACTGTTTTGTATCCATAGAGGCTCCGTAGACATTGTGTGGGTTGTATATTGGTGCTGGGAAAGTCAAACTAGCTATGTTGTGTTTGGATTACTTGTTCCACTACAGACTATGAAAAATGTGTGTGAAATTTGAGGCTTTAAAATTATTACACCCCATATTTTCGTACGTGAAATTATGCCATAAGTAAATTGATGGAAGCTCGAAAATGAGATATTACATCCTGCATTTTCGTATATTAAAGTTTCGTCGTAAGTTAATCGACGTAAGTTCGGGAATGAGATCATTTTGAGATTATAAGCATTATGCTACTTCGAACAAGTGATGAGTAAATTTGTGAAGGTGAGAGGGTAAGCAAATCAAAGAAAATAAATTTCGTCGAAATTTGACATTTTGAGATAAAATACGGTCCAAGCTACAATACTCGGTATTTATGGACTAGTGCCATACAAGGTACCACATGACCATGATAGTAAGATGTATAAAGTGTGTTAAAAGTGAGTAGTATTTTAAGTAAGTTGAGATAATTCTTAATTATGTGGATATTTGGTTAATTCTGAATTTTTGGGAAAAGATTAGCAATTAATTAAGATATTTTGGATAAGCTTGAACCCCAAACGTGGCAGCATGAGATAATCAACCAAATGACTCTTTAATTCACAAAATAAGGTGGCACATCTAGGGAGCTTGGTGTCTTAGTCATCACAAAGAATGTGGGGACCCATAACCCATAATCTTGAAAGCCTTTCTTACATTATGTAGTAAGATAGATTGGCTTGCTAAGTATTTCTCAAACAAGACATCATAATGAATCCTTTACAAATGCTTATGGCAACGTAATTCACTTCAAGAAAACTCAGAAAGATTTTGATCAAATTCATTTAAGAAAAATATCATACGGATCTGCTATGGTAAAATTGCTTCAACAAAATTTATAGGAAACTACGTAATATAATAGCAACGGAATTTGAAATTCTAAGAAAGTACGGTACAAAGTTTCTCAAAAATATCATACGGATTTTTTTCTACTTCGATCCGCCATTACATGTTTTCGTAAAAGACATGTGTTAGAGGGATCGTCAAGAGGATCGGTCCAGGTATGTTAAGGCTATCCCTTCTTTTTTTTGTGGCATGATCAATACGATACAAACGAAACGAGCAAATGCACAAATTCCATAAATGACTCTATTCATCGAAATACCAGAGGTTTATATGTTCTTGATTCCCCATATTTCTTATTATTCTATCTTCTGTTTATGGGTCTCAGAAAATACGTAAGTAGATAAAGTTTATTTTATGATATTAATCAGAGGCATAATGGTCTTATGATATTCCGAGAAATTTATTGACGTACTTCTCATGCATTGCATTCATTTACATTGACTCATGACCAGATGGCATTATATATGCGTATATATGTATATTATATATATGGAATATGGGAAAAGGTTATGATGTTATATACGCACCACCATCTGATCAGCTGGTATACATTGATGATTTTGCCCACAGTGGCCGAGATGATATGATGGGATACCCTCACAAATATACCTATGCATGGTATGGAATTTATACATATATGCATGACATTTCAAATATTAATGATTCATAGAGTTGTTCATACTTACATGTTGAGTCTTTTACTTCATGTTTCTCTCATGTCTATTATTTACTGATTTTTATTCCTTACATACTCGGTACATTATTTGTACTGACGTCCCTTTTGCCCGGGGACGCTGTGTTTCATGCCCACATGTCATGGTAAATAGGTCGAGAGTCCTCCAAGAAGTCTATCAGCTCAGCGGAAGATGTTGGTGCGCTCCATTTACTCCGGGTTGCTTGTTTGGTCTGTATGACTTAGACGCGTATTGTTTGGCATGGCGGGGCCCTGTCCCGACCTTTATGATAAGTATGTACTCTTAGAGGCTTGTAGACAGATGTCATGTATACGGATACTTGTATGCCCTTGTCGGCCTATATTTTAAGTATATAATGGATCATATTGGCCTTATAGGCCCATATGTCACATGTATGAGTTTCTATATCAGGTTGGGTCATCCTATATGGAGTATTCCATTATGTTTATTCTGGTTAGCCCATGTTTGGCCCATTTTCCAATGATAGTACAATAAGAAGAAAATGTAACGTTAGTACTCAGTTGAGTAAGGCACCGGGTGCCCGTCGTGGTCCATCGGTTTGGGTCGTGACAAAAGTGGTATCAGAGCAGTTCTGTCCTAGGGAATCTACAAGTTGTGTCTAGTAGAGTCTTGTTTATGGGTGTGTTGTGCACCACACTTATAAGCAGGAGGCTACAGGGCATTTAGGACTGTCACTCTTTCTTCTTACTCTAGATCGTGTGGTAGAGCTTAGTTGTAAGAATTTAAACTCCTAAATTCTATTTTATTCACAATACGACGATGCTTACATCCAGAAAGACAGTTGGTAAGAGATTGAATGTGGATATGGAAGAGTTGAGTCAGACGAACTCCATTTTTTATGATGCTTATGATGAGTAAATGTAAGGTCTTCAGTAAATCATGTGTGTACTAAGACATATAAGCCTTTTGATAAGGAGCCTTAAGGCAGGAATATCTATCCAATGAGAGATTCAGAAGATAGATACAAGTTTCAACAAGTAAAAGAAGCAAGATGAAGAAGGGTACGAGGCGCCCAGTTAATGAAGATTATCAGTATTTACAATTCAGGCAGAGGAATATAAGCCTTTTGAGTTACCTTCAACAACAATAGAGGTATGTACAATTGGCCACACCGATCTCAGTTAAGCCCTATGGGAGCTAACAGGATATAGTTTAAGAGAAAGATGGGATATCATGATCTGGCTGGGGTTAGAGTAACCCAAAATGGTGGTTGGATTGTTTGCGTTAGTTAACATTTCCAAAAGGTATTGCAAATGTGCTAATAAATCTCCTTGTGAGACACCAAGATGGTGCACTCTAAAATAGTACAGCTAGATATGAATACTAGAATGTTCAGAAAAATTCAAAAAATAAGAAGTGGGAATACTAGAATGATAAATATTATCTTAGTGTGGCTCCCATCCCTAGAAGAGAGAGAAGGTTAGGCAACCCGAAGAGCCAGTGAATGGAGCAAGGGGAGCTAAATTCAAAAGAATATCTTGCTGAAGTTCTCAGAATAAAGTGATAGACAGAAATATTACCAGAGAAATAAGAAGAGAGTTAATGAAGCATTATGAGTAAGATGTGATACATGGATGACAATGGTAGAAAAACAATGACAGTATTACAGAGTCTATAGTCAAGTGAAGGAGTATACGAGGGGTTACAGGCTTTGAGGCAACAAAAAAGTATAGGTCATAAAGTCATATCCTCATTTCGAGAAATAAGTTTGTGACTCCAACGCCACTACCAGAAGGAAAGGTTACACCCTAGAATAATAGAAATCAGTATGGAGTGGTGAACAAGATAAACTAAACATGAATTAGGGACTGAGTCATTTGATAATAGCCGGCATCGTGAGAAATTCAGAGATTGCGTTCCGGCGATAATAGAATGGATGACAGAAGAATAACCTTTAAAGGTCATTCAGGAAGATGCTTTCCTAAAGCAAGCAATGTGAGCAAAGTTAAGCTTAAGGGACTGTATGTGCCAGTATACTAAGTGTCACCTTTGTGAGTAAGGAATATTTTTTATCCTTGGTACATAAGGATTACCGCAAGGCGAGTAAAGGTCATCGATAATATGAAAAGACGCCAAAGATGAAAAGGTAAAACATCTATAAGCAGATCGTCATAGCTCTAAATCTTAGTACTCCCCTAAAGGGGGGAATATGGAGTAATATGACATTAAGTTAGAATTAAGTGGTTCTAGTAACTATGGAATAGTAAAGGAAGAATGCGATAAAAATAAGAAAGGGATGAGATTGCACTTATTCAAATCCTACAGATATGCTACGATTCCATAACATTATGCAAACACGACATCAAGGAGAGGAAGTAAGGGTTCCTGCCCGAGATGTTATTAATAAATAATGAGCCAATGCAAGATGTAAGTTAAGACAAAGGAAATAACCCAATAAAGATTACGCGAAGTATAGATATGAGAATGGACCAACGAGAAGTTAGTAGTTGATTCAGGAAGAGTCTAGTTATGGCTAGACAAGAGGATACAAACAAATAATAGATCGTACAAGATAAACATAGTGAACCCCAACATGGGGAATTCAGTCTCACAGATATGACATCGTGACCCTTGAGAAATATTCAGATAGGAGTTGGGGTAGTTAAAGGTACCGTATGAGTATTACAGAAATAAAAGAGAATGCCACTGGGAGGACAACCAAAATATCAGTTCAGAAGCAAACCCTACAAGCACAAGGGCGTGGATATAAGTAACTACGAATAATTATAGGCGAGGGAGGACATCAAAAAACTTTCGTCGAGTATACGATGTAATAAGTTCGCAGGTTCACAAGAGTCAGAGGGTCCTCCCTAAATACTACAATGAAAGACTAGCTGAGAAAATAAGGAAGAAGGCTTCAACCTAAGCATAGTAACTTGAAGAAGAGATGGCCATGTAAAAACTGTTTCACTACAACATTGTATGCACTCCATAAGAAAGTGGCACCTACCGTGGCTAATGAACGGGAAGTAAAATCAAAAGTAATATTCGAGATCATATGAGATGTACAAAAATTCTTGTATGCGTGGGAACTAAGATAAGCTAAGTATGCACGTAGCAAGGGGCAGAAAGACCAGGAAAAATAATAGCTTATGTTTAAAGAAAGATGAGAAGGAACGAAAGGAATTATTCGATCAATGATCCAGAGTTAGTTACGTTATAAACACACTTAAGATTTTAGAGTGTTATCCATGCAGCATATATGTTGACAATCATACAACCGTAGAAGACTCTGGTATAAGTTAAACGAAAGAATTGAGCCCAGGTCATAGATAAAGGATTGAATTGTTAGAAGATTGTATCATGGATATTCCATAGCATCCATGAAGGGATAAAGTAATAACTGATACCAAGAGCCACAGATCGGAAGATAGCTCAAGCCTACATAAAGGCTGATCAGAAGGAAGAGGAAACTAAAGAGTTACGTTAAGAAGTAAATCAGGAGTCTGATTATTGGACCCAGAATATTATAGAAATCATGATTGAGAACATAGCAGAATCACTCTTCATATCAGAGGTGCAAGAGAGATAGTACAACAACTATATTCTATAACGGCTCTACAAGAAAGCTAGTTAGAAGAGTACTAGCCTCATAAAAAGTCAGTATAGAGCTACCACCAGATTGTGTATGCACCAGAGGTGCAAGTATTATAAGAGAGCTTCAAGTTGTGGATGTGAATTATACCTATGTGGAAGGGGGGGTTATGAAAGAGATAGAAGATATGATGTGATACTTTAAGATAAGTAAGGTAAAGGTGGACAACGTACGAGATACTCAAATGCAGAAGGTTGTGAATAGTCCTTACTTTGGATAGAAGGTTAGAAGTGCGGGGATTCAATCTCCAGGAATGATAGCGGCATTGTCCGCAATATGTCTTCAAGCCTATGATTTCTAGGTATCGAGAAGCTTGATTAAGAGAGTAAAGAAGAGTTAGAGACGATGTGATGTCTTACTAGATGTTCCAGAATGACATAAGGAAGTCTATGATGCAAGCAAGTTGAAAGGTTGCGAGTAATTTAAATAGACAGATGTAGGTCGCAAGCTATTGTATGGTAAAGCGACAAGGTTCTAGAAGACAGGAGTAAGGATAAGAAAGGGCTAGTGAGAAGGTGACGAGAATGGATAAGTCCTCAGGATTAAAATACCCACGTAATGTGAATCACATTGGGATGCTATGAAATACGGTTATGAAAGCATGGTATCGCCCCCAGGTGGATTAGTCTAATCATTTTAGATGTTCCCCGATGAGACGTGAGCCCTAGCGGCAGTGTTACATAAGAGGTCAAGTTATCGGTATTAAGGTGAATCAACAATGGAAGGATAAAAGTTACAAAGTATGAGATGAGATTAGACCATCATTCTTAAGATGAACAATAATGAAGAAGCATTAAAGGACTTAGATTTATGCATATAGGATAAGCAACGAGAGTAACCTGGAGTTGGTAGTAGACCTCTGTAACGATAAATCAAAGTAAGAGTCATGGAAGCAAAGTCATACGGATGGATAAACTGGTCTTTGAATTAAGGTATAACAATATTCGTAAGATCAACAAAGTACCGAGCGAAGAACTTCAGTATGCCCCTAGATGCCTAGAGGGACATCTTATCAAGCTCTGTATATGTTTACAAAGTGACGCCTAGATATTGGCTAAATGCCGGAGGAAAAAGGATAGAAGAGTCGCACAGGCCCACTTACAAGGTCAGAGTCGTACAGGCTGCATGACAGAAGGTAGCAATAGTTACGAGATTGGGAGGATTCTGACCACAAGTCATGGTGTAAGAAAGAGGCCTAAAAGGGGGAATGCCCTGGCCTTTGGATTTATTCATAGAATAGTTGCCTATATGGAAAGGAGAGTACTAAAGTATTTGCAAGAGCTATAGTTTATGCTAATGATAAGTGCATCAGCCAACATTCGTATGTTCCAAAGGGGGGAATGATGTTACACCCCATATTTTCGTACGTGAAAGTATGCCATAAGTATATTGATGGAAGCTCGAAAATGAGATGTTACATTCCGCATTTTCGTATGTTAAAGTTTCGTCGTAAGTTAATCGACGTAAGTTCGGGAATGAGATTATTTTGAGATTATAAGCATTATGCTACTTCGAACAAGTGATGAGTAAATTTGTGAAGGGGAGAGGGTAAGCAAATCGAAGAAAATGAATTTCGTCGAAATTTGACATTTTGAGATAAAATACGGTCCAAGCTACAATACCCAGTTTTTATGGACTAGTGCCATACAAGGTACCACATGACCATGATAGTAAGATGTATAAAGTGTGTTAAAAGTAAGTAGTATTTTAAGTAAGTTGAGATAATTCTTAATTATATAAATATTTGGTTAATTCTAGATTTTTGGGGGAAGATTAGCAATTAATTAAGATATTCTGGATAAGCTTGAACCCCAAACGTGGCATCATGAGATAATCAACCAAATGACTCTTTAATTCACAAAATAAGGTGGCACATCTAAGGAGATTGGTGTTTTAGTCATCACAAAGAATGTGGGGGCCTTAGTCATCACAAAGAATGTGGGGGCCCACAACCCATAATCTTGAAAGCCTTTCTTACATTATGTAGTAAGATAGATTGGCTTGCTAAGTATTTCTCAAACAAGACATCATAATGAATCCTTTACAAATGCTTATGGCAACGTAATTCACTTCAAGAAAAGTCATTAAAGATTTTGATCAAATTCATTTAAGAAAGATATCATACGGATCTGCTATGGTAAAATTGCTTCAACAAAATTCATACAAGACTACGTAATATAATAGCAACGGGATTTGCAATTCTAAGAAAGTACGGTACAATTTTTCTCAAAAATATCATACAAAGGTTTCCCTGCTTCGATCCGCCATTACGTGTTTTCGCAATAGACATGTGTTAGAGGGATCGTCAAGAGTATCAGTCCAGGTATGTTAAGGCTATCCCTTCTTTATTTTTGGGATGATCAATACAATACAAACGAAGAAATACCAGAGGTTTATATGTTCTTGATTCCCCATATGTCTTATTATTCTATCGTCTGTTCATGGGTCTCAGAAAATATGTAAGTTGATAAAGTTTATTTCATGATATTAATCAGAGGCATAATGGTCTTATGACATTCCGAGAAATTTTATTGACGTACTTCTCATGCATTGCATTCATTTACATTGACCCATGACCAGATGGCGTTATATACGCGTATATATGTATATTATGTATATGGAATATGGAAAAAGGTTATGGCGTTATATACGCACCACTACCTGATCAGCTGGTATACGTTGATGATTTATCCCACAGTGGTTGAGATGATATGATGGGTGCCCTCAGAGACTTGATGACGTTATGTACACATATACCTATGCATGGTATGGCATTTATACGTATATGCATGATATTTCAAATATTAATGATTCATAGAGTTGTTCAGACTTACATGTTGAGTCTTTTACTCCATGTTTCTCTCATGTCTATTATTTACTAATTTTCATTCCTTACATACTCGGTACATTATTTGTACTGACGCCCCTTTTGCCAGGGGATGCTGCATTTCATGCCCGCAGGTCCTGGTAAACAGGTTGAGAGTCCTCCAAGTAGGCTATCAGCTCAGCGAAAGATGTTGGTGTGCTCCATTTACTCCGGGGTTGCTTGTTTGGTCTATATGATTTAGACGTGTATTGTTTGGTATGGCGGGGCCCTGTCCCGGCCTTTATGATAAGTATGTACTCTTAGAGGCTTGTAGACATATGTCATGTATACAGATACTTGTATGGCCTTGTCGGCCTATATGTTAAGTATATAATGGATCACATTGGCCTTATAGTCCCGTATGTCACATGTATGAGTTTCTATATCAGTTTGGCTCATCCTATATGGAGTATTCCCTTATGTTTATTCTGGTTAGCCCATAATGGCCCGTTTAGCCCATTTTCCAATGATAGTACGACAAGAAAGATATGTTACATTGGTACTCAGTTGAGTAAGGCACCAGGTGCCCGTCGCAGTCCATCGATTTGGGTTGTGACAAAAATGTTGAATCTATTGGTAATGAATTGGTATTGTAGACATGTTCACCTTATTGTCTAATTAATGAAAATATGTATTATCTTTATTCGTAAGTGAGTTTGGGTAGAAGAAAATCTAACAGGCTTGCTCGGCCGGGTTCACTTGGTTGAGCGTCGGTTGCGCTCCCCGATTTTGGGGCGTGACAGTCCAAACTATACTAGCAGCATGAGATGTGAATATTACATGTATCATAGTTTCCTTCTGTGGCTAGTCATAACACCAACATCTAGATGGCATGCAATATCCTAATCTGCTCATAAACAGACGATCATTGCTAGATCGACTATGGAATCAGAGTTTGTAGCTCTGGAGTTAGCTGGTTATGAGGCTGAGTAGCTAAGAAACTTCTTAGCTAATATTCCTTTAATAAATGATGTATTGTCTCTTGTGTCTATGCATTGTGATTATCAAGTAACAATAGCTGTTGCAAAGAATAAATCTTATAATTGTAAAAGTAGACACATAAAATTGAGACATGATGTCATAAAATAGTTGTTAAGAGATGGAATAATTTTCATTCACTATGTGAAGTCAGAGATAAATTTGGCTGATCCTCTGACTAAACTTGTGGGAAGAAAATTAATTCGTCAAATCTCAAAAGAGATAGGGTTAAGGGCGACATGTTGTTAATAGAGATAGAAACCCAACCTAGGTGATTGGATATCCCATGAAGTAGGTTCATATGGGTAATAACAAGTTGATATTGACACTGAAGCACTAAAAGAAAGTGTTTGACTGCTACTAATTGGGAGGTTGAGTTATTACTCTTAATGAATTCATATTCCTTATGGATGGTGTATTTAAAAGCAGTATACACTTGATAAATTCACCTATATGAGAGTAGAGTGGTGCCGCTCCTATGAGATTTTGGCCTAGTGTCACGACCCAAAACTAACCCCAGTCGTGATGGCACCTATCGTAGAACTACGCCAGCCGACTCATTTCCAAACAAACCGATATTTTTATTTCAAAGATAATCTCAATGCTATTTAACATAAAATCTTCATTTAAGGAGTTCAAATCAAAGAAAACAAAAGTGCGGAAAAGAAAAGCCCGACATCAGGGTATCACTAGTCATGAGCATCTACTACAATCTGTCTAACAATGTCAAGGCTAACTCAGCCTGGAAAATAGCTAAATACAACTAGAGGAAGATAAGAGGGAGAAGAGCAGGGGCTACGGTCGCTAAGCAGCTACCTTGCTATCCCCGAGAAAATAGAAATCTTCAACTAGAATAATCAACAACCGCTACCGTATCCAGCTACACCTGTATCTGCACACAAGGTGCAGGGAGTAACGTAAGTACGCCAACTCAGTAAGTAACAACAATAAATAAATACCGAGTAGTAGTGACGAGCAATAAAGCATATAACGTTCATATCAGGAAATCTCAGTAAAATACCACATGCTTTTAAAATCCGGATTTGAATCAAAATATCTCATTTAAAGTAAAAAAATTATTTAAAGATATTTTTCAACAGTTTTCAAACAGAGAAAAAATGCAAATGTGAGCAAAATGATGAAATCAAAAATAGCCCCTCGGGCAAAACATCACTCATATACAGCCCCTCGGGCAAACCTCACAGTCACTCGTGCCACTCGGGCATACCTCACAATCACTCATGCCTCCCAGTCACTCAGCACTCGGCACTTGCACTCAATAGGTACCTGTGCTCACTAGGGGTGTGTACAGACTACGGAGGGGCTCCTTCAGCCCAAACACTATAATCTGCATGGACAACTCACGTGCTGCACGGACAACTCACGTGCTATAATAATAAAGTATGCTGCAAGCGGGCAGCCCCGATCCACACTCATCCTCACAATCAGGCCCTCGGTAGATATCAATCATGCTGCGGCGTGCAGCCCGATCCCATAAATATCCTCACAAATCAGGCCCTCGGCCTCACTCAGTCATAAACCTCTCAAGCCACTCGGGCATTTCAGTAAAACAGGGTATTCGGCCCAAAACATTTATATGCATTAAAATAGAGTCATAAAACTGAGTTATGTGGTAAACAAGTATAAACATGATTGAGTATAGATTTTCAATCGAAAACAATGAGAGGATAGTAAGAAAAAGCCCCTAAGGGTCCAAACAGCACTGGCGCAAGGCCCAAACATGGCATTCAGCCCAGTTTACAGAAATTCTTTCTAAAACATAGAAGTATCATATAGTTTCAACAAATTATGCAACTTTACAGTTGCTACGGGACGGACCAAGTCATAATCCCCAACAGTGCACGCCCACACGCCCGTCACCTAGCATGTGCATAACTAAAAATAGTAGAATGATACAAAATCCGAGGTTTCATACCCTTAGGACTAGATTTACAATCGTTACTTACCTCAAACTGGTCAAATCTCTACCCAACAATGCTCTTGCCTCTGGACTCAGCCTCCAAATGCTCCAAATCTATTTACAATCAGTACAATACTATCAATATACGATAATGGAATGAATTCCACAAGAAAAGCTACAAAATTAGACCAAAACCCGAAATTGGCTCAAACCCGCCCACCGGGCCCACGTCTCTAAATCCGACAAAATTTCCAAAACTAGAAAGCTTATTCACTCACGAGTCTAGCCATACCAAATTCATCAAAATCCGACATCGTTTGGTCCCTCAAATCCTTAAATTACTCTCCAAAAATTCCAAGCCTTAACCCCACATTTTCACGAATTACATGATTAAACAACGGGAAATCACCATATATATGAGTATTAGGGCTCAAGCAACTTACCTCACTGATAGCCCTTGAATCACCCTTCAAAAATCACTCCAAAATCTCCAAACACCGACTCAAAAATGGTGGAAATGAACCAAAATCGCGAAGGGTTCTATTTATGGTTTCTGCCCAGGTTTTTGGCATCTGCGGAAACTTGCACGCTTCTGCGCCACCGCACCTGCGGAAAAATCCATCGCAGGTACGGAACTCACTTAGGAGCCCAGCTTCCGCATCTGCAGCCCAAAACCCCGCACCTATGAAGGCTCACATGTGCGTCTCCTCCGCTTCTGCGAAGCCTGCCCAGCATCCCCCTTTCCGCATCTGCGCCCCTAGGTTTCGCACCTGCGGGCTCGCAGATGCGACCTCCAACTCGCACCAGCGCATCTTGCCTAGACCAGCGTTGCCCGCACCTACGCACTCCCCACGCGCACCAGCGGCCTCGCACCAGCGACTCTTCCTTCCGCAAGTGCGGAAATAGCAGTAGCAGCAGCTTCAGCTGCATTTTCCAACTTCGATAAATTCGTTAACCACCCGGAATCACCCTGAGGCCCTCGGGACCTCAACCAAAAATATCAACAAGTTATATATTAACATACAAACTTAGTCGAACCTTCGAATCACTCAAAACAACATCCAAACACCAAATTACCCTCGGTTTCATGCCTAAGAACTTCTAAATTTCCAAATTCGGCAACCGATGCCGAAACCAACCAAACCACGTCCGAATGACCTCAAATTTTTCACACACGTCACAAATGACACTACGAACCTACTCTAACTTCCGGAATTCCATTCTGACCCCGATATCAATTTTTCCACTGCCGACCGAAATCGCCGAATTTCCAACTTTCGCCAATTCAAGCCTAATTCTACCACGAGCCTCCAAATTACATTCCGGTCGCGCTCCTAAGTCCAAAATCACCTAACGAAGCTAATGGAACCATCATAATTCCAATCCGAGGTCAAATGCTAAAGAGTCAAATTTTGGTCAACTCTCCCAATTTAAAGCTTCAACAATGAAATTCTTTCTTCCAATTCGATTCCGAAATACACGCAACCCAAAACCGACGATTCACACAAGTCAAAGTACATCATACGGAGCTACTCATGCCCTCAAACAACCGAGCGAAGTGCAAATGTTCAAAACGACCGGTCGGGTCGTTACATCCTCCCCCACTTAAACATACGTTCGTCCTCGAACGTGCCCAGAGTTGTTCCAAAATCCATCAAATCGCTGTGTAACTTTCCTATGCACATACGCAGGGGTGATCCTACGTCACCCTATCCCATACAAGTCCGATAGCACAGCATAACTGAAATTTCTCAATTCAACCTAGCCCACAAGCCTTTGAATCAAATTTCCAACATTCAAAATTTCCTATAAGATGAGAAGTTTGCATCTACATACCGTATAAGTCTGAGCAGTCTGTACCAAAAGCCGTAACCATAACTCAAATACTCAAATTCAATACCGCATAGCTCGAATGCTCAAAGCAATGATTTCAAATCACAGTATCGATTCAAATCAACCCAGTGCTGGTAATAACCTCATATCAGACAACACCTCATTTTCAAAACCTTCGTACACTGCCGATGATGAAAGAAACATACCAAATTTATAGCCATTCATTAGACCAACAGGTCATGGAGCTCTCGTTCCTTCTACAAGAACTATAGCCAATTTCAAAGCCGATTTTCGATATTATCCTCCTAATTATACCACAATCAAATCCGATAGCACCCATTCTAGACCCAATGACCTCGTCTCATCCCACACGACCACTATAGTGACAAGACACATCACTACAATCTAAAGCCACAACTCGTGCAATTCGTGCTCCAGATAGCAACATTCCAAGTGTACCCAATCGTAACAATGACCCAAACAGGAGAACCGTTCCGCAAGCTCGACGGGTACCACCGCGATACAATGCTAAGAACCCATCATACACCGTAGAACCATAACACACGAATCTTACACAAAGGATCATATTTCCGCATAACTCTGCTGCAATACGTGACCCTATCCAAATACTGGTCCATATGAAACACCTCAAGCCACCCTGCTAAAATCAATAACCCTGCGCAATTCGACATCAAGTACCCAAAGTGCATTACCATAACCACGGAGAAGCAAACGACACCATGCCACACAAAACCCGAAAGAACATGACCAATACGCCATCAACCAAACAATATCCAATACTATTCTCGCTCAAATTCCGCTATAAGGCCACAATAGAACCGCATCATATATGCATATAACCAACGAATCACAACTCTTCGTAGCATAGAAGAGTAACTCACAGATCATTCCAGAACACGAATAAGCTTCACATCAACCGAATGGCACATCCTTCAACAATAGTATATGGAGCCAATCAATCCAGCTTGGTGTAGAATACACATCCTAATTTGGTCTACCACTGGGCCACAAATCAACTATGGTCAGCCACAAATAGATAAATAACCTCTGAAAGTCCACAATGACTGAATCATAATACATTCTATCATCTGGCTAGCTCCAGTCACAACTTCACAGTCCACAACCATGAAATAATCTGCTCCTGAGAACTCCCAATCTCCAATTCCATGGAGCTACTCCAAAAGAATTGTGCAAACATCTTATGAAGCTTGTTAATAACATAATTTGGTGGACTGACAGCTGAAAGTAGGTGGATGGGCATACTATGAAGAACATGAGAGATCAAAACATCCCTACCTCCTACAGAGAGCAATTTACCTTTCCATGATTGTAGTTTGTCAAGCACCTTAGTAATTAGGAATTGATAGTATTCCATCCTTCACCTCGAGTAGAAAATAGGGCATCCCAGATATGTTAAAAGGGAAATCTTGCCTTCCAATTCCAGTGATCCTATCTACCTTTGTAACCACCTCCATACTAGTAGAATGATGCATATATATAGCAGATTTACCTTTGTTCACCAGCTGGCTAGATCCAGCTTCATATGCATTCAAAACCTCCATTACCAACTGTAGAGAAGTAGCATTTGAGGATGAGAAAATAATAGTGTCATCTGTATATTCTAAGTGGTTGATTTTGGGGCTCCACTTAGGCGAACCAAACCCACAGAAGTATAAATTTAGATGCAGAGCATTCAAACCCCTTGATAATGCCTCAGCAGCTAATATGAAGAGTGTGGGTGATAATGGATCACCATGCTTAACACCTCTTGTAGACTTGAAGAAACCTTGAGGTTGGCCATTAATGAGTACTGAATACCAATTGTTTGAAACAATCCCAAACACCAAGCCAATAAATCTTTCACAAAACCCCATATTCCTTAATATCTTAGTCAAGAATAACCATGAAAGTCGATCGTAATCTTTTGTCATGTCAATCTTCATCACAACATTAGGTCCAGCCCTAGTTCTTAACCTAATATCAGTGATTATTTCTTGAGTTAGCAGCACATTTTCCACAATACTTCTCCCTTTCACAAATCCTGCATGTTCATCCGAAATTAGATTAGGGAATAACCCCACCAATCTCTCATAAATCACCCTAGAAAAGATTTTGTTGATGAAATTACTGAGGCTTATAGGCCTCATATCCGAAAATATTGTCACCTCCTTCTTCTTAGGCAAAAGCAACAAATTTGTATGTGTCACACATTTTTGTAACTCTTGAATATTAAAGAATGCTCTAACCATATCAAAAATATCGTCACCAATTTTATCCCAACAAGTGTGATAAAAAGAACCTGTAAATCCATTGGGACCTCCTACACATTCACCATTTAGGCCAAAAACAGCTTGTTTGACCTCCTGTTTTGTGGGCTGCCTAATCAAGTTTGAGTTCTGCTCCATCTTCACCATGCTAGCGATATAGTTTATTATGCCAAAAGCTGTAGGAATCACATCTTCTCAAAACTGTACCTTGAAGAAATTTACAGCTTCATCCTCCATCTCTTCGTGATCGTCAATCCAGTTTCCAAGTCTTTTTTGGATACGTCTCGGTCGCAATCTGTTCCTTTGACCATTTACTTGAGCATGAAAAAATTTGGTGTTTCTATCTCCATCGTTAAACCATGCCATACCTACTTTTTGTTTCCAAAACTCCTCTTCCAATGCAAGGTATCTAATCAAATCTGCTTGAACCTTTCCCTATTCATCTTTGTAGGATTAACTTTGAAATAGGATTCATGTACCATAACAACCTCCTCCGGACTTGCACTTTTCTGAAAGATATCCCCATATGTGGCTTTACTCCAAGTCGACAGAGCCTTTTTCAGCTTTTTCAGCTTGTAGTTGAAAATGATAAATGGATTTGCATTGAAGTTTGTGTGCCAGTTCTCTCTCACCACAGCTTTAAATGAATCATGTTTGATCCAAAATTTAAGAAACCTAAAAGCTTTCTTCACTAAAGCACCCCTGATATCATATTTCAATAACAAAGAACTATGGTCTGAACCAATCTTGGACAAATGAGTGACTTCCAATCTTGTGAAAGTTTGCTGAAATTCAATATTAGCCAGACATCGATCCAGTCTTTTGAAGATACAGTCTTCTTTTGCCTTTCCATTCCACCAAGTGAAAATACTCTCTTTGAAGCCAAGATCTACCAAGTTGCAAGTATTGACGCAATGCCTAAAATCATCTACCTCGTTCAATGATACTGGCAGTCCCCCAAAATTTTCTTCCACATCCCATGTTATATTAAAATCACCACCAACAAGCCATGGGACAGTCATATCTCTAGCCATTACGTACACGGAATCCCATAATTCTATTCTTTCAATGGGATCGCATTTAGCATATACCAATGTGAGAATGAGTTCAACATGTGTTTCAGTGTGAAATAGTCTCAATGTTAATTGTTGTACCATGTCATATAGAATAGTAACCTCAAAAACTTCATCAATGAATGCCCAGATCTTGTTTGATATATTTACCACTGCCTATGCAAATCCAATCTTCATTTTGTACCTCTCTAACTTTCGAGCCTGTTGCATTGGTTCCATGATTCCTATGAATTGAAAATGATGTTTTCTATGCATTTTGATAAGCCTCTCAAAAGCTTTATTCGTATGCACTGACCTAACATTCCAAATAATTGTATCCATTACAAGTTATTGAATTTAGTTAGGGTTCTTCTCATTTGTACCCCAGCTGTTGAAACACTGGAATTGTCCTTGATTTGCTTCTTCCTTCCTCTAGAAGCTGACATAACCTTATCCATGTGCCTTGGGAAAAGATCACCTTGCCTAGCCACTTTCAGAAAATTCTGGACAGTCAATTTTGCATTTAAGTCCTTTCCTGGTCTTTCAATATGATCTTTATTGTCTTTATCATTCAGTGCAGCTACTATACTGGATTTATAAGGTTTAGGTATCAAAGCATGATCCCATGTTTTCTTTTGTTGCTTTCCATGCCCAGTATGTGGTTGAACAGTAGACCCCTGCATGATCCCATACTTTGCACTACCCCTTTTGTCAAAAATAACATCCTCATTAAGCACATCAACAATACCAATTCCTCCTGGTTCAACTTCAAGGTTCACTGTAGCTATGTCAGGTTTTCCTTGAGCTGCATGGCTTACCTTGATTTTTTCCTGTGGCTTAGGCTAGCCCTCAACATTGTTCAGATTGTCCTCTTCATTGATCTTAATATAAATCGTATCTCCATTTACACTTTGTTCCTCCTCTTCTAGTTCATCCTCAGCAGATTCCTCCTCAACTTGCATTCCATCTGGTATTTCACCTTCTCCAGAATCATCTTCTATTTGATCATCCCAAAGCCTTCCTCCACTCCACTGTATCTTCTCATTTGTCTAAAATATATCACTCCTTAATTTGGAATCTGCAGGTTTCACCCTTTTTTATTTTTTGGGCAAATCTCCCTCCAAACGAGTATCTTGATGGAATATCTTGACATGAAATAGGTGTAGCTATCACATTACCAGTAAACGTTCTTTATACCCATTGGGATGTGGATTTAATATTTCTAGGTTGTTCATTTCCTTTCCCTGTATAACTTATATCTACACGATCCTTCACTGAATCAATCCCAGCTAGTGCAAGAGTAAAAATTGGAGCTACTTGATTTAAACTTTTCCAAGTTCGAGTTGGAGTATTTTCATCCTCCCCTGCATCCTCCACCAAAGCAGAAAAATTGTTAGTTGTTTGAACAGCTTCAACTGGGATAATTTCTTTCCCAATGTTGGCATGTACTTCCTCCCGTTGAACACATTTTTTCATTCGATTATCTCGCACTCTTTCCATTGTTCTCTTACATTCCCTACTATATTTCCACTTGTGAGAGCCATCAGTGGACTTTTCTCTTTGCCTTTTTCCTGCTCTTTGTCTTTACCATCCTGCTTGTCATTGTCCTTGTTATTACCATTAACATCTGTAACCTTCTTTCCTTTGTCATGCACCATCAGTTCTGGATGTAAATGCCAACAATCAATTTTATCATGTCCTTATAATCTACATTCCTTGCAATACTTAGGTAACATGTCATATTGGATTTTAACCCACTCAATTCTTGTCTCCCCGGTAACCTCATTCTCAATATCCACTCTCACTTTCATAGGAAGATCTATTAACAAATCAACAAGGACCTTGACCCTTGCACAACTAGGTCGTGTCTTATTGATAGTAGCCAAATCAAGGTGTAGAGGTTTCCCAACAGCAGAAGCTAGAGAGAATAAACACTCCTTTACAAAAAAGGTCGGTAACAAACCTAGAAAAGAGATCCATGCCATGGCCATTGGTGTTTCTTCTCCAGCCTTAAATTTTACATCATAGATGAGTGGTCGCAATTGGTATTCATAGACATCCTTTGCTTTGACGTAATATGCATTTTTTGCTGTAAATGTAATAAAATCTTCCCATAAAGTCAGTCTAATGAGAATGTGCCTATCTCTAAGAAAACCAATATTACATTCTCCTTTGATACCATATTGAGCGGGAACAATCCGACGAATTTCTTGCAATTCTGGCCAGCCATACAAAAATTTACACACAACAGCATATTGTAATCCTTGTATGATATTCATACGATCCACTTCTGCTTCAGTAAATATTATTAATGGTTGCCCGTTCAGAAGAGACAATCGTCTAGTTGGGATAGGTTCGACAGTCGCACGAGCAGTTGCGGTCACGTTCGTGGACATATTAGTTGTGATAGGTTTTAATATGTTCGAGTAATCCATGGGTGTTTTGGCTTGTGTATTAGGGTTAATGATAGGTGGAGAAGGTTGGGAGGGCAATCCAACCATTGAAGAGGGCTAGCCGCCAGCTGGAGCGGCCATGGATGGAGATTTGCCCTAGCGTCACCCTAATTCTTAGGAGAGAGAAGAGAGCGTTAGGTGATGATTTGTTTTGATAAAAGCTGTCTTAGGGACATCCAATGCCCAAATCTTCATATGATGGTAGCCAGATCTCAAATCAATCTTGGAAAATACCTTGGCACCCTGAAGCTGGTCATATAAATCATTAATCCTAGGCAACAGACACTTATTCTTGACAGTGACCTTGTTCATTTGTCGATAATCTATGCAAATCCTCATCGATCCGTCCCTTTTCTTAACAAACAACACCGGCGCAATCCAAGGTGAAACATTGGGTCTAATGAAACCCTTGTCAAGCAAAACTTGCAACTGATCCTCCAACGCTTTTAACTCAGTTGGGGCCATATGGTACAGTGGAATAGAAATAGGCTGAGTTCCCAGATCCAAATCAATGCAAAAGTCGATATCCATGTCGGGTGGCATACCCGGCAAATTTATTGGAAACACCTCAGGAAACTTACTCACAATCGGTACCTGAATCCATAGAAGGAACCTCCGCACTAGAATCACGGATATAAGCTAAATAAGCCAAAAACCGCTTCTCAACCATATGTCGAGCCTTTGACGACGTCTCAATACACTACTAAAATAGTAAGCGGACACAGTTGCATGCAATATAATATACCCAACTATGAGTCGGGGTCGAATCCCATAGAGAACAATATGTAGGCGATTAGGCAAGTAAGAGATTTGTCGCTTATTATGCTAAGACAAGCACTAAAAGGTTTTTTTGAGAAAAATGTCTATAATTAAATGCACAAACATAAACTGACCTAGAAAGCGAGTAAAATGATCAATGGCTACAAGCATGGATACAAGGGGAATTACACTCAAGTAACGATCCAATGTATTTCACTATTTAATAAATATGAGCGAGTTTCTGTTAATTATCCTTGGATATTAATTCTTTATTAGCTTCTTCTGAAGACCAAGACTTCCTAATTGAATCCCTAAAATAATTAAGAGATTAAGTGCACCCAAATATGACTACAAGTAGTTCAATCATATCCCTAGGTAGAATATATAAAGTGAAGGTTAACGCCTCAAGTTCTTGTTGATTAATCTTTTCCAACCCCAAATTACCTTTTCCAAGTTTAATTTGAAGTTAATGGGCGAGTCCTAGGGTTAGCTAATCCCTTTGGAAATATTAAAGAACAATAATAATTAAAAAAATAATTAACTCACTTCATAATTAATAAAAATCATTGAATACACAAGCGAAACAAGAGATTTAATCTAACTTTAATAATGAATATTTCCATAAACAAGATTCAAGTAATGAAATAAGTACTACACACTTAAATTTTCAATACAAAGCAGCGAAATGAAGAAATGAGTTAAAACGGGTAAGAAATTCTCAACCAAAGTCTTCAAATCTTCAAGTCCCAAGTGTGTGTGCAAGAACCCTAGCTCCAAAACTTATATTTTCTACTCAAAGACTGCAAAAGATATGTTTCCAATAAGCTAGGTCATGTATTTGTGGGTTTGGGATAGAGAAAATGTGAAATGCCAAGTCTGTCCAGAGTTGAAGCCCGTTGGCCGCACCTACGGATGAATCCTCACAGGTACGGTTCCACAGATGCGGAAATATTCTCGCAGGTGCGAAGTTTTGTGGGAAATTGTCCTTCCGCAGAAGCGAACATTGCAACGCAGTAGCGCAATCGCAGGTGCACAGAAATGACCGCAGATGCGGAGTTTGTCCTCAAATGCGATCCCATTGTAATATATCCTCTTCCTTAGATGCAGACTCATTTATCTACAAACTCATTCTCGCATCTGCGAGTCCGCAGAAGCGGTAATTATCCCATAGGTTCCAGATCAATGGAAGCAGTTTTGCAATTCTTCATCTATTTTTGCTGAATTCCAATTCATTTGATATCAACTCTATTCAAGACTACTTTTACCTGAAATCTTGAAATGCACATCATAAATAACCTCATATTGTAATTATAGGACGTAAAAACAAAAGAAAAGAGACTAAAATGAGTGGTAAAATCACCACTCATCAGCCTTCAAATATGAAACCACTCTGCTAATGGAGTGACCACGGGTCTCTCTCCATTCTAACCTATGCAACCCCAACATGGCTAAAGTCACAATTTTGGCATGACAATCCAAGATAGCATAACCGGGAACAACCAATCCACACCAAGAATAACCTCAAAATTGATCATATACAACAACAAAATATTAACTTCTATATCAAAACAAATAATAGTAACAACACAAGACATGTACACCTAATCAACTACTATAGAATTTTCAACTGGTGTAGGCACAGAAACAGGAACATCAAGAGAATCACGAGGCATACTCAAATGCAAAGAAAAATATAAAGACACAAAAGAATATGAAGAACCTGGATCAAACAACACGGAATCATCTCTATAACAGACCGAGATAATAACTGTAATAACATCATCGGACGACTCCGCCCCAGATCTAGCCGAAAATGCATAACAACGGGGCTGAGCCACACCAACATGTCCTCCTCTAGGACGACCTCTCACTGACTGACCTTCACCTCTAACTATTTGGCCTGCACCTGGGGCTGCTTGACCCCCCGCCTCTAGCTGGATACATGGGTGGTGAAGCCATCGGTACCGAAATCATGGCATGAGCAATGAGTTGTGGCATAATGCTCTATGACCTAGGGCAAAACTTTGTGACGTGTATCAGATCCCCACATGTATAACAAGCCCTCGGCTGACACGACTGCTGACCCTAGAACTGTTCTTGTCGACCTGAGTAACCACCCTGGTAATCTTGTATCAGAGGTGCACTAATCGGAGTTGTTGGTGCACTGTATGCTAGCTGTTTAAAACGAGGTCCATAAGCATTGTGATTTCCTGAAGAACCATGGGTGACTTGTAGAGCCGACTGAACTGGCCTGATAGGATTTCCTCTACCAAAGGAACACTTGCCTCCAGACGAGGCACCACTGAATCCTCTAAAATGATAGAGCCTCTTGTTAGAGCTTGCCTCCCTAGAATGGCCTCTGATGCGCTCGATCCTCCCGGCGATATCCACGACCTGAGTGAAAGAAATATTAGCCTCGGTCTCTCTAGCCATCTGATGTCTGATCTATAAGTATGACCATCAATGAACCTCTGCATTTTCTCCCTCTTAGTAGGGATCAGAATAGCTACATGGCATTACAAATCCACAAATCTAGTCTCATATTGAATAATGGTCATGAAACCCTGCTGAAGGTGCTCAAACTGGCTGCGCAACTCGTCTCTCTATGTGAAGGGAATAAAATTCTCCAAGAACAACTGCGAGAACTAAGCCCATATGAGAAGAGGTTATCCCCCTGGCCTACAATGCACATATACCTACCACCACTTCTTGGCAGAACCATGTATATGAAATACGTTGAAGTCAACTTTGTTGGACTCCACCATCCCCATGTTGTGCAAACTTTCATGGAAATGGGTCCAAGAAATCATAGGGGTTCTCAGAAGGTGTACCACTAAAGTGAGGGGGATATAACTTAGTGAACATGTATAACCTCTTCAGCTCATCAACTGACATTGCGGGTCTGTCCCTGGGCTATGTAGCAACAATAATAGGCTAAAATGCCCTGTTACGCCCCAAAACCGAGGACGCGACCGACGCTCAGCCGAGTGAACATGACCGAGCAAGACTGTTAGATTTTCTTTCTACCCAAACTCATCCAAGTATGGAGATAATACATATTTTCATTAATTAGAAAAAAACATGACCATGTCTACAATACCAATTCATTACCAATAGTTTTCATCATTTTTAAAGTCTCAATTGGGGCAAGTAATACAACCACAACATAACATAGTTTATCTTTACCAGCACCAATACACAACCCATATTATGTCTACAAAGCCTCTATAGATAAAGAAGATTATAATGATAATGCCAGCAACAAGGCCCCGGCTATACCTCAAACAGAATACCCAAAGAGCAAAAGATACATGACCCCGGGATAAAGTGGGGCTCACTAAGTCAGCTGGGAAGAAGGTGCACTGCTATCACTGATCAATGTCGCCTGCTAATGAACCACCTGCATCCATTAAAGATGCAGCGCCCCCGGCAAAAGGGACGTTAGTACTATCGAATAACACTAGTATGTATAACTAAACACCCTCTCAATAGAATGACAAATAATACAAACAAGATTATCATAATATCAATGAAAGCCTTAATCAACATCAAACATCAATTTAGGATCAAGACAATATTCCAATTTATTTCTAATACCATTGTCCACAATACCATTATTCACAAAACCAGTACCACCGTACTCTCAGCATGGAGTCCGATCACGACCCGATCGGTTAGGCTATCTCATTAGAGACATCAACCATAATTACTCTCAATATCAATAACACCATCTTTAACACGGAGTCCGATCATGACCCAATCAGCTAGGCTATCCATTAGGGACATCGACCACAATCACAATTTCAATTACAATTTACAGCATAATCACCACCATGTGTGCGGTATGGTGTCCGATCACGACCCGACCGGCTAGGTTGTCTTATTCAAGACATCAACCTTTTTGTATCAATCATCGCATTTCATATTACTTTCACATCTTTTCACTTCATTGGCACTAATGGCCATAATTTATAAGATCATTCTTGGCACGTTGGTCGTATTTAGTATTTCATGCTCACCTTTAACTTTCTAACATCAACATCATCAAAAATAACAACAACAATTCAAATCAAGGTATTTAGCACACATGTGAGCAATTAAGACTCTAAGGCACATAGAGATTCTTCACAAAATTTGGCACATAGCCTTCGTTTGAACTTGACTTGAAGTCGAAACATTATTAATACACAACCCATATTTTAACACATCTTCAATCGATAACATAACATGAATAAAGCATTTGGGATAATTGTTGAACATATATTTTTCATCCCAATCTTACTCGGAATAGCCAATTTTATATGAACCACTCGGGACTTACATAATTCACATGAATATCGTGGGATCCAATTCTAAGAGAAGAGTTTAGCCAACATACCTCAATTGAGCTTCCTTAACTCTAAAATGTCCGGAATTCTTAGCAACTTCAATCTATTTTAGAAATATAGCAAATTGAACCAAAATTAGGAAGATGATTATGGTTCTAGCTCATTTGAGCATTTTATCAAACACTAGGTGTGCATTAAAGTTTCAAGGTCCTTTTATGGAGGATTTCATCATCCCACAACCCAATCTTTAACATTTTTAGCTCAACAATCTCCCTACACCCTTTGATAACACATGCATGTAAAATAAACAACTTTCATGCCCAAAAATTATCTTGTTAATTACCCATTTTCAGATAATTTCAAAATTAGGGGTTAGGGTGTAGATCTTACCTCTACGATGAAGACCTAGTGAGTTTCCCTTCTTAATCTTCCAAAACATGGGCAAGAATTGAAGAATAATTATTGAAGAACACCTTCTTACTCTAGGGCACCTTCTCTCACTCTAAAATGTCAGATTATATCTCAAAAATGGCTCAAAACATGTATTTAACGAAGTAGGGTCGGGTTTTAAAAACCTAAAAATGAAGCTCCGGAACAGGTTCTGCGGTCGCATATGCGACCGCATAATGGTTATGTGGACCACATATCGATCGCATAATTGGTGTCCAAAACGACCAAGAATCTGTCTGTGTCTGCGGTCACTATGGGGTCCGCATAACTATTCTGCAGTCGCATAGTGCACCGCATAATAGTTATGCGGTCGCATAGTCGACCGCATAATTGCATTCCACTGGCCCAATTAACTGTCTCACTCTGCGGCCATTATGCGGTCCGCAGAGTGATTCTGCGGTCACATAATGGTCCGCAGAAATGCGCTTTTCCGCCAAAAATTTTCCTTTACTTTTCGGTGCATTGTTCATCGCAAAAAGTCCGAGCCGCGGAGAGCAAGCTCGCCGCGAAGAATTTCTACAATCCTTAAACACGTAAGCCTAGTCCGGCACCATGAAATATTATTATCTTTGCAAATTTTACCGGGCTTTACACTTAAGTGCTTTAAAATTTTTCGGGGTGTTACATTCTCCCCTACTTAAGATCATTCGTCCTCGAATGAGGGTAAAAATCTGTCATTAGCATTTTATGCAACTCAGTTTGTTTTATACCACACACTAGCAACCCCAAATTTGACTAACTCCCTAAATATCCAAAAATATCTCCAGAGTTTCCCTTGTAATTAGGTCTATCCACCTATCAGAGAGCCCCAAAAACACATCCTAACAACATATAAATATTACAACAACGTAACATAATACAAAAAAATACCAATTGTGGCCTCATAAGCAATATATTTCCAGAAAGGAACACTCTTAACGCCAATTGTTCAAATGATACAAAATTCATAAAAAGTAAGTCTTATAATTTTCCTAGACCACAACTTTATAAATACATGGTCATTCAAACAAATAAGGATACTTTTTCTTCATTTCTTCCACGGCCTCCCAAGTAGTCTCTTCAACCTGTTGGTTTCGCCATAACACTTTCACATAGGCAATTTATTCATTTCTCAAGTTTCGGACTTGCCGATCAATAATAGAAACTGAAATCTCTTCGTAAGTCAATTTCTCATTTACCTCAATAGTCTCTACCAGAATAATGAGTGTCGGATCTCCAACTACTTTCTTCAACATAGATACATGAAACACCGGGTGTACTAATAATATCTCAGGTGATAGCTCAAGCTTGTATGCCACCTCACTGATCCTATGAATGATTTTGTACGGTCCGACATACCTCAGACTCAATTTCCCTTTCATACCAAATCGCATTACCCCTTTTATGGGGGGAAATTTTCAAGAATATCCAATCATCTTCTTTGAACTCCAAATCCCTATGACGAACATCCGAATAGGATTTCTGATGACTCTGAGCAGTCTTTAACTTCTCCTTAATGATTTTAACTTTTGCCATAGGCTGATGCACGCTGATGCACGAGGTCTGGCCCTATCAACTCTGCTTCCCCAATTTTGAACCACCCAATGGGAGATCTACATCTCCTACCATATAAAGCCTCGAACGGTGCCATATGAATACTAGCATGATAGCTATTGTTGTATGCAAATTCTATAAGTGGTAAATGATCATCAGAACTACCTTTGAAGTCTAGCATACAAGCACGCAACATATCCTCAAGCGTTTGAATAGTCCGCTCTGCCTGCCCGTCAGTCTGTACTAAGATTCATCTGAGTACCCAAACCTTGCTAAAATTTCTTCCAAAAATTAGCAGTGAATTGTGCTCCCCGATCAGAAATGATGGAAATTGGGGTGCCATGCAACCTGACCATTTCTTTGATATACAACCGAGCATACTGCTCTGCTGTGTCGGTAGACTTAACCGGCAAAAAGTGTGCTAATTTTGAGAGTCTATCCACAATCACCCAAATCGAGTCAAACTTACGAGGAGTACAAGGTAATCCTACCACAAAATCCATGTTAATCATTTCCCACTTCCACATTGGAATTTCTATATTCTGTGCCAACCCACCAGGCCTTTGATATTCGGCTTTCATTGCTGACAATTCGGACATCTTGCCACAAAGTCCGCCATATTCCTCTTCATACCATTCCACCAATAGACTTCCTTAAGATTATGATATATTTTTGTAGAACCTGGGTGCACAGAATACCTAAAAGTGTGAGCTTCAGTCAAAATTCTTTCACGGAGACCATCCACATTTGGAACACAGAGTCGCCCTTGGTACCTTAGTGTACCATCATCAATGCCAAGAGAAAAGGCCATGGTCTTATGTTTACAAATCCCCTCTTTCAATTGCACCAATAATGGATCGTTGTATTGCTTCTCTTTGACTTCAACAACAAGCGACGATTCAGCCCTATTTCACACAATTACCCCTCCTTCACTAGAGACCGCAAGACGAACTCCCAAACTAGCCAATCGGTGAACTTCCTTGGCCAATGGCCTTTGATATGCCTCCAAGTGTTCTAAGCTATCCATAGATTTTAGGCTAAGAGCATCCTCCACAACATTAGCCTTCCCCGGATGGTATAAAATATCAATGTCATAATCCTTGAGTAATTCAAGCCATCTTCTCTGCCTCAGATTCAATTCCTTCTGTTTGAAAATATATTGAAAGCTCTTATAGTCCGTGAATATATCCACATGGATCCCATATAAATAATGACGCCAAATTTTCAATGCAAATACCACCGCCGCAAGTTCTAAATCATATGTTGGATAGTTCTTTTCATGATTCTTTAGTTGCCTAGAAGCATAAGCTATCACCTTTCCATGTTGCATTAATACACATCTAAGCCCGATTTTTGAAGCATCACAATATACCACAAATCCATCTATACCCTCTAGTAGAGTCAACACCGGTGTTGTAGTCAATCTTGCTTTCAATTCCTGGAAACTCTTTTCACAAGCATCTGACCATTGGAACTTAATTGCCTTCTGCGTCAATTTAGTCAATGGAGAGGCAAGAGTAGAAAACCCCTCCACAAACTTTCTGTAATATCCAGCTAAGCCTAAGAAACTGTGAATCTCCGTCAGAGTTGTAGGCCTCGGCCAATTCTTCACAGCTGAAATTTTCTGAGGATCAACCTTAATTCTCTCACTAGAGACTACATGACCCAAGAATATAACTGATTCAAGAAAAAATTCACACTTTGAAAACTTTGCATATAACTGGTGCTACTGTAGGGTTTGCAGAACTACCCTCTCACCCTGAGATGATCGGCATGGTCTTCTTGACTTCGTGAATATACAAGAATATCGTCAATAAACACTATCACAAAAGAGTCAAGGAATGGCTTAAAAACTCGATTCATAAGATCCATGAAGGTTGCTGGGGTATTTGTTAGCCCAAAAGACATCACCAAAAATTCAAAGTGCCCATATCGGGTTCTGAAAGCTGTTTTCGGAATATCCTGCTCCCTTATCTTCAATTGGTGATACTCGGATCATAAATCCATTTTTGGAGAAGTATTTAGCACCCTGTAATTGCTCAAACAAGTCATCTATCCTTGGTAGTGGGTATTTATTTTTGATTGCGACCTTGTTGAGTTGCCGGTAGTCAATACACATATGTAGTGACCCATCTCTCTTTCTTACAAAGAGTACAACTGTGCCCCAAGGTGACACACTTGGCCGGATTAAACCCTTTTCTAACAAATCTCTCAATTGTTCCTTTAGCTCCTTCAATTCTGTCGGTGCCATTCTGTAGGGTGGAATAGATATAGGATGTGTGTCTGGCATCACATCAATCCCAAAATCAATCTCCCTGTCTGGTGGGATCCCAGGGAGTTCATCCGGAAAGACTCCCGAAAATTCATTCACAGCAGGCACAAACTCAAGTTTAGGTGCCTCAGCATCGGTGTCCGTAACCCGGACCAAATGGTAAATACATCCCTTGTTGATCATTTTCGTGGCCTTAAGGTAAGAAATAAACCTACCATTTGGCACTACATCATCACCCTTCCACTCAATAACTGGCTCATTTGGAAATTTGAACCTAACAGTTCTAGTTCGGCAATGAAGCTTGGCAAAACAAGAATAAAGCCAGTCCATCCCCATTATCACATCAAAATCGACCATTCTCAATTCAATAAGATCGGCCATGGTGTCCCGACCATGCAACGTGACAACACAATCCCTATAAACCCGCGCGGCCAAAATAGACTCACCAACCAGAGTAGATACAGAGAATGACTCATAAAGCTGTTTTGGTTCTATCCCAAATTCCATAGCAACATAAGGTGTGACATATGACAAAGTGGAACCGGGATCAATAAGAGCATATACATCATGAGATTGGATAGTAAATATACCTGTGACAACATCTGGAGAAGCCTCTAAATTCTGGTGACCCCTCATAGCATAGAAATGGCCGGATCCTCCCGAACTCTGTGCTCCACCCCTAGCTGCACCATGCCCTGCAGGTGTTGGAGTGCCTCGAGCTGGAGGAGGTGTTGTGGATGTAGTAGCTACAGAACTGGCTGGTTGTGCCATGCCCCTGCCCGCACCATGGCGGGACAACTGACAATCCCTCTGAATGTAACCCCTCATTCCTCATTCGTAGCACATGGGTAAGTCCATGTAGCATATTCCTAGGTGCATCTTTCCACACATAGGACATGGGGGGCCCCTCTGCTGCTGGAATCTACCACCATGACGACCCTGTTGATTGGATCCCCTGTTGCCTTGACTAGGCCTGAAATGGCTCCACTGTTGCTGCTGACTGGGCCCTGATGACGGTGCACTAGCCGAAGATTGAGGAAAGGACTGTGATGGCCCTGACGACCCTCCTCTGAAGGCTGACCTGCCACCACCAGAAGAACCACAAAAGTTGCTCGTAGACCGGGCCTTATTACTACCCTCTCACTCTATTCTGTTCCTTAACTTGCGGATCTCTGTGGCTTGAGCCAATGCCACCATCTTTCCATAGTTCATATCAGAATTCAAGGCAGCTATAGCAGCCTCATTAATTACCAAAGGACTAAGGCCCTGTACAAATTGGCGCACTCTAGCCTCCATAGTGGGCAACATGTAAATATCATACTTAGAAAGGCACGCGAATCTCACATGGAAATCCCACACACTCAGGCTACCTTGCCTCAAGTTCTCAAACTCAGCAGCACGAGCTGCCTTAGTCTCGGCAGGCAAGATATGATCAATGAAGGCATCGGCAAACTCACCCCACCTCGCCGGAGAGCTCCCTTCTTCACGGGACTCCTCCCATAGTTCAAACCAAGAATATGCCACCTCTTTTAGGTGGTAGGAGGCCAATTCCACTGCCTCTGTTTCAGTAGCACGCATAACTCTTAGAGTCTTATGCATCTTATCAATGAAATCCTGGGGATCTTCCTCTGGGTTAGTACCTGTGAACACTGGAGGATCCAACTGGAGAAATTTGTTCACTCTGGAACTAGTAGAATCCCCTGGCTGACTGGAAGAAGCGGGTGAAACATTTGATCTCTGGGCCTTGGATGCCACTATCTGAGCCAACATCTGTATGGCTCCCCTAAGATCAACATCAGAAACACCAGAATCGGAAGTTGGAATGAGAGGTGGAACTAGTATATCAGTTAGAGGGACTATTGCACCCTCAGTAGGTGTAAGGACAGGTACAGTCTGACCAGTTGTAGTAGAGTCAAGTAGTGTAGTTACTGGAGGAATATTCGCACTCCTCGGGTGCTCACCCGCATCATTAATTATAGGATCAACTGTCACTCCTAGGGTGACATTAGCTCTTTGGCCAGTTCTTTCCTTTTTCTTAGGTGCCATGAACTGAAAATTAGAGCAACTCAGGAGTTAAAGAAGGAACAATCTTACAACCATCTTTATCGCACAATCAAGAACATGAAAGAATGGTATTATTCCTAAATTCCCATGTAGCATCCTAATTATAGATGTGGTCGACAACACACCGATAATAAGGACTCTACTAGACACGGCTCCGAGACATCCTAGGACACTTTAAAAACTTAGGCTCTGATACCAAGTTTGTCATGCCCCAAAAACGAGGAGCGCTACCGGCGCTCAACCGAGTGAACCCGACCGAGAAAGCCTGTTAGATTTCCTTCTACCCAAACTCATCCAAGTATGGAGATACTACATATTTTCATTACCAATAGTTTTAATCATTTTTAAAGTCTGAAATAGGGCAAGTAATACAACTACAACATAACATAGTTTATCTTTCCCAGCACCAATACACAACCCACACTATGTCTACGGAGCCTCTATAGATAAAGAAGATTACAATGATAATGTCGGCAACAAGGCCCCGGCTATACCTCAAACAGAATACACAAAGAGCAAAAGATACATGACCCCGGGATGAAGTGGGACTCACCAAGTCAGATGGGAAGAAGGTGTACTGCTATCACTGATCAATATCTCCTGCTGTGGAACCACCTGCATCCATTTAAAGATGCAGCGCCCCCGACAAAAGGGACGTTAGTACTGTCGAATAGTACTAGTATATATAACTAAACACCCTCTCAATAGAATGACAAAAAATACATACAAGATTATCATAATATCAATGAAATCCTTAATCAACATTAAACCTCAATTTAGGATCAAGACAGTGTTCCAATTTATTTCCATATCTCACATTGGGAGATTTGGAGTATCGATATACCATTGTCCACAATACCATTATTCACAAAATCAGTACCACCGTATTCTCAGCACGGAGTCCGATCACGACCCGATCGGCTAGGCTATCTCATTAGAGACAACAACCACAATTACTCTCAATATTGATACCACCGTCTTTAACACGGAGTCCGATCACGACCCGATCGGCTAGGCTATCCATTAGGGACATCGACCACAATCACAATTACAATTACAATTTACAGCACAATCACCGCCATGTGTGCGGTATAGTGTCCGATCACGACCCGACCGGCTAGGCTGTCTTATTCGAGACATCAACCTTTTTGTATCAATCGTCACATTTCATATTACTTTCATATCTTTTCACTTCATTGGCACTAATGGCCATAATTTATAAGATCATTCTTGGCACATTGGCCGTATTTAGTATTTCATGCTCACCTTTTCACTTTCTAACATCAACATCATCAACAATAACAACAACAATTCAAATCAAGGCATATAGCACACATGTGAGCAATTAAGAGTCTAAGGCACATAGAGATTCTTCACAAAATTTGGCATCATAGCCTTCGTTTGAACTTGACTTGAAGTCGAAATATTATTAATACACAGCCCATATTTTAACACATCTTCAATCAATAACATAACATGAATAAAGCATTTGGGATACTTGTTGAACATATATCTTTCATCCCAATCTTACTCGGAATAGCCAATTTTATGTGAACCACTCGGGACTTACATAATTCACATGAATATCGTGGGATCCAATTCTAAGAGAAGAGTTTAGCCAACATACCTCAATTGAGCTTCCTTAACTCTAAAATATTCCGGAATTCTTAGCAACTTCAATCTATTTTAGAAATATAACAAATTGAACCAAAATTAGGAAAATGGTTATGGTTCTAGCTCATTTGAGCATTTTATCAAACACTAGGTGTGAATTAAGGTTTCAAGGTCCTTTTATGGAGGATTTCATCATCCCACAATCCAATCTTTACCATTTGTTGCTCAACAATCTCCCTACACCCTTTGATAACATATGCATGTAAAATAAACAACTATCATGCCCACGAATTAACTTGTTAAATACGCATTTTCAGATAATTTCAAAATTAGGGGTTAGGTTGTAGAATCTTACCTTTAGGATGAAGACCTAGTGAGTTTCCCATCTTAATCTTCCAAAACTTGGGCAAGAATTAAAGAACAAATATTGAAGAACACCTTCTCACTCTATGGCACTCTCTCTCACTCTAAAATGTCAGATTATATCTCAAAAATGGCCCAAACGTGTATTTAACGATGTAGGGTCGGGTTTTAAAAATCCAAAAATAAAGCTCCGAAACAGGTTCTGCGGTCGCATATGCAACCGCATAATGGTTATGCAGATCGCATATCGGTCGCATAATTGGTGTCCAAAATGACCAAGAATCTGTCTATGTCTGCGGTCCGCATAACTGTTCTGCGGTCGTATATTGCACTGCATAACAGTTATGCGGTCGCATATTGCACTGCATAACAGTTATGCGGTTGCATAGTCGACCGCATAATTGCTTTCCACTGGCCCAATTAACTGCTTCACTCTGCGGCCATTATGCGGTCTGCAGAGTGATTCTGCGATCGCATAATGGACTGCAGAAATGCGCGTTTCCGCCAAATATTTTCCTTTGCCTTTTGGTGCATTGTTCAGCCCAAAAAGTCTGAGCCTAGTCCTCAAACACGTAAGCCTAGTCCTAAAGAATTTCTACAATCCTCAAACACGTAAGCCTAGTCCGGCACCATGAAACATTATTTTCTTTGCAAATTTTACCGGGCTTTACACTTAAGTACTTTGAAATTTTTTGGGGTGTTACACGCCACAACAGGTATAACTCCTAGGTTCTGGTAACCATGAGACATTTGCTCTGGAGTATGAGTAGCGGAGTCTGAGCTCCTCTACAGGCCTGATAAATGGTTGGTGCAACAGAAAACACACTGGCATGTTCCATACTTTCCATGAGACCAATCATGCAGACTAAGGCATCCTAAAGCACTGGGTAGCAATGAACCCCTCTGGTGCCTGAGTCGATCCTACTAGCTCAACCTGATGTGAAATCTCACCATCCTGCTCTATCTGAGGCTCGACAACATGTGATGTTGTGCGTGCTCTAGGCTGATCTCTACCTCTACCTCGGCCTCTGCCCTTGCCCGGCCCCTACCCCTAGTAGTGGCTGCAAACCTGGGGATCTGGCTCCTGATCTGTTATGGACGATGCTCATGTTCTCACTATCTGTGAGAGAATAAGAGAAGAAGGTTCAAAACTCATGTTAGAACAAAGTCGAATAATAGAGAAAGAATGAATGTGAAGTTTCCTAAAGCCTTATAGCCTCTAAAACAAAAGTACAGGCGTCTCTATACCGATCCTCAAGACTCTACTAAGCTTGCTCATGACTCGTGAGACCTATGCAACCTAGGACTTTGATACCAACTTGTCACGACCCTAAATCCCAACCAATCAGGATCACGATGGCACCTAACATGATAGTAACATAGCGTAAAAATAATTTGGAGTAAATATAATAAGTCTAAATCCAACATATAACACAAACCATCCCAAGACATGAAGTACATGAGCTTATAGAGTTTACTACATACACTATTTTGAAAAAAATGCAACATTATCCGAAAAATAAAAATAGTATAATAGAAATAAAAATATGACTCAAGGCTTGCGAATGGAATGTAGCTCTACCTTGAATCACCTGCCTGGTATCTTCAAAGCACAACTCAGGACTCTTTTAGTACTGATATCCATATCTACATAAGAAGTGAAAAAATATAGTATGAGTATAACTAACCCAATGTACTAGGTAAATGTCGAGCCTAACCCCGATGAGGTAGTGACGAGGCCAAGACATGAGACCTACAATGAATATGTTCATTTATATATCAATAAGTAACAAAATAATAGATAAAGTATCAAATATAACAATGGGATAATGGCAAAGGAAAGGGATAACAAGTACATAAGTAAAGGGGCATAAAACGGAAACATAAACGTAACGACCCGATCGTTCATTTTGAGCTTTATTATTCTGTTCAGTGGTTTGAGACTTTTATTAGCTTCATATGACTTATTATGACTTGCGTGTATGGTCGGTTTTAGTTTTTGAGTGGTTCAGGATTGATTTTAAAGAATGAATCTCAATTTGGAAACTTTAAGTTGAAAAAATTGATCAAGGTTTGACTTATGGGTAAACGGACTCGAAATTGAGTTTTTATGGTTCATATAGGTTCGTCTGATGATTTTGGACTTGTACGTATGTTCGAATTTGATTTTGGAGGTTAATAGAAGAATTTGATACTATTTGCCGAAAGTTGGCAATTTGAAGAACTTAAGAGTTCATAAGTTTGACCAAGAGTTGACTTTGATATTATTGAACTTCATTTGGTGTTCTGAGACTTTGGGTAGGTCTATATAGTTGCATTAAACTTGTATGTAAAGTTTGGAAGTAATCCAAAGTGTGTAAGTGTGATTCAGACACTCTTTTGAATGAATAAAAATTTAATAAATTAAGAGAAATTCTATTAGGTTTGAGTCTCAATTTTTTGTTGTGATGTTTCCGTGGGTGTTATGAGAAATTGGATAAGTTTGGATAATGTATCTATGCTTGTTGTTATGATTGGATGGGGTCCCGAGGGGCTCGCGTGCGTTTTGGTTAATTGGTTGAGAGACTAGTTAAATAAAGGATTTAGAGTTTGACCACGGTCAACACGACCTCTTTTCAGTGTTTTGAGTGAACGAGCAGGTTCGTAGCGTGTTTTATGATTGAAATACATATATGGTTTGTGTCTAGGAGGTTCCAAATGAGTTTTAAATTCCGAAAGTACCGATTATTTCCTTAAATATTTTAGACTTCCTTTAAAATTTCAAAACATCATATCTCTCTCATTTTAAGGCCAAACTGGGTGATTCAAAATGTAACGACCCAACCGGTCATTTTGTATAATTGCGCCCCATTTTCCCTTTTGATGCTTCAAACATGTGTGTTTATGGTTTATGACTTACGTGGTTGGTTAGTTTCGTTCCAGAAAGATTTCGGGTTGTTTTGGACCCTTTGGTTCTTGACATAGAAGCTTAAGTTAGAAATATTGATCAAACTTTGACATTTGGGAAAATGACTCCAGAACGGTATTTTGATGGCTCATATAGCTTTGTATTGTGATTTTGGACTTGGGCATATGTCCGGAATTGAATTCGAAAGTCCGTGGGTTGATTTGTGTTGTTTTACCTAAATTTGACAATTTAAAGTTGAAACGTTTGACCGTAGGTTGACTTTTATCTATCGAGCTCGAAATTTTATTTTGGGAGATGGAATAGGTCTGTTATGCTATTTAGAACTTGTCTGCAAGATTTGATATCATTTGGAGTTGAATTGATAGGGTTCAGACGCTTAGATGCAATTCTAGTAGTTCTTGAAATTAACTATGAAACTTATGCGTTTTAGTGTTCGATTCATAGTTTTAGATGTTATTTTTGTGTTTTGATAGCGTGAACGAGTTTGTATGATATTTGTAGACTTGTGTGGATATTTGGTTTGGAGCCCCAAGGGCTCGGATGAGCTTCGGAAGGTTTTGGACTGAAAATCAGAAACTGGTGTGCTGGTGCCTCTCGTGTCGCATTTGCGAACACCATGGTCGCAATTGCGACCTTTGCAGGGAATCATAGGTATCGCAATTGCGATGCCTAGATTTCATTTGCGATGTTGACTTGGGGCTAGGCTAGGTTCGCATTTACGACAATTTTGTCGCTTTTGCGAGGGGAAAAGGGTTCGCATTAGCGAACCCTTCTTCGCATTTGCGAAAAATTCCCCAAGCGTGTCAGGGTCGCAATTGCGAACGTTTCTTCGCAATGTGAGAATTCTCAATTGCAAACCCATGTCGCAATTGTGACATCTACAACTAAACATATGGTTGGAAAATTCGGGATTTGGTCTCATTTCTCATATTTTAGAACCCTAGACTTGGTAGGAGGCTATTTGGAGAGGGGGTTTTCATCTACAAACTTTGGGTAAGTGATTCTTATATATTTCTAACTGTAGTTCATCATTATATATATATTTATTAGATTTTAAGATCAAAATCATGTGAATCAAAGTGAAAATTTATGAAATTTTGTTAAGTTTTTGAAAAATAATAATTTGAGTTATGAGAGTCGATTTGTACTCGGATTTTAAAACTAATCATATATGTCACGACCCAAACTGGAGGGCCATGACTAGCACCCGGGCCATACCTACCGAGAACCAACACACATTTTATCTAACCTTTCTTATTATCTACAAGGGCCGACGAGATCAATATAAATGGCAGACTTGAATCCTAAACAACCAATAATGACAGATAATGCAAACATATATAACATGGGCCGACAAGGCTGTCATGAAGCTATGTATAAGGTACGAGCTAACAAGCTTCCATGAGAGACTACACAACAAAAATTAGTCGACAAGGCAATCCAACTATACATGAGTCGACAACTTTCTATGAGCCTCTAAAGGAACATAAGTGCTGCAACATTGTCGGAACAGGGCCCCGACATACCCATAATGTCTATAACAATAATGCATACCAAGACTACGGCAAGTCTGAAGAAGGGATCTCGCCAATAACTGCTGAACTGGGCAGCCTACTATGGTGGGGGAGCTTCGCCTACCTGTCTATTAGGACCTACAGCATGACATGCAATGTCTACAAATAAAAAGGACATCAGTACGAATAAAGTACTGAGTATGTAAGGCAGGAAAGCATTAGTAAGAACAGTAATGTAAACAAGGATAAAGAATATACAACCTGTAACATATGGGTACCTCTGAGGGCTACTGACATGAAATGCATGATATATATATATATATATATATATATATATATATATATATATATATATATATATATAACTAACATACAGGGCATCATTATCATCATATCATACCCGGCTGTAATAGGCTCGGTAAAAATGTACCCGGCCATCATAAGGCTCGGTAGAATTGTACTCGGCCACGTGGAACTCGGTAAAATCCAACTGATCAGTGGTTGCACAATGGGTGCCATACTCGACCGATTGTAGCGCGGCTCGGTAGAGTAAAATAGATACATATATATGATGTGTGCTGGACTCATTGGAATAACATTTTTAACCTTTCAGAGTGACGTAAGGTTGGTATCCTACGAACACGTTATTAGGATTACCTCTTCATCAAGAATCGTATAAGAATCAGGAAGTACCAGAAACATTAATAACATAAGAATAAGAGAAGTAACATCAACATCAATGGTTCCATAAGAAGGGAAACAATGTAAGTACTGCTAGCTTCTAATAGTGGAGTATCTTTGGAAGCTCGTTCATTACATTATGAACAATTGGAGTTATAAAAAATAAGGAAAGGGATAGACTCCCATACCTTGTATATACTGCCCAACCTCAAGCTATGCAAATGTCACGACTCCTTAGTCTACAATAAGAGAAATGACACTATCGTTATTGTTTAAGTGTCGTAACTATTATCTATCCACCATAACCTATTTTACGATGAAACGGACAGAACCTCCCCTATTTATATGACTTCCCACAAGTTAAAATAATCACCAAACAGCTCAAACAACATTAATAATAATCATATTAAGCCTCCCAATACAGTCCACCAACCAACAACATTACTAACAAGCCTTTCGATATATAACTCACAAGTTCTAGCTTCAACGACTTAACCGTAACTTAGATAATTTTAAATATATGTAGGTTAAGAGGTTATTTACCTTTAAACAGAAATAACAAGTCCAATTTGACCATAATTGACCACGAAATATCCCTCCAATGCTGCCACAAGAACAAGGAAGCGAAACTAGCAATCAATTAGGTTTTTTCGGCACTAGAATCACTTTAGAAGACTTGAAATTACCTAGGGTTGATATTAAAAACTTTAGGGAGTATTTTACAGAACATAAAACACTTAAAAATACCTCCCACATGAGCTGGAACAACACAAAAATCAGCAACAACAAGAAGAACAAGAAACTTACTATTGCCACGGGATTCTCGATACTTGATTTGTGTTGTTTGCCCTTTGTTTTGGTTTTGGATCATGAGAGAACCTTGAGAGAGTGTTCTTAGGGTTCTAAGGTCTGAATATACTGAAAAGGAATGACTTAAACGGGGTTGAGGCGTGTTATATATATCCATATGTCTCAACCGCCTATGTGAGCCCCATAGAGAGCTTCTTGGCGCAGCCTCGCAAAAACGCGAATATCTCTCTACTCTGAGATTGTATCGACGAACGGTTTAATGCGTTGGAAACTAGACTCATAGATATTCAATTTGGTGGATAGATCACCCTGTAATTCCAATTAAATCGGGATACAAGCTTAGTAATATTTGACTTAAGGTTTAAGTAAAATTATGAATGTAAGTTGCGACAACTTTTGTCGACTTTTGTTTCATAACTCGTTTGACTTCAATACTTATGATACGGATATTATATGATTCAAATATCTTAAAATACAACCTCTTGGTAATATTAATCATCTCTAGTTTTACCCAAAAATACGGGTTACAATATCCTTGATTCGTTTAACTTCTAATACTTGTTAACAACTCTTATACACCCTTGTATCGTTTAAGACCAATAGGATTAACTTCTTATCATCTCAAACATAATCTATTCTCGGATTTACGTCGACTAATTTATGGTGTGATCTAACATACGCGAATATGGTTTGTAACACCCTCCCCCCTTAGGAACATTCGTCCTCGAATGTAAGGGTTTATGGGGAGTCTAACTCATCGTGGATTCCGACGGAAATTTCTGGCCGAGTTTCCCCTATAAAATGGACAGTAGCCAAACTTGCAAGCAGTTAAACCCAACCTATGGCCTTACAAGGCTATACAAAGCATTATGGATATGTACATTATCTGCATATCACCATTTTGTAATAAGAGAGAGTATTCTCAAGCTATTGCTTACCTCATACAACCGTTTCACCTTCTAATGCGTCCTGCGTTCCCCCGGCATCCTCGTTATCTTCAATTTGGAACAGGGAAGGGTATTTAGACTTCATCTCCTCTTCTGCTTCCCATGTCATTTCTTCCATATTCTTGTTCCTCCACAATACTTTGACGGAAGCTACATCCTTTGTTCTCAGCTTGCGGACTTGTCCATATAATATAGCCACGGGCACTGCTTCATATGATGGATCCTTTGTAACTTGTACATATTTGATAGGGACGACACAAGAAGGGTCTCCAATACATAGATACATGGAATACCGGGTGGACAAATTCCAATTCGGATGGCAATTCTAACTCATAAGCAACCTGTCCAATTCGTCGAAGAATTTTGTACGGCCTGATATACCACGGACTTAGCTTACCCTTCTTCCCAAAATGCATAACACCCTTCATCAGTGAGATCCTCATGAAAACCCAATCACCAACCTCAAATTCCAGATCACAACGTCGGACATTAGAATAAGAATTTTGCCTGCTTTGTGTCGTCCTCAGTCGCTCTTGTGTCACTTTCACCTTCTCAATGGCTTGGTGAATCAAATCTGGCCCATATAATTCTGTCTCACCGACTTCAAATCATCCAACTGGTGATCTACATCTCCTCTCATACAGTGCCTCCTACGGGGCCATTTTAATACTGCAATGGTAGATATTATTGTAGGCGAATTCTATAAGTGCTAGATGGTCATCCCAATTTCCCTTGAAATCTAGAACACATGCTCGTAGCATATCTTCAAGTGTCTGAATGGTACGTTCATCCTGTCGGTCAGTCTGCGGATGGAATGTAGTGCTGAGATTCACTTGTGTGCCTAAACCCTTCTGAAAAGACCTCCAAAAGTTAGCCATAAATTGAGCTCATCAGTCTGCTATAATAGATATCGGCACAGCATGAAGCCTAACAATCTCCTTGATATACAACTTCGCATAATCTTCACTCGTGTAAGATGTCTTAATTGGCAGAAAATAGGCACATTTTGTAAGTCGATAAACTATCACCCAAACGGAGTCAAACTTATGATAAGAGCAAGGTAATCCAATAATGAAGTCCATATTAATCACCTCTCATTTCCAGGTCGGAATCTCTATATTCTGAATCAATCCACCGGGTTTCTGATGCTCGATCTTTACTTGTTGACAATTAGGACACTGGCTACAAATTCTGTAATAGACTTTTTATGTTATTCCACCAATACTGCTCCTTAACGTCATGATACATCTTTGTCGAGCCGGGGTAGATGGAATATCGGGACTGATGAATCTCAATCATAATATTCTCTCGCAACCCTGCCACATTAGGCACACATAATCGGCCATGGTATCTCAGTGCCCCATTTACTCCGATCTCGAAAGCAGTAATTTTACAGTGTTGAATGCTCTCTCTCAATCGTACTAAGGTAGGATCTTCATATTGCCATGCTTTTACCTCGGCTACCAAAGATGATTCTGATGTATTCTGTATAGTAACACCTCCATCATCAGAGTCTAACAATCTGATTCTCATATTGGCTAGCTGATGAAGCTCTTTAGTCAACCCATGTCTACCTGCCTCAATATATACTTAGCTTCCCTTTGACTTACGACTAAGAATGTCTGCCACAACATTGGCTTTACCGGGATGGTACAATATCTCGACATCGTAATCTTTCAGTAATTCAAGCCACCTATGCTGCCTCACATTCAACTCCTTCTGCTTGAATATTTATTGTAAACTCTTGTGATCTGTGTAGATGTCAACATGGATAGCGTATAAGTAGTGCCGCCATATCTTCAAAGCGTATATTACTACAGCCAATTACAAATCATGAGTCGGGTAATTCTTTTCATGCTTCTTCAATTGTCTTGATGCATAGGCAATCACCGTCCCACGTTGCATCAATACGCACCCCAAACCTATACCTGAGGCATCACAATATACCACATAACCTTCTGTTTCTTATGGGAGAGTGAGCACTAGCGCGGATGTCAATCGATTCTTTAGCTCCTAAACATTACGTTCACAAGCGTCAGACCACTGGAACTTGGTAGCTTTCTGTGTTAACTTAGTCAATGGTGTTGATATAGAGGAAAACCCTTCTACAAACCGCCTATAATATCCTTCTAGTCCTAGGAAGCTGCAAACTTCTGACGGTGTTGTAGGTCTCGGCCAATTCTTCACTGCATCGACCTTCTAAATGTCAACACTAATACCCTTATCAGATATCACATGGCCAAAGAATGCTACTGAGTTTAACCAAAATTCACATTTGGAGAGCTTAGCATATAACTTACGATCCTGAAGGGTCTGTAATACTATCCGTAAGTGGCCCGCATGTTCCGCCTTCGAACGAGAATACACCAGAATGTCATTAATGAATACGATCACGAACACATCAAGATAGGGCATGAATACACTATTCATGAGATGCATAAAAGTTGTTGGGGCATTTGTTAGCCTGAACGACATCACCAAGAACTCAAAGTGCCCATATCTTGTCCGGAAGGCCGTATTTGGAATATCCTTCTCCTTAACCCTCGCCTGATGATACCCTGAACGTAAGTCAATCTTGGAGAAATACTTGGCACCTTGGAGTTGTCAAACAGGTCATCAATCCTTAGAAGTGGATACTTGTTCTTTATAGTAAACTTATTCAACCGTCGATAATCAATACATATCCTTAATGACCCGTCTTTCTTCCGCACGAACAAGACTGGCGCACTCCAAGGTGAAGTGTTAGACCTAATGAAGCCCTTATCCAGCAAGTCCTTCAACTGCGTCTTCAACTCTCGCAACTATGTCGGGGCTATCCTGTATGGAGGGATAGAGATCGGTTGAGTGTCAGGAAACACATGAATGCTAAACTGAATCTCCCTTTCAGGAGGAAGGCCTAGGAGTTCATCTAGGAAAACATCTGGAAATTCATTGACCACGGGGATTGATTGTAGAGTAGGCGGCTTCGCCTCCGCATCCCTAACGCGAACGAGATGGTTTATGTAACCTTTTGAGATCATCTTTATTTCCTTAAGATAGGAAATAAACCTACCTTTCGGTGGAGCAATGTTCCCCTTCCATTCGATGACGAGTTCACCAGGATACTAAAACCTAACCATCTTCGTATGACAATCAACATTTGCATAGCATGAGGCTAACCAGTCCATTCATATTATCACATCGAAATCAACCATTTCTAACTCAAATAAATTTGCCGAGGTTTGACGACTATAAATCACCATTGTGCAACCTCTATAAACCCTTCTAGCAATCACAGAATCTCCTATCATAGTAGATACCACAAGTGGTTTACTTATCAATTCATGTTCAATGCCAAACTTATTAGCCACAAAGGGTGTAACATATGATAATGTAGATCCCGAATCAATCAACTCATATAAATCATAAGAAAACATAGATAATATACATGTAACTACATCCGGAGATGACTCGAGATCCTGTCAACCTACTAGAGCATAGTTTCGATTTTGAGTAGCACTCGAACTCGCACTACACCTCTACCTCTACCACGACCTGTCGACTGTTAAAAACCCCGTGCTGGAGGTCGAACTGATGATGAAAACTAGACACAGATCCAGTAGGCTGAGCCATACCACCACCTCCTCTGTTAGGACAATCCAGCATCATATGGATAGGATGTCCGCAAGAATAGCACGCATCAGAACCTCGACGGAATAGTTCAAAGTGGGCCTTGTCGCACTAATCATAACGAGGTGTTGGGGGTCTCGTCTGACTAGTATCCCTATGATATTGTGAGCCTGATGCCCGCGAACTCTGACCTGAACCAAAATAGGTAAATCGATCATACCGAGGCCTCTAAAACTGTAGAGGAGCACTAGCTACAGGTGGCACCGAACTCCTCAAAGACTGGGGCCTGATACTATCTCTGAAGTCATCAGAATACCCTGCAAACCTCGCCCTCTTATGATGGCCCCTATCCTGCTCCCTATCAGCCCTTTGCTGGCTCTTACGATCCTCTAGTGTCTGGGCATAAGCCTAAATACGGGAAATATCCATGTTCTCTACCAAGGAGGCTGTCGTGCACTTATTTATTAGATGTGGTCCCAACCCGTTCATGAACAGGTGCACCCTATCGCTCATCTCGACCACCATATATGGAGCATACCTTTCTAAAGAATCAAATTGTATACTATACACTCGCACACATATATTACCCTGTCGAAGGTTCAAGAACTTATAAGCTCTAGCTCGTCGTATCTCAACTGGCAAGTAGTGATGAAGAAAGGCCTCAGAAAATTCCTTCGACACAGCTGGAGGAGCATTCTGACCCCTGGATCTCTCCCAACTATCATACAAGAAAACTGTTAAATCCCGTAACTGATAAGATGCCAACTCTACTGCCTCTGTATCACTAGTATGCATAACCCGCAGTGTATGATGAACCTGATCAATAAAAGTCTGTGGGTCCTCCTTGGGGTTTGATCCGATAAACACTGGAGGGTCTAGATTAATAAAATCACAAACTCTAGCACTAATCGGTTTATCAGCAACACCGGTATTCTACCTCTGAGCCTCAGCAGCTACCAAGCTAGTCAACAACTGCACCGCACTCTGCATATCCTGGTCTGTAGTGCCAGACGGAGGAACTGGAGGTGCTGGGTGCCTCCTAATATCCTCTGGAGGAGACAGAGTATATGAGGTATGAGACGGCATCTCACTCTGAGCCTCACTTTGTCCTGCTCTGGCTGGAGGCACCTGACTGGTACCCTCTCCCACAGTTGTATCAAGCCGTCTACTAATCACTTGCATCTTAGTCGAAGGCATCGCTGAAAGAAAACAAGGTGAATATTAGAGAAAAACACTTACTACTCAACTCTACGCACGATCTATATTCAGGAAGAAGGTAACAACCCTAAATGTCATGTAGCCTCCTGATTATAAATATGGCATGCTACACATCCATAATCAAGAATCTACTAGACACGGCTCAGAGACAACCCCTAGGACAGACTTGCTCTAATACCAAGTTTGTCACGACCCAAACTGGAGGGCCAAGACTGGCACCCGGGCCACACCTGTCGAGCACCAATGCACATTTTATCTAACCTTTCTTATTATCTATAAGGGCCGATGAGATCAATATAAATGGTAGACATGAATCCTAAACAACCAACAATGACAAATAATGGCATGAACATATATAACATGGGCAGACAAGGTTGTCATGAAGCTATGTATAAGGTACGAGCTGACAAGCTGCCATGAGAGACTATACAACAAAAATCAGTCGACAAGGCAATCCAAACTATACATGAGTCGACACCTGTCTATGAGCCTCTAAAGGAACAAAAGTGCTGCAACATTGCCGGAATAGGGCCCCGACATACCCATAATGTCTATAACAAAAATGCATACCAAGACCACGGCAAGTCCGGAGAAGGGATATCGCCAATAACCGCTGAACTGGGCAGCCTACTATGGTGGGGGAGCTTCGCCTACCTGTCTATTAGGACCTTCAGCACGACATGTAGCGTCCACAAATAAAAAGGACGTCAGTACAAATAAAGTACTGAGTATGTAAGGTAGAAAAGCAAAAGTAAGAATAGTAATGTAAACAGGGATAGAGAATATACAACCTGTAACATCTGGTACCTCTGAGGTCCACCAATATATATATATACACACACACACACACACACACACACACACACACACACACACACACACACACACACATATATATATATATATATATACACACACACACACAAACATACACCTATGTGGGCATCATCATCATTATATCGTACCCGGCCGAAATAGGCTCGGTAAAAACATACCTGTTCATCATAAGGCTCGGTAGAATCATACCCGGCCACATGAAGCTCGATAAAACCCAACTGATCAGTGGTTGCATAATAGGTGTCTTACCTGGCCGACTATAGCGTGGCTCGGTATAGTAAAATAGATACATATATATTATGTGTGTTGGACTCATTGGAATCACATTTTAAACCTTTCGGAGTGACGTAAGGTCGGTATCCTCCGTACACGTTATTAGGATTAACTCTTCATAAAGAATGTTATAATAGTCAGGAAGTACCAACAACATTGATAACATAAGAATAAGAGAAGTAACATCAACATCAATCATTCCATAAGAAAGGAAACAATGTAAGTACTGCTAGCTTCTAAGAGTGGAGTATCTTTGGAAGCTCGTTCATTACATTATGTACAATCGGAGTCATGCAAAAAGAGGGAAAGGGATAGCCTCACATACCTTGTATATACTGCCCAACCTCAAGCTATGCAAATGTCATGGCTCCTTAGTCTACAATAAGAGAAATGACACTATCGTTATCGTTTAAGCGTCGTAACTATTATGTATCCACCATAACCTATTTTATGATGAAACGGACAGAACCTCACCTATTTATATGACTTCCCACAAGTTAAAATAATCACCAAACAGCCCAAACAACATCAATAATAATCATATTGAGCCTCCCAATATAGTCCCCCAACCAACAACATTACTAACAAGCCTATCGATATATATCTCACAAGTTCTAGCTTCAACGACTTAACCGTAACTTGGATAATCCTAAATACATGTAGGTAAGAGGTTATTTACCTTTAAACAGATAGAACAACTCCAATTTTACCTTAATTGACCACGAAATATCCCTCCAATGCTGCCACAAGAACAAGGAAGCGAAACTAGCAATCAATTAGGGTTTTTCGGCACTAGAATCACTTTAGAAGACTTGAAATTACCTAGGGTTGATATTAAAAACATGAGAGAGTATTTTACAGAACATAAAACACTTAACACTACCTCCCACACGAGCTGGAACAACACAAAATCAGCAACAACAAGAAGAACAAGAAACTTACTAGCGCCACGGGATTCTCGTCCCTTGATATGTGTTGTTTGCCCTTTGTTTTGGTTTTGGATCATGAGAGAACCGTGAGAGAGTGGTTTTAGGGTTCTAAGGTCTGAATATACTGAAAAATAATGACTTAAACGGGGTTTTAGGCGTGTTAAATATATCCATATGTCTCAACCGCCTATGTGGGCCCATAGAGAGCTGCCTGGCGCAGTCTCGTAAAAACGCGAATATCTCTCTACTCCGAGATCGTATCGATGAACGGTCTAATGCTTTGGAAACTAGACTCATAGATATTTAATTTGGTGGGTAGATCACCCCGTAATTATAATTAAATTGGGATAAAAGCTTAGTAACATTTGACCTAAAGTTTAAGTAAAATTATGAACGTAAGTTGCGACAACGTTTGTCGACTTTTGTTTCATAACTCGTTTGACTTCAAGACTTATGAAACATATATTATATGATTCAAATATCTTAAAATATGACCTCTTGGGAATATTAAGCACCTCTAGTTTTACTCAAAAATACGAGTTACAACATCCTTAATTTGTTTAACTTCTAATACTTGTTAACCACTCTATACACCCTAGTATCGTTTAAGACCAATAAGATTAACTTCTTACCATCTCAAAAATAATATCTTCTCGAATTTACGTCAACTAACTTACGGCATGATCTAACGTACGTGAATATGGGTTGTAACAATATATATAGACTCGTGGAGTTATGGGTAGTCAGAATATACCTTTGGACCTGGTTTGACCGGGCGAGCCCCGGGTTGACTTTTGTTGACTTTTTGGGAAAAGTGTAAAGATCATAGCTTTATCTACTGTAATTCTTTTCCCTTGCATTGTTTGATGGTATTAAGTCGATCTTGGTTAGATTTGAGCCGCGTGGAGGCAAATTTTAGGGTAAAAGCTATTTCCGATGGTTGAGTTGGCCTAGTTGAGGTAAGTATCTTGCCTAACATTGTGTGAGAGAACTACCCCTTTGGATTTGGGATTGATTATGTCATTTGTGCTATATGAAATCCGTGTACGCAAGGTGACGAGTGGGTACACAAGTATATGTGGTAATGACCGGTTTAGGCTACTTAGACTCTTTCCATGCTTTAAGTGAATTGTCATATCATGTTCTAAATCCTCATGGTAAATCTACTCTTACTTGTGTTAGTATATCCGTACATGCCTTAAATGACCTTGTTAACACTTGTTCTTCATCTTACTTGATATTGTGCTCTTATGCTTTAGTTGCCTCTTTCATTGTTACATGTTATCTCTTCCATTGTTGATTTACCATTATTGAAAGTCATCATTACATGTTGTCTCTCCCATTGTTGATTTATCATTATTTGAAGTTATTGTTACATGCTATCTTTTTCGTTGTCTATTATCATTATTTGAAGTCATTGTTACATGTTATCTCTTCCATTGTTGAATATCCTTATTTGAAGTCATCGTTACATGTTATCTCTTCCATTGTGAGTTATTCTTATTTAGTATCGTGGTTACACATTATCTTTTTCATTGTGGAGTTATTGGTGTTGAAGTTGTGAAAGCCATTATCACATTGAGGCGAAGTTTTTAATTGTTGAGACATCTTTTTTGTTGAGAAATTTACATTCATTGTTATTGTTGATATTCATGAACACATTGCGGTTGAGCCATGGGCAATTATTGTGGAAACATTGATATTGTTGATTATTGGCAAGTTATGACATATGGGCACTTGTCGTGCGAGTTGTTATTGTGATGTGATATTGATGTGCATGCGGCGGTATAAGTATAGGGGTTAATGTGCATGTGTTGGCATAAGGTGGGACTTATGTGCGTGTTTCTTGTAAGGGAATTACCTAAAGTCACACTGCGTCATAAGGTGGGCTAAAGTGTGTAACTATTTTGGGAAAAATATTTTCATAACTATTTAAATGTAAGGCTCACGCGGCGGTATAAGGAAATCTTGTTATTGAAATTGAGAAATATGAATACGAGGCGGTACCTTGGTTGTGACTCTTGTTGTGTACGAGGCGGCACCTTGTCCATGATTCTGGTTGTTTATCTCATGTTGAGTTATTGGTGAAATACTCCTTGTTGCTTTTATTCTTCCTTGTCTTATCAGTTTGGATCTGTATTTAACTTTGGTGGTTCCCTTTAATTGCTTCCATTATGTTATCTCTATGCTTACAAATTTCGATATTAGTTTATGTTAAAAAACTTATTACGTATCAGTTACTTCTCCTCCTTCCATTATTTATTGTTATTATGTCCTAGTAGGTGTATTGACCTGGCTTCGTCACTACTCTACCGAGGTTAGGCTTGATACCTATTGGGTACCGTTGTGGTGTACTCATGCTACGCTTCTGCATATCGTTTTGTACAGATCCAGGTACGTCTGCCCGTGTCGGACGCTAGAGGTTGATTGAGTAACTATTTTTGGAGACTTCAAGGTATACCTGCTCGATGTCCGCATGTCTCGGAGTCCCCTTTTGTTTTAGACAATCTACTGTTTACTTCTTATTTCTAACAGTATTGTATATCGAGACTATTAGTACTTTCTTGTAGAGCTTATGACTCAGTTCCACTAGGCTTTGGAAAAAGTGTTGGCTATTGTACTGTTGAATTTATTATTTTAGTGTGAAGGTTTTCTTTGAACTTTTAGTAGTATTTCCGTTATTTCTCTATGCATGTTAGGCTTACCTAGTCGTAGAGACTAGGTGCCATCATGACATCCTAAGGAGAAAAATTGGGGTCGTGACACAAAAGTATCTTGGGTGTAATCTCGCAAGGATTATGTTGGGCTTATCGAATGTAAGTTTAGGGGTCATCTAAGATCTGATTCGAGCTGGAACATCTGTGGCATTTTTTACTTGTTCCAAAATTTAATCGCTTTTTCTCTTAAGGAGCCCGGATTTTGGCAATTTTGGAGGGGATTTTCATAATTTGGATTGACGTAAGTATTTTTGACTCGGATTTGTTTATATTTCATGATTCCAACCTTTAATTTAGGGATTGTTTGATGAATCAAATTGAACAAATTGGGTATTTTTGTAAAAGCTTTTCTAAAATATAAATTGATGATTTGATGTTGATTAGAGGTCGATTTGGATGAAACACATATATTTGGATTCGTATTGGAATGAATGTTCAGAATTTGAGTTTTGTCAGGTTCTGAAGTACGAGTCCGGGGTTGACTTTTTTATTTTAGTTAAAGATCAAAGCTTTATTATTCTCAATCATTTTCTATAGCTGTTATTTATTATATTAAGTTATTTTTACTAGATTCGACCCGTCCGAAGGTTTATTTGAACGGGAAGGGCTTCTTAAAGTGTTGATTTAGCTTATTTGAGGTAAGTTTATTGCTTAGCTTTGTTGGAAGAATTTTTCCTACTAAATGATATTGTTTGCTACATACCAGGGTGATGCATATACAGGGTGATGAGTGTATAGGCATTTGTCGGGTTTTTCATGCTCGGGAGGGGGAATTATATGCTTCTTTGTGCTTCGTTGAACTTGGTGATCCCTTAACTTATGTTTTATTTAATTTTATGACTAATAAACTCAATTATTTATGTTAGAAATCATGCTAGAATATATGACATCATAAAAGGATTTAAATGTGTTGTTTTTCGAGATTGTTTACATAGTTGAATGACCGTAGCATCATGAACACTCAGTTATACATGTTATTTTCATGTTACTTGAGCTTCTTTATCCGTAATAGGAGATGATGATTGGGGCCTTAGGGCTATATTTGGCACGATGGATATTTTCGTGCAGTTGATTTGATGTTGGCACGATGAGTATTGTCGTACAGTGTTAAATAAGATTGGCCGATTGGTTGTTACCAAGTGAGAGGAATGGGAGTTGGAGTCTTGTTATGATTACTCATTCGTTAAACACTAGCATGCCCTCTACTTTTGTTTACATTAATGTTTTGTTGTTTTGTATGTTGCTTTCCCGTTTGTGTTCTTTATGTTGTTACCTCTGTGTGTTCTGATTTGTCCTATTACTATTATATTTATGTTTCTACCTTGTTACTATTACTCATATGCTTGTACTTGACTTACTTTTGCTACATGTCCTTTCGAATTTATGCCTTTACTTATTATTAGCCCAAACATGCCATATGCCACATGCCTCTATTTGTTACTTTTGATTTACTTATTAGATGTATTGACATGTTACCTGCCTTCACTTATCATCTGCCTTCACTTGTTATATGTCTTTACTTACTACATGCCTCCACTTGTTACATGATTTCACTTATTACATTTCTCCATTTGATGCTTGTTTTTACTTGATGTACATCTTTCCTCGTTTCATGTTTTACACTTCTTTGCTTAGCCGAATTGGGTGACTTTTAGATTGGTTGTGTATTTGTGCTTTGTGGAAGCCTTGTCTTTATATGTTAGAGACTAGATTTAGGATGTTGTGTTATTCATCTTACTTTGTTGAGTTTGTATTTCCTAGTTGAATACCGCGTGTTAGTTTTCTTGGCATTACGTTGTAAATTTCTCGTGTTTTGTTGTTGTAGAATAGTTATGTATGAATTTATTATATATGGGATCGGGTTGCATGCCGTAATGGTATTGATATTATATATTTGATCGGGTTGCACGCCGCAACGGTATTCATATTATATGTGGATCGGTTTGCACGCTGCAACGGAAAAGAAATTATATATGGTTATTCTTGTCTATTGATTTCTGTTATCGTATTGTGTTGTGAAACTGAGAAGTGATGATATTCCGGGGGCCCTCTGTCAGTTGTATTCTTGTTTCATCTATATGCGATTATTTTGTGTCTCTTTCTCGTATTTCTCCATCTACTTATCATTTGCACAGGTAAAATATTAAGTGAGTATTTTTTAATTTAAGACCTCGTTATCATTCTTGTTGTTTTGATCTTTCACTTGGGTTATCTATTTCTATGTTATGCTTACCTAGCATTGGTTTAGGTGCCATCACGACTAAGTAGATTTTGGGCTGTGATAAGTTGGTAGCAGAGCACTTGGTTCATATGTTCTATGAGTCATGAGCAAATGTCTAGAAAAGCCTTGCGGAATGGTATGATAACGTCCATACCTTTGTTCAAGAGGCTACAGGACATTTAGGAAACTTCCCTTCTTTCATTCCTTATCGTGCGATCTTGTTTCAACTTGAAGCCTGCAACTTCAATTTCTTTCCATTCGTCCGTATGTGATGTTGAGCACCAAGTATTAGCATGCACCGACAACTTGTGATGTTGGGAGTAGGCTATGAAGGGCTATGGATGCTTGATCACTGTCTTGATGTGTCTGGTTACCTAGTTAAAATGACCATGGTGGGATCATGCGAAGGTGTTGATTTGAGCTAGCCGGTGGGTTATCTCTTACGTGAAGATTTTAGGTCGTGTGTTTCATATGAGGCTTCTTTTTAGCGGAATGCATATCTTGTAATTTTGGAGCATTTAAGGAAGTTGGCTTGACTGTCACAAGGACGAGTATGTACTTGGCAGAGTCCTTGGAGTGTTTTATGACTAGTGTTACATAAGTTTATGAAGTATTTGGCTGACAGACAGTGCGGGATCGGGGAAGCTATGAAGGAAGGGTATTGTTGGTTACCGAAAATGTGTTCTATGGCTTTGAGCCAAGTGGGGGAATCTATTATCGATGATTGGATTGTAAGATCATGTGTTATATCAGTTTCTAGACTAAAGGACGCTTGTGGATTAGCTATGACTTAAAAAGGATGACTTCGAAATGATTCGAGCTTGTTATTCGTTGTGGATATTGTGTGCAAGAAAAAGGAATCGCTTGGCTGCTTCTTTGTATATTCATATGCTGGTGATGTAGAGGTTATTCAGTGCGTATTTGTTGTGTATTGGAGATTAGAGCTATGTGAATGGCTATCGTGGAGGCGCCGATGAGTTCGAGATTCACTTGTGGTATTTAAGGATTTTTGGATTTGTGTATGTATAAGGCTTGAGATCAGTAGTCGATGGTGTCTGCATTTGCGGTACTTCTATATCAATATTGACTCTACATGGCAGCACTAGAGAGATGCAAGAAATGACTTCGGTTTCACAGAAGGTTCCTTTAGAGCGAGCATTTCGTGTTGAGTTACTTTTGGGTTTGGCAGTCTGCGTGATTCGGTTGAGTTAGAGGAAATCAGCCCTAATGACTTGGTTATGTGTTAATGGGTTTCAAATAATTCACGTTGGTTATGTCCACGGTTTGGGGTCGATATATTCTACGGGTATAGGAGGTCTGCTACGTTGTGATGTTTTCCCGGACAAGGTTAAGTAGGAAGTTTCTAGTCGATGGGGTGTTTATCCTACTGGTGATTCAAAGTTGATTATGAGATTTTCGTATTCCACTAGTTGGCATTGATAGTTGCGGTGATCTGTGTGGAATTGAGATTTGCATAGGCAAGGTTCCGGTTTAGTTTCGAAGGGAAGGTCATGAGTTCTTGAAGGCAGGGACCATTTCAGGTGTTTAAGAGAATGCTAGCACTATTTTCATCGCCTGAATAGAGTGTACAATTTAGGAGGAGCATTGTGTTTTTCGTTTGGATACTTGACTAGTGTTACGATGATCGCCTGCTTTTGGCTGTTGTGGTTCAGGTTTTGCTACATGGCGCAGAAGACCTATGTGAGTATTTTTCGTAAGATGATTATGTATAAGTGATGTATTAGTCATTTGAGTAGTAGAGTTAGGATCGAATATGGAGATTCTGATATTCTTGATGTTTAGAGACTTAATGTACACGTAGGTAGACTATTCCTTGATTGCAGATTGTGAAGATATGATAAGAATTGGATAGTTGATGGTATGTGTTATGGATAGGTTTCTATGGACTTTGGAAGGTTGCTTACCTATTTGGGGATGCTCGAAATTGATTTGGGGCTATTTGTAGTCCTAATGAGACTGAGTATTCTATATCAAATCGGGTTTGCTTACTTTTATGCAACTGTTACTGTAGGTATATCATCGGGCAGAATGGATGTTATTCGTGCCATGGTCTATGTTATATGCTTCTCTTTTACACTATGACAGGTTGTGAGGCTACTTGATTATTGCACGCATGTTGTAATCCCGTTTAGGCCTTGTGGCGATATATGAGTGAGATGACTCTTATGATGTTGATTTACTTGTTGCACCCTAGTTGTGCTCGCCCTTTTTTCCATATTGTATTATGCCTACTCACCTCCCCACAATTATATTTGTGCACTCTATCGTGTTTGATATTGACGCGCATGTTCTTAGTGAGCTCGAGCATTATGGCTCGATGGGTATCCCTATGTGGATTAATATGGTTGGGATCGGTTTGCGTGCCGCAATAGAGTTATTTGGGATACCCTTCCTTGTGTTTATTTTGTGTATTTTGTTTTCCCTTTGTGGGATGAGCTTGTTTGGTGTACGGACCGAATTGTATGAGGTTCCATATGGCTTTTGGTGTGACTCTTCGGTTGGGCTTCTTATATTGGGTGAGACGAGGTTTTTGAACTTGGGATTTGCACCATCATATTAGGGTAAGGAATGTTTGGAAAAATAATACCATATCTCCGCTAAGAATTTGGGAATGATCCTTGTCGGACGAGAGAAATCTGCGACTTGTTGATTGGGTGAGTGATTATGAGTTTCTCCATGCTTCTTTCATCATTGGCAGAGTACAAAGGTTTGGAACATAGTTTTATTTGATATGAGGTTTGTTACCAGTACCTGATTTTATAATAGGCAGCTATTGTAGTTAGCGATATTGCTATGGGCATATGAGCGATGCGCTGCATTGTGTCTTATATCTTGTGAATATGTTTATGATTTTTGCAGCTGGTTGAGATTGATACAGTGTGTGTATGCAAGAATTGGATCTTAGAAGGAGTCCTCGATGTTGAAATTTGGTTCTAAGGCTTATCGGTTAAGGTTAAAGGAAGAATCTTCAGTCGAGATTGTGTCGATGGGATTTTATGAATTGAGGTGACGTGGGATCACCCATGATTATGTGTATGGCGGGTTTATACAATGATTTGATGGATTTGAAAATGACTCTTGGCACGTTCGAGGACGAATGTATATTTAAATGGGGGAGAATGTAACGACTCGATCGGTGGTTTTGAGCTTTAGCATTCTGTTCAGTGGTTTGAGACTTTGAGTACCTTCATATGATCTATTATGACTTGCGTGTATGGTCGGTTTTAGTTTTTTAGTGGTTCAGGATTGATTTGGAAGAATGACTCTCGATTTGAAAGCTTTAATTTGGAAGAGTTGACCTAGGTTTGACGTTTGGGTAAACAGACTCGGAGTCAAGTTTTTATGGTTCTGATAGGTTCGTAGGATGATTTTGGACTTGTACGTATGTTTGAATTTTATTTTAGAGGTTCTTAGAAGAATTCGACACTATTTGTCGAAAGTTGGCAATTTGAAGAACTTAAGAGTTTATAAGTTTGACCAAGAGTTGACTTTGATGATATTGGACTCCAATTGGTGTCTTGAGACTTTGGATAGTCTATATAGTTGAATTGAACTTGGGTGTAAAGTTTGGAAGCAATCTGAAGTGTGTAAATGTGATTCAGACACTCTTTTGAAGTAATGAAGATTTAACAACTTAAGAGAAATTCTATTAGGTTTGAGCCTCGATTATTTGTTGTGATATTTCTGTGGGTGTTTTAAGCCTTTGGATAAGTTTGGATAATATATTTATACTTGTTGGTATGATTGGATAGGGTCCCGAAGGGCTCGGGTATGTTTAGGTTCACTGGTTGAGAGACTAGTTAAGTTAAGGATTTGGAGTTTGACCACGATCAATATCGGGTCAAGACGATCTCTTTTCGATATTTTGAGTGCAAGAGCAGGTTCGTAGCATATTTTATAATTGACATACATATATTATTTGTATACGGGAGGTTCCGAATGAGTTTTGGGTGCTAAAACGAAATTTTTGTCATTGCTGATTTTTCTAGTGTAAGCAATTCCGAAAATACCGATTATGTCCTTGAATTTTTTAGACTTCCTTTAAAACTTTATAGCATCATATCTCCCTCATTTCAAGGACAAATTGGGTGATTCAAAAACTATCTTAGGTGTAATCTCACAAGGATTATGTTTGGCTTGTCAAATGTGAGTTTCGGGGTCATCTAAGATCTGATTCGAGCTGGAACAACTACTGTATTTTTTTACTTGTTCCGAAATTTAGTCACTTTTTCTCACAAGGTTTTGGAGCTCGGATTTGGGCGATTTTGGAGAAAATTTTTATAATTTAGATTGGGGTAAGTATTTTTGACTCGGATTTGTTTATATTTCGTGGTTCCAATCTTCAATTTAGTGATTGTTTGATAAATCAAATTGAAGAAATTGAGAATTTTAGTAAACAAATTTCTAAACATAAATTGATGATTTGAGGGACAATTTGAGGTTAGATTTGGATGAAACACATACATTTATACTCGTATTGGAATGTGTGTTTGAAATTTATGAGTTTTGTCGGGTTTGGGCGTGCAAGTTCGCGGTTGACTTTTTGATTTTAGATAAAGATCGAAGCTTTATTATTCTAAATCGTTTCCTATGACTTTTATTTATCATCTAAAGTAATGTTGGCTAGATTCGAACCGTCCGGAATTTGATTTACGCGGGAAGGGCTTTATAGAGTATTGATTTAGCTTATTTAAGGTAAGTATCTTGCCTAACTTTGTTGGATAATTTTTTCTACTAAATGATATTATTTTCTACATGCGGCGGTGATGTATATACAAGGTGACGAGCGTATAGGTATGTGCCAGGGTTTTCATGCTCGAGAGGGAGAATTATATGCTTCTTTGTACTTCGTTGAACTTGATGATCCCTTGACTTATGTTTTATTTAATTCTATGACTAATAAACTCAAAGATCTATATTAGAAATCATTCTATAATATATGATATCTTAAAAGGATTTAAATGTGTTATTCTTCGAGAATGTTCACATACTTTAATGATTGTAGCATCATGAACACCTCTTTATACATGTTATTTTCATGTTACTTGAGTTCTTTATCCGTAATAAAATATGATGATTGGGGTCTTAGGGCTATGTTTGGCACGATGGATATTTTCATTCGGTTGATATGATGTTGGCACGGTGAGTATTGTCGAGCAGTGTGAAATAAGATTGGCCGATTGGTTGTTACCACGTGAGAGGAATGGGAGTTAGAATCTTTTTATGATTACTCGTTCGTTAAACACTAAAATTCCCTCTACTTTGGTTTCCTATAATGTTTCATTTTTTTGTATGTTACTTTTCGGTTTGTGTTCCTTATGTTGTTACCTTTGTGTGTTCCTATTTGGCTTTTTAGTGCTATATCTATATTACTATCTTGCCTGTTACTGTTACTCATATGCTTGTACTTGACTTACTTTTGCTACATGTCCTTTCAAATTCATGCCTTTACTTGTTATTAGCCCAATCATGCCACATGCCTCTATTTGTAACGTGATTTACTTATTAGATGTCTTGACCTGTTATCTGCCTTCACTTACTATCTGCCTTCACTTGCTATATGCCCTTACTTGCTACATGCCTCAACTTGTTTCATGATTTCACTTATTATATACCTCCACTTAATTCTTGTTTTTGCTTGATATACATCTTTCCTCGTTTCATGTTTTACACTTCTTTTCTTAGCCGGGTTGGGTGACTTTTGGATTGGCTGTGTATTTGTGCTTTGTGGAAGCCTTGTCTTTATATATGGGAGACTAGCTCTGGGATGTTGTGTTGTTCATCTTACTTGTTTAGTTTGTATTTCCTAGTTGAATTCCACATGTTTGTTTTCTTGGCATTACATTGTAAATTTCTGTGTTTGTTTATTATAAAACAGTTATGTATGAATTTATTATATATGGGATCAAGTTGCACGCCGCAACGATATTAGGAGATATGGGATCGGATTGCATACCGCAACGATATTGATATTATATATTTGATTGGGTTGCACGACGCAACGGTACTCATATTATATGTGGGATCGGGTTACATGCCGTAACAGAGAAGAAATTATATATGGGATCGGGTTGCATGCCGCAACGGAGAAGAATTATTATGGTTATTCTTGTCTATTGATTTCTGTTATCGTATTGTGTTGTGATAGTGAGAAGTGATGATATTCTGGGGGCCCTCTGTCAATTGTATTCTTCTTTCAGCTATACGTAATTATTTCGTGTCTCTTTGTCCTATTGCTCTCTCTGCTTATCATCTGCACAGGTAAAATATTGAGTGTGTATTTTTTAACTTAAGACCTTGTCACTACTTCACCGACATTACTCAAGATGCTTACTGAGTACATAGGGTCGGTTGTACCCACTCTACACTTCTTCACCTTGTGTGCAGATCTTGGAGTTGGGTAGCTGTGGAAGACGAACCTAGCATTGAAGACGTACCCGCATTCCTAATTCAAGCTACCTTTTGTTCATGGTAGTTTAAAATTTTAAATTTTGTTTATGTAAACATCAAAAAAATGTTGTATTTATTCTTCATACCAGTTTGTAAATCTAAATCATAGTGGTTCATGACTTGTATTACCAGTTCTTGGGAAGTTGTATAGACTTCAGTTATTATCATTCTTGTTATTTTGATCTTTCACTTGGGTTATCTATTTATATGTTACACTTACCTAGCATTGGTTTAAGTGCCATCACGACTAGGTAGATTTTGGGCCGTGACAATAAAGTAAAGTGTCACTGAGTAACCCTCTTTCAAAAGTAAATAACAAAACCACAAATCCAAGTCCAGATTCTAAATATCAAAGTAAAAAAGCAATCAAATCAACAAAATTGCACGTCATCACCCTTCGTGTTTTTACTCTCTTCCTCACATTATAATGTAAAAATAATTGCACGGCATCACCCTTCGTAGTTTTACTCTCATACTCACATTATAATATATAAAAAATTATAAGGCATCACCCTTCGGCTTTTACACTCATCCTTACATTATAAAATAATAATAAATACGGAAACACCCTTCGTGCATATCCTCACGTTCACTTAAGCAATAATATAAACCAACAGTGCATATCCTCACGTTATTGGTATAGGTCACAATAACGCCACTGATTTAAACCAACACTAATATTTTGTACTAGTTTTTGTACACGTGCGTTGCGCGTATATTCCGTAAAACAAATTATAAACAATATATGTAAATAATATTCAAAGAATGTATTTGTTATAAAATAATTATTTTTTAAAACTTTCTTAAATTTGATAATTTTTAACTCGATTTAGGGATTTAGATAATCTCAAGTCATAGGTTGTTTACTCAAATATTTAGGAGAAGGATTCGCCAGTATGTGATGCATTGAGTTGAGAGTCAAAGATAAAGGAGTAAAAAACCTTCTAACTAATATAGATTCGAGTAAACGGCAGTTGCATGAAGTACATCAATAATACTTTAGCTTTTTTAATCAATTTCTTTCATTTGATTTTATTCCAATGTAACTCATCATAAGAAGATCTAAGGTCTGCAATTTATTGTCAATAACATGCAACTACTAAAATCATACTTACGATTATATAAACATATATCAAGGGACTTACGCTTTACAAATATATATATTTGCTTACTCCATGAGTTACTTCCTTTTCTTTTTTAAAAAGAATTATTTCTTCGTTTATGAGTTTCCGTTGTGTACTTTATTTTGGTAAATCTTCTACATTCTTTTCAACGTTTTGAAAAACATTATTCTTCTAGATGTTACTTTAGAGCAAAGCCTGTATGTTCATGAAGCAGTAGTACTTCTTGTCAAGCTATTGTCTCATCCTCAACTCAAAATAAAATTAATTTGTTCTTTTAAATATTTTAAAAAAATAATTACAACTTATGTTACTTCTCCTATAAAATTATGCTAATTGGAGTTGAATTTTCGACTGAATTGACAATCCAATAAAAAATTTAAACTTCGACATGCCTCCATAGTAAACTTCTCATAGTCATTAAAAATCAAATGAAGTCTCATTATCAACGAACATCCATTTAGCGAATATTTGTGACAGCTAACATAGCATGAAAAAAGACTTTTACATATCCTCTAATTATAGCACAATAACATTTCTTAATTGCACAAAAAATATTTGTAACGATCCGACCGGTCGTTTTGAGAATTTACACTTAGTTCGGTGATTTGAGGTCATGAGTAGCTTCATATGGTGTATTATGACTTGTGCGTATCATTGGTTTTAGTTTACGAGTGATTCGGGATTGATTTGGAAGAATGATTCTTAACTAGGAAGCTTTAGGTTGGAAGAGTTGACCAAGTTTGGCATTTATGTATTTGACCTCGGATCAAAGTGTTGATGGATATGTTAGGTACAGATGGTAATTTTGGACGTGGGCATAGGCCCGGATTAGCATTTGGATGTTTCTATAAGGTTTTAGCTCTAATTGGCGAAAGTTGGCAATTTAAAGGTTTGGAAGGTTCATAGGTTTGACCAGGAGTTGACTTCAATATTATCGGATTCGGATTGATATTTCAGGAGTCAGAATAGGTTCATTATGTCATTTGGGACTTGTGTACAAAATTTGAAGTGATTCCGAGTTGTTTAGACATGTTCGACGTAAGTTTGGAATTTAAAATTTTAAAATAGTTCATTAAACTTGATTTGAGGTGCGATTCATAGTTTTGATATTATGATATGTGATTTGAGGCCTCGATTAGGTCCATTTATGTTTGTGACTTGTAGTTATGTTCGGACGGGGTCCCGATGGGCTTGGGTGAGTTTGGAGTGGTTTCAGAACATTTCTCTTATGTTTGGAATGTTGGTTTTTTTGCTAATGTTTGCAGTGAATCACGTTCGCGTGGGAGTCATCACGATCGCGAATAAGGATTTGCACTAGAGGAACTTTGTTCTTCGCATCCACGGGTAGGGGACCGCATTCGCGAAGGGTTGTTTGTCTGGCTGGAAATCTTCGCTCTTCGCGATCGCGAAGAGGAGGTTGCATTTGCATTTGCATTTGACAAGCTGGGGCTGTTGGAGTTGCCTTCGCGTTCGCGAGGTCAACGCTGCATTCGCGAAAGGTTGGTATTGGTGTGCATCGCGTTCGCGGGGTTTCTGCCGCGAACGGGAAGTGTCTTCTGTGGGCAGTGAAGTTTTGTGCTTCGTGATCGCGAAAGGTATACTTGAAGCATAGATATAAAATGTTATTTTCGGACTTTGAGCTCATTTTATCACATTTTAAGTTTGGGAGCTCGAATTTGGGCGATTTTGGAGGGGATTTTCATCACATGGATTGGGATAAGTATTTTTTACTCGGATTTGATTATATTACATGATTCAATCTTTGATTTTGTCATTTGATTGATGAATCTAAAAGGGAAATTGGGAGTTTTTGTCTAAACTTTTCTAAAGTGCATATTTGAGATTTGAACATCGATTCGGAGTCAGATTTGAGTGAAATTAGTATAGTTGGACTCGTATTCGAATGGGTTGTCGGAATTTGTGAGTTTTACCAAGTTTTGGGATGCGAGCTCAGGTTGACATTGAGTATTTGATGATTTTGAGTTTCCTTTAGCTAGTTTCGAACCGTTCGGAGGTCGATTCATGCGGGATGGCATTTCTAGAGCATCAGTTTGGCTTGCTTGAAGTAAGTATCTTACCTTAACTTGGTTGAGACACTAGTTGCCTGAGTCATTGTGATAGCTACGTGCTATGTGTGGCGCACATGTGTGGGGATAAGCACATGTGCGTACAATGGGGTATTATTCATGCTCGGGGTAGTGCTTATGCTATGATATGCCTTGAGTTGATTGCTAAGCTTCATGCTGTGATGGATTTTATATTTGTACCCATGTTGTGAACTATTTGAGCCATGTTTGTGGTTACGTAAAGGTAAATCTTCTGATTGAGCCTGATAATTGCTATTTTGTGATGTATTTACCTCATTTGAGCTACGATATCACACTTGCACATGCATACATCTTAGCATGTCACTTATACCAGTCGAGAAGTATATAATTTGATGTTTTTTGATCATGTACATGTATTCTTGCATATCTTCTTTATGTGTGATATGAATGGGACTGGTAGCCATGACCATGCCGGGCGGATTGTGATATTGGTGCCTATGACCACACCAGGCGGATTTTAATATTAAGCCTGTGACCACGCCGGGCGGATTATGATATTGGCACGTGAGTGGTTCGTGCGGTTGATATTATGAGCATGTGAGTTGTCCATGCGGATCCAGATATTGATATTATTGACACGTGAGTTGTTCGTGCAGTACGTGAGTTGTCCGTGAGGTTGATATTATTAGCACATGAGTTGTCCGTGCAACATGTGAGTTGTCTGTGCAATGTGTGGATATGGATTCATCCCCTAGGGTCATCCTCTCATGTTCCTTCTTAATGTTGTACATACAAATTTTGAGAAACTAATGGGTTTCTGATTGATGTGGGCTATGGGACAGCTGGTCATTGGTTTGGTTCAGTTACTGAGATTCAGATGTGGACCTTAGATCCGTGATGTGATTTCTATTTGGATCGGGTTGTGCACCGCAACTGATTGATATTTGGTTATTGCATTTCATTTTTACTTGCAATTTCCTTAGATGTTTACCTGATTTATTTGCATATCTTCCTTATACTCTGGATTGTTGACTGAGTAGAGTACGTTAAGAAAATTGTGTGTACCAAGGTGGTTTTTTCTGTGATTCTATGATTTCATCATATTATTGTTTTGTACTTGTTGGAGTTATGAATTGCACAGGTGATTGGAGAGTATCATTTATAATTCTTACTTCTATTACCTCATCAAGGTTAGTTATAATACTTGTTGAGTACATAGGGTCGATTGTATTCATACTACACTTCTGCACCTTGCGTGCAGATCTTAGAGTTGAGATGTTGTGGATGACGGGAGTTGGCACTGAAGATGTACCCGCATTGCGGATATATCTACCACTTGTTCTTAGTAGTCTTAGATTTGAATTTTGTTTATGTACCTTCCAAACAGATATTGTATTTATTTCTTACCAGCTTTGTAAATCTAAGTCTTAATGGCTCACGACTTGTACTACCAGTCCTTGGGTTATTGTATAAAAATTTTAGTTAATTCATTATTGATTCCTTAATATTCTCATTTTAATTATGTTGACTGTCAGTTGGCTTATCAAGCGGGTCGGATTAGGTGTCATCACGACTAGATGGATTTTTGGGTCGTGACAGGTTATTATCAGAGCTCTAGGTACATAGGTTCTACGAGTCATGAGTAAGTGTCTAGTAGAGTCTTTCGGATCGATATGATGACATCCATACCTATCGTAGAGAGGCTACATGGTATGTAGGAAAATTACCCATCTTTCTTTCCTTATCGTGCGGCATTGATTCAGCTTGAAATGTATCTTTTTGAATTCCTCCCACTCACTCGTACATGTTGTTGAGCTTTGGGTACCAACTGTGCATCAACGACTTGTGATGTCATGGATGAGGTGTGAGATTTGTTTTTGGTGTTGTGGTTATAAGCCAGGCTGGAGGACTTGAGGCCAGGTTTAGACTGCAGCTTGGGCTCGGTGGTTTCATTTGTGTGAGTGTGTGCTTTTGGACTTATATGTCTGGTAGTGTCCCTAGGATTGAGGTTGATTACTCAGTGAGTGGTTAGATATCTATATGATGAGTATAGTGTGACTGAGGACTATGCTTAGATGATTTGAATGTGACGAGAAGAATTTTGCTTGGTATGAGAAAGGACTATGGATGCTTGATTTCTGTCTTGATGTGTTGTACAATCTTGAGTTATGAGCGTATTGAGGGATCTTTCATGTTGTTCATTTATGGGATGACGTAGATTCTTATGTCTTGTTGACAAGTTTAGACTCGAGAAGATTAAGTGAATTCATTGTGGTTGTGACCATGATAGGGCGTAGAGATATGCCAGTTTGAATCTAAGCAGGTGGGTTATCTCCTATGGGATGTTCTGAGGTTGTATGATCCTTGTGATGTTTCTGTAAAGAGTTTTCTTCCTACCCAAGGAGATGCGTATATGCTGCAATTTGAGTTCGGATTGCTTGAGAAAGATCGCACGACTATCACGAGAATGGATATGCGCTTAGCAGATGATTTGAGGTATCTTATGAGTAGAGTTACATGAGTTCTTAAAGGATTTAGTTGAATTACAATGTGGGTTATGGTAGTTACAGAGTAAGGGTATTATGATTTATCAGATGTTGTGTTCTATGGCTTCGAGCCAAGTGGGGGAGTCTGCTATCGACAAATCATATTGGTTATATGTTATATTAGTTTCGGTCTGAGGCATAATTGTGGATCAATTGTGATTGGAAAAGGCTGGTTTTTGGGATGACTCGAGTGAGGAAATTTCTGGATGCATGATATATTACGCTTTATGGATATGTGGAAGTCTAGGAATGAATAATATTTGTTATTCGTGGTAAACGTACTGTGCAAGATAAGGGAGTCTCTTAGTTGCTTATTAGTGGGGTAACTTCTTAGGTATTGGTGTGCAAATAGGCGCAAGTTGTTTGGCTCGTTTAGGCAGTGATTTAGAGATTAGAGCAAGAGTAGATGACTCGCGAAAAGGTTCTAATGAGTTCGAGATTAATATGTGGTATTTGAGGATTTTCCGGATTTGTATATAGCTAAGACCTGAGGTTTGCATTAGATGATGTCGAGATTTGCGGTATTTCTGTATCATCATGGACTCTACATTTCAGTATTAGAGAGGTTAAAGAAACAGCTTCAGATTTACAGAAGGTCTCTTCAGAGTGGACATTTTGGTTGCGGTACTATTGGATCTTAAGAAGGAATACGGTGGCTTATGGGCTTTAGGCCAATGTAGCTTCATGCTAGGATCTCTTGTGGCTAGCTTTGGTTAAGGACCGTAGTGCACTAGCAAGTCAAGAGGGTCTTAAAGAAACAAATCAGCTTGGTAGTGATTTAGATTAGCATGGTCATAGAAAGGATCGGCTCTTTTGGGTCTTTTATTGTGGCGAGGCTTTGTAGGTGTGTTGTGGAAATACTCTTGGGCTTGGTGATCTGCATGACTTGGTTGAGTTAGAGGGATTCAACCCAGATGGCTTGGTTATGTATAAATGGGTTTCGAAGAGTCCTCGATGGTGTCAACCACGACTTGAGACATATGTCTTTTATAGGTATGAGGAGTGCGTTGCGTGTTGTGATTTTCTCGCGGATGGGGCCGAGATTTACGTCGTGACATCCGGCTGGGCACGGATATCACGGCCCTTTGTTATTCGTGCTCGGTTATCTGGTAATACTTTCCGAAGTTTTGGATTCGAATGGGACCTGGGGGACGTGGACCCGATTCTTCCGAGGGCAGGTGTTTTGTCCGGACCCCGACTCGAGGAGCTCCTTGCCCCGATTCCGGTTCCTTACAGTCACATTTCTGCTCCGTTTACTTCATCGAAAATCGAGGCATCCCACGGGCTCGGTTTCACCCGTATACATTACTTTTTAAAGTTGGGTTATGTTTAAGGTTCATTTTCAACACAGTATCAAAGTCAAAATGGACCTGTTTGGTATCCATGTCATGTTACTCCAAGCTCAGGTGAGGATCTTGATTTTTTGGCATGTGAGGGATGAAAGGGTCTCAAGTAGTTGTGTGTATGATCACTTGGATATCAATCCTGATATCATGAGCTAGTTTTTTTCGATTGAATTAGGCACAAGGTCAATTTTCCAACGATAAGATTAATGTTTGATTATGAGAATTTTAGCTTAATTAATACTTTTCTTAATCTTTTTTTACAAATAATGCGGCTTTTTTTTTTGAAATACCAAACAGGCATAAACTCTGAATCGAATGCAAAGAGTATTTTATGCATTATTTTATTAAAAATTGTGAAGGTAAATTTTATGAAGTCCGGGCACGAAAAAGATTCTAGAACTGAAGTGATGGCGTTACATGGAAAAGATGTTAAAACACCCCATACCGACACTTTAATATAATGATTTAAGTTTTTTTTTTACGCTATAGAGAATTTTAACATGTGATAGTGGGTTAATAATAGTAGGTTAATTATTACAGCTTTGTGATATAGTGAATACAACATGAAACTTTTTCTCAAACATTGGCTACAAACTACATCCACAGCAATTGGGATGGAAACAACTCACCCTGCAAAAAGAAATAATGATATTCCTCCTGGCCGCACTGTTGATATCTAAATAATTCTCAAAAGTTTGAAATAGCCAGCAAAAGGAAATAATGATAACTGCTTCGAAAAAGGTTAGGAAGTTCAACCGTAATAGAACTTTAAGAGGTAAGTGCATAGTAAAACTGCAAAAATACGAAGCTACGAAAAACATATTTCCTTTTTAGTTTGTGTAAAAAAGAATGATCTTTTTCTTTATTTGGAAATAATTTACCTTTATGCATTGATTTATAGCCACACAAAATATATGTGCCTTATTTTACACCACAAGTTCAAAAGTCTTTTCTCTTTTTTTAAAGTTCGTGCCCAGTCAAATGAGTTCACATCAATTGAAACGGAGGGAGTAATTTCTAGTATGGCACTGTGCAACAAAAGTACACCAGCTACCTCTTCCTTATTAATCTATTTTTGTTTTGGGAGCCTTCTTGTTTGAGGATCTCGTGGGCATAGAGATGTTCATCAGGTCAATGAAAAAGATTAATCCACCAAACAATGCCATGTTCTAAGAAAACTTGATAAAAAGTTGAGAATATTCTCTGCTGTGAACATCATAGTTCTAGAAGTCATACAAGATGGGGGAAGCAATGGCCAAATACAGCATCAGAATATAAGCTCCAATTAGAGAGCTGTCAAAGATGATGAGAAAGCTTCCAAGACCCTTCATAACTATGGCCAAGAAAACAAGATGTTTCAACTCTACATGTGGTAGTTGAAATCCAGTGTGTGTTGCCACATGCTTTGAGAAAGCATTGAACTTTGATTCTAATGCCTTTGCTGTTAACCCAAATTCACTGAAATCTTGATAAGCAGAGAGAATGAAGACTTCTACCAATAAAATCCTCCGAAGCAATGCCATCATTCTATTCTATGCAACAGTGTAGCAACTCCATGGATATGCAGTTCGATTCTAGAGTTGTCTGACTCTGAGGTAGTTAAACAGGGTAGATGCAAAAATTTGATTATGGTAAATCTAAAATTACTTTGGATGGATCTTATACTATTTGAGATGTCTAACAGATTTCGAAAGAGAAAAAATTATTTTTCCCCCAAACGCAACTCTAACTTATACGGAAAGAGAGAGAGAGAGACGATAGTTAGAGCAATATCAGGGACGTTAAATGATAATAGGGAATAATATCTTCAAATAATTCATAATGGAGAAATATCAGGAGGTTAAAGAATATCATGTATTTTGGGTAGCCAAAAGTTACCATATATACTAGGGAATTCTTGTAACCACAGAATACAAGTTGTAAACAGTAAATTTTCTATAGTCCAACCCTATAGGATTTTAGGATCCAATTCTATATATAATAGTAGCCAATAACGAAGACGAGCAGAAACAAAAACAAGAATAGATGGAGAAACAGAAAGAACAGAAGAAGGATTTCTGTGCACAAGTTACTGGTGAGCTTATGCTGAAGGAGATCCAAAAGGGCTTCAATGCTGAGAACATAGTGCTGTCTCCGTTATCTTACACTGTCGTACTGAACATGACGGCGGCCGGAGCAACGGGACCTACTTTAAAACAGATGCTTGAATATCTTGCAGTTGAGAAGATAGATGATCTGAATACCAAGTTCTTAGATATGGCGGCTATAGCGACGACCAATAGTGATGGGGTCCTGATGTGTGCTTCCTTAGCGCACTTTGGGTGGAACAACAACTTCGCCTCAAAAAGTCTTACCAAGAACTTGTCAAGAATATCTACAAGACAAGGGCTAAAAGTGTGGATTTTGAAAAAAAAAAAAAAAGGTACTCCGTTTCATTGCTTGATATATTTTCAGAAGGATTAATGCCTTTGTCAAAATTTACATCTGATTAGAGTGAATAAGTTTGTGTATAATGAGAACGCATATCACTTAAATGTAATAAATGTATAAAACATAAACCCTAAAATACGGCAAAGTATCTATAAAAAAGGAATCTAATTTTAAAAACGTATCCATAATTAGTCCTATCCATATCCATAATTAGTCCTATCCATAATTAGTCCCTTAAAATTCTCTTTTTCGTTAATTAAAGATTATTACTATAAATACTTTAGGTTACCATGACAATATTATCTCATTACCAGGAGGCATCCTCCATAAAAATATGTTGCATCCTCCATTAAACTAAGTTCTACATTTTGGGATTCTTTTGTTCTTTCAATTTCATTCACCACTTTGATATACTTATCATAGGAATATTTTCCTACTGCAATTCATCACCATCAGTATCATTTTAATTAGAGAAAATCATCTTCAAGAAACACGAGGAGTTATTAGGTTTAACAATTATACTTTATATAAATACACAATATGCAATACATATATATCATAGTAATTATACAATATACAAATATTAAGTAAAACTTTTAAAATCCAACATAGAATAATTTTATTACAGTGTACCTTTAATTTATGTTATACTATATACACATATATAAGTATATAATATCATGTATAGAATATATAATATATAATATATAATATACTACTATATATCATTAGTAATTGTACACAGAAGCCAAATTAAGTGATAAAAAATATACTATAATGGAGTATGAAGAAGGGTATAAGAATTTTGTAGTGGGCTGGAGGAAGGATAGGAGGAAAGATGTTAGGGACATTAGGATATACTCGAATCTTTTAATGGAGAAATTGAGAGAAAATTAATGTGGATAAATACATTTTAGGTGAGAGTAAATCTCAAGAGAGATATATTAGGATAGTATTAGGTAAGAGAATCTCAAGGGAGAGATTTTAGAAATATGAAAAGTTGTAGATTAAAATAAATTATATTTTATATAATTTTCTAAAAGTAGTTGTAACTTATTTAATTAAGTACTAAATAAATTGTATTACGCGTAAATTCATCTTAAATATAGGAGGAGGTGGTAGAAGAAGCTAATTCCTCTTAAATATAGGAGGAGGTCTAATGCATGGGCCAAGTCTGCAACAAAAGGCCTTATTGATCAAGTTCTCAAGCCCAAGCACATCAAGGAAGACACAAAGCTCTTACTTGGAAACGGCTTACATTTCAAAGGTACATGGAAAGACAATTTTATTGAAAGGCTCACTCAGAACAAAGATTTTTACCTACTCAACGGAGACAAGGTTTCAGTTCCTTTCATGACTGGTTGTCATAATTATTTATATGGATCATTTGAAAGTTATCAAGCAGTGAAAATTCCTTATGAAAAAGGAAAAGATGATAAAAAAGACTTCTCCATGTGCTTCTTTCTTCCTAAATAAAGGGACGGATTGCCAAGCTTATTGAAGAAAGTGAACTCTGATTCAAACTTCTTTACACAAGATTTCGAGCTATGGAAAGAAACTCTTGATGCATTTTGCATCCCAAAGTTCAAATTCTCATTCACCACAGAAGAAGGGGAAAAAGCAATGCAGGAAATGGGAATGACACTACCTTTCGAGAAGACTTGCAAGGACCTAACAGAGGTTGTGGAAAATAAAAATATTTCTTTATATGTGTCCATGATAATACAGAAAGCATTTTTAGAAATTGATGAGAAATGTACCGAGGCAGCTGCTGTTACTTTTGAGTCAGAAGATGATTTGGGATGTTGTTTGTATCAAAGTCCTCCAAAAAAATTCGAAGCTGATCATCCCTTCTTGTTCATGATTAGAGAAGAGATTACAAGGTCGGTACTTTTCACTGGAGCTGTGGTAAATCCATTACTAAATGGATCTGATGATACTACAACTATGGCATGAAATTACCAACATCTTGAGAGCCTTGCTTGTTTGGTTATTTTAGTTCTTTTTAAAATCTATGATATTATTACATCGATAGTGCTTATGACTCTATTTTTAATATTATGAGTATGTCATTTGACATAAGACTTGAGGAAATAAGCCATTTCAATGTCTCTTTTTCTAAAATATTTGCACATATGTTAGCATGAGATTTCTGCCTCCATAGAAGATGCTCTTTTATTGGTGTAGTTATGCTGCAATGTTAAATTTTTCTAGCACCAAAAGATTATCGATTAGATGCTGCTAAACTAAGATTTTAATAAATAAAATTATCAAATATTTATCCAAATGACACAATTAAAAAAGTATATGGAGCGAAGCAGCAGATTTAGGTGGTAGAGTTTACCCTTCCACTGTTTTTGCAATGTCCAGAGTCTAGACATCCAACTAGTCATGTGAATTTGGTGGCTTTAGCAATAATATGTCCCAACAGCGTGTTGAGAAACTTGTAAAACCTCAGCAATTTGTGGAGACCAATCAACAACAAACTCAAAATTAATTGGCAGTTGTTCATAAGTTCTTACATGGTAGTGAGTTACCGACTTTCAACTATTCTTCTTAGTCTTGTGTTCATAGTGTATTCTTGAACCACAGTGAGATGTTCCTATAACATTTTGCTATTCTATTACCGCAAACCATTATATGAAATCTTTTGTGAATATTTAATCTTTTGATCTTTTGAAGATACAAATAATAGCTTTTACCTCCAGACTACGGTGAGGTTTAAAACTCAAGAATTCTTGTGGAGACAATCTATCTTATCCAGTGATAAAGAGGTGGTACAATGGGCAGTCTCATGTATGGAAGGCTATCTGTGATATGAAGAATGATATGGAACAAAAAATTCGATAGCATGTGGGAAAAGGCAATACAACTTTCTGGTGGGAAAAGGCAATACAACTTTCTGGTATGGTAATTGGACTTCCTTAGGTCCTCTCTACAAACATCTACCAAAACGATCTAGGCCAAACAGGCAAACATGATTAAACTAAATAAGATGCGTGACCTCGACCCCGGTCAGTTTCGCATATTTAGTAAGCATCCTAATAAGCTTGTAGATATATGGAGAAAGCTGAGCCAAGCAAACGCCATAGTAATAGCAGAACTCCTCCGCCAAATGCAGAAGGGGAAGAGAGTAGCCAACATGAAAAGGGTAAGCATAGAACGCACAACCCGGGACGGTGGGTTTGCACCACATCCCGCTCTGCAGGAACCAAATCAACGTGAGCGGGAATGTCGAATTTAACCCTAAGCTCTGTTAGATTGGCCTCTTTCATCGCCGACTCAGAAACCTCGGGCTCATCTTCAGGCGCTTTCGAGAAGTCAGACCTAACTTTCTCACCACGAGGAAATATCTCCTCCATCGTTGGAAAGTTCTCATCCTCAATGGCAACGGAAATGACCATAGCATGAGGAGGCATAATCACCACCAAAGGGACCGGTTTACTTCCCTCACCAGGACCAGAAAACACGTTGGCCATAGTTCCAACAAAAGAGAGGATATTCAAGTGAAGAGGGGTTGAAAGCAACTAGAATCACCGGAACCAGGAAAGTAGACACACAATAATGAAGTAAGGAGAAGAAGACACAAGGATTCGATATGAAGAATTCGCAAAACACGAATGAATGCCCTCATTTACCTATTTATAAGAATTCAAGCATCAAAACCAAGAAATCAAGCCATTATTACCCAGCACCGGTACCGAAACGACAGATGCACGGGAAACGATGCAAAACATCGAAAAAATGCGCTATAATGATGCATGACGTCATTCTGAAGTAGGAACGAAATGACTCCGAAAGTTGCGGCTCACGAAAGGTCACATTGTCATCTCGTCTGAAACGTCACTACTCGACTCGCTCGTCCAATTTTGCCAACCACAATAAACAGAATCCGCTCATCAAGGTCATATGAGGTCGGCCTTAATAAGCGGAGGGACTAACTGTATAGGTTGAAATCTGTCTCAATACTTAGGGTAAAGTAACATCGAGAAAAGAGTCAGTCGAGGTCGACCAGGAAATAGCGAGGCTCGTGGTCGAGATGCAAACGATGGTCGAGGTCGAGCACCGCAGAAAGAGCTGTAACGGCTAGTTTGTTAGAATAGGATATTAAAGAGAATATTCCATTGGATATTCTCTGCACTTGTACTATTAGGGTTTGTTGGGGGTATGTCCCATATAAATAGGAAAAAAGATAAGGAATAGAGACATATTATATTCATTGTGATAAGAGCAGACTTTGCTAAAAGATTCTCTCTCTCTCTCTCTCTCTCTCTCTCTCTCTCTCTCTCTCTTCTCTCTCTCTCTTGTAAAGATACGAAGACTACATTTTTATCAAGATTCTTGCTTATATTATTCCACACTTTTCCATCAGACGAGGACGACTTCAATGGGCCGACCTATCGACTGACCTCGGTACAAGCAGAATCCAGAAAAGATCGAAGAAATAATATCAGAAGGGACCTCGCAGCTCCGCGACCCAACAAGGAACGACATCTACCATATGTCAGAACCGCCATTGCGTCCTCCTCCCACCACAAAGAGGGCCCACCTAGATCAAGGATAGGGACTCACTGGAACGAAATGGGTATGCCCCATTTATTATCCGCTCACAATTTTTGTGTGTCACCTACAGAAATAGTCTACGCCTTGGAGAAGCTCGGACCAAAGGTGAAGTGGCCACAGAAGATGAGGTAAGACTCGAGTACCAGAAAATCGAACGCCCTTTGCAAGTTCCACCAGGAGAGAGGAAACAAAACCGAGGATTGCATCGCCCTAAGATAGGAGGTCGTAAACATGCTACGACAGGGACACCTCAAAGAGTTGCTGAGGGATCGGGAAAGGACCAATTTTGCCAAAGGACGTGAACAACATCAAGGAACACTGAAACCGCCTTCGCCAACCCGCACTATCCACATTATCATCGGCAGTGGCGACGATGATTCCATCAACAGTGTGAAGTTTACCATAACCCACAAGCTCAAACGGTCGATCACCCACGAACGGTATGATGAACTCGAAGAAAGTATCATCTTCGATAAGTCAGATACCAACAGTTTGGTTTTCCCTCACTATGATGCCCTTGTTATCACTATGCGAATTTTAGATGCCGATGTGAGACGCATTATGGTGGACGATGGGAGCGGTGCGTGCATTATCCACCCTCGAGTACTTGCACAAATGAAACTCGAAGATAAGATAGTCCCGTGTTGCATCATACTAACAGGTTTTAACAATGCAGTTGAGCGAACATCTGGCGAAATCACACTCCCCGTCTTGGCCGCCGGCGTCACTCTGGAAACCACGTTCCATATCATGGACCAAGACACAGCATACAATGCCATAATAGGACGACCATGGATACATACCATGAGAGCCATCCCTTCTAGCTTGTACCAAGTCATCAAATTCCCAACTCCATGGGAAATATTCAGTATATGAGAGGAACAACGCACATCCCGGGAATGCTACATCGCATTGGATTGCACGACCACTCAACAAATGAAGGACAAAGAAAAAGAGTCATAGCAATCAACAGGGTTGAGGTCGATATGTGATGATAGCGAGGACATCATTAGAGACCCTGATACGGTCGAAGCTGTGGGGTCGACCATTGAAAACCTCGACCCCGTTCAATTAGATAAAAATGATCACAGCGAGAAAGCTTACATCGACTGCAAACTTCAGGAACCGGGTAAGTTTCGTCAATTCTTAACTACTAACGCGGACTTGTTTGCTTTTAGCCATGCAGATATGCCAGGTATCCCAAAGGAAATCGTCACGCATAAAATGAACGTCGATCCATTCCACCCCCCGGTGAGGCAGGTTAGGCGTAAGTTCAACTCCGCAATTAATGACGCAGTACGCGAAGAGGTGGAAAAACTATTGAAAAATGGCTCTGTCAGGGAGTCGAAATAACCCCAATGGGTCGCCAACGTGGTCATGGTGAAAAAGAAGAATGGGAAATGGTGGATGTGCGTAGACTTCACAGATCTGAACAAAGCATGCCACAAGGATTCATTTCCATTACCCCATATCGACCAACTCATCGACGCAACGGTCGGGCATGAACTACTAGGCTTCTTGGATGCCTACTTGGGCTATAATCAGATCCTCATGGAAGAAGAAAATCATGAGAAAACCACGTTCACCACCCACCAGGGGACGTACTGCTACAGGGTCATGTCCTTCGGGCTGAAAAATACAGGGGCGACTTACCAAAGGTTAGTGACGAGGATGTTCAAAGACCAACTCGGCAAAATGATGGAAGTCTATATAGATGACATGCTGGTCAAGTCAAAAAGGAAAGAAGATCATATTAACCACCTACGAGAAGATCACATCGACCACCTACAAGAAACCTTCGACATACTCTGACGGTACAGAATGAAACTGAATCAGAAAAGTGTGCATTCGGCGTGGCCTCAGGAAATTTTCTAGGTTTCCTAGTGTCGCAGCGAGGGATCGAGGTCAACCCTGATCAAATCAGAGCCATTGAAGGGATACCAGAACACCTAACAACCAAAAAATAGGTACAGAGGTTAACCGAGCATATCGCCGCACTTTCAAGATTCATTTCACAATCATCGGACAGGTGTCACAGGTTCTTCGGCGTACTTAAGAAGGATAACAGCCTCCAATGGACTTCAGAGTGCATCCAAGCCCTGAAGGAATTAAAAGCATATTTGTCATCGCCACCATTACTTTCAAAACCAGAGCCAGTGGAACGTCTCTTCGTCTACCTCGCCGTATCTGAAGTAGCTGTCAGCGCAGTCTTGGTCCGAGAAAAAAAAGGTACGCAGTCTCCCGTCTATTACATTAGCAAAAAAATAGTTGATGCCTAGATGAGATACCCTCACCTCAAAAAACTAGCTCTGGCCTTAGTCGTAGCTTCACAAAAGTTTAGACCATATTTCCAATGCCACCCCGTCTCGGTCGTCATGACTTTTCCCCTAAGAAGTATTTTGCATAAGCCCGAGCTATTGGGCAGGTTGGCCAAATGGTCCATCAAACTGAGCGATCACGATATCACATATCAGCCACGAGCAGCGATAAAGTCACAATTCCTTGCAGACTTCGTCGCCAACTTCAGCGCAAAAATAATGCCTGAAGTTGAAAAAGAAGTCATCCACGCTTCTCCCCAAACACAAGACCTCTGGTTCCTGTACACTGACGGTGTCTCCAATGCATTAGGGTCCGGAATGGGACTCGTACTCGAAGTCCCAACAAGGGAAGTGATTCGCCAGTCCATAAGATGCTTGGAAATGACTAACAACGAGGCCGAGTATGAGGCCGTAATTGCAGGGTTAAGACTAGCACTAAAATACGGGGAGAAACGGCTAAGACTACGCTGTGATTCTCAACTCGTGGTCAACCAAGTCACAGGGACTTTCCAGATCAAGGAACAAAGGTTGCAAAAGTACCCGACCAAAATCTGCAAGTTGTTGTCCGAGTTTGACAAATGTCAACTCGACCAGATCCCCTGAGCATAGAATACCGAGGTGGACGGACTCGCCAAATTAGCCGCAGGTACCAAAAACATTACAATCGGAGACAGAAGTGTAGTCCACCTTCTCAACTCATCGATAGACCTAAACGAGGTAAGAACCATAAACCTGACTTGGGACGGGGCGCAACCGTATTGTTACATACTTGCAGCATGGCGTACTCCCAGTTGATAAAAAAGAGGCCAAGAAATTGCGAATGCAAGCAATCAGGTACAACATCATTCACAATGACCTATACAAGAGAACGTACGGCGTCCTTCTGGCGAAATGCCTGGGCCCAAATTAGACGTGGCGCGTCCTTGAAGAGGTCCACGAAGGCCACTATGGAGCTCATTCCAGCAATCGGGCTTTGGTTAGATGCCTCATACGGGTAGGGTATTACTGGCCCACTATGAAAAAGGAGGCCGCAGATTTCGTGAAAAAGTGCGAGCAATGCCAAAAGTATGCCCCAATGATTCACCAAGTAGGCGAACACCTACACTCAGTCACTTCCCCTTGGCCATTCATCATATGGGGAATAGACATAGTGGGCCCCCTCCCGGCAGGGCGAGGTAACGTACGATTTCTTTTGGTTTTAACTGACTATTTCTCTAAGTGGGTAGAAGCAGGAGCATTCTCCCAAATACGCGAAAAGGAAATGATCGCCTTCATATGGAAAAACATCATCTGCCATTTCAGCTTCCCCAAAGAGATCAGTTGCGACAACAGACCCTAATTTACAGGAAAAAAGGTCGCTGAATGTTTTGAAAAATGGAATATCAAAAGAATACTCTCAACGCCATATCATCCCGCAAGCAACAAACAAGAGGAGTCCTCCAACAAGTCGATACTGAACATCATGAAGAAAAAACTCGAAGACGCTAAAGGGTTATTGCCGGAAATATTACCATAAGTACTCTGGGCCTACCGAGAAATGCCGAAGATGAGCACAAGAGAGATGCCTTACTCATTGGTCTATAGGACTGATGCAGTAATACCGGTCGAAGTCGGGGAGCCCAGCCTAAGATACTCCCACAAAAGCGGACCAAGGAATGATGAAAGTAGAAGGCAGGAGCTCGACGAAGTCGAAGAACAAAGAGATATGGCCTACGTAAGGATGATCGCCCAAAAGCAATAAGCAGAACGTTATTATAACAAAAAGGCAAAGGTCAGGTTACTCAAAGCTCTTGAGAAAGCTCGGTCACTCGCGAATTCCCACGGTGCGAGGGAGAACTCGACCAACCCAATCAAAAATATCGCCGACCAAAGGAGGGGGCGTAGTCTTGGCTGCATAACAAGAGAATCCGAGTTCAGAATCTATGACTGAAACAAGCAAATCAAATATTTTAACGAAGAAAGGTTAAATGCTTACGAGGGTAATTCCAAGTCTCGGGAAAGCCATCCGTGTTCGCCACCACGTCTTCGGTTCTGACAAAGAAATAATTGTGCCACAACTGGCGGTTTGCCTTGTCATCCATCTTCACCACCAAGCATTTGCCCCCTCGATGGCGAAGATTCAACATTGTCCCCCTATATAAACTAAGGATGAAGAGATGCATCAGATGCCGGAGCGTGACCTCGACCCCGGCCAGTTCCACATATTTAGTAAGCATCCTAATAAGTTTGTAGATTTATGGAGAAAGATGAGCCAGGAAAACGCCATAGTAACAGTAGAAATCCTCCTCCATTGGGAGAAGAGGAAGAGAGTAGCCAACATGAAAAGGGTAAGCATAGAACACGCAACCCGGGATGGTGGGTTTACTGAATGCTACTGTCAATTCTACTGTCAATTCTCTTTTCATGTTGGCTACTCTCTTCCCCTTTTCCCAATGGCGAAGGAGTTCTGCTGTTACTATGGTATTTTCCTGGCTCAACTTTCTCCATGTATCTATAAGCTTATTAGGATGCTTGCTAAATATGCGGAACTGGCTGGGGTCGAGGTCACGCTCTGGCATCTGATGCATCTCTTCGTCCCTAGTTTCTATAGGGGGACAATGTTGAATCTTCGCCATCGAGGGGGCAAATGCTTGGTGGTGAAGATGGATGATAAGGCAAACCGCCAGTTCTGGCACAATTTCTTCTTTGTTAGAACTGAAGACGTGGTGGCGAACGCGGATGGCTTTCCCGAGACTTGGAATTACACTCGCAAGCGTTTAACCTTTCTTCGTTAAAATATTCGATTTTCTTGTTTCGATCGTAGATTTTGAACACGGATTCTCTTCTTATGCAGCCAAGACTACGCCCCCTCCTTTGGTCGGCGATATTTCTGATTGGGTTGGTCGAGTTCTCCCTCGCACCGTGGGAATTTGCGAGTGGCCAACCTTTCTCAAGAAGTTTTATCTTGTCAGAAACGTCACTACTCGACTCGCTCATCCAATTTTGCCAACCACAATAAACAGAATCCACTCATCAAGGTCATCTGGGGCCGGCCTTAATAAGCTGAGGGACTAACTGTATAGGTCGAAATCTGTCTCAATACTTAGGATAAAGTAACATCGAGAAAAGAGTCAGCCGAGGTCGACCAGGAAATAGCGAGGCTCGTGGTCGAGATGCAAACGATGGTCGAGGTCGAGCACCGCAGAAAGAGCTGTAACGGCTAGTTTGTTAGAATAGGATATTAAAGAAAATATTCCATTGGATATTCTCTGCACTTGTACTATTAGAGTTTGTTGGGGGTATGTCCCATATAAATAGGAAAAAAGATATTGAATAGAGGCATGTTATATTCATTGTGATAAGAGCAGACTTTGCTAAAAGATTCTCTCTCACTCTCTCTCTCTCACTCTCTCTTGTAAAGATACGAAAACTACATTTTTATCAAGATTCTTGCTTACTATTGAATAGAGTTCTGCTGTTACTATGGTATTTTCCTGGCTCAACTTTCTCCATGTATCTATAAGCTTATTAGGATGCTTGCTAAATATGCGGAACTGGCTGGGGTCGAGGTCACGCTCTGGCATCTGATGCATCTCTTCGTCCCTAGTTTCTATAGGGGGACAATGTTGAATCTTCGCCATCGAGGGGGCAAATGCTTGGTGGTGAAGATGGATGATAAGGCAAACCGCCAGTTCTGGCACAATTTCTTCTTTGTTAGAACTGAAGACGTGGTGGCGAACGCGGATGGCTTTCCCGAGACTTGGAATTACACTCGCAAGCGTTTAACCTTTCTTCGTTAAAATATTCGATTTTCTTGTTTCGATCGTAGATTTTGAACACGGATTCTCTTCTTATGCAGCCAAGACTACGCCCCCTCCTTTGGTCGGCGATATTTCTGATTGGGTTGGTCGAGTTCTCCCTCGCACCGTGGGAATTTGCGAGTGGCCAACCTTTCTCAAGAAGTTTTATCTTGTCAGAAACGTCACTACTCGACTCGCTCATCCAATTTTGCCAACCACAATAAACAGAATCCACTCATCAAGGTCATCTGGGGCCGGCCTTAATAAGCTGAGGGACTAACTGTATAGGTCGAAATCTGTCTCAATACTTAGGATAAAGTAACATCGAGAAAAGAGTCAGCCGAGGTCGACCAGGAAATAGCGAGGCTCGTGGTCGAGATGCAAACGATGGTCGAGGTCGAGCACCGCAGAAAGAGCTGTAACGGCTAGTTTGTTAGAATAGGATATTAAAGAAAATATTCCATTGGATATTCTCTGCACTTGTACTATTAGAGTTTGTTGGGGGTATGTCCCATATAAATAGGAAAAAAGATATTGAATAGAGGCATGTTATATTCATTGTGATAAGAGCAGACTTTGCTAAAAGATTCTCTCTCACTCTCTCTCTCTCACTCTCTCTTGTAAAGATACGAAGACTACATTTTTATCAAGATTCTTGCTTATATTATTCCACACTTTTCCATCAGATCCGAGAATATTTTGAATGTTTTAAGATTTGTCTGTCACTCATCATTGTCAGGAGGAACAATTACCTAGTACATTGTTTATTGGGTGAACCACTTCTCTTATTTACTTAAATGCCATTTATTGTTATTTATTGCTAGTTACTTCTCCATTATTACTCATATCTTTTGAAACACTTACTGAATGTTACTATCAATTCTCTGCTAGATCTGTCTAAACATTAGCCATATTTTCGGAACCCACATCTAGAGACATTATCATTAACTAGGTTTAATCTGTTATTACTCAAATATAATCGTTTTAACCAGAAGTTGCACTTTTTGGTCAAACAATTTTTCAGGTTCCACCAGGTATTAGGGAGCATATTTTAAATATGGGAGTGGAGTCGAATGAGGCGGATGACTATCCAATATGGACAACTTCCTCTGGGATTTTCTCAGTTGGCACAAGAAAGGATTCACTAAGGCACATTCTAGGGAACTGTATCGGTAAAATACGACTATGACACATGGCTAGTAGGATGGATGGCACGTGACAAGTATTACTCAGTCAGACGTCTTGCATCCTTAGTCCCTTGAGCCGAAGGCCCAAAATACATACGATGTCTCTAGAGTTGTATAACATGTTTCAGATAAGGAAATCCTAGGAATCAACATATTGGGAGGCCACAAATGTCCGGATAGGTACTCACTTAGCGATATAGGGATCCGAGATATGCGGGATTTACCATACTTGAGCCCGTCAGTTACGCCTCATGGAAACGTAACAGGCGATATTCGCATCTACTACAAATAGTGCCAATAATGGCTAGGCAAGAAATTAGGAGAACAATAGGGCTGATGCTGAAGAGATGGTGGCCCAGTATAGGGCTGATATTGAGGCAGCTGAGGCCTGCCTGAAAGTCTCTATTGATTACGTGAAGTGGTTGTCTCGAAGGGAGACCCTTGAAGAGATCCATGCCCGAGGTTTCGACCTATCGGCCGAGATCGAAGAGGCGAAAAGGCTCGAGGTCGAGGCCAAGTAGCTGGATGAACCCTAGGGTGAAGAAGGCTCTGAGGGCTCCAACGAACCCGAAGATGGAGAAGACCCCGACGGCTCTGGTGATGAGGCGGTTCTAGTGGATATCAGGCGTAGGTGCCTTAGGAAGTTTTGTCTTTGTTATTGCATTTTGTACATTTATTTTGTTGATGTCATTTTCATTGGCCTTTATAAAGACATTCTGAATGTTTATATAAGGTTTTTTTTTCGTTTTGAAAATTTTCAAGTCTATTACCTTTAGCATCCTTTTTACAATTGGAAAAGTTTTAAATGCCTTAGCACGTAATAAAACGTATTAATAAGTTATTTTTCGGAGGTCCGAGCAAGACTTATTCTCGATGCAAGTTTTGCTTGAAACTTGTGGGGGCTCGAGATGACCGTGAGCTTTCCCCAAAATGCTTGTTTAAATGTTTTTAGACTATAATTTTGCTGAGGGTAACCTTTGAACCAGTTTGGAATTTTGAAGGCCTTATGTTTTGGTTACGGGCTTCGGACGTCTCCGAGCCATTTTTAAGGTGGCCGTAGCCTTTTAGGTTTAGGCACTTCCTAATAGGTTTTGTGCCTTCGAGTTTTGATAACTCGAGCCGTCTGAAATTATCAAGGACGGTAGTCCCCGAGTGGGGGTAGCCCTTTGGGCTCGGATAGGGGTAGCCCTTGGGCTCGATAGTTCTCGGGTTGGAAAATCCCTTAGGCTTGATACTTTTTTAAGAAGCAAAAAATGTTTGTTAGCAAGTAAAAACCTTCTTTCATTTCTGTGCGTAATGTACAATATTGTATAAAAGCTCGTATTGCGGCCGGTGTGGCCTACGCGGGCACGGTTCATTTGACCATTTGGCCCTTACAATGAATCCTAACTACCGAGCCTAGACATATCGAGCATAGAGTTTCTTTCCTTGCTAAAAATCATGACCCGAGGGTGATGGTCCCCAGTATTCGAGGTCGATCTTCGAGAGAGCTCGGATACTGTTAATGTGACCATCGACTCCGATTCAAAACCGGTCTTCGATTCTAAGTTAGCACGATCCATTGTTGCCTCATTAAAAACCTTGCCGGAAAACCCTATTTTGGACAAAACCGGTTCAAGGGAAAAAGAGTGCAATGCGTGCTTTCAGGCCTAACAACTACATCATCCTCTGGTTGTTACCTGCAAGTATTAGTCCAATTCGTAATATAAAAAAAGAATGAATGAGGTCATACCTTAGCAGTAGTATCGTTTTAAGTGAGTCATGTTCTAGTTATTTGGAAGCTATGCACCGTTCCCTACTTTATACGAACCTTTACCGGTAATCTCGATAATTCAATATGGTCCTTCCCAATTCGGTCCTAGCTTCCATTCGTTCGAGTTTCAGGCGTTCAGTGTCACCGTTCTTAATACAAAGTCCCCGATATTGAAGTGTTGGAGGTTGTCTCTCCGATTGTAATACCTTTCGATCCGCTATTTCTGGGCGGCTAACTGGACGAGGGCGACCTCGCGCCTCTCATCCAATAGTTCCAGGCTCGTGCTCATGGCCTCACCGTTTGACTCTTCGGTTGCATATCGGAACCTGAGACTCGATTCTCCTACCTTGACCGGTATTAGTTCTTTGGCACCGTAGACCATCAAAAACGGGGTAGCCCCGGTACTAGACTTTGAGGTCATACGGTATGCCCACAAGACTTCGGGCAAAATTTTCTTCCATTTTCCTGTGGCATCAGTCAACCTTTTCTTAAAATTTTGGAGTATGGTCTTGTTTTTAGACTCCGTCTGCCCGTTCCCACTAGGGTGATAGGGTGTTGACAAGATTCTTTTGATCTTATGGTCATCGAAAAATTTGCTTACCTTGCTGTCGATGAACTGTTCCCATTGTCATATACGATCTCGGCTGGCATCCCGAACCGACATATTATGTGGTCCCAAATAAAATTAATAACTTCTTTTCTCTGACTTTCTGGAATGCCTAAGCTTCAACCCGTTTTAAAAATTAGTCAGTCATAAATAATATTAATTGAGCCTTATCGGGTGCCCATGGCAGGGGACCGACGATGTCCATTCCCCATTTCATGAATGGCCAAGGTGACAAGACTGAATGTAGTAGCTCCCCAGGCTGATGGATCATTGGTGCGTGCCTCTGACAGTCATCGTAGTTTCGCACGAACTCCTTCGCATCTTTCTCCATGTTAATCTAGTAATAGCCGGCTCTGATTATCTTACGAACCAATGATTCAGCCCCCGAATGGTTCCCGCAGGTACGTTCGTGAACTTCACTCAAAACATCTTTGGTGTCTCCCAGTCCCAGACATATGGCGAGTGGGCCATCAAACGTTATTCTGAACAGGGTGTTATCCTTGGACAGGCTAGACCTGACCGCGTTCATGTGCAGAGCCCTCGATTGTTTAGGTTCCAAGGGCAGCTTCCTGGACTTCACGTAATCTATATACTTGTTTTTCCAGTCCCAGGTTAAGCTTGTCGAGTTTATCTCGGCGTGGCCTTTTCTACTACCGATTTTATGATTTTTACTACCGTTCCCAAGCTGAATTCATTATCATCAACCGACGACCCCAAGTTAGACAGAGCATCGGCTTCGCTATTTTGATCCTGGGGCACGTGTTCTAGGGTCTATTCCTTGAATCGATGTAGCGTTACCTATATTTTATCCAAGTATATTCGCATTCGTTCCTCTTTCACTTCGAATGTCCCATTGGCTTGATTCACCACAAAGAGGAAATCGCATTTAGCTTCGATCACTTCAGCCCCCAGGCTTTTAGACAATTAGAGACCTACAATCATGACCTCGTACTCGGCCTCATTGTTAGTCAATTTCACAGTTCTAACAGATTGCCTAACTACATTACATGTGGGTGACTTCAACACGTTGCCGAGTCCAGACCCCTTTGCGTTCGAGGCACCGATCGTAAAGAGGGTCCAGATCCCCGAGGAGGTCCCTGAAGTTGACAACAATTCCTTTTCGACTTCAGGTATTAAGGCTGGTGTGAAGTCGGTCACGAAGTCTGACAAAATTTGAGATTTGATGGTGGTTCGGGGTCGATAGCCAATATGGTACCCGCTAATTTCCACGACCCATTTGTCTAATTGTCCCAATAGCTTGGGTTTGTGCATTATGTTCCTCAATGGGCAAGTAGTTACGACACATATGGGATGGCATTGAAAATATGGCCTTAACTTACTGGAGGCGCTTACCAAAGCGAGTTCCAATTTGTCCAGTGAGGGTACCTTGTTTTGGCCTCGCTTAGAGTCCTCCTAACATAATATATAGGAAAATGCGTACCTTCTTCTTCCTAGACTACGACTATACTTACCGTTATCTCGGATACCGCTAAGTACAGGTATAACTGCTCATCTGCCTTCAAAGTATGAAGCAAAAGTGGACTCGAAAGGTACCGCTTGAGTTCTTCCAAAGCTTGTTGGCACTCCGGGGTTAACGAGAAGTTATTCTTCTTCTTCAATAACGAGAAGAATCGATGGCTCTTATCGGAGGACCTTGTAATGAACCGACCAAGGGCAGCTATGCGCCCGGTTAGCCTTTGAACGACCTTGACATTATCGACCACGGTGATGTCTTCTATGGCCTTGATCTTGTCGGGATTGATCTCGATCCCTCGGTTGGACACCATGAATCCAAGGAACTTCCCGGACCCGACCCTGAATGTGCACTTCTCCGGGTTAATTTCATGTTATACTTCTTTAGTATGTTGAAGGTTTCCTGCAAATGTTCCAAATGGTCCTCTGCTCGCACGACTTAACTAATATATCGTCAATGTAAACCTTCATTAATTTTCCTATTTGCTCTTCGAACATCTGGTTTACTAGGCGTTGGTAAGTGGCACCGGTGTTCTTTAATTTGAACGACATTATGTTATAACAATAGGTGTCGTATTTGGTGATGAATGAAGTTTTTTCCTGATCACCCGGGTCCATCCGAATTTGGTTGTACCCGGAATAGGCATCGAGAAAGCTGAGTACCGCGTGGCCGACCGTCGCATTGATCATGAGATCGATGTTGGGCAGAGAAAAAGAGTCCTTAGGGCATGTCTTGTTCTAGTATTTGTAGTCTATGCACATTCTTAATTTATTTCCCTTTTTAGGGACTACTACTATATTTACTAACTAATCCGGGTACTTTACTTCCCGAATGGAACCTATTTTAAGGAGTTTACATACCTCGTCTTTGATGAACACATTCTTGACTTTGGACTGGGCCTCATCTTCTATTTAACCAGGTGGAAATTCGGATCCAATCTTAGCTTGTGAGTAGTTATTTCCGACGGGATCCCTGTCATAAAAAGGTGGGACCAAGCAAAACAATCTATGTTAGCTATAAGGAATTCAATGAGTTTCTTCCTAAGATCGGAAGTTAGTCCTGTGCCTAGGTATGCCTTTCGGTCGGGCAAGTGCTCGATCAGTATGACTCGTTCCAGCTCCTCGACCGTTGACTTAGTGGCATCGAAATCGTCAGGGGCTATGAATGAACTAGGGACTCTGTAATCATCATCCTCGCCCATCTCCTGCTTCTTTAGTTTGGTCGAGGACGGTGTCGGTGATTGCTATTTGGTTTCTTCCTTGGTAACCGAACTCGAGTCCTTCGATCACGTAGAATTTTATTTCCTGAACGACTCCGGCGGTGCTTACCGGTAGGGTTATCTCCCCTTTAGTTGTCTCGCATTCCATGTTAAATCCGTTAAAAACTCGGACTAAGAGCACTATTTGGTCTTGCATACCCAATTGTTCCACGACCCTCGATCTGATAATATTGGTCGAGCTACCTGGATTAATTAACACACGCTTAACTCGAGATTTATTTATGAGTACAAATATTACCAGTGCATCATTATGTTATTGCACGATGCCTTCAGCGTCCTCGTCGTTGAAAGATACGATTCCCTCCGGTACATAATCTCGAGTCCGTTTTTCCCTTGTAATGGACACCTTAGTGCGCTTTAACATTGGTTCTTGGGGGACGTCAAATCTGCCAATGATCATGTTAATGACATGCTGAGGTTCCTCTTGCTCGATCTGGTTGTTGGAGTCCCTATTCCTGAAGTGATTTTTGGCTCGATCACTCAGAAATTCTCAGAGGTGTCCGTTTTTGAATAACCGGGCTACTTCTTCTCTCAGCTGGTAGCAGTCTTCGGTTCTATGGCCGTGAGTTCCATGATACTTACATATTAGGTTGGGGTCCCTATAGGCAGGATCAGACTGCAATGGTCGAGGCCATTTAGTATCTTTGATGCGTCCGATGGTTGATACAATGATGGCAGCATTGATGCTGAAGTTGTACTTTGATAACCTTGGTGCCTCCTTAGACCCGGTGGGTCTATCGAAACCGTTTTTGCTCATGAGTCCCTGGTTATTATGGTCTCGATCGCTTCTTCTATCACTCCTCACAGGGTTTCATCCATACCGACTTCCTCTTCGATCTCCGTTGTATGGTTGATACTAATCCCTATTTTATCTCATTTCATGATCGACCGATATTTTGGATCTGTCACTGGTTCTGACGCGATAAACTGATCCAGAAGGGGCCTTGAGCTGATCATCTTCGACCTTAATTTTTGATTGGTACCTGTTATGGATGTCGGCCCAAGTTACCGACGGGTACTCTATCAAATTTTGTTTCAATTGCTATGAAGCCAATGAACTTTGGGGGTTGAGTCCTTGGGTGAATGCCTGAACGACCCAATCGTCCGCGACCGGAGGCAGATCCATCCATTCCATTTGAAACCTCGACACGAATTCCTTGAGCATCTCGTTATCTCTTTGCTTCACTTTGAAAAGGTTTGACTTTCTGGTCTCGACCTTGATGGCACCGGCGTGCGCTTTTACAAAGAAATCTGCAAGCATGGGAAACGAGTCAATAGAACTAGGGGTAAATTGTGATATAATATCATAGCTCCCTTTGACAAGGTTTCTCCGAACATGTTCAGCAGAACGGATTCGATTTCGTCATCTTCTAAGTCGTTTCGCTTGATGGAGCACGTGTAGGAGGTCACATGCTCATTTGGATCAGTTGTTCTGTTATACTTCAAAATTTCGGGTATGTGGAACTTCTTTCGGATCGGCTTCGTAGCTGCGCTCGAAGGGAAAGGGTTTTGAACAATTTTTTTGGAATCCAGGCCCTTCAGTATCGGTGGTGCTCCTGGGATTTGATCAACCCTGGAGTTGTAGGTTTCCACTTTTTTTTCATTGGCTTCGATTTTCTTTTTTCCCGATTCCACCCGTTTTGTTAGTTCCTCGAGCAACTTTATGATCTCGAAGTTGGTACCGGGTTTAGCTTCACTCGGCCTTTCTGTGATTGGTTCATTTCTACGAGTGTTTTCCCGGGATGGTTTGGGCTCAACTTTGCTGGGGGTGCGGCTTTGGTTCTGCAACTGGGCTATCGCTGCTTGTTGAGCCTGCAATATTTCGAAGATTACTCGCAAGTTGATCCCATCACCTTCGCCGTCGTGTGTACTCCGGGCTACCGATCGGGCTCCCCCACGAATGTTGTTCTCAGGGTCGGTAGGCAAGTGTGCATCGATAGCCATATGTGAGTAAGCATCGATCGGGTCCGCGACCGGAACTCCGTTGGGATCAACAAAGGGCACCTTATTACTGGGCACCACACTGTTGTTCTCGCCATAGTGGCCAGACTCAGCATCGACATTCAAAGGGGCAGATTGGGAGTTTGACATTTTTAATCTGACCTGAAATTAAAAGCTCAAATAACAAGCGTAAAATAGAGTGTGTTATGAAAATTTGTATCGAATTGCCACTATTATCCTCAGCCCTATGGTGGGCGCCAAACTGTTTACCCTAAAAATGGATAACAATTAAACTTATATGTGGTTTAAAGGATACATGGATTAATTCAATACAAATGATAAATTGCATTAAATTAAACAGATAAAGGACGTAATAAATTGTCAAACCTATTAAGGGGAGTGATTCCAGACTCAGTAACAGATTTAATGAAATGCCTGCCTTTGATCCCGATCTCACAATAATGAAGAATGATGAACAAAAGTAAGAACTTTGAATAAGAGAGAAAATAAGAGCATATTGCCTTGATATATGTGTTACCATGATTTTAACGAATAATTAGACTCCCATTTATATAGTAGGGGAGTTTTACCCTAAGTACAATTTCATAAAAGGTAAAAATCTTCCATTTTACTAATCACTGATTTTCTGCCGATATGTGCCGAGATTTACGTCGTGACATCCGGCTGGGCATAGATATCACGGCCCTTTGTTATTCGTGCTCGATTATCTGGTAATGCTTTCCGAAGTTTTGGATTCGAATGGGACCTGGGGGACGTGGACCCGATTCTTCCGAGGGCAAGTGTTTTGCCTGGACCCCGACTCGAGGAGCTCCTTGCCCCGATTCCGGTTCCTTACAGTCGTATTTCTGCTCCGTTTATTTCATCGAAAACCGAGGAATCCCACGGGCTCGGTTTCACCCGTATACACTACTTTTTAAAGTTGGGTTATGTTTAAGGTTCATTTTCAACACAGTATCAAAGTCAAAATGGACCTGTTTGGTATCCATGTCATGTTACTCCAAGCTCAGGTGAGGATCTTGATTTTTTGGCATGTGAGGGATGAAAGGGTCTCAAGTAATTGTGTGTATGATCACTTGGATATCAATCCTTATATCATGAGCTAGTTTTTTTCGATTGAATTAGGCACAAGGTCAATTTTCCAACGATAAGATTAATGTTTGATTATGAGAATTTTAGCTTAATTAATACTTTTCTTAATCTTTTTTTACAAATAATGCGGCTTTTTTTTTTTTGAAATACCAAACAGGCATAAACTCTGAATTATTTTATTAAAAAATTGTGAAGGTAAATTTTATGAAGTCCGGGCACGAAAAAGATTCTAGAACTGAAGTGATGGCGTTACATGGAAAAGATGTTAAAACACCCCATACCGACACTTTAATATAATGATTTAAGTTTTTTTTTTACGCTATAGAGAATTTTAACATGTGATAGTGGGTTAATAATAGTAGGTTAATTATTACAGCTTTGTGATATAGTGAATACAACATGAAACTTTTTCTCAAACATTGGCTACAAACTACATCCACAGCCACTGGGATAGAAACAACTCACCCTGCAAAAAGAAATAATGATATTCCTCCTGGCCGCACTGTTGATATCTAAATAATTCTCAAAAGTTTGAAATAGCCAGCAAAAGAAAATAATGATAACTGCTTCGAAAAAGGTTAGGAAGTTCAACCATAATAGAACTTTAAGAGGTAAGTGCATAGTAAAACTGCAAAAATACGAAGCTACGAAAAACATATTTCCTTTTTAGTTTGTGTAAAAAAGAATGATCTTTTTCTTTATTTGGAAATAATTTACCTTTAAGCATTGATTTATAGCCACACAAAATATATGTGCCTTATTTTACACCACAAGTTCAAAAGTCTTTTCTCTTTTTTTAAAGTTCATGCCCAGTCAAATGAGTTCACATCAATTGAAACGGAGGGAGTAATTTCTAGTATGGCACTGTGCAACAAAAGTACACCAGCTACCTCTTCCTTCTTAATCTATTTTAGTTTTGGGAGCCTTCTTGTTTGAGGATCTCGCGGGCATAGAGATGTTCATCAGGTCAATGAAAAAGATTAATCCACCAAACAATGCCATGTTCTGAGAAAACTTGATAAAAAGTTGAGAATATTCTCTGCTGTGAACATCATATTTCTAGAAGTCATACAAGATGGGGGAAGCAATGGCCAAATGCAGCATCAGAATATAAGCTCCAATTAGAGAGCTGTCAAAGATGATGAGAAAGCTTCCAAGACCCTTCATAACTATGGCCAAGAAAACAAGATGTTTCAACTCTACATGTGGTAGTTGAAATCCAGTGTGTGTTGCCACATGCTTTGAGAAAGCATTGAAATTTGATTCTAATGCCTTTGATGTTAACCCAAATTCACTGAAATCTTGATAAGCAGAGAGAATGAAGACTGCTACCAATAAAACCCTCCGAAGCAACGCCATCATTCTATTCTATGCAACAGTGTAGCAACTCCATGGATATACAGTTCGATTCTAGAGTTGTCTGACTCTGAGGTAGTTAAACAGGGTAGATGCAAAAATTTGATTATGGTAAATCTAAAATTACTTTGGATGGATCTTATACTATTTGAGATGTCTAACAGATTTCGAAAGAGAAAAAATTATTTTTCCCCCAAACGCAACTCTAACTTATACGGAAAGAGAGAGAGAGAGACGATAGTTAGAGCAATATCAGGGACGTTAAATGATAATAGGGAATAATATCTTCAAATAATTCATAATGGAGAAATATCAGGAGGTTAAAGAATATCATGTATTTTGGGTAGCCAAAAGTTACCATATATACTAGGGAATTCTTGTAACCACAGAATACAAGTTGTAAACAGTAAATTTTCTATAGTCCAACCCTATAGGATTTTAGGATCCAATTCTATATATAATAGTAGCCAATAACGAAGACGAGCAGAAACAAAAACAAGAATAGATGGAGAAACAGAAAGAACAGAAGAAGGATTTCTGTGCGCAAGTTACTGGTGAGCTTATGCTGAAGGAGATCCAAAAGGGCTTCAATGCTGAGAACATAGTGTTGTCTCCGTTATCTTACACTGTCGTACTGAATATGACGGCGGCCGAAGCAACGGGACCTACTTTAAAACAGATGCTTGAATATCTTGCAGTTGAGAAGATCGATTATCTGAATACCAAGTTCTTAGATATGGCGGCTATAGCGACGACCAATAGTGATGGGGGTCCTGATGTGTGCTTCCTTAGCGCACTTTGGGTGGAACAACAACTTCGCCTAAAGAAGTCTTACCAAGAACTTGTCAAGAATGTCTACAAGACAAGGGCTAAAAGTGTGGATTTTGAAAAAAAAGGTACTCCGTTTCATTGCTTGATATGTTTTCAGAAGGATTAATACCTTTGTCAAAATTTACATCTGATTAGAGTGAATAAGTTTGTGTATAATGAGAACGCATATCACTTAAATGTAATAAATGTATAAAATATATACCCTAAAATACGGCAAAGTACCTATAAAAAAGGAATCTAATTTTAAAAACGTATCCATAATTAGTCCTATCCATATCCATAATTAGTCCTATCCATAATTAGTCCCTTAAAATTCTCTTTTTCGTTAATTAAAGATTATTACTATAAATACTTTAGGTTACCATGACAATATTATCTCATTACCAGGAGGCATCCTCCATAAAAATATGTTGCATCCTCCATTAAACTAAGTTTTACATTTTGGGATTCTTTTGTTCTTTCAATTTCATTCACCACTTTGATATACTTATCATAGGAATATTTTCCTACTGCAATTCATCACCATCAGTATCATTTTAATTAGAGAAAATCATCTTCAAGAAACACGAGGAGTTATTAGGTTTAACAATTATACTTTATATAAATACATAATACACAATGTGCAATACATATATATCATAGTAATTATACAATATATAAATATTAAGTAAAACTTTTAAAATCCAACATAGAATAATTTTATTACAGTGTACCTTTAATTTATGTTATACTATATACACATATATAAGTATATAATATCATGTATAGAATATATAATATATAATATATAATATACTACTATATATCATTAGTAATTGTACACAGAAGCCAAATTAAGTGATAAAAATATACTATAATGGAGTATGAAGAAGGGTATAAGAATTTTGTAGTGGGCTGGAGGAAGGATAGGAGGAAAGATGTTAGGGACATTAGGATATACTCGAATCTTTTAATGGAGAAATTGAGAGAAAATTAATGTAGATAAATACATTTTAGGTGAGAGTAAATCTCAAGAGAGATATATTAGGATAGTTTTAGGTAAGAGAATCTCAAGGGAGAGATTTTAGGAATATGAAAAGTTGTAGATTAAAATAAATTATATTTTATATAATTTTCTAAAAGTAGTTGTAACTTATTTAATTAAGTACTAAATAAGTTGTATTACGCGTAAATTCCTCTTAAATATAGGAGGAGGTGGTAGAAGAAGCTAATTCCTCTTAAATATAGGAGGAGGTCTAATGCATGGGCCAAGTCTGCAACAAAAGGCCTTATTGATCAAGTTCTCAAGCCCAAGCACATCAAGGAAGACACAAAGCTCTTACTTGGAAACGCCTTACATTTCAAAGGTACATGGAAAGATAATTTTATTGAAAGGCTCACTCAGAACAAAGATTTTTACCTACTCAACGGAGACAAGGTTTCAGTTCCTTTCATGACTGGTTGTCATAATTATTTATATGGATCATTTGAAAGTTATCAAGCAGTGAAAATTTCTTATGAAAAAGGAAAAGATGATAAAAAAGACTTCTCCATGTACTTCTTTCTTCCTAATGAAAGGGACGGATTGCCAAGCTTATTGAAGAAAGTGAACTCTGATTCAAACTTCTTTACACAAGATTTCGAGCTATGGAAAGAAACCCTTGATGCATTTTGCATCCCAAAGTTCAAATTCTCATTCACCACAGAAGAAGGGGAAAAAGCAATGCAGGAAATGGGAATGACACTACCTTTCGAGAAGACTTGCAAGGACCTAACAGAGGTTGTGGAAAATAAAAATGTTTCTTTATATGTGTCCATGATAATACAGAAAGCATTTGTAGAAATTGATGAGAAATGTACCGAGGCAGCTGTTGTTACTTTTGAGTCAGAAGATGATTTGGGATGTTGTTTGTATCAAAGTCCTCCAAAAAAATTCGTAGCTGATCAATCCTTCTTGTTCATGATTAGAGAAGAGATTACAAGGTCGGTACTTTTCACTGGAGCAGTGTTAAATCCATTGCTAAATGGATCTGATGATACTACAACTATGGCATGAAATTACCAACATCTTGAGAGCCTTGCTTGTTTGGTTATTTTAGTTTTTTTTAAAATCTATGATGTTATTACATCGATAATGCTTATGACTCTATTTTTAATATTATGAGTATGTCATTTGACATAAGACTTGAGGAAATAAGCCATTTCAATGTCTCTTTTTCTAAAATATTTGCACATATGTTAGCATGAGATTTCTGCCTGCATAGAAGATGCTCTTTTATTGGTGTAGTTATGCTGCAATGTTAAATTTTTCTAGCACCAAAAGATTATCAATTAGATGCTGCTAAACTAAGATTTTAATAAATGAAATTATCAAATGTTTATCCAAATGACACAATTAAAAAAGTATATGGAGCGAAGCAGCAGATTTAGGTGGTAGAGTTTACCCTTCCACTGTTTTTGCAATGTCCAGAGTCTAGACATCCAACTAGTCATGTGAATTTGGTGGCTTTAGCAATAATATGTCCCAACAGCGTGTTGAGAAACTTGTAAAACCTCAGCAATTTGTGGAGACCAATCAACAACAAACTCAAAATTAATTGGCAGTTGTTCATAAGTTCTTACATGGTAGTGAGTTACCGACTTTCAACTATTCTTCTTAGTCTTGTGTTCATAGTGTATTCTTGAACCACAGTGAGATGTTCCTATAACATTTTGCTATTCTATTACCGCAAACCATTATATGGAATCTTTTGTGAATATTTAATCTTTTGAACTTTTGAAGATACAAATAATAGCTTTTACCTCCAGACTACGGTGAGGTTTAAAAGTCAAGAATTCTTGTGGAGACAATCTATCTTATCCAGTGATAAAGAGGTGGTACAATGGGCAGTCTCATGTATGGAAGGCTATCTGTGATATGAAGAATGATATGGAACAAAAAATTTGATAGCATGTGGGAAAAGGCAATACAACTTTCTGGTATGGTAATTGGACTTCCTTAGGTCCTCTCTACAAACATCTACCAAAACGATCTAGGCCAAACAGGCAAACATGATTAAACTAAATAAGATGCGTGACCTCGACCCCGGCCAGTTCCGCATATTTAGTAAGCATCCTAATAAGTTTGTAGGTTTATGGAGAAAGATGAGCCAAGCAAACGCCATAGTAATAGCAGAACTCCTCCGCCAAATGCAGAAGGGGAAGAGAGTAGCCAACATGAAAAGGGTAAGCATAGAACGCACAACCCGGGACGGTGGGTTTGCACCACATCCCGCTCTGCAGGAACCAAATCAACGTGAGCGGGAATGTCGAATTTAACCCTAAGCTCTGTTACTATGGTATTTTCCTAGCTCAACTTTCTCCATGTATCTACAAGCTTATTAGGATGCTTACTAAATATGCGAAACTGGCTGGGGTCGAGGTCACACTCCGGCATCTGGCACAATTTCTTCTTTGTTAGAACCGAAGACGTGGTGGCGAACGCGGATGGCTTTCCCGAGACTTGGAATTACACTCGCAAGCGTTTAACCTTTCTTCGTTAAAATATTCGATTTCCTTGTTTCGATCGTAGATTTTGAACACGGATTCTCTTCTTATGCTGCCAAGACTATGCCCCCTCCTTTGGTCGGCGATATTTCTGATTGGGTTGGTCGAGTTCTCCCTCGCACCGTGGGAATTCGCGAGTGGCCGACCTTTCTCAAGAAGTTTTATCTTGTCAGAAACGTCACTACTCGACTCGCTCATCCAATTTTGAGGGACTAACTGTATAGGTCGAAATCTGTCTCAATACTTAGGATAAAGTAACATCGAGAAAAGAGTCAGCCGAGGTCGACCAAGAAATAGCGAGGCTCGTGGTCGAGATGCAAACGATGGTCGAGGTCGAGCACCGCAGAAAGAGCTGTAACGGCTAGTTTGTTAGAATAGGATATTAAAGAGAATATTCCATTGGATATTCTCTACACTTGTACTATTAGGGTTTGTTGGGGGTATGTCCCATATAAATAAGAAAAAAGATATTGAATAGAGGCATGTTATATTCATTGTGATAAGAGCAGACTTTGCTAAAAGATTCTCTCTCACTCTCTCTCTCTCACTCTCTCTTGTAAAGATACGAAGACTATATTTTTATCAAGATTCTTGCTTATATTATTCCACATTTTTCCATCAGATCCGAGAATATTTTGAATGTTTTAAGATTTGTCTGTCACTCATCATTGTCAGGAGGAACAATCACCTAGTACATTGTTTATTGGGTGAACCACTTCTCTTATTTACTTAAATGCCATTTATTGTTATTTATTGCTAGTTACTTCTCCATTATTACTCATATCTTTTGAAACACTTACTGAATGTTACTATCAATTCTCTGCTAGATCTGTCTAAACATTAGCCATATTTTCGGAACCCACATCTAGAGACATTATCATTAACTAGGTTTAATCTGTTATTACTCAAATATAATCGTTTTAACCAGAAGTTGCACTTTTTGGTCAAACAATTTTTCAGGTTCCACCAGGTATTAGGGAGCATATTTTGAATATGGGAGTGGAGTCGAATGAGGCGGATGACTATCCAATATGGACAACTTCCTCTGGGGTTTTCTCAGTTGGCACAAGAAAGGATTCACTAAGGCACATTCTAGGGAACTGTATCGGTAAAATACGACTATGACACATGGCTAGTAGGATGGATGGCACGTGACAAGTATTACTCAGTCAGACGTCTTGCATCCTTAGTCCCTTGAGCCGAAGGCCCGGAATACATACGATGTCTCTAGAGTTGTATAACTTGTTTCAGATAAGGAAATCCTAGGAATCAACATATCGGGAGGCCACAAATGTCCGGATAGGTACTCACTTGGCGATATAGGGATCCGAGATATGCGGGATTTACCATACTTGAGCCCGTCAGTTACGCCTCATGAAAACGTAACAGGCGAGATTCGCGTCTACTGCAAATAGTGCCAATAATGGCTAGGCAAGAAATTAGGAGAACAATTGTGTAAACATTAGAGTATAAATACCCCTCTTTCCTCATTTGTACTTATTCTTATTCACGCATTATTACTATTATTATGGAATTAGTACTGCTCTTCTTTAACCACGAGAAGCTACTAGATCAATAAAAGGATCAACTATAAGAAGCTCTTTCTTTCTTTTTTAATACTTTCACATTGTTCTTGTCCATATTGTTTTTATTTACAATTATCAGCTTCACTTATCAGTCTTCTCTTAACAAAGATCAACTTAATTGGATTGAATTAATTATTTGAGGCCTAATTTATTAATTTAATTGATTTAGTCTATTAGTCATAATTTAAGTTAAACAGTTTGGTGCTTATCGTGGGGTCCATGTAATTATGCGTTCAATTAAAAATGCATTGTTCTACCACTTCCTTAATTCTCTTTTGATTCTAACATATTAATTGTTATTTGGAGGAATACATCTGGAGTCACTAACCAGTCAATTGATCCATTTCAACAAAAGGATTAAGCTTTACCAACAGGAGAAAGTTTGGGTGACTAGAGCCTCAGAAATTTACCGTGCCCGTCAAGGCATAATCCTCCGAGAGGTCTTCCAGCAGGGGAAGAGTGCAACCCCGATTAGAAGAAATAATTAGAAGTTTCATAACCCAATAACATGTATGGAACAATCAGATCAGAGAGGTGATGATGACCTTAGCTAGCAACGCCAATGCTGAAACACCAGCAGTTCATCCACCAAGATTAGAACCAGTTGTTGAAATCCTAAATTTCGTGCCCCGAATCTGGTATGGAGGGAATGCCCGGAGATTCGGGAGTAGGAGGTTCTGGTACCACCGGTAACACAAATTTACAAAATTCTATTATGACCTTGTAGGAAATTTATTGAAGCAGATCAAGAACCAAAACAAGTGTATCGACTAAATCCCGAGATTTCCACCTTTTGTCAAAGTAATTGATATGAACAAATACTCCCATCAATCTTGGAAATCGAGCTCTGCCTCACTGTGAATACCAAAGAAGTTTAATGGAAATAACCTAACAACGCCGAGATCGAACTAGTACTAGTGAAAAGGTCTGGAGAGATGATCACGAAATGAGTGTTAACATGGTATTCCCTTCTACCCGAAAATTCAATTGGTTCATCGTTAAGCTTGCAGATGCTTTCACTAAGAAGAATACGGGAGCTAAAAGGTAGAAAAACGGATGGAAGACAATTTCAAGATCCAATGGGGGAAGTACGGAGTTGCTTAGATAGTTCATAGACTGGTTCAGAGGAAAAGGATGTTACTACCTCCCATTTCGGATAATTAGGTTGTGATAGCCTTTGCAAAAAATTGAATGAGAGAAGCTAGAAAGCCACAATTATCAGCAGTGTACAAAGGTTTTGGAATGAGATTTTGTTTGATATGGGATTTAATACAAGTACCGAGTTAGTTTGGAATAGTCACTGTGATTGGGAATGGCGCTGTGAGCATATGAGTTTTGTTGCATGTATTGTTCCTAAAATCATTTAATTAAGTCTATTTACTTATTTTAAATTTTATAGAATTTTAGGGATGTTTATTTACTTGTTTTGCATAATAATTGCATTTCCGCATTTCAATTGCATTTAGTCACATTTAGTAACATCATAAATCGTGAAAATCATAAAGAAATATGTTTGTTGCATTTTAGGATTTTATTTTGCATAATTAGGTGTCTTATTAGAGTAATTAATTATAAAAGAATTAGATAAATAGGCTACTGACGCAAAAAAGAGATTTAATTTGAAATTTAAAATGTGGCTAAATATGTAAAGGAAAAGTGTAGGAAGTTAGGCCTTTGTTTTGTTAAAACCAACTGGGCCAGTTTCACTTTGGCCTAGTCTTACGAATCAGCTTAGCCCAATTGTATTGACCTAGTCCAAACCCCATTTGCAAGACCCTCCAAACGATGTAGTTAGATAATGAAATTACGTCATTTTACCGAAAATACCTTTTTTTAAAAACACCTGAACCAAATGACTTAATCTTTCAATTCTGCCTCGTTCTCTTTCTCTCCTGGCCGGAAATCGCTTCCGCCACTCATCACCCTCAAACCACCACTTCTCCACCTTTGACCACCGTTAACCACCGGTCGAAAATCGTCTCCACCGATCGGAGTTCATAAAATCACTTCAAACCACCATTTTTCTTCTCCCCTCTTTTTCTGTTCTACACTATACTACTGGGATCGAACTCCGATTGTCACTCCTTCCTTAAAAAATCAAACCTCCAAAATCAAAACCCTAATCCCTCTGCCGCTTTTCTATTCCGGCCAAACCAAGACCTATATAACTCCGAGATTCAAACTAATTGATAGATCTTCCCAAGATCTATCAAATGATGTGAGTCTCAGGTCATCTCTCAGCCTCCAGTGACCGATCAACTCAGTGTTGACCGGCCAAACTCACTCAAACACCATGCAGATCGTCTTGACCATCATCGTCTAACTCCCAAGATCCCTTACTCCCAAGAAGATCCGCTAGGATGTAATAAGTGGTGATTTTACCACGTAATCTAGTTTCTTTGCTTTGGTTTTTGTATCCTTTATTTATAAAATAAGGTTGTTTATGATATGTATTGCTATTATTTCAGGTACAATGGGTCATGAAGATAATAGAGATCAAACAAAGTTAAATTGAGCAAAAAGAAAGAGTTGAAAGGAAGAAAATCGGAGAAAGCCCCCAGATATCACAAATGCGAACTGGGCTTCATAATTGCGAAGTCAACATACCAGTCAATGGTCGTAAATGCGAACCACTTGACCACATTTGCAAAGTCTAGAGACGAATGCAGAAGTCGCAAATGCAAAGATAGGATCTGAAAAGCAAAGTCAACCAACAGTTAATGTTCGCAAATGCGAATTCCTATACCGCAATTGTGATGGTCAGTGAAGAAGTCAGATATCAAAAATGCAGACGTTTGTGTCGCAATTGTGATGGTCAACAGTAAAGTCCAGGTTCACAAATGCGAACCTTTATTCACAAATACGAACAACGGGCTTCTGACCTAGGCAGATTTGTCATTTTATATTTTCTTGATCCCAAACTCACAAATACTTGACCTAGTCCACTTTAAAATATATCTTTGGAACTTTGGACAGAAAATACAAGCTTAGGAGATAGGGTTTATTGCACTACAATTGGGGATTGAAGATATGAATAAGAAAATTCTTACTCTTTTTGTAACGACCCGATCAGTCGTTTTGAGTATTACACTTCGTTTGGTAGTTTGAGGTCTTGAGTAGCTTAATATGGTACATTATGACTTACGGGTATTGTCGGTTTTGGTTTTTGAGTGGTTCGAAATTGATTCGGGAGAATGATTCATAGATAGGAAGCTTTAAGTTGGAAGAATTGATCAAGTTTGACTTTTGAGTATTTGACCTCGGATTGGAGTTTTGATAGTTACGGTAGGTCCGAATTGTGATTTGGGATTTGAAGGTTTGAAAAGCTCATAGGTTTGTTCGGGAGTTGACTTCAATATTATTGAGTTCGGATTATTGTTTTGGGAGTTGGAATAAGTTCGTTATGTCATTTGAAACTTGTGTGCGAAATTTGAGGTGATTTTGAGTTGTTTAGCCGTGTTCGGCGTAAGTTTGGAATTTAAAAATAGTTCATTAAGTTTGAATTGAGGTGCGATTCATGTTTTTGATATTGTTATGTGATATTTAAGGCCTCGAGCATGTCCATATTATGTTTTGGGACTTATTGTTATGTTCAGACGGGGTCCCGAGGGGCTCGGGTGAGTTTTGGATAGGTTTGAGTTGTGTTGCGCTCGTTTTTTATGTTTCGACGTCGTTTCTTCAAGAATAAATGATACCACATTAAGAAAATGATCTCCAAATAATATTTTGATTGAAGCATTAGATCTGTATTGTAATTATGGAGCCATATAAAAAAGAATCATCTAATTTAGATATCATATGAGGGAGTTATGCACATTTTAGTGTCGGAGAAGAAATCTGGTGCTGGTGCTTTGCAGATACGAAGCTGGGTCCACATCGGCAAACCCGCCGGTGCGAAAACTGGTCCGCAAAAACGAAAATCCCTGTGTATAAAAAAATCACACTGCGTTCTTTTGGTATTTTAAGCATATCTTGAGTTCTGGAGCTCCGATTGAGGTGCTTTTTGCGGCGTTCTTCTCATATTTTCATGGGAGTCGGTATATAACCTCAATTTGTGTATTTTAACATGATTACAGTAGTTAATTTGTTAATTAATCCATATTTTGATTGAAGAATTGGTGATTTTTATATAAAACTTTTTTAAAGTGAATAATTGAGTTTTGAACATCGATCGGAGTCGGAATTGGATGAAATTAGTATGGTTGGACTCGTATTCGGATGGCTTGTCACAATATTTGAGTTTTGTGGGGTCCCGAGGTGCGGGCCTGAGTTGACTTTTTTGTTGACTTTGAGTATTTGATTAAAGATTCGACCTTTATCGCTTGAGTTTGTTTCCCATGGCATTATTTGATATTTGAGTTGCTTTTGGCTAGTTTAGAGCCATTCGGAGGTTGATTCGTGCGGGATGACATTTCTAAAGTATTGTTTGGCTTGTTCGGTATTTGATTTGGCTTGTTCGAGATAAGTAATATATCTAAACTTGGATTTGAGGATAACTAACCCTGGGAATTATGTTATATGAGATGTGTTGGGATGACGCACATGCTAGGTGACGGCCATGCATGCGTGCAGCGAGATGTTCATGATTTGAGTGGACTTTAGACTATTACCGAACTTATTTTACTATCATGCTTTATTATATCCGTGTTTTCTTTACTCACTTAATTATTTGAGCTATGATTCATGCTAGAAATCATGTTTATGCTATGTGCTTATTTGGTTAAAACGTAATGGGGCTATTCTTGTTGTTTTGAGTTGTATGTTGTAACTGCGGTTATTTACTCAGTCATGATTCTTCATTTGCATGTCATGTCTCAGTCTGTGTACATTAATTATTTACTACATCATACGTGTTTTTTCCTTCCACATGTGATACAGTTTGAACTGATTTCTATGAGATTGTGAGCCCTTGAGATTTGAGAGGTTGTTGACTGATGTGGGCCACAAATCCGACTTGTGAGTGTTATATGGATCAGGTTGCATGCTACAACAGGCCTTATTGGCTATTGAGTGATATATGGATCTGGTTGTATGCCTTAATAGGCCTTATTAGCTATTGAGTGATATATGGATCGGGTTGCATGCCGCAACATACCTTATTGGCTGTTGATTATTATTTGGATCGGGTTGCACGCCGCACAAGCCATATTGGCTTTTGATTAGCGCTTGGGCAGGATTCATCCCTAAGGAGTCTGACATGCCAGCAGTGAGCGCAGGCACTGTGGTATGTACACTTGCTTTGGTAAGGGTTTTTTAGCTAGGTATTGGTCCAGTGCTGAGTGATTGTGTGTGTGATGGTGGGGGGCATTTGAGCCAGGCACCTTGAGTGTGTTGAGAGTGAGTGTACCTGATGATTTCACTAGGATATTATTGACTTGACATGTATATTTGACATGTAGGCATTGAAATATATTTTTCTCATGCTAGACGGTAATATGACATTTGATGACTTGACATGTATATTGATATGTAGGCATAGAGACATAATTTTTCATCATGCTATTGGTAAATGAAAATTATTATCTGATGTTGGGAAATTGGAGCAACACAGTTCTTTTGATAAACTCATTTTAGTTGATTTTCAGTGGTAAGATTTGGATTTTGACTCTTATACTTGAAAAACATGTCTACTTTCCCGTAATTGTAAACGAGCTGAACATAATATCTCTTGAGTTATTTACCTTGATGTCCTCATTATATTATTATGAGTTATTATTGGCTATTGATGTTGGGCACTGACTTTCTTCCGAGCTCATCACTGCTTTTAACCTGAGGTTAGGTTTGTTACTTATTGAGTACATGGGGTCGGTTGTACTTATACTATACTTCTGCACCTTGCGTGTAGATTTTGGATGTTGATATTGCTATGTATGGCGGAAGCCGGAATTAAAGATGTACCTACTTTCTAGATATATATATACCACTTGTCCTTGGTAGTTTTAGATTTTAAATTCTGTTTATGTATATTCCAAGTAAATATTGTATTTATTTTTATACCAGCTTTGTAAATCTACGTCTTAGTGGCTCATGACTTGTACTACCAATTCATGGGAGTTTGTGTAGAAGTTCAGTTATTTTAATCATTGACTCTTATTATTCTCATTTGGGTTGTATTGAATGTTATTTGGCTTACCTAGCGGGCCTGGTTAGGTGTCATCATGGCTAGTTGAATTTTGGGTCATGACAACATGGTATCAGAGATCTAGGTTCATAGGTTCTACAAGTCATGAGCAAGTGTCTAGTAGAGTCTTGAGGATCGGTATGATGACGTCCATACTTATCTTCGAGGGGCTACAGGGCATATAGAAATATTTCCCATTTTTCTTTCCTTATCGTGCGGCATTGATTCAGCTTAAAGCGTATCTCTTGAATTCCTTCCACTCACTCGTATGTTATGTGAGTGCTCGGTATCAGCTACGCTTCGACGAGTTGTGTTTTTTATGGATGAGGTGTGAGATGTGTTATCTGTATTTTGTTTTTGGGCCAGTCTTGAGGACTTAAGGTCAGGTTTAGACCACAGCTTGGGCTTGATAGTTTCAGTTGTATAAGTATATGCTTTTGGACTTATATGTACTGTAGTATCCCTAGGAGTGAGGTTTATGGCTCGGTGAGCGGTTGGATGGCTATATGATGAATATTATATGATTGAGGACTATGCTTAGATGATTTGGATGGGACGAGAAGAGTTTGCTTTAGAGGTGAAAAGGATTATGGGTGTTTGATTTCTGTCTTGATGTGTTGTACAGTCTCAAGTTATGAGTGTGTTGAGGGATCTATCAGTTGCTCATTTGTGGAGTGAAGTAGATTCTTATGTCTTGTTGACAGGTTTAGGTTCGGGAGGATTTAGCGATTGCATAGTGGTTGCGACAGTGATGAGGGTCATGGAGGGATGCTAGTTTGAGGCTAAGCAGGTGGGTTATCACCTGAAGGGTAGTCTACAGATATGTGGTTCTTATGATGTTTTGTTTAGAGTTTCTTTCTACCAGTGGGTTATATGTGTTGCAATTTGAGTTTAGATCGCTTGAGGAAGTTGGCTTGACTGTCATAAGGATGAATATGGGTTTAGCAGATGATTTGAGGTATTTTATGATTAGTGCTACATGAATTCATTAAGGATTTGGCTGAATTACAATGCGGGATTATGACAGTTAGGGAATAAAGGTATTGTGGGTTATCGGATGATGTGTTTTATGATTTTGAGCCAAGTGAGGGAGTCTACTATCGACGATCAAGTTGCGTGATTATGTGCTACATTAGTTTCGGCCTGAGGCATGTTGTGGATCAGTTATGACTTGAATAGGTTGGTTTTGAGGATGACTTGAGTAAGAAATATTTTGGATGCATGATGTATTACACTTTATGGATATATAGAAATCTTGAAATGATTTGGGTTTTCTATTCGTGATGGATGTAATATGCAAAGAAAAGGGAGTCGCTCAGTTATGTTAAGTTGGGGTTACTTCTTTGGGGTGTTTATGTGCTAATGTAGCACAGGTCGTTCGGCCCATTCGGGCCGTACATTTGAGATTAGAATATGGTGGATGACTCTCGAGAAGGTTTAATGGGTTCAAATTTCATATGTGGCATTTGAGGAATTTCTGAATTTGTAAATGGCTAAGATCTGAGTTTACATTGGATGGTGTCGAGACTCGCGATATTTCTGTGTCATTATGGATTCTATATTTCAGAATTAGAGAGGTTAAGGAAACAGTGTCAGATTCACATAAGGTCTCTTCAGAGTGGGTATCTCGAATGTAGTATTTTTGGGTACCTAAGAGGGTATACAGTGGCTTATGGGCTTTAGGACGATGAGGTTTCATGCTAGGATCTCTTGTAGCGAGCTTTGGGTTAAGGATTGTATTGTACTGCAAGGAGAAGTGTTAACTTGAAGTCAATTCGGAAGGAACTCAGAGAAATAGGACAGCTTGGTGGTAGATTGGATCAGCATGGTAACGGATATGATCGGTTCTTTTGGATCTTATGATGTGATGAGACCTTACCGGTGTTTTATGGCAATACTCTTGGGTTTGGTGACCTACATGACTTGGTTGAGTTAGAGGTATGAGTTCTGATGGCTTGGTGTTGTGCTAATGGGTTTCGAAGAGTTCTCGATGATTTTGACCACGGCTTGGGGTAGATGCTTTCTACAGGAATGAGGGTTGTGTTGGGCGTAGTGATCTTCTCCTGGATGGGGTCAGGTGGAAAGTTCTTGGCTGATGGAATATGTATTATGCTGGTGATTTAGAGACGATAATGGGATTCTCGTGTTTTCATATGATGGCATGATAGATGCGGCGCGACGTGCGGGATTGAGATTTACATGTATAAGACTGCAGTTCAATTTTGAAGGTAAGGTCATGAGTTTTCCACAGCACAGACGATTTCAGATGCTTAGAAAATGCTGGTACTATTTGGTATCACCTGAGATGAGTGTGCATTTTAGAAAGGCGCATTGTGTTTTGACTTGCGAATGCTTGACTGGTATTATGGCAATCGCCTGATTGATCGACTGCTAATGTTCAAATTTTGCTATGTAGTATAGAAGAATTATGAAAGTATTGGTCGAGTCGGGATCGGATAAGGAGATTTTTGTATTCTTGAGATTTAGAGACTGAGAGTCTTAGAGGTAGACTATTCCTTGGTTTTAGGCTGTGAAGATATGGCCAGAGTTAGACAGTTGAAGGTATGTGATGTGAATAGATTTTAGTAGATCTTTGGCAAGGTTATCTACTCATTTCGGGAGGATCAGGATCGATTTGGAGGCCACTGGCAAGCCTAATGAGAATGTGTATTCAACATCGGGTCGGATTTGTTTGCTCAGCACAACTATTGTTAAATGGTGTGTCATCGGTTAGAGTTGATCTTATTCGTGTCTGATTTGTTCTATGAGTTACTCTTCTATGCTACGATGGGTTGTGAGACTGTTGACTATTTACACATGATACTATTTTGTTTGGGCCTTGTAGTGGAATTCGAGCAAGATGGCTATTGGGTTGTTGAATGGTTCATTGCGCCTTGGTTATGGTCTTCATATTTGTGGTATAGTGTGCTATCTAATTCTTCATGGTTATGGTCATGCACTTCGCGTGCTTGCTGTTGTATTACACGTGTTAGGTGAGTATGAGATTTGGGCAATAGGTAATCCATGTGGACCAGTGTTTGGATTGAGTCACACATCGCAGCGGAGTTATGTTGGGGTAAGATCCTTGTGATTATTTCGTGTGTTTTGTTTCTCCTCTGTGAGTTGGGTTCATAGCACTGCGCTTTGTGGTGATGTCTGTTAAGATTGCGGGACGGTTCTCTTATTTGATTCTTCTTTCATCATTGGCTACATTGAGTTGTCGTTTGTTGGGTGCACGGATTGCATAGTATGTAGATCCTGATGGTATTGGTGTGGCATGTCGGTCGAGCAGCTTGTACTAGACGAGATAAGATTATTGGTCCTGGAATGAGTGCTATCGGATTTGATTAAGGTATGTTTGGAAGAATAATATTAGAAGTCAGTTTATAATCTGGGCAATGTTTCTTGGCAGGCGAGAGAGATCCACGACTTATTGATATGATGTGTGGTTATGAGTTTCTACGTGTTTCTTTCATCATCGGGAATGTACGAAGGTTTAGAATAAGGTTTTATTTGATATGAAGTTTGTTACTGGTGTCAGGTTTTCTATTGAGCAGCTATTGTGGTCGGAAGTTCTTGCTATGAGTATCTAAGTTATGTTGAGTATCATGTAATTATATCACGGGTTATTGTTATGGCTTGATAGAGCTCGTTCAGACATTGCACAGTGTATAAATATGAGAATCGGGTCTTGTAATTGATTCCGAATATTAGAGATTTGATTCTAAGGTTTATAGGTTAAGGCTGAAGTAATGATCTTCAGTTAGGTTGTGTTGTCATGCTTATATGGATTGGGGTGACGTGGGATCACCCATGAGTATGTGCATGGTGAGTTTATACAATGGTCTGATGGCTTTGGAACGACTCTTGGCACGTTCGAGGACGAACGTATGTTTAAGAGGGGGAGAATGTAATGACCCGGCCGATCATTTTTAGCATTGCACTTTGTTCGGTGATTTAAGATTTTGAGTAGCTTCATATGGTATATTATGACTTGCAGGTATAATCGGTTTTCGTTTTCGAGTGGTTCGGCTTCGATTCGGGAGAATGATTCATAGATAGGAAGCTTTAAGTTGGAAGAGTTGACCAAATTTGACTTTTGTGTATTTGACCTCGGATCGGAGTTTTGATGGCTACAATAGGTCTGAATTGTGATTTTGGACTTGGGCATATGCCCGGATTTGCATTTGGATGTTTCTAGAAGGTTTTGGCTATAATTAGCTAAAGTTGGCAATTTTAAGGTTTGGAAAGTATTTTAAGGTTTGAAAAGTTCATAAGTTTGACCGGGAGTTGACTTCGATGTTATCAAGTTCGGATTGTTATTCCGGGAGTTGGAATAGGTTCGTTATGTCATTTGAAACTTGTGTGTGAAAATTGAGGTGATTTTGAGTTGTTTAGACGTGTTCGGCATAAGTTTGGAATTTGAAAATAGTTCATTAAGCTTGACTTGATGTGCGATTTGTAGTTTCGATGTTCTTATGTGGATTTAAGGCCCTCGAGCAGGTCCATGAAGTCCATCAATAGTATAATAGCTTTTTCAATCAATCTTTTTTTATTATTTTGGGACTTATTGTTATGTTCGGACGGGGTCCCGAGGAGCCCGAGTGAGTTTCAGATAGGTTTGGGTTGTATTACATTTTTTATGTTTCGACATCGTTTCTTCAAGCATAAATGGTACCACATTAATAAAATGAGCTCTAAATTTTATTTTTTTGAAGCATTAGATCCGTATCGTAATTACGGAGCCATAACAAAAAGAATTGTCGAATTTGAACATCGTAATAGGGAGTTATGCTCATTTTAGTGTCAGAGAAGAAAGTTGGTACTCATGTTTCGCAGAAACGAAGCTGGGTCCGCATGTGCGAAAACATATAGATGAAATGGCTCATGTTGATAAAACTTCATTTGCTCCACTCCCTTCATTTTCCCAACCCCCCGCATGTTATAATATTAATTTCGAAGAACAACTAGATCATGAAACTTTACAAAGATAATTTGGCAATGATATTTTTATTGAGGACAAAGAAATAGATGAAACACTCACTAGTCCAGCAACACAAGTTTCAACTCAGTTTCAATCTCGGTTTGGAGCTTTGCCCCCTGTATCTCCTGTAAGGGGTAAGACTATGGTTGAACGTTCCAAAACTTCACTTATATGGAATTTTTTTGAACATGATATAATTGCTTTAGTTGCTATCTGTGTAAAATGTAAAGAACAATTTGCACATGGAAAATCAGGTCGGACATGGGGTTTAATCAGGCACTTACTTGAGCATCACAAACCTTTATGGATACAAACTCAAATAGATACCGATAAAATACCGGATCCTAGCAGCGGTACTGGCGCTCCTAGTGGATATGGCGGGGGTTCTCCAATAACAGCTTTACCCTACTTCTGGTACTATACTACGTCCTTATAATAAAGATAGAGATCGTGAAAATTTAGCAAAAATGGTCGTTGTCTGTGGCTTATAGTTTACTTTTTCTTCTCACCCTGCTTTTGTGTATTATATATAAGAAACTTATAATCATGCTTTTCAAGGTTTTCCTAAGACCACAGTTAGAAATAATGTTTTTAAATTTCAAACTGAATATCTTCGGTATATTTGTTTTGTATTTTTTTCACTTAGACCGTAAAGTGTCTATCACATCTGATATAGATCATAGTCCTAAGGGTAATGATTATTTAACTTTTACATGTCATTGAGCTGATCATCACTGAACATGCAAAAAGATATTATCGGTTATAAATTTATTGATTCAAAATACACTGGAGCATATATTGCAACTATTGTTCTTTAAATACTTTAATTTTGTGGGCTCATTGATAAAGTTTTAATTATTACATTAGATAATGCTTCTGGTAACATCACTACAGCAAATAACTTAAGATCTAGAATTTGCCCAATTAATCCCGTCCCCAAAAACTTGCCCTTTAAATGTATTTTCGCTCTCTATCTCTCTCTCTCTCTCTCTCTCTCTCTCTCTCTCTCTCTCTCTCTCTCTCTCTCTCTCTCTCTTCCTCCCTTTTCCCCTTAATTTATTTTTTTTAAAATCTGTTTTGCAGCAGTGGTTCTCCGCGCCGCCGCCGCCGTGGTTCAGTCGACTTCTCCGGTATTTTTTCCGTCGATGTAAGTACTTCGTTGACATATACACTTATTTTCATTGTTAAATTTGCAGTAATTTTTTATATATAAACATCCTAACTAGTTGAAGTAGGTATGGTTGAAATTTTAGTGATTTTAGTTTTTTAATGATACATAATACAAAACAAAAAGAGAGAAGAATATGTTGAATTAGGTATGGTTAAAATTTTGGGTTAAACAAGAATATGTTAAGAAATCCTAAATCTAATTTTGAATCTATTAAGAATATATTGAATTAGTGTTTGATTAACTTAATTAGTTTTGAAATAAAAAAGGTGACATGTTGGCATAAAGTAATTGAGAAAACAACGATAGGAAAGAAGGAAAACGAACTTTCACTTTCACTCCCAACGGTAATTATATTAACTAGTTATCGTTTAAAGCTTTGGTGTGAAGTTTGTTACACTAGGTTCATTGTTGCTTGTTAGTTTTATTATTAGAATGATATAAAATTTAATTTTTTTTCAATTTCAACATTAAGATTAATTTGTAAATTTGAGAAATCATTAGTTAATTTGGATTATATGAACATTTAAGAAGCTATTCAAATTTAATTATTATAGTTAAAGACTTATATTATTTAGAATAGGGATTAAATAATATACCATGTCGACTTCATTGCCATCTACCATATTCACTATCCCCCTCCATCTAATAATTCAGTTCAGTATTATTCTATGCCTGCCAAAGGAAGTCAAAGTAATATTGTTTTTAACTTTGTACCCACACCTTCTATACCATCTTCTTCACCGGACTTTCATGGTAGTCAGCATGGTGGCTCACCAGCTGCTGCACCCCCGAGCTTTTATAGTAGTCAGCATACTGGCACACCAGTTGCTGCACCCCCGAGCTTTCATGGTAGTCAGCATGGTGGCTCACCAGCTGCTGCATCCCCGAGATTTTATGGTAGTCAGTATGATGGTTCGTCTTTTGTTGCTCCATCACCTTCCACTCCATCATCATCATCATCCATTACCAGCATATCTAGGTTGGATATTAGACGCTCTCGCCCAGCTACATCTAGTGCTGCATCTACACCATCTAGTAGACGCAGGCAGAATCTTGGAAGGGATGTACAATTTGATAGTTATAATCGATTGATAATCGTCCCCTGCGAGGATGGGTAAGAAGGTTCTTATACTATTTTTTAAGTTTTGAATGTACTTTTAGATATGTTAACATTAAGGAATATTTATTTATAATTAAAACTTTTGAAACTTTAAGATGTTTATTAATTATATATATATATTAACTTTAATGCAGGTTTTTGCCATCCTTTCAGTCTACACATTTGGTTGTGGATTTTATGAAGCCATTGTATCATGAGCCGTGGAATTCTTAGAGATAAATACCGTACAGCATCAGAGAGCAAATGTGGAATCAATTTAGGGTAAAAATTGATTATATTTATTTAATAATTATCGTCTTCATCTAATGTTACTTTTTTATACTGCAGACAAAGTGTACATGGCATCCTCAGCATCAAAATAAAATAAATAATATTTTCGATAAGAAGGTTGCTAAGCGGATTAAAGATACTCTGTTCGCTGCTCGGAATGCTGGTAAAATGCCTGAGTGGTTAAGAGAAGATGTTTGGGATAAACTTCTTGATAAATGGAGTTTCGAAGAATGGAAGAAGAAGAAGAGTGAACAAGCAAAGGCAACCCGTGCCTCCAGTAAAGGTGGCTCGTTGCATACAGGAGGTTCGATTAGTTTTGCGGTCCATAAACTAAGATTGGTAATTACTTATAAAATCTTTTTTAGTTTTACATATAGAATTTTACGATTGTAATGTCTAACTCATACTTTTTTTTATGAAGAAAAAGGAAAGAGGGCGAGATATGAGTCATGCTGAGGTATTTGAGGAGACGCATAAGAAAAAGAAGAAGGATGGTACAAGAGAACACTGGGTGGAGACGCGTGCGTCAGACACATATGTAAAATACTAACTTCATAATTATTTATGGTTTATTAATATTAGTTTGTTTATATAATAGTTATGTTTTCATTTCAGGAAGATTATCTTAAAAGGGTGGAAGAATGGTAACAAACTCAACCTCCTTCAACCCAACCAACACCTGATGATATGGCTTCATTGTGGACAGAGGCAGCGGGTGGAGTAAACAAAGGCAGAATCTACGGACTTGGAGTACGTCGACCTACAGGTCATCCAAACCAACTCTTAGCCAATTCTTCTTCTTCTCAAAATCAAGAACATATAGAAGATATGAGAAAAGAAATTCGTGATTTGAAGCAATAGTTAGACTCCCAATTCGGAACATTTGTTAAGATGCGGAAATTTATGAGAAAATATGGGCATGATCTATCTGATGATGAGGATGAACAAACTAAAGCTGATGTGTAGCAGTTTAGGTATAGTATTTTGATTGATTGGTAAACTTGATTGTGAGAGACAACTTTATGTTTTGTTTTAAAACTTGAATATGAGCTGCTATTTGGATGTTTTATGCCCAAAATTATTAGGTTTAATGGATTTGTTGGTTTAGATTGTGTTAATGGTTGGTATTGTTGGTTTAGATGTTATATTTGTTGATTGGTTGTTGGCGTTATTGTATTGTAATAGTTTGACAGGTGGTGTAGCTCAAAATTAAGCAGAATTCTGCCTAGTTTTACAGAAAATTTCGACTGATTTCCAACGGAAACAGTCGGACAGCTGCCCAGATTTTTTAAAAAATACCTAATTTCAGACCGAATCGGTCGTAAATTAAAAAAATAAATTAATATTTAACAGTTTTCGACGGATTCCATCGAAAATTAAATAAATTTTATTTTTTAATTAAAATTTTTATATTTTAATTATTTAATTTTAAATAAATATTTATTTTTATTTATATTATTACGACTGATTCGGTCGGTAAAATTATGACCACTTTAGTCGGAAGTTTGAAAATATTTGGTCGTCTGACCTTTTTGAACGTTCCAACTACTTTGGTCAGAAATCACCGATGGATTCGGTCAGAAATTATTTTCCGATCAACTATTTTTCGACCGACCAATTTTGGTCGGAAAGTAGTCAAAAATTTGTGATTTCCGACCGTTTTGGCAGTCGGAATTCTGTCATTTTTTAGTAGTATTTTTATTGTGCTACAAAATAATCTTCTGGTATATATTATCCTACTATTACACAAATATTATGGTATATTTATGGAATTTCTGTTATACTTGGCAAGTATAAAAAAGATTTAGAATATGCACTGGCCGTTAATGAAATGATTGCAAAATTTTAAAAATATTTTTTTTTATTCCCCAAGTTTATTTAATTTCTGTTATATTTAATCCATCTTTAAAATTAAGAGGTTCAAAGGGGCTTGTTCGTAAATTTATAGGAATTTAGAAATTCAAGAAAATAAAAAGCCATCTCTCGAAGACTGCCAAGCTAACATATATATATATATACTAGATTATTAATGTTTGATAGTTATAAATCTATGGCAACTTCAGATAGTGTAAATGCTAGATTTCACTGGGAGCAATGGCGACACATGGAACTCATGGAACATCAAGCAACATTGTCAATTCCACAATAATGTCCCATGGATATTATAGATCAGTTAAAACGAAGATATATAAGAGTTTACAAATATTAATATGCTAATTTGTAAATAGCTACTAAGATGTCTAGTTCAAACAGAACCCTTCCTAGAAGGTGGCTGTGTAGATTAGGTGCTCTTCAAAAGACTTGTATTTGTGTGTGAAATTTGAAATTTCTATTAATAAAATCAAAGGCTTTAGCCTTGGATTTTTTTTATGAACTGTCTTACTTAGTTACTTTATAGCTTGAGATTATATTAAATAAATTACAAATCTATTATAATTACCAAAATATTTCGCTACAAGTCTTTTATTTTAATATTTTATAATTCTTTACTTAGTTTTTTTTTTATAATTTAGCATGTTTTAAGTTTATTAAAAAAAGTCAAAAACTAGTCATTGCAAACTTTAAAAATTTAGTCATTGTCAACTTTAAAAAAATAACGGTTGCTATCTATAAAACAATAGTCGTTGCCAACTTTAATATTTAAATATTTAAATTTGAAAAAAAATCAAAAAGGCCCACTTAGGGCCCACGTCCCGTCCGGCCTTCCCGTCCCATTTGTTAGTGGGATTGGACGGGCCTACCGGGTCATCCCGTTCATCCTGTCCCGTTTAAGGCTCGTCCCCTCATCGTCCCGATAAAATTTCGTCCCGTCCCGTCCCGTCCTATTGGCCAGCTATACTCCTAACTGCCTTCTTGCAATACTAACCTACTTGAGTTACAATTAGCTATGGCTAACTATACATTTGGCTATCTGATAAACAATGTAACAAAATGTGTAGTAATCTCACAGCAAATAGCATTAAGACACAAAACAAATTGATTGTGACAAATATTCGGGAATTACTTTGGATGGATCTTATAAGTACTATTTTAAATGTATGACAGGTTTTGAAAGTAAACCTTGATTTTTTTCGACCAAAAGAGGAATTCTATTATGGAGAGAAAGAGAAGGCAACGGAGACAATTAGATTACGCAGACTAAATTATCTCGAGATTATAGTTCTGGGATTATAATTCCTAAACTAATATAATATGAAGTTTGATGTGATAAGTTGAGATTAAATGGGATATCCAGAATTAAGCATGAGATTAAATTTATACTATGTTTGGTTGACGGTATACATGATAAATTTATACCGTCAACTAAATACAGTATAAATTTAATCTCACATTTTATCTCACGTTATTCCACCTTATCTCGCATGCCAAACGACCCCTTACCATATATAGCAATATAAGGAATGTTCAACCATAACACAGAAGATAATATTTTCAAATTTTCATAATAAAGAAATATCAGGGAGGTTAAAAAATATCATGTATTTTGGGTAACCAAAAGTTACCATATATATATACTTGGGAATTCTTGTAACCAAAGGATACAAGTTATTAGCAAACAATGAATTTTTAAGTCCAACCCAATATATAATAAATTAACAAATAGCAAAGAAAAAAAAAGGGTTTCAAGATCCAATTCTGTATATAATACAGCTACTAATAACTAAGACGTGCAGAAATAAAAACATGGAAAAGATGGAGAAACAGAAAGAACAGAAGAAGGATTTCTGTGCACAAGTTACTGCTGAGCTTCTGCCGAAGGAGATCCAAATGCTCAGAACATTGTGCTGTCTCCATTCTGTTACACCGCTGTACTGAACATGACGGTGGCTGGAGCAACGGGACCTACTTTAAAACAGATGCTTGAATATCATGCAGTTGAGAATATCGACGATCTGAATACCAAGTTCTTAGAAATGGCGGCTATAGCGACGAGCAATTAGAAGAAGAGGGATGGGGGTCCTGATCTGTGCTTCCTTAGTGCACTTTGGGTAGATGAAAAACTTCGTCTCAAAAAGTCTTATCAAGAACTAGTCAAGAATGTCTACAAGACAACCGCAAAAAATGTCCATTTTAAACGAAAGGTACTCCTTTTTAATGTTTTGTAAATAACAGTATTTTCTTGTTTCAGAAAGATTTATGCCTTTGTCAAGATTTATGTCATAGCGTGATTAGAGTCAATCAGTTTACAATTAATTATTTCTCGGAAGTAGAGATTGAGCAAACGGCCGGCATGTTAACTCCTTATGTAATATGCATGTCACGGTTACTTACGTTAAGAATTCCTCTTCGTGTATTTCTCAAAAATTGATTCTTAGGTTTCTCATTCAATTATTGTTTTTATATGACGATAGAAATTTAGAAATTTTTAATATTTTTCTATTACAACTTTGAGATGAGATCAAATAAAGCTGGTTTTTTTTTTTATATATATATATATATATATATATATATATATATATATATATATATGTGTGTGTGTGTGTGTGTGTGTGTGTGTGTGTGTGTAAGTATAATAAGTATGTATATAAATATAATTATATGAAAATAAAGTAAAATATTATGAAATATATATGTATATATGTGTGTGTGTGTGTGTGTGTGTGTGAATGCAAATAATTAATTTGGATGATTAAGTCATCATAAAATAATTTAGAGGGGTAATTAGTACATATTCAAATAATTTAAATGTAAGAAAATCAATTTTAAAGCTTTAAAAATTATGAAAAATTATAGAAAACACTTATATGACCTTTGTAAATTAGGTAATAATGCAAAAATAATTTTTTGAAAGTATACATGACATTTATAAAAATATGAGAGCAAAATTGGGTATCAACAGGCCCAGGCAACCGGAGCCGGACCGCCTAATATTTTTTTCGGCCCATCAGAAACAACCTAAGGAACAATAGTCATTGCCTTGCCATGACCAATAAATTCAAGGGCCTTTGAACTTGATCTTGAATATGTAGTTGTCGCCACGAACGAGGGTCTTGTTCTTGAGCTTTAGCTTGGTTGCTTAAACTTGACCTTGATTTGTTCTTCATTCCTGAGCTTGAACTTGATTTGTTCTTCGTTCTTGAACTTGAACTTGATTTCTTGAACTTGAACTTAATTGCTTGGAGCTTGAAACTTGTGGAGGAATTTGCAGTGTTTGATCCACGAGCTCTCGCTTGCTTATTGTTATAACTTCTGGTGTCTTTTCTGGATTATGAAGACCCCTATTTATAGTTGTGGGAGGGAAGAGTTATGATAGAAAAAACTCTTTCCGACCAATTAGATTGAAGAGTGACAAAGCTGCATTTAATTTGATTGGCCAGAACATGTCACTTGCACATGTGGCGCGGTATCATTGGTCTTTTAATTTGACTTGGCATGCCTTGTCATTTTGACACATGGCACGATCCTATTGGCTCTTTCGTTTGACTTGGCGTGCCATGTCATTTGACATGTGGCACCAAACTGGGCCTCTAAAAAGATGATATCTTGGGCTTAATGAAATTGGCCCATCACTTTAGCCCAATGGATTAAGACTTATTTATTTAATCTATATATATTGGACTTATATAATTAATTCAATTATATTAGCCCATAATATTTATTTGGACCAATATATCTTGAATTTAAAATATAGTCCAAATTATTTTATGGATTTAATTTAAATAAAATTTATATGTCTACAAATGCCCCCTACTTCAAGACTTGTCAAGGTCTTTAAACCTTTGAAGATTAGGCTTGAAGTATTAGTATACTTGAATTGGCATAACTTAATCATATGAAATGTTAAAGTATTTGAACTTTATATTTCAAATATCACTGTTACATGCCTCAATCACATGGAATGTAAAAGCTATTAAATTTTAAATTCCAAGATCATTGTTGCACATCGTCACGTGGATTTGTAATCCATATTGAACTTGGTTTGCAATCTTTATTCTTGGCAAAGCAATCCTTTTTTGTCTCAAACAAGAACACTTTGCCGTGACTATTAGAATTTTAGGAGGCAGCTATAAACACTTGATTCCTTTTTCATGTTGGGAACTAAATCTTGTCACCGCCTTACAAGTCCCACATCGTGACAAATTCGTTTGGGCAGAGCCATTTGCCTCTCTATATATATATCACGATGCTATTCAGATGCAAACCTCAACTTGTAACATTTACAAGCCTCTTCGAGTCAGCCTTTGACGATTACCGGTCAAGGTAATCTTTGTCAGGTAATTAATTTTTAGCCTTTCTCTTTACTTTGTAGGTCAAGCGTAGAAAGATATGTTCTTGTTTAACGAGATGATTCATGCATGAAGAAGACGATTTTACGGTGTGAAAGGATTTGTATTCATCCCCACCCGAGTATCGGAGAGATTATTAGAGAGATTACTCTCAATATGGCTTGACTACCAGAGAGATTACTCTCAAAATGACTCGACTATTGGAGAGATTACTCTCAATCTGGCCCGACTACAGGAGAGATTACTCTCAAAATGACCCTACTATTGGAGAGATTACTCTTAATTTGGCTCGACTACCGGAGAGATTACTCGCAAAATGACCCGACTATCGGAGAGATTACTCTCAATGTGGCCCGACTACCGGAGAGATTACTCTCAAAATAACCCGACTATCGGAGAGATTACTCTTAATGTGGCTCGACTACCGAAGAGATTACTCTCAAAATGATCCGACTATCGGAGAGATTACTCTCAATGTGGCTCGACTACGGGAGAGATTACTCTCAAAATGACCCGACTATCGGAGAGATTACTCTCAATGTGGCCCAACTATCGGAGAGATTACTCTTAATGTGACCCGACTATCGGAGATATTACTCTCGATGTGGCTCGACTATCGGAGAGATTACTCTCAATGTGCCTCGACTATCGGAGAGATTACTCTCAATGTGTCCCGACTATCGGAGAGATTATTCTCAATGTGCCCCGACTATCGGAGAGATTACTCTCAAGAGACTTACATGTCCACCTTGAGATTGGAAAATATAGTTTCCTTTTAAGGACAAATCCACGAAAAGGCTAGCGTAAGGTGCAAAGGGACTCATATGTCCACCTTAAGATTAGAAAGTTATAGTTTTCTTTTTAGGAAAAACCCACGAAGAGGCCAACTTAAGGTGCAAATGGACTTATATGTCCACCTTAAGATTGGAAAGTTATAGTTTCCTTTTAAGGAAAAACCCAAGAAGAGGCCAACTTAAGGTGCAAAGGGACTTATATGTCCACCTTAAGATTGGAAAGTTATAGTTTTCTTTTAAGAAAAAACCTACGAAGAGGCAACTTAAGGTGCAAAGGCATTAAGATTGGAAAGTTATAGTTTTCTTTTAAGGACAAACCCACGAAGAGGCCAGCTTAAGGTGCAAAGGGACTTATATGTCCACCTTAAGATTGGAAAGTTATAGTTTCCTTTTAAACCCACGAAGAGGCTAACTTAAGGTGCAAAGGGACTTATATGTCTACCTTAAGATTGGAAAGTTATAGTTTTCTTTTAAGGACAAACACACGAAGAGGCCAACTTAAGGTGCAAAGGGACTGATATGTTCACCTTAAGATTGGAAAATTATAAAGCTTCAACTCGAAGACTTCGTGGACTTGACGACATTGACTTGAATATTTGGAAACTTTGAAGATTTGACGTACTTTGCAGACTTCAACTTGAAGAGTGGCGAACGTGAAGAATTTAACTTAAAGAGTGGCGAACGTGAAGACTTCAACATGAAGACCGACAGACTTAAAGATTTCAACTTGGAGACTTCAACTTGAAGACTTCAACTTGGAGACTTGGAGGGTTTAAACATTTCAACTTGAAGAGCAGCAAACTTGAAGACCGGAGAACTTAAAGATTTGGTGAACATGAGGACATAGTAAATCCCTGAACTTCAGTGCAAATACTTGGTAGCCTCCTAAAAGACTATAATCGCCCTATTGAAGACACTGGTTTATCATGAAGGCTTGCCCCCCTCTAAGTCATATGAGATTTAAAGTTCAAAAGAAGAATGAAATTTCAGCCTGATTTTCAAGCGTTGTTTGAATGAATTACTTATATCATACTTCATTTGGACAACGACTAGGGCGATATGTATCTTTTGAACTTATGCGACTGAACTCGGAATGAAACTCTAAGTTGCCTACGTACCTCGGTGAAGAGGATCAAGTCATACCGTAGTTCAGAATGGGTGATTTTTTTTCTTATTTTTTTTATGTCTGAACTTTTGCCTAGGTTGCCCTTTTCTAGGTTTTCAACCTAGCTGACTTTATTTTTTTTATGTCCTAACTTTTGTCTAGGTCGCCTCTTTTGAGGTTTTCAACCTAGCGGACCCTTCTTTTTTTTTTGGTGGTGGGTCGTACACAGTTTAGACTCATGCGGGCCAGGAGTGTAGGAACATGCAGTTTAGGCTCATGCGTCAAGGAGCGTTGCAACTTCAAGGATAATACTTCTTCAAAAACTTGCCATTGATAGGATCAATTCTCATGCCATCTGCATCAACTAGCTTGTAAGCCCACTTGAATAAGCTTCTTGTACGATATATGGCCCATCCCATTTTGAAGTGAACTTCCCTACAGGTTTATGGGAAGTAATTATGAGTCTTCTTACGGCAAGGACTTGATCTCCTACTTGAAAGGATCTCGGGCGAACTCTTTTATTGAAGGAGCGAGACAATCTAGCTTGATAACATTCAAGACTCTGTTGAGCTTCCAACCTCTTCTCATCAAGAGCCTCCAACTCTACTAATCGAAGTCAAGCATTTTCTTCATCAGTGATCCCTTCTTGAATAGCCAGTTGTAATGAAGGTATTTGACGCTCGAGTGGCAAGACGACTTCGACTCCATAAACGAGTAAATAAGGAGTCACTTGTGTTGGCGTGCGGTGAGTCGTCCTATATGCCCATAGATCTTCTTCCATGAGTTCATTCCAATCTCGTTTGGATTTGGAGACGACTTTCTTTAACAAGTTGCATAGAGTTTTGTTGAATGCCTCAACTAGACCATTGGCGGCAGCATTGTACATCGAAGAGTTACGTTGTTTGAAGCCAAAGAGATCACAAATCTTGTTCATCAACCTATTATCGAATGGCTTTCCATTATCCGTTATTATGTAACGAGGAATGCCAAAGTGATAGATTATGTTTACTCGGATGAAACTTGCAACATTTTCCTTCTTTACCTCCTTAAGAGCAACAGCTTCAGCCCATTTTGAGAAGTAGTCAGTTGCAGCCAAGATGTATAGGTGCCCACCAGAGGACTTTGGCAGTGGTCCAACAACATCCAATCCCAAAGCGTCAAATGGCCAGGATGCCACAGTAGGGTACAACACTTCAGGAGGTTGATGAATAAAATTGATATAGAATTGACAAGCCTTGCATCTTCGAGCGTAGTCCAAGCAATCTTTTACCAACGTTGGCCAATAATATCCTATCCTTTTTATATGGAAGTGGAACTTTGGGCCAGACTGGTGTGACCCACATACCCCAGAATGTGCCTCTTGCAAAGCTTGGAGTGCTTCTTCTTCCCCTAAGCATCGCAAGAGTACTCCCTCGAATGACCTTCTGTATAGAGTATCTTTGTAGTAAAGGAAGCGAGGTGCACGACGACGGATTTCAGTCCTTCTCCTCGGATTTTCTGGAAGTATCCCATAGCTTAAGTAGTCGATAATGGGTTGTCACCATTCTTCTTTCTCAGCTTTAGAAACAGCGACAAGATGCTTGAGTTCATTTCCTTCACCTTCAACCTCATTTGGCGGTGGTACTACCCATTTTTGGCAGACAGCAACTTGCGCTTGAACAGGCAGGGTTAATGATGAAGCTAGGGTAGCTAAAGCATCAGCCTTCTTGTTTTCTTTCCTTGGCACATGTTGAATAGTCACGTCACTGACCCATCCCATTAAATTTTTAGCATAATCATGATATGGGCGTAGTTCAGGTTTTTTGACCTCGTACCTACCTAAAAGTTGGTTGATCACCAACTGAGAGTCACCAAAGACTTGCAATTGCAACCGCTTCATTTCGACAACCATTTCAAGCCCAAGAATTAGTGCTTGATACTCAGCAACGTTGTTAGATCAGAGTTGCGTCAACATAAAAGAGTAGGGCAGAACTTCACCTTAAGAAGTGACAAATACTACACCAGCACCAGCTCCTCCGCGATGTGCATCATCATCAAAGTACATCTTCCATGGAGGTTGAACTTCAATGACCATTGTGTCCTCATCAGGCAGTTCATCAGTTAGCTCCCAATCATCAGGTATAGGGTGATCTGCCAAGAAGTCTGCCAATGCTTGTCCTTTTACAGCCTTTTGAGGGATGTACAAAATCTTGAATTATTGAAATTGTCGATCACTAAGAACAGGTTTTGACATCACAAACTTGATGGGATTTGCTTTAGAAACAAGACGAACAACATGAGCTTGAAAGTAGTGCTTCAACTTTTGAATTGAGAAGACTAGCGCCAAACACAACCTTTCAATTGGCGAATAATTCAGCTCATTTAGTGTCATCATCCTGCTCAAGTAGTAAAGAGATTTTTCCTTCCCTTTACTATTTTCTTGGGCCAACAACGCTCCAACAGAACTTTCTTATGCTGAAATATATAGTATCAATGGCTTTCCAAGTATAGGGGCTGCTAAAACCGAAGGCTTCATCAAGTAGGATTTAATGCTCTCAAAGGCATTGCTACACGCTTGGTCCCATTTGAAAGAGACACCTTTCTTCATAAGGCGACTGAATGGTTGGCACCTCCCAGCTAGGTTTGAGATGATTCTCCTAAGGTATGGTAACTTTCCTTACAGACTTTTCAATTCGTGAATATCCCGAGGCTCAGGAATTTTCAAGATTACATCTACTTTGGCTTGATCAATTTCAATCCCTCGATGTCGGACAATGAAACCAAGAAACTTTTCGGAAATAACTCCAAAGGCGCATTTCAATGGATTCATCCTAAGTTGGTACCTCCGGAGCAACTCAAACATCATTCTCAAGTCTTTCAAGTGGTCACCTCTCTTTCTTGATTTTACCACCAAGTCGTCCACATAGCATTCGACATTTTTGTGTAGAAGGTCGTCAAAAATATTCTACATAGCCCTTTGATAAGTAGCACCAGCGTTCTTTAAGCCAAAAGGCATTACCCTATAGCAATAAATACCCTTGGGGGTGCGGAATGCAGTAAGCTCCTCATCTTTTGGTGCCATGCGAATTTGGTTATAGCCTGACGAACCATCCATAAGCGGCATTACCTCATACCCAGTAGTAGCATTGATCATCAGCTCTGGAATAGGAAGTGGGAATTCATCTTTGGGACACGCATTGTTGAGATCCCTGAAGTCGATGCACACTCAAATCTGGCCATTCTTCTTCCTTACAGGGACAATACTTGAAACCCATGTTGGGTATTTAACTTCACGAATAAAGTTAGCTTCGATGAGTTTGTTAACTTCAGTTTCAATCAAGGGAACCAAGTCTGGCCTAAAGCGCCTTTGGGCTTGTTTAACAGGGCGAGCACCATTCTTGACGGCAAGGTGATGGACTGCTACTTTCTGGTCCAAACCAGGCATCTCTTTGTAGCTCCAAGCAAAGACATCCCTGAACTCCTTGAGTAACTCAATATAAGTGCTTTCTTTATCCACTTCTAGCAAAGCACTTAGGTAGGTGGGTCTTGGTTCTTCATCGGTGTCAAGGTTAACTTCTTTTAAGGCATCAACTGTAGTCTTCACTCATTCTTCAAGTTCAGGTGGAGCATCTTTCGCATCTTCATCTTCTTGAGGGTCCCCATAGTTGAAGGATATGTGATAACACGGTGAAACATCGTCGAATTTCTCGTCATCCTCCATTAGAGATAAAACACCACACTCGTCTTGTGCAGTAACATGATACGAAGAACCCACACTTTCTTCGTCTTTATCACGTTCTTTAGTGTAGACCACAGTGTATGGCTTCACCTTCAGTACCTCATCACACGAAACCATGACTTTTGTTTGTCGCTTCATTCTAGAAGGAACCAAACTTTGGAAATCATTAGAGATCTTCTGAATTTTGGGCAAAGCAGTTGTTTTTGTATTTTGATAATTTCTCTGGAACTTATTCCCCTTCTTTAATGGACCCAATCTCTCAAATACAGAAGTTCTCAAAGTTGATTTTCCAAGTCGATCAAAGATAGAAGGCCTGTTAGAAGCAGCAGATTCATCTTCTACAGTGATATAATTGTTGCTCGCCCTTCTTATAGAGATGCACACTAGTGACAGTTGCTTGTATCCCAAACCTTCACGTGGTTGCCTCATCGCATCTTCTGATGGGAGCTTCTCTAACTTTGACGGCTCATTGTGATTATATCCAGCTTGTAAGCATTAGGATCAAAACCTTTATCTGTTCGCTTTGTAGGGAGTGCCACATTCTGCAGACGATTTTGGGCTACAAACCCTGCAAGTGGCTTTGAGGACAACTTTACTGCCTTAATTCATTTTACCAGAAGAGTTAACTCCTTTAGCATGTTAGTTTGGAGATTAGATGATTCGCCTTCATCTTTCTTTCTTTTAGGGACATATTGGAGTGCAGGACTTACTTTTTTGCCATAAGATGCAATATCCCCTCTATGAGATTTATTCGCATTGGGTTGTACCTCCTCAGTAACAGCTTTGGCTCTACCATCAATTACCTCAGCTCTTTTAGTTGTGGGCTCGTCATTCTTGCTTTTCATGCCATCATCAGCTTTTAGCTCCTTCACAATGCAGTTCTTCAAGTAGAACTTTGCATCGGCAAAGTGTGACTCAGCCTCGGTGAATGGCTCATCATCAGCAACTATCTTCTTCTCGACTTCACCCTAATATTATTTCAAACATTGATGGTAGGTAGATGGAACCACTTTATTTTCATGTATCCAAGGCCTTCTGAGCAAGACGTTGTATGAAGTCTTTGCATCGATCACATGCAGCCATGCACTTGATTGTATATCTTCAATGCTGATTTCCAGCCTGATCACGCCTATGGCTCTTTGCCCCCTTGGTTGAATACTTGGATCATCACACGACTTTCTGAGAGTTCGTTCATGGGAATACCAAGTTCTTTCACAGTGCGAATTGGCAAAATGTTCACTGAGGATCCTCCATCAACCAAAATTCGATTTACCCTTTCATCACGCATATAGCCAACCAGGTACAATGGGCAGTTATGAAGAGTGTCACCTATCAGAAGATCGTCATTTGTGAACGTGACTTTCCTCACAAGCATTAACTTCTTGAGGAGTGGACTCGATGAGCTTTTCTGAAGATGGTGCCAACGGTAGGTCATCACTCTTTTCTTTCCCTTCGTCAGCATGGCAACAAGAGGCATTGATACCCCCATGGAAAATCTTCAGGCGGAACCAACTTGGTAAAAACTCCTCCAAGGTCACTGGATTTCGTGACTTTTGAGAGTGGTGCACCTCCACTTTTGCTTTCTTTAAGTGCTTAATCGGATTCCATCTCCTTGGTATTTTTACCATCGTTTTCCTTGTTGGTTGTTCTACTGATTCTTTTTGTGGGCTCCTTCTGTGGTGCCTACGATGAGTCACCAACGTCCAACCTTTATCATCATCAGGTTGATTGACTTCAGCTTTGTCATTCTCCACTAATTTTTCATCTTTACTTTCTTTAAAACCACATAATTCATCCAGACTGAATGATCCAAAGGTGATAGAGACTTGGTTTGCGCTTGCTTTCTCATCTTCAAGCACGATCTTCTTTTCGCGAGCCAAGTCCATAACTTTGTCCTTGAAGACAAAGCACTTCTCCAGAGGGCGGCTCACAAGTCGATGGTATTTGCAGTAATTTGGGTCATCTGTTTTCCCAGCTTCACTTGGTCGCTTCATCTCCGGAAGCTCAATGAGATTTAACTTGGGGAGTTCTTCAAAAATTGCTGGCACATCAGAATCCAGAAATGGGTATTTTTTCTCTCGCATTTCTTTTAGAGTCAACTTTCCACTTGGCTTATCTTGAAAAGAAGTGGATTTTATACTCTACTTCTTGCTCACCTTCGTCGTGAACTTTACAGGTGATGTTTTGACATTCATAGCTTCTTTTTTTCAGGCTTGGGTACGAACTTGCCCCACTTCCTGACTTCTTGCTTGTCGTTCCCCTTGCGAGGTTCATAGATGGGCAGCCTTTCATTTCCAGCAGAGGCCATGCTTAATTCTATGTCATGGGCATGAGTTGCAAGTTTCTAAAATGTGCTAGGCTTGATACCTTGCAATATGTAGCGCAATCCCCAATACATGCCTTGGATGCACATCTCTATGCCCGAAGCTTCACTAAGCCTTTCTTTGCAGTTGAGGCTTGCATTCCTCCAATGATTGATAAAGTCGATTACTGGTTCACCCTTTCGTTGACGAGTATTTGTAAGTTGTATCATACTCACAGTATGTCTCGTGCTATAAAAGTGATTGAGGAATTCTTGCTTTAGTTGATCCCAGCTGTCAACAGATCCAACCTCGAGGTCCGTGTACCAATCAAAAGCATTTTCTTTTAATGAGCAGACAAACTGCTTGACAAGGTAATCTCCATAAGTCCCAGCATTGTTGCATGTCTCAACGAAGTGCGCCACATATTGCTTTGGATTGCCTTTGCCATCAAACTGTTGAATTTTTGGAGGTTGATAGCCAGTAGGCATCTTCAACATATCGATCCTTGAAGTGTACGGCTTTGCGTAGGTAAAGGAGGACCTGGAAGCGACTTCATATTTATTTTTTATAGTCCCTTCAATGAACTCCTTTAGTTGATTGATTAGAATCATCCCTTCCGAAGAGACTGGAATTTCCTTAGTGGATGCAACTTGTCATGGGGGAGGATCAATCTCTTGAACTTCTAAGTGTTTGCCAGGTGCATGGGTGAATTCTTCTTCCATCAAGATTCCCACCCTATCTGTTAGCTTGTCGATTATAGCATCTTGATTTTGCATGCACTTGGTCAAGCCAGCGATTGCTTCCGTCAAGTCTACCAATGCTCCTCCATAGATGAAGTGTTTGTCACCATGGCTTGCATGATTGTCGTGGACGATGGTGAGTAGCATGGATTTTCACATAGATTGATCCTTGATTGGCTAATGCTATGTGGTGTAAGTGGGGAGGATCCATCACTTGAAGCATCATCATCTTCCTTCACAATAAGGTGCTTGGATCCAGAGAGGTCAAGCAGAGCAAGAGTTTTCTTGATCTTTTCAGCAGCATCGCTTCCTCCTTCGGGTACGTTTGTGGAAGATCTTGCTCCTTTTGAGGATGAAGATCCGAAAATAGGGGTTGATGCGGACGACGCTTGGGGTGCTTGATGTCCTAACGAGCTTGCTTTGCTCCTTGTAACTGATCCAAAGCTTCCAAAGGTAACATCGAGGATGCTTTCCACATCAGCATAGAACTTGGAATTAGCAGCCTTGGTGGAAGTTGAACTGGAGTTGATTTTCTTTGAAGCCATTTCAATGTTCTTGAAATTTGATGATTGAAAAGTTGAGATGAGAGGTAGAGATTGTCCCACTGGGCGTGCCAAAATTTGTAGACAATAAATTGCGTCGAGAAAATAAAATCAAGATAAAAAAATATGGCAACAATCGTAATATTTTATTTCAAATATTTGAGTGTACAATCTCTATGAATCCTCTGATTCTTCTTTTCAATAATAAATAAATTCAAGGTCCTTTGAGCTTGATCTTGAATATGTAGTTGTCGCCACAAACGAAGGTCTTGTTCTTGAGCTTTAGCTTGGTTGCTTGAACTTGACCTTGATTTGTTCTTCGTTCTTGAGCTTGAACTTGATTTGTTCTTCGTTCTTGAACTTGAACTTAATTTCTTGAACTTGAACTTGATTGCTTGGAGTTTGAAACCTATGGAGGAATTTGCAATGTTTGATCCACTAGCCCTCTCTTGCTTCTTGTTATAACTTTTGGTGTCTTTTCTGGGTTATGAAGACCCCTATTTATAGTTGTGGGAGGGAAGAGTTACGATAAGAACAAACTCTTTCCGACCAATTAGATTGAAGAGTGACAAGACTGCATTTGATTGGCCAGAACATGTCACTTGCACATGTGGCGCGGTATCATTGGCCTTTTAATTTGACTTGGCATGCCTTGTCATTTTGACACATGGCACGATCCTATTAGCTCTTTCGTTTGACTTGGCGTGCCACGTCATTTGGCACGTGGCACCAAACTGGGCCTCTAGGAAGATAATATCTTGGGCTTAATGAAGTTGGCTTATCACTTTAGCCCAATTAAATGGGCTAGCCCAATAGATTAAGACTTATTTATTTAATCTATATATATTGGACTTATATAATTAATTTAATTATATTAGCCCATAATATTTATTTGGACCAATTTATCTTGAATTTAAAATATAGTCCAAATTATTTTATGGATTTAATTTAAATAAAATTTATATGTCTACATGGACATCCAATCCTACGTGACAGTGACATTTGATGAAGTGGATGTCACATGATTTGCCACCTAAATGCCCCTAACCCATTTTACCCCTCCCTTTTATTTTTTTCCGCCACTAAAATTTTCTTTCCCTCCACCACTATTGTTACCATTACCGGTATCACAAAAAATATTGTATTTCAAATTTTAGTATTTTATATATGGATTAGGGATGTTGAGGTGGCATGTCATGTGACATCCACCTCATCAAATGTCAGTGTCACATAAGATTGGATGTCTACCTTGGATAAACTTAACAGAAGATGGGTATATTTGAATCAATAATATTACGACAGGGATATATTTGGACCCAACATATAACGAAGTGTATATTTAAATATTTTCTCATAATACAAAGGTATATTTGGCTCTTTGCCTTTTTTTTCTTTTTTTCTTTTTTTTTTGCCTTTTTCTCTTATTTTTCCCTCTTCAGTTACCCATTCTTCTCGTTCATTAAAAGACACGTCCACTACAATTAGTAGTAGTTAAAAGGCACGTGCATTGCAACTTATTTTTTTCTTTCCCATTCTTATTTATTACTCATTCAATTATAATTGGTCACTAGACGTTACTCTTTATATTCCTATTACCAATGTAAGTTATAATTGTAGTAGTTACTATAAATATTAAAGCACATCTTTTTCATGGGACAACTTTCATCTCTTTTTCTTCATCAATCATTCTTCTCCTTTTTCATTCGAAACTTTCTCGCAACTCTTTGTACAGAAAGGTTCCCTCTCCTTTTCTCTCTCTCTTTTTCTATTTTTTTTTTTTTTTTTGCCTTTTTTCTCCCCATTGTTGGTGCTTTTGCCACAGTTATTAATTAGTACAATATTGTAGTGCTTTTTTTTTATTGGTTAGGGGGCAGAGAAGAGAAGAACATATGACGTTATTTGTGGGGTAGTATTTGGTAATATAAATTCAAACTTCATGAGTACGCTGTTATTAATGATGCATGCATATTTTGCTACTCTTTGAGTCTGTTGCATGCTAGTAGTTGTAGTGCGAATTCAAATGAAATAACTTTGCCTTTTGTTTGGGATAAAGATGCCTTATTTTGGATTTTAGGAATGATTATACTAAATTGACATTGGATTTTGATTTTTTTTCCATTGTTTGCAAAAAAATAAAAATAAGATGTATGATTACATACATGCTCAAAATAAATGACAACTTGAAAAAATTGATTATTTTCTCATCTCAAAACAATTAATATGATTTGAGTGCACGTATGCAAACAATAGGAAGAGAAAAGGAACCTTAAAAAGGCATTTAAGTTCCTCGCAAGTGCTATAGGCCTCTTGAAGAGACTATTTTTTGTAATTTCTTCAAATGATCTGTTATACTTCTCTGTGTGATTACCAGCGGCTATATATCTCTCAATCTGTATTTGATTGAAAATCCAGAAGTATGGCATATGTTTATTATTGTAACTTTCATATGCTAGAACCTATTTAAGTCGTGTATATATAAAAATCTAAGCAAATGATCAATTATTTCACATTAATGGAAGTAATAACACATCCTCCGTCAAATTGACCAAGTTGGTTCATGATGATAAATATTAAGTTTGTGATATAATTGATTTTTGTAATTAATTTATACATATAGATAATAACTATTTACCTATTTTATATCAACTAAATTCAGGAAAAAAATTATCATTTCAAAAATTATCTAATTACAATTGCGCGAAATGCGGAGGAATTCAATAGTTATGATTCATATAGCTGGCCCTACTTATTTTAGATTAAATGAAACTTATGGTTCATTGAGGTTGTTGTTGTTGTATTATTCAATTATCTTTTTACGACCACTAAAATTTTCTAACCGGAATATATTTAACTAATTAAGCTTTTTATTGATCTTAAGGGAGTACATACATGCTATTCCCTATCTTTAGGTAATGTCAAATGTGCTTAAATTTAATTCCTTATCTATATTTTTATTTACACGTAAAATTATACAATTGAATTTATACGTAGTTTATAGACGAGTGAATTAATTTAATCCTAAAATAATAGATGAGTTAGACAAAAATGTAATACTTAGCCTTGAGATGGAGATAAAATAGAAGAAATAGTAATTCCGGGAGCATGGCTTCCGAGGACAATAGCAACGATATCAGTAAACAAGAAAATAAAATTATATTGAGCTTTGAATAGAGTGTAGCGTATGTTTGTCAGAAAATTCGTGTTTTTTACAATGATAATAGAGCTCACTATTTATAGTTGCACCTAGGGAACAAGGTCCTAGGATCAAGCCCCTCTTTAATGTCAATTATGAGGGCCATTGAAGAATGTGTAACGACAGGCAATGAATGTCATATTTCTTGTAACGGGCCGTGTTCTTAATGCTGTAGAATATTTCTCATTAAATGCTACTGGGTGGGATAAATTTATTTTATCTTTATGAGTATCATTCTCTCTGGTAACAGACAGGATCGATACCTTCAGATTCAACTATCTTCTGTTTTCAGCTCCACGTGTCACTTTCTCATGCGATCATTTAATATAAACATATTTTACCCTATACAGATAGTCCCCCTACTATCCGATGGCATAACTTTGTGTCAATGGGAAGTTGGTAGAAACATCCTTTTTGGTGAAAAATTCACTGACTCCCTCTGAAAAGTTTCTGACGGTTGATTAGACGCACGTCTCTCCGCATTTAATATCCCGAACACGCATCATTCCACGATTTAGCATAACTTTTGCCGGTTATCGAGGTAATTATGGTCACGATTTTAGCCGCCTCTACCTTTACTTATACGTATCAAACTCCTTCGTTTATACTTCATAATGCTCTAAATTTTCTCAAACCTTCTTTACTCAACTCTTACTTCATCTTTAACCCTTCCTTAACTTTTTCCTTGAGAGAAAACCTTCCTTCTGATAAAAAATGGCCTCTTCTTCCAAAAATCCTAGTTCTTCAAAGAACAAAGGAAAAGCTGATGATGCTGCTCCTCCTACGGTGAGCACCATCATTCCAAAGAGTCTAGTCACTACCAATGATTTTGAAGACAAGTATCCTTCTACTCACCCTCGTACGTGGGTTGTTAGCGTATACCCTTCTTCCTTCTGTCCTTCCAGTATCCCCGTTGTGAAGGAAGACTACCACTGTCAAGATTTGGACATTATAGCTCACGACCTGGCAGAGCGGATAACCTTAACCAAGAAGGGTTTTACGTAATTTTATGTGTATCCCTTCACTTTGGGAGCGTTCTCTTTGAGTGGAGAGCTTGAATCTGTCATCGTGGAATTCTGCCTCTGCTACCAAGTGTGCTTGGCACAAGTAAGTTATTCCGTGTGGAAAACAATCACTTGTCTTTGGCTCTTGTGCCAGGAGATGGGAGAAAAGATAACCCTAGCTTGAGTGATAAACCTCTATTCCCCCAAGATCTTCCGCGGGGGAATGATAAATTTTAGCAAACGCGGCCACCATGCTCTGCTATCCAGCATGGATGATGACAATGACTGTGGGTGGATGGAACGGTTCATTTCAGTCGCCACCAGTGACATCATCCCGGCCACGGCTCCAGCCTTTCCGAAATTATGGAACCGCACTCGTAAATCTACCATTTGTTTCTTCTTCTATTAAAGATCATTCCACGTCATTATCGATCCTTCTTCTTTTACTTATTTCAGTGACTCGGTGGGCTCTACCTAGGGTTTAAGGCTTGGAACAATGAGTCCAAAACATTTTGGATGTTACTACGCCCGAAACCCGCATATGAAAAGAATTGTCCCTTAAATACGGGTGGAAGGCCAAAAATCATGGTAAGTCGAACTCATCTTGTTTTTTCACCTTTTCATATAAGGAAGTTGTTTGACCCTTCTCTCCTGTTGAATTCAGGTCTTCCCCAGGGATCAGTTGTCGTCCCCGAGGAGGACGTTTTGGCTAATTCTGCTGATGCGGCGAGGCTGCTGCACGAGACTTTTATACAGACAGGTGTCTCCGAGCCTGCTTCTGGTACGAGTGCTTCTTCTCGGAGTCCCTGGCCGGAGAACAAACAACCAAAGAGAAGGCGTTCCTCCGCAGCCAGTGGAAAGAATAAGAGGGCGAAGAATGTCGCTCCCGAGTCATCTTCGAAAGTTGTGGTGATGAGCCCCCCGCCCGGGCCGTTCATAGACACCATGATGATTGATGATGATGGGGAAGCCAGCGAGGATGGGGCTTCTCTACATAGAAGATGACGACCTTCCTCAGCTCAACAGATTGCTTAACCTGTTAAGTTAGTTACACCAACATAGGGCGATGCCTCGGCACTCTAGGGGGGAGTTTAAGATGGTGGAAAATGCCAACTCCCACTTCTGGATCCCAGTAGCTGCGCCCGGTACCATGAGGCTGAGTACCGGGTCCCTGCCTTCTTTGATTAACGAGCAACCAACAACCAACACTGCTCTTGCTGCAACCACTTCTCATCCTTCAATGCTATCAACTTCATCTCCTTCTTCACCAACTCTTCCTTTACCACCAGTAACTGCTACATCATCTTCACCAGCCGCAGCTGTCCGAGAAGAGGATGTTCCTCTCCCCCAGTCCCCAGTTCATAGGAGTTTGGGGCAAAATTATGCCGCCCCCTCATAAGATCTGCAAAAGAGGAGGAGCATTATTCTCTCAGTCTCTACCGGATGCAATCTACTGTCCTGACCGGTGGAACTTGCTAACTATTTGAAGCCAAAGGCTTCAGAAAAAGACAGGGAAAAGATACAAGCTCTCTCGGGAAAGTGTTTGTTGAACAATGCTATGCACAACGCCACAGCAGTATATTCTTTGTTTCCTTTGTTATCTCTTCTATATTTGATATAGAAGTATTTTGAGTTTGCACTTTTCATTTCGCAAGCCAATCTTCTTGCTTCCGAGGGACTCCAATGGTTGATTTTAGATAAGGAGGAACTTACCTTCGAGCGGGATCAACTTTTTGCCGAGCGGGACCAAATTGTTGCTCGCCTCTCAGAATTGGAAGCTAAAGCTACTGAAGCAGTTGTATTGGAGGCCCGGTTGCAGCAAAGTGAGCAAGAAGTAGAGACCCTTAGTCAAGAGATTGTCCCGTTGAGGGTTCAATTTGAAAAGGCTAGGGCCAAATAGGCTGAAGTCCATAGTGTTGTTCTTGATGCATCCGATCGCGAGGCTGCCTCCACTAAAATATTAAATAATTTGGAGGTGGCCTTGAACTCCAAAACTGAAGAGCTTGTTGCCGCCGGGGTGAAGTATGCCCAATTGGAGAAGAAGTATAAGAAGACCATTGAGCATAATAGACTTTTCAGCTCTATTTCTTGTGATCTCGATGTCAGCCTACGGTATGTTAGATCTACGCGGGAAAAACATAAAGAAGAACTTAAGCATCGAGCGGCTTCCCTCGTTGTTGAAAAACATAATCTATGTACAGTATAAGGAGAAAACCCTTGGAAGAGGCTAAATCGGGTGTCATTGACTTTGATGCCAAAATCGCTAAAGCCCGTGAGCTGGAGTCAACTGCCAAAAGGGCCTTTCGGCCAGGCCTGATGCTACTGATTCTTCTGATTCTGGTTCCGAATTCTTGGGAACTGAAGAGGAACCGGAAGGCGATGATGCTGAAGGTCAAAATGATAAAGGCCAAGACATCGAGCCAGCAACGGATCTACCCATTTCTCCTGGGGGCGTAGATGTTTCTCTTCCTCCGGGTTCCGGAGATGCAGCAGCTTAGTTTTTGATTTCTTTTTTCCAACTTTTGTACTTGTGCCATTTGGCACATTCATTGTAGATAAAAATAATTTTTTGCTTAGGTATTGTATGAGTTTTCCTTTTTGCATCTTTTCGTTTAAACATTTATGCAAGTTTGATGTTTGCGTCCTTTTTCGTTTAAGTGTTTTGCACAAGTTTTATTGTTTGTGTCTGGTCATGCAAAGCTTTGGGTGTATTTTCCCCCCGAGAGCATTTGGATTTCGGGCACAGGTTCTTCCGAAATCAACCCTTTACCTTGAGGGTTTTCATAATAGAGGGTCCTCTTATGTTTACGGTGCTCTTGAAGAGACGTCTCATGTTCATTACGGTACTAGCATTTGAAATATTTGTTTAACTTTTAAATGGCAAAATCAATTCATCGTTCAGACAAGAAACAAGATAGAAATAAAAGGACTTTACTTTATTCCTTCCATTTTCAAAAGTACATAAGCATTCGTTGTGCTAAAAAGAAATTTCCATTTCTTCCGGGTTTTGTATTCCGATCGAAGCGGTAGTCATTGTTGCCATATCCTCATATCATCCCCCCCCCCCCTCCCCAGTGTTCGAATGCGAAGAATGCAAATTTGAACACTAGAAGTTTTACACCTTCGAGGATTCCACTAATGAATTGCTAGATAATCTTCAGTTCGATAACAAACTTCACTTCCCCTTAGGATTTATGCTATCGAGCCAAAGGCTATCTAACAATCCCCTGGTGGCTTGCACTTGTGAACAGTCAGATAATCTTTGTTTGATAGCAAACTACACTTCCCGGTAGGAACTTTGCTACCTAGCAAAAGATTACCTAACCGCTACGGAGTGGTTCTTCGCTTGTGTGCTTTGTCATTACAAGGTCTTATTGCTACTATTGAAACTTCTTCCGTAGTATGCTTTCCGTTGCTGCCTCGTTAAAAATCTTGCCAGAAAAACTCAATTGGGAAAAAAACTAGACGAAGGGAAAAAGAGTGCAGCACATACTTTCAGTACAGGTGATGTTCATCAGCAATAGTATCTCTTGAGCTGTGCCACGTTCTAGTTGCTTGGCAACTTTTCTCTATCTTGATTCTCCAACTCGTATTATCCTTTCCTGGTGATAGCTGAAACCCGGTATGGGCCTTCCCATGTTGGACCTAGCTTCCCAACATTGAGTTCCCGGGTGTTTTGAGTCACTTTCCTTAAAACCAAGTCTCCCACTTTGAAATAATGAAGGTTGGCTCTTCAATTATAATATCTTTCTATTCTCTGCTTTTGAGTTGTCATCCTTATATGTGCCAAGTCCCTGCATTCATCAAGCAGCTCCAAATTGCTTCATTGTTTGCTTCTTCATTCGCCCGAAATTATCTCAAGCTAGGCTCATTTACTTCCACCGGGATCAAGGCTTATGCCCCGTACACAAGGGAGAAAGGAGTCTCTCCCGTGCTCGATTTGACCATCGTTCGGTACGCCCATAATACTCTTGGAAATTCCTCAGGCCATTTGCCTTTAGCTGCTTCCAATCTCTTTTTGAGATTTTGTATAATCACTTTGTTCGTTGATTCCGCTTGACCATTTGTGCTCAGATGATAGGGCAAAGATGTGATCCTTTTGATTTTCAAGTCTTTAAGGAACTTTGTGACCTTTGCGCCTCTAAATTGTGGCCCATTGTCGCAGACTATCTCTTTTGGTATCCCAAATCTGCAAATTATGTTCTCCCACAATAAATCCATCACTTCACGTTTACCGATCTTCTGATATGGACCTGCTTCAACACACTTAGAAACATAGTCAGTTAAAATCAAAAGAAACCTTACCTTACCAGGGGCCGGCGGCAGTGGTCTGACGATATCCATTCCCCACTTCATGAATGACTATGGATACAAAATTGAATGTAATGGTTCTGCTGGTTGATGTACCAATGGTACGTAGCATTGACACTTATCGCATTTTTGAACAAAAGCTTTGGCGTCATGTTCCATTCGGGGCTAACAGTATTCTGCCCTTACAAATTTTAGTACTAAGGAATCTGTGCCCGAATGATTTTCACAGATCCCTTCGTGGACTTCCCGCATAACATATTTAGCTTCGGGGCTCCCAAACATCGGGCCAGTGGGCCTTGGAAATATTTCCTATACAATTGACCTCCTTTAAAACTATACCGCGTTGCTTTAGCGCGCAGCGCCGAGGATGCTTTAGGATCTTCAAGCACCTTTCCATGCTCGAGTTAATCAATGATCTCACTCCTCCAGTCCCAGTCCAAATTAGTCGCGTTTACCTCATAGAAGTTATCTGCTTCCAGAACCGAGTGCATAAGTTGTACGACTGTACCAGAATCCGATCCCTTTATTTCCATAAATGAGCCAAGGTTAGCTAATGCATCCGTTTCTACATTTTCCTCCCTCGGGATATGTGTAATTGACAACTCCCGGAACTAAGCAAGAAGAGTCTGAACCTTTACTACGTATTGCTGCATGCATTCCTCTTTGGCTTCGAAAATCCTGTAGACCTGATTTACCACCAACTGGGTGTCGTATTTGATTTATATGACCTCGGAATCTAGTCCCTGGTCCAATTCAAGCTCTGCAATCAAAGCTTCATACTCCACTTCATTGTTAGTCAGAAGAACAGTTCTTATGGCCTGCCTTACTGTTTCTCCCGAAGGCGTGGTTAATACTATGCCGAGCCTGGATCCTTTCACGTTAGAAGCTCTGTCTGTAAATAGGGTCCAAACTCCTGATGTCGATTCTGACACCATCACTGCTTCTTTGGTTGCCAAAGGTAACAATCCCGGACTAAAATCGACCATAAAATCGGCCAAAACTTGTGACTTAATCGCATTCCTAGGTTTATATTCTATGTCAAATTTACTCATTTTGACGGCCTATTTGGCCAGCCTACTCAAAATTTTGGGTTTATGAAGGATATTCTGCAGGGGAAAGGTGGTCTCCACAGCTATCGGGTGACATTGGAAATAAGGCCTTAGCTTCCGAGCAGCAACTACGAGGGCTAAGGCCAAATTCTCCAAATTTAGGTAGCGAGTTTCTGCTCCCGTTAAAATTCTACAAACGTAATAAATGGGATATTGCGTACCTTCATCCTCACGGACTAAAACGATGCTTACCGCTACCTCTGAGACTGCTAGGTAGATTAACAGTTTTTCGCCTTCCTCCGGTGTCGATAATACTGGAGGACTTGACAAGTACCTTTTCAAATCCCTTAAAGCATGCTGACATTCCAAGGTCCATTCGAAGTTGTTCTTCTTTTTGAGTAACGAGAAGAAATGATGGCATTTCATTGAATACTGGGAAGTGAACCTGCTTAAAGCGGTCAATCGCCCCGTGAGCCTTAGCACCTCTTTTACGCTTGATAGCTGGTTTGGGATGTCCTCTATGGCCTTAATTTTATCAGGCTTAATCTCGAGATTAAGCTTCATGTTATGCTTTCTTAGGATGTCAAAAGTTTCTTGCAAGTTTTTAAGATGATCACCTGCGTTCAAAGAATTAACAAAAATATCTTCTATATAAACTTCCATTGTTTCCCCTATTTATTTTTCAAACATTTTATTTACGAGCCGCTGAAAAGTGGCTCCGGCGTTCTTTAGCCTGAATGGCATCGCATCATAGCAATATGTGCCAAAATTCATTATGAAAGAAGTTTTTTCCTAATCCTCGGGGTTCATCTTAATCTGGTTGTACCCGGAGTATGCATCGAGTAAACTCAGTAATGCATGCCCGGTCGTTGCATAAATCATTTGATCAATGTTTGGCAATGGGAACGAGTCCTTTGGGCATGTCTTATTTAAGTCCTTATAATCTACGCACATGCAAAATTTATTATTCTTCTTTGGAACTACTACTACGTTAGCTAGCCAGTGTGGATACTTTACCTCTCGGATTGAATCGATATCAAGTAGGCGAGTTACCTCTTCTTTGACGAATTTGTTTCTGGCCTCGGCGATATGACATTTTTTTCTGTCTCATCAAAGGGATGCTAGGATCCAAGCTTAGCTTGTGGATGACCACTTCCGGCGGGATACCTGTCATATCCGCATGCGACCATGCAAAATAATCGATATTAAATTTAAGAAATTCAATAAATCCACATCTTAGTTCGGGGTGCAGCCTGTCCCCTGGTGGAATTTTCTCTCCGGGAACTTTTTGAATAATACGACTTGCTCAAGCTCTTCCGCTGTAGATTTTGTTGCGTCCGTCTCTTCTTGTACCTGGAAATACCTTGGCACTTGATAAGAATCTGATGCCTTTTCTCCCTGGTTGACTTCGCTTGACTTGGGAGCAGGTGTTGGTTCCTATAATTGCTATGAAGCATGCTCCTTCCCTTTGCTACTGGAGACAAAAATTGCAATCATCTCCCTTGTTATCGGTTGATCGCCTCTTATTTGTTTAATTTCCTTGGGAGTTGGGAATTTCAGCAACTGGTGATATGTCGATGGTACAGCCTTCATATCTTGCAACCATGGTATTCCCAGGATAATATTGTAGCCCATATCACCATCCACCACCTCGAAAAGGGTGGTCTTCATCACCCCTTCGGCATTCATGGGCAGCAGGATCTCTCATCGGGTTGTCACACTTGCTAGGTTAAACCCAGCGAGGATTTTTGTGGCTGGAATGATGCTTCCGGTGAGCTTGGCTTGGCCCAATACCCTCCATTGTATAATATTGGCCGAACTCCCTGGATCCACCAGAACACATTTGATTTTAAAATCTAGTACATTTAAAGAGATTACCAATGGATCGTTGTGCGGTAGCAACAATCCATATGTGTCCTCATGTCGTCTTCAACGACTTCCTAGAGACTTTTGTTGTGGGTTACCGACACCTTCGTCTTTTTTTCCGCCGAGAATGTAACCCCATTAATCTCGTTTCCCCCAAAAATTATGTTGTTGGTCAGGTGCGGGGGATCTTCTCCTGATTTTGAGGGCTCCGAGTTGTCACGATTGTGACCGTAATTGTTTTTAGCCTGGTCACTTAAATATTCCCTGAGATGGCCATTTTTCAGCAGTGTCGCCACCTCTTCGCACATATGGCGGTAGTCCCCGATCCGGTGACCATTTGTCCCGTGTTATTCGCACCACAAATTAGGATGCCTCTAGTTGGGATTAGATCTCATTGGATTTGGGAACCGTGATTCTTTAATGTTCCTCATAGCTGACACCAACTCTACTATACTGACGTTGAAGTTTTCTAAAAATCTGGGGTAGGTAGAATCCTGAGAACATGACGTTTCCTTGTCCTGTAACAACTTGTTGTTCTGGCCGCGATCGGTGCTTCTATCGGTAACGAACCTATCCGCCGACCGGAAACCTCTGTCGTATCCTTTGACCCATTCATAGGGAATTCATATGCTCCTCGAAGACCATCGATCTTTGTCGAAATCGTCTTTTGATTTCTCTTTATTCTTCTCCAGGTCCCGATCCTTAACCGACGCCGGGAAACCGAACTGATCATCCTCAATCCTTATCTTTGACTCGTACTAGTTGTGAACATCCACCTAATTTGTCATTTGGAACTCGAGCAAGCTTTCTTTCAACATCCAGGAAGCATCGGAACTTCTCAAATTCAAACCCTTGGTGAATGCTTCAGCCGCCCATTCATCCGGAACGGCCAGTAGAAACATACTTTCCTTTTGGAATCGGGTTACGAACTCTCACAGCAACTCGGACTCCCCTTGTGCAATCTTAGATATATTGGCCTTCCGGGCCTGCACCTCCCTGGCATGGGCCTTAATGAAAGAATTTGCGAGCATCACGAAGGAATCTATGGAATGCTCAGGCAAAAGCGAATACCACGTCAAGGCTCCCTTCATGAGAGTCTCTCCGAATTTCTTCAGCAAAACTGATTCAATCTTGTGGGGAGCTAAATCGTTCCCCTTCACCGGCGTTGTATAGGTGGTGATATGCTCCTGAGGATCTTAAGTCCCATCATATTTCGACACGTTGGGCATTTTAAACCTCTTCGGGATCAATTCTGGTGCCACGCTTGGTTTGTACGGCAATTGAGTGTACTTCTTTGAGTTTGACCCTTTCAGCACTAGTGGTGCGCCTGGAATTTAGTCCATGCAGGCGTTCACTTCCCTCATAAACCATATGAGTTCATTTTTGAAGGGATCTCTCTCATTGTTGTGACCGGATCCGCTCCCCCCAGCCCCATCGAAGCTGACCTCGCCCCTCAGAGTGTTGTTGTCGACCCTCTGTGTTGTTTGATTTGTGGGAGCGCCGGGAGGAACTGGACCTTGTCCATTCGCGTTATTAGAAGCACCCGATAATGCCTGCTTTTGCTCTGTCATAACCTTATTGTGCCATGTGAGATAGCCTAATATGGCCTCTTGTTGCTCCTGCAAGACCCTTACCGCTTCGACGGTATGCTCTTCATCAACATCATCAGGAGTCGCCTCTTGAACATGTTTCGGGTACCGCCTTCCGTGAACCGGTGTGGCCTCATTCCCCTTACTACTGGAATCACTGATTGAATCCTCGTGTTGAGGCTGATTTCCTTGGGCCTCAAGGTTTTGTGTGTTGTTAACATAATTATCTGCATCTATAAGTTTTTGCTAAGAACAAATAATCAAATACGTTAGTAAAAGAGGCAAGGACAAACTTAATTACACAATTGTCTAAGCCCCACGGTGGGCGTCAAACTGTTTACCCATAAAACGGTACAGTTGAATTTATACGTGATTTATAGACAAGTGAATTAATTTGATCCTAAAATAATAGATGAATTAGACAAAAATATAATACTTAGCCTTGAGATGGAGATAAAATAGCAGAAATAGTAATTCCGGGAGCATGGCTTCCGAGGACAATAGCAACGATATCAGTAAACAAGAAAATAAAATATATTGAGCTTTGAATAGAGTGTAGCGTATGTTTGTCAGAAAATTTGTGTCTTTTACAATGATAATAGAGCTCACTATTTATAGCTGTACCTAGGGAACAAGGTCCTAGGATAAAGCTCCTCTTTACTGTCAATTATGAGGGCCATTGAAGAATGCGTAACGACAGGCAGTGAATGCCATATTCCTTGTAACGGGCCGTGTACTTAATACTGTAGAATATTCCTCATTAAATGCTACCGGGTGGGATGTATTTATTTCATCTTTATGAGTATCATTCTCTCCGGTAACAGACAAGATCGTTGCCTTCGGATTCAACTATCTTTTGTCTTCGGCTCCACGTGTCACTTCCTCATGCTATCCTTTATTTTAAATATATTTTACCCAATACAATTTTCACAATCAATATGTGGTATTTTAATATCATAATCTTATTCTAGGATGTATCGCATCATATCCCTTGAAAAGGTTGTAACTTTAAAACTTCAAAATTATACAAAGAATAATCCTTGACCCTCCAGAAAAATATGCAAGCAAAAGTACTACTTTCATTTTAATTTATGTAAACCTATTTGATTAGGTAAGAAGTTTAAGAAAAAAAATTTGTGATCTTGAACATATCATATAATATTTGTATGACTATAAAGCTTTTCATTAAAGGACAAAATGAGAAATTGAAGTTAAATTGTTTATAAATTTAGAAATGAACTAGTATTCTTTTTTAATAAAGTGTGATGAAGGCCGAAGGGAATAATAGATTACATTGAATATCAATATGCAGGAGGAGGTCGTAGAAGAAGCTAACTCATGGGCCAAGTCAACAAAAAAGGGCCTTATCGAACAAGTTCTCAAGCTCGAGCATATCAAAGAAGATGCAACACTCTTACTTGGAAATGCCTTATATTTTAAAGTTACATGGAAAGACAATTTTATTGAAAGTCTCACTCAAGACAAAGATTTTTACCTACTCAATGGCGGCAAGCTAAGGTTTTAGTTCCCTTCATGACTGGTTGTGACAATTATTTATATGGATCATTTGAAAGTTATTAAGCAGTGAAAATTCCTTATGAAAAAAGGAATAATGACAAAAAAAATGTTCTCAATGTACTTCTTCCTTCCTAATGCAAAGGATGGATTTCCAAGCTTATTGAAGAAAGGAAACTCTGTTCCAAACTTCTTTACACAAGATTTTCATCTATGGAGCGAAAACCTTGCTGCATTTTACATTCCAAAGATGAAATTCTCATTCACCACAGAAGAAAGGTTAAACACAATGCAGGAAATGGGATTGACACTACCTTTCAAGAAGACTTGCAGGGACCTAACAGAGATTGTGAAAAATGGAGGGCCTTTATATGTTTCCATGATAATACAGAAAGCATTTGTAGAAATTGATGAGAAAGGTACTGAGGCAGCTGTTGTTACTTTTGCCGAAGATGATATGGGATGTTGTTTGCACTAAAGTCCTCCAGAAAGATTTGTAGCTGATCACCCGTTCTTGTTCGTGATTAGACAATAAACTACAAGGTCGGTACTTTTTACTGAAATGGTGGTAAATCCCATGTTAAGTGGATCTGATGAATAGTACAACCATGCAGTGATTTTACCAAAAGGATTTCATTTTTATTACCCTGTCAAATGTTTAGAAGTTAAACTATATATAATAATCTTGAGAGGTTTGTTTTACTTTATTTTTTTCAAATCATTTTTGGCTGAATGCCTAAATACATATGTGGCCCCTCAAACTTGCCCTTATTTTTTATTTAGATACCTGAATGATATCTTGTTCCAATTGAACACTTGAACTCAAATTATGATGTTCCAATTAAACACAACACTGGAAATCCCTCACAAAACAAGATGTGTGACTCTCACGCACGGTAACATGATGACGAGCGCAAAACACAATACGAAATTAATGCTAGCTAGCCAAAGATGGTGTAATTTAATTATCGTCTCCGCAGGGATTGGATTTAAATAATGTTTAACTAATTTCTAGCTTAAACGCTATTCAGGATGATTAACACTTTGATTGGAATGATTATGAACAAAAATTAACTATTAAAACAAAGGCAATTAATAATTGATCACGGAAAGATAAGAGTTGAGCAACACAGAAATAATCAAAGGGAGAAATAAGGGTCGTGACAAGATAGGTGCAAGATAGTTATTCGGGATCTAACTCTTGTTCAATTCACTCTAATGTTCTAATAATTCTCACGAATTCACTCGATGATTAGTTCAATCGTATAGCCAAGACTCCTCTCTCTATTAAATCTGAACTCTATGAGGTGCACTAATATAAAGTACTGTGAAGGTATGCAAGGGCACGTTAATAGACTAGTCTTTTTAGGAAAACATCTTTCGAATATTCTCCTAACTCGATTTAATCAACAATTCAACAAGCTATTTCAATTACTTAAAAGATCACTGAATGAAACGAAATGAAATAATGCAAAGATAATCACCCAAAATATTTCTCTTTCGATTAAATAATTCGATAAACAAAATTACAATTAATTCAAAGCTAAACGAGTTCGTGCAAAATAACTAGAGTTAAAATCCACAAATACAATCAAAATACCATATCCATCAAACCCTAAAATAAACTACCTCGTAATCATAGTCATCACAAATAGAGTTAAAGAATAAGAAAACATAAATTCAATCCAAACTCGGGTGTTGAGTTGAAGAAAGAATGATGAATCTTTGTGCCTTAGAGTCTTCAATGCTCTCCAAATCTTCCATAGGTCAAAAGTCCTCTCAAAAACGTATTTATAGTGTATTTATACTAAGTTGAAATGTGCATGAACCAAACTACCCTCTTTGATACATATACATTAACAATTCAAACTCACACTTGTGTTGAACTACACTCCAACTGTCATAAAATAACAGCAACAAACACCCTTTTTTTTTAAAGCACAACAAAGCATGATTTACCACTAGCAAGGAATAACTTTCTTATATATATATATATATATATAAAACTCTAACTCCTTTTTTTCTTTCTAAGTTCTAATTTTTTTCAAGCAGATTTTCTTTTTTTTTTTCAATTTCTCACAAGTGGCTCTCACTTTTTCTTTTAAAACAGTGCACCTTTTTCCTTTTTCTATAGTTCCCCTCAAAATTCCAACTATACCTCCACTTAACTTTTAACAAGCTCACAACAATTTCATGTGCTCTAGAGATATAAAAGCTTCAAATAAACGGTCAATTCAAACAAAGGGTCAGTCTCGTAATGTGGTTGCCAAAGAAATAGGATATAGGCTCAAATGGTCTAACTAAGATACATATTAATTAGGTGGGTCAAAGGTATATATCTGGCTCAACAAAATAATGTCTCTATCACATCTTAGACTGAACAAGACTGCTATTTCACTTTGTAAACACACGAACAAGTTCTAGACATCAACTGACATGCACAGAATATCAACAATAACCTCACACACACATTGGCACATAACTCACTTAGGACCGAATCTATCCCGACTCTCTAATCAAAGCAGTTAAGCAAAGTCAAACTCAAACAATTTAAGGCACTTATACACGAGTCAAAAAATAAGCATAAGTGTCACAACTAAGGCACTCACCTCTAATTCACCACATCAATTTTAAAGGGCTAACCCTAAACATAGGCGACTACAAAGAACAGTAACTCCACGGACAAAAATGGTCACTGATCCCTCGTCCGGTGGTGAAAAGCCACCAGACTAGTCCTAATAATTGTGTATCAACCCTGCGCACACACCCCAGGTAGGCGCCCCTATAGTTTCTTCCCCATCTGCTGCAAAAATCAACAATGGTTGAATTATCAGCTCACCAAAAATTGCTAGAAGAGAGAAGGAATAATCTGCAACGTCTTTGGGTCAAATCGACCGACTCAAAGTCATGGGGATGACTCAACACATCATTTACAATCAACCCACAGAGTCTTAGACAACACCACAACAGGAATCCTCGACTCTGAATAGGGGAACAATGCCGACAAATAGTTGTTGGTCGCACATAGAGCTGCAGATGTCCAAATTGGTCAAAGACAATGTCAATCTTCTACAATTGATCTGGATATTGATCCCAAAACCTCAAACAACAACCACGTTGAACAATTCGTTACAACATGGCGGAACACAATATACGCAAAAACGAATATGCCATATGTTCGACGAAATGCCAAGGTCAGTTTTGATATCAATTTTAATGAAGACATGAATGGTTGTGCTTCACAAAGTCATGTTGAGATTAGTCGTCACGAGAAATCGCAAAAACACTCAACAAAAGGGAGTGATGCAAAGATATCACCTACAGCAGCAACAATGTTTCAGGGACATATTTCTACTGTGCGTTCTGAGATTCGAGATGAGCTCAATCCATGTGAGATACATATCACCAATGGTAACAAGGTCATTGACAAGACACTAAGCGGCCAAACTCCATCGCCTTCAGGATGTCCTAAGTATAGGCAAGATACAAAACGAGTAGGGTCACAAACTACCAATTGTGGAGAATACACTGGTGAACCATCCCAACACCAGCTCAAAAATATCCCTCCCAATCAAAATCCAACTACTACTGATAGCCTACCTCCACTACAATATCTTAGCCTACCACCTCCCTCAAAACCTACATACAAGGTCCCAAAGATTTCTGCTAATTATGATAAACCAATTCACCCACAACCTAGTAAAAACCCTCAACTTCAGACCAAAACAGATGCCCAACCCAATCTTAAAGATACCAATATACAGCCAAATAAGCCAGCAAACTACCATGCACCACCACCTCCAACTATCACCCAATCCCTAGCTATAAAATTGAGAGTCAGGCAGGCTGTGGAAATAGCTCCAATAGAGTTCACACTACCCAGAATATCCACAAAAGAGGGTCAACCAGCTGTAATCTTTACTAAGAATTATTATATGGTCACTTTAGACAACATATGTCAATACACAATCGTTTGTAAATTCGTCAACGCCATGCCTAGAATGGAACAGATAAGGAGAAACTTCACATCTCAAACTGAGCTCAGATGAGGAGTTAAGATAGCACACTTCAATGCCAGAATATTATACATTGACCTAGACAATGAGTACGACCACACAATTATCTGGACCAAAAACTTCATGTATATCCAGGGTCAAAGAATGAACTTACAGGCATGGACTCCAACCTTCAGGTCTAATGAGGATACTCCAATTATACCAGCTTGGATAGTCATCCCTGAACTTCCATGGCATTTCTACTACAGAGAGGTATTATTAGTATTGTTATCACTAGTTGGTAAGGTCCTTCATCTAGACCTTTCCTCAATGCAAAACACCAGGGGAAGTGTAGCCAAAGTAAGGATGCAGGTGGACTTAACACAAACAAGACCTCACCATGTGTGGCTTGGATTTGATGAGGATCAAGATGTCAATGGGGATGGCCAGTGGTTGGAAGTGGTGTATGAAGATCTTTCACCTTACTGCTTTCACTGCAGACACTTGGGACATGAAGACTATTACTGCTCTAACATGAAAAGAGATGAGGAAGAAAAGAGTAAAGTTGTTGCAGATTCATTAAACAAAAGTTATAGCCAAAACGCAATCAGGAATACAAATACAAATGGACCACAGAAACAACTGGATCAGCTCCTTGTGGTACAGAACAATAATCAGAGTAACAAGGAAAATAGGGGGTGTAACACTAAAATGAGGAACAACAGCAAAGCTTAAACCACAAGGCAACAAATCATAAACAACCAAGGGATAACCATTCCAAGGATCAATAGCATACTCAAAAGAAAAGAAATTTTAGGGGTGTGAACCAAAGAATCAGGCAACAGAAATTTAAACATCCAGCAGAACATGTAATAGAGGCACAAGTGACCAAAGAAGACAAGTCCCCAGCTAGAAAGTCTCAAACTGTTAGTCGGGTTATCCTGGAGCCTGTGGAAGATCCCAGTTCAAATCCTATAATCAATGATCCAGAGGTTAATGGTGGAGAAGTGTCTCAGCAGGATACAGCTAAGATTGATCAAGCAGCTGAAATTGAATCTCCTGCGATTATTACCAAAGAACTGAGCAATAGTAAAGAGCAATACCAAATGCAGTAAGAACTGGAATACAAAAACAATCAGACTAAACAGCTGGAGAACGATGTGGACTTAGGAAATCAGAAGAATGAACATTTTAGGATTAATGAAAATCTCATCTCAACCCTTAATTATAATAGGAGTGCTGGGAACACTACTCCCACTGTTATTGGGATAAAAGGTGAGGCTGCAAAGGAGAACACAATTGATTGGGTTCAAAGGAGTTTTGGAAAACAAAAGGAAGTTATGACTGTTACCCTAAACCACTCAGGTCAAAAAATACCCTCGCAGACTTTTGTGGCATCAATAGTCACAACCAGAGATGCTGCAGACATCAGGAGTGATGAAGATCAAAAGGTTGTACACAATTCAGAACCAAATGGAACTATTACCCTTGAAGATAAAAGTACCAACACAATGCTAGAGCATGCAAACAAAACACATGCCATAGCTGAAGTGAACAACACTGATACAGGGCAGTTGTTACCAATTGATAAAGGTGTTGTGATAGGTTTATTTCCTATAGGGCAGGGTACTGCTACTACAGCAAAACTTTCAAAATATACAGTGAACTCAAACTTACAAAATGTAAGTGATAAGGACACCACAATGGGGAATGAACATATGGGGATTACTGTAGTTGAGAAGGTTTCAAGAGCAATTGCACCAGTGCTCATTGCATTAGCCTCATCTAAAGGATATCCAATGTAGATCCAACTAAAAGTTCCATTGAGACACCCAAATCAGGTACTACATGACCTCATCACACACAAGGAGCTGCCTATTGAGGTTCATAACACTTTGTTGGATAAGCAACAATTAGAAGATGAAGTTGATGATGAAGCTACTGTTGGGAACTTAAAGCTGTTGCAAGGGAAGGAGATTTGTCACCTAGGCTTTCATCTAGAAATGAAAAGAAAGGCAAGAAGCAAATACAAGCTAAGGAGACACTACCACCTACTAGAATCTTGCCCAAGAGGGCAGTCTCAACAACTAGATGATGGTTAAAATATTGATATGGAACATAAGGTCTGTCAAGACTCAGCAGGCCTTCCAAAGAGTTATCAACATGCAAAAGCAACATAGATTTTTCATTTTAGCACTTTTGGAGCCTTTTCAAAAGCAAGGATTGATTCACAACTACAGGAGAAGGCTAGGTATGGAAAATGCAATCTCAAATGTCAATGAAAAGATATGGTTATTTATTGATGCTATGGTAGAGTGGGAGCTACTGATTGATGCTGAGCAGCAATTAACAATCAAAGTATTTCATCAAGATATTGGTAAGTACATCATGATGACTTTTGTATATGTAAAATGCTCATCACTGGAGAGATTAGAACTTTGGGATAATCTATATTACCTTGCTACTGATATGGAGTTACCCTGGTTGGTTAGAGGGGATTTTAATGTTGTCCTAAATGAAGAGGAGAAAATAGAAGGATTGTCAGTCTATCCACCAGAGTATGAAGATTTTGCTTTCTGTGTCAATTCCTGTGGACTGTTTGATATTGGATACAAAGGTAGTCTTTTACATGGTGGAATGGTAGATCCAATGCAGAATGCATATTCAAGAGGCTGGATAGAATCTTTGTCAATCAACATTTCAATACAATATTCCCAACTATTGAAGTGGAGCATCTCATAAGGACTGAATCTAACTATGCACCATTGCTGATGAATTATGGGAAAGATGCTGCTCATTTTGTTAAACCATTTAAGTTTCTCAATTTCTGGACAACACATGACTCTTTCAATGAGGTGGTAAAGCAGAATTGGTGGCAGACTTTGTTGGTGACCCTTTTCTAATGTTCAAACAAAAGTTGAAGAGGGTGAAAACTACCCTATCACATTGGAGTAAACTTACTTATGGAGACATATTCAAGCAACTGGCTATTAAGGAAGATATTATCAGGATTAAGGAGATGATGTTTGAAGAAGAACCAACAAGGGAGAACAAAATTGTATTACAGCAAACACAAGCAGAATTGAAGAGGTATCTTAGCATTGAAGAGCAGTACTGTAAATAAAAGGCAGGGATGAAGTGATTTGCTGAAGGTGATAGAAACACCACCTTCTTCCACAATCATGTCAATGGAAAGAGACAAAAACCTCAGCTCAAAAGAATTCAGAATATTGCTGGTGATTGGCTTGAAACACAAGAATCTATTGCTAATGCTGCAGTGGAATTTTATCAACAATAATTAACACAGGAAGGAGAGTTTACAAGTTCTGAATTACTTCACAATGTACCTGCTATTATCACCACTGATCAAAATCTAGAACTCTATCGGTTCCCTACAATAGAAGAAGTCAAGAGTGCAGTCTTCGCAATGAGTGGGGATAGTGCAGGTGGCCCCGATGGCCTCACTGAACTTTTCTATCAACATTCCTGGGACATTGTTATAGAAGACATTTACAACATGCTACAACAATTCTATACAGGAGCATCATTGCCAAATTCTATAACACATACAAATCTAGTATTGCTTCCTAAGATACAACAAGTTCAAATATTTTCCGACCTAAGGCCTATAAGTCTTAGTAACTTCATCAATAAGGTAATCTCAAGCGTGTTACATGATAGACTTGAGAAGATCCTACCAACACTTTTTCTCCCAACCACTATTTATTCTATTTGTAGAAGTACTATCACGATCACTGAATAAATTGTTTGAAGACAAGAAGTTCATAGGATTTGGAATGCCAAAGTGGACAGACCCATTAAACCACTTGGCATATACTGATGATACAATCATTTTCACATCAGCTGACCCATACTCCTTAGGAAAAGTAGTAGAACTACTCATATTTTACTAACAAGCATTTGGCCAGCTGATTAACAAGATAAAGATCTCTTACTACATGTATGACAAGGTGGCAATATACATAGTTGATTCTATTGGTTCTATGACAGGTTTTAAAAAAGGTAATTTCCCTTTGACTTACCTTGGGTGTCCAATACACAAGGAGAAGAAAGGATTACTACAATGATCTAATCAAGAAAGTGAAATCAAAATTACACTCTTGGAAAGGGAAACTATTATCTTTTGGAGGAAAGGCTAATCTTATAACTAGTGTACTTCAAAGCTTAACTACTCACATTCTGTCAGTTCTGGGCCCTCATAATAATGTCATTCAACATCTACATAAGATGTTTGCGAGATTCATTTGGATCACTAAAGATGAGGGAAGAAGTAGATACTGGTCCAAGTGGCTAAATCTGTGTCTACCAAAGGAGGAAGGAGGACTAGGGCTAAAATCTTTGTTTGACATTTCAAAATCTTTGTTTGCCAAACTATGGTGGAGGTTTAGGACTACAAAATTATTGTGGTCCAATTTTATGTGGAACAAATATTGTAAAAAGGATATGCCTACTATTGTCGAATTCAGACAAGGATCATATGTTTGGAGAAAAATGATAGAAGCAAGAAAAGAGGTGGAACATGAAATCATGTGGGAGTTGAATAGGGGATACCACTAATATATAGAATAAAAACTGGACTAGTATTGGAGCTTTATATTATGTTCTACCTCAAAATTTCAACATTAATGAACAAATAGAGGAAGTTATAGAGTTGAGGTGTGGGAATGCCTTGGATGATCAACTTCTGGAGCAAACCTTTCCGGACAACATTGCTGAACACATAAGGGATGAGGTTTACTTTGATAAGAGTGATAGCCACTTGGATAAACCTATTTGGATACCCACAACTTCAGGTAAATTCACAGTTAATAGTACATGGAAGATTATGAGACACAGAGCATCAGATAATCCAGAATTCAGCAAGATTTGGACAAAAGGATTACCTTTCAAAATTTCAGTCTTCCTATGGAAATTGTGGAAAGGAAAGATTCCTACTGATGATCAATGGAGAATAAATAGATATCTGGTTGTGTCTAAGTGCTGGTGTTGCTTACCACCACATGAGGAATCAATCCAATATCTATTCCTAAAGAGTGACACTGCAGACAAAGTGTGGAAACACTTCCTTCAGGCAGCAGGAAATATAGTACAGTTGGTGCAGGTACATCAGGTGATAAGAGCATGGTGGACTGAGACATGCTGCACAAAACTTAAGCCTTTATACCAGGCAGCACCTGCAATTATTACATGAGAACTTTGGAAGAGGAGAAACAAAATGAAGTATGGTGGCACAATCTGTGCAAACAGGGTGATCCATGAGGTTAACAAAACTTTACATTTTCTCGCAAGGGAAAGATGCCCATGGATGTCAAACATCCCATTACTATGGCCAGATATCATCATATATTTTGAAGACTACAAACCATATGTAGTGAGCAGAAGAGTCACCTGGGAGCCACCCTATGAGGAGTGGTTCAAATATAACACAGATGGGGCTTCAAAAGGCAATCCTGGACCTAGTTCATACAGTTTCTGTGTACGTGATAGTGCAGGTGATTTAGTATATGCAGATGTAGCACCAATAGGAGATACAACCAACATTGTGGCAGAAGCAAAAGCACTTCTAAATGGTCTGGTATACTGTGTTAAGCAGCAAATGAACCCACAAATCATGAAAACTGACTCTTTGGTGATGAAACAGATCGTCGATAGAGAATGGGAATGTCCATGGACTATACGTGCAGAAGTCAAGAATATAAAGGACATCAAAAACTGCTATAATGTCCTATTTCAGCATGTGCTTATGGAGGGAAATACAGTTGCAGATTTCTTAGCTAACTTGGTTTTCTCTTTTGCAGGTAATACCATATTCCACTCTTTTGAAAGTCTACCTACTGCAGGAAAGACACTCCTTAACATGAACAAAGCATAAATCCCTAACATTAGAGTAAGGCTTGCAAAAAGAAAAGCACGAGACTGATGAATATATTCAGTTCACCTATCCTTGTTGTGGTTACTAAACAGTTTACTTATTATAACTCTAATACTAGAGGATCAGGATATTCTCTAAGCTTTTACAGAGAACTACAAGCTAGGGGCTTACCACATGTTTGTTACAAGGTTTGTAGTAATGGGAACCTTAAATTACTAGGACTGATTGTGCTGGAATACATGAGAGCAGATTCATTGGTTGATGAATCAGTATATGGGATGACAATGTCCAGTTATTCCATTTGGAATAAAGCAGACACTTATTGGTTGGTTATAGTTGCTTATGCACAAACACATAGCAATGTATTTTGGCAACGGCTTCTTCCGTTCTGCTTATACTACTGGTCTTTTGATATTGTAGTTTGGGAGGTATAACATGGTAGTGTGCTATCTTATTACCTCCCAGTGGTATTAGCATGGAATCATACTCATTCTAGGGGTGGTTTGACGACATAAAACAACAATATACCAACTAGACAGCATCCACAGCATTCCTCCATCACTCTCAACCCAATCTACTGCAAAGCTCCCACAACACACAAGAACCTAGGAGCAGCTTCTTTCCTCCTAACTTGTTTGCTACATTTTGCAGGTTCTAGAGATAGGCTCATATTATTGAGGCATGAGCATGGAGTGGTCTTAGCATCCCAAATACATAAGTATTCATTGATACTACAACTACAAGTTTTCTCCTACAAATACATCAACAGAACATCACTTCATAGCAAGATCAGGCTATATTTTTGTTGCACGCGACCTTACTATTGCTGGTGTGATTTTAAAAGTACTTATTGTTTATTTGTGGTCGTATCAATTCCCAGTGGTATTAGCATGTTGTCATGCTCATTCTGGGGGTTGTTCGAAAATTTGCAACAAAAACACTTCAGCAACCCAGCTTTCAGTATACAATAGGGGCAAAAAATTGTAAGATACCCTTACATGGCTCTACATAAATTCAACATTATTATGAGATTGTTAGAGCAACATAAATTTCTTGGCATGTTCAGCAATCTGCTGCAACTATTCTGGCATTTGGAGAATCATTTGTACTTAGCTCTCTTATCGCTTATGGAAATTCACTGGAGCTTAGTTGTTTGGTTGATGGAAGTTAACAACTACGCACTACATTTCGCGCAAAAGAAGCTCATAGTTCTATGCATTACAACAACTCTTATGCTGGATTTTTAGTTCTTCAGCCCTATATTAAAGATATCTGATCTTTAATGCTTTACGAAATGTGGAATTTTAGATACCTATCACACACTGGATCCCATGGACAATTTACTGCATTATATGATTTCGTCATCACACATGCATAAGTATTCATTGATGCTACAACTGCAAGTATGCTTCTACGACACATCAGAAGATCATTATTCCTCAGAAAGATCAAGCTGCACTGTTCCTGTACAACACCTTACTATTTCTGGTGTGCTTTTGAAGAAGCTTCTACTAAGGAGGCTGATTATGCTGGATTCTTTTGGACTAAATCCTTTCTTTATGGAGATGTTTCAACACTCAGTGGTATTAGCATTACATAATGCTCAATCTATAGTTGTTGCATCACTATACGGGAAGATACAATTGAATTTCCCTAGCTTTTTGTTTCCATTGCTACTGTTCTGCTGCGCCATGATCAACATTTAGGTTTTCCATTAGCTTAACACTCATCCTGGTAATTGTGGAGAACTGATTCATTATCAAGTGTATAAACAAATGCTTGACAGAATATACAAACTTGTGAAGTCACAGAGTCAGTATCTCAACACATATTGGTCAGATGCGCTTCAATGGTCATAAGGCTCAACTATCAATTGTTGTGATGGACAACTTAGGGCAGTTCACCGACTGTCTGGAGATGAGTCATCACCCAGTGATTCAATTTTTCTTAACTGGCTTTTTGGTCAATATTTCTCAATGCATACTAGACCTCAAGTAAAGAAATCTCAAATGCCTATTTTCTGTATCAAAAAGGCTGCTGGAGGTCTTCAGTAAAGTAATTCACAACTTATGGATTTATACATACGTACTCAATTGGATTACAACAAATGGCACCGGGTGAGAGCTTTGAAGGTGCTATAAGGAATTGTTTGCAATTGGTGTGTGAATTCAATGTCGTCAGCAACAATTGAATGTTTCAAATTACTAGCTTTGTTCTTTCGAGTTATCATTATGCTACGGCTACATTGTATTTGGTAGCAATAGCCATTGGCTTTCTTTGTTTTATTATTTTCTTTTACTTGAATAATTGTGTAACTTTCATCCAGTTTGGGACTTATTATATATAACAGCTACTAGGTGAATAACCTAGTAGTATATTTGCTTTAAAAAAAAGGCACTCGCCGCTCTCAAGACACAACAAAGTCAAGAAATATTGCTTACAACTAGCACATCGACTCAAGAATCTTTATTCCTACAAAAAAAACTAAATATACCCGGTTCAAGTAAAACCCTTGAAAAAGAACCGAAGCACAAAGAAAAACCAAGGGGAAATTGTTTCACTACCTAAGAAAATAAAATTAAATAAAAAATATTTTTTTTTAGATTTTCAACTTTTGTTTTTAATTTATTCCCTCAAGAAGACAGTCAAGAAAATTTATCGTCTCGAAAAGTCAATTTTTGTCAATTTATTTTAAATACTAACAAAAAAACACAAAGATAAGGAGAAGCAAAACAAACACACATATATATATTTACATCCCTCACCCCACAATTTAAATTGTGGCATGTCCCCATGATACACAAGTAAAAAATCAAGAGGTAAAGGAAACTCTACTGAATCGTGTAGCCTGGGTCTGAATCGATGTCGGGGTCCATTTTGCACGCCTGACCCAGTGCACATATCCATGCTGCGATTTTCTTCTCTAACTTCTTAGGGCGCACCCCACACTTATCATGCTTGTCCTCTTCACCTAGCTCCTTTAGGACATCCACCTTAAAATCAGAGTATGCAGCCAGCTCCTCTCAAGGTTCCCCTATTGCCTCCTTCATTTTGAACAACACTCTCTCTTCCCCTACTCTTAGCATGAGCTGCCTTTCCTGAATATCCAGTATAGCTCTGTCAGTATCCAAGAAGGATCTCCCTAAAATCAGAGGACCTCCTTATTCTCTTCCATGTTCACCACAATGAAGTCTACAAGACACGCAAATTTATCCACCCGAACTAGCATATCTTCCACTATTCTTTCGGGTATTATTGTGGTCTGATCCGCCAACTGCAAAGACACGTGCCTGGACCAAACTACCCTCTTCGAGTTGAAGTGGGAAAACCTAGAAAACGTTTTATACTTCCTACATCACACAGTGCGCGTCGCATTAGTATATTTTGCTCGGTTGTAAACTCTCTAAACTTAGCTTGTCTGACAAATTTTTATACTAATGCGTCGCGTCCTGCTACGCACTCTGTGTCGTATTAGTGTATTTTTCTTTCAGACCCCAAAACTTCAAGTCTCTGAACTTCTCAAACTTCTGACAAACTTATGTACTAATGCAACGCTCAATGCCACACCTTATGCGATGCACTAGTCTATTTTGATCTATCCCATGCTCTTTTTTCCAACTTTCGTATGTAACGCCGGTCCACGAACCAAGGATATGTTCCCAGATGATCAATTGAAGCTTTTGTTCAGATTTCGAAGCTCCATGTTTCATTATGGCTCTGATTTAAGTCCTTAACACACAAACCATATCATAAGTACAAATTTCTCATAACTAAGCTCAAAATATGATTAAAATGCAATCAACAATTGGTGAAATTGAGACTAAAATCCATGCTTCTAGCCCACCATCACATGACAGATACATCAAATCTATTGGCGGAACTTGTAAATTTGTAAAAGAAAATCTCTTTCAAAATATTTTTTGAGAATCTCCCCCCTCTTTTCCTGTTCTTCATTGCCCACAAGCCTCATTTACCGCTCGTCACCCCACCGGATCTTCCTCTTTATCAATTCAATTTCTGATCTTGGTCAAATTTTGTGTCATCTTTCTTGTTGAGACGATCATTTTCCGTTTAATGTTATGTAATTTGACCATTTGGTTTCTTTCCTCTTTGAGTCATCTAATTTGATGTCGTCAAACCTCCAAGAAAGGTGGAGGTGCTTTTTCTGAATATGTGATGAAGCAATCATATAAAGCCAAAGAACTTCAATAATGTTTTTCTCAATATTCTATACACAACAAGGAAAAGAAGTTATCCACTGGGGTCCATGGCCGCCACTGCAGAAGGCTCTAATTGCAATACAATTAATTTCTGTCTTTTCTTTTCAATTGACTTTAAGTTACGAAACAAGTTTCTTTGATATAGTGAACGAAATCCCACTTAGCAACATATTGTAGTTGCCTTTCACTCTCTAGACTCTTCTTTCTTCTGGAAAACAAAAATACAAAAACCCCGCTTCGCTGTCATCATACATAGATTAAGGTGTTTTCTAGAGAAAAGATATTCCCAAGGTTCTTGATGCTTCATGATGTGCCAGTATTACTTTATGATGTCCCAGTGTTCTTAATATTGAAAGAGAAAGGAGTCTCGTTCTGTTGAAATTATGGGAACAGATGTTGGGCAACAGTAGAGGCAGTGGTGGCACGGAGATCGAAAGAAAGGTTGTAGTGGCAATGATGGGGATGGTGGTGAGAATGGTGGTCGGGAGAGAGGAGAGAGAAGGGGGAGAAGTGAGGGAAGAAAAAGAATCAAGAAAATATACCTTTCAAGCGCCTAAAGTAAATGTAATACAAACAGGAGTATTATATATAATTATGTGTCATAATTACAAGCATAAATGCTATCATTTGTTGCGTCCCGCGTCAACCACTATGGGAAGGCCTCTCTATATGGTCTTAGGCAATATTCACCTCATGAGCTTGGAGTTGAGTTAAGCTCAAAATCTATGCATCATGGTATCAGAGCCCAGCAAATTCCAATTCATTTACCTCATATTCATATTGCAGACATCCCCAATAGTTCTAATAGAAAGAGTTCTTATTTTGACGGCAACTATAACATGCAAACAAGGGAGGAACTAGTCGATATTCAAAATGATTAAAAAGTTACAGCCTTGTAAGTGATAATAATAATAATAATAATAATAATAATAATAATAATAATAATAATAATAATAATAATAATAATAATAATAATAATAATAATAATAATTTCTTTTGAGTCAACAGATCCGTGTAAGAGGAAACAATTATGTTGAACATCATTCGAAGACCATACACTAGAGCTGGATGTTTTGCTAATGTAATAGTAGCATGAGGTATGATATTGTATAGGGTAAAATCGGTCCATATTAAATACTCGAGTAATAGAGCGACACATGAAATCGAAGACAGACAGAAAACAAGGCAAGTGAAAACCAAGACCGGGGACAGCAGCTTCGGTTGTCACCGGGCAGACCCCGAAAGGAATATTGCTAACGAGGACAAACGAATATTTGCCACCCGATGACATTCAATGAAGAATATTCCTCAATGTTAAATACGCAATCCATTACAGAGAATTTTGGCATTCATATCCTGCCGTTAAACATTCATCAATGGTCTTCATGATTGTCATTTAAGAGGGGCTTGATCCTATGACCTTGTTCCCTAGGAGTAGCTATAAATAGTGACTTTAGCAGCCATTGTAAGACACGAAAATTCTGATAAACTTATGCTACACATTATCCTAAGCTAAATAATACTTTATTTTTAGTCTATTGATATTCTTATTGTTGTATTCAGAAGCCTTGCTCCCGGAACCAAGTTGTTGTTGTCTTATTTCGATTTCAAAGCTAAGTTTTATATTTTATTTAATTTATTTATCATTTTAGGATCAAAATTGATTTTCTTGTCTATAAACCATATTATAAATTCAACTGTACCATTTTATGGGTACATTTGCGTAATTGAGTTGATCCTTGCATCTATTACTAATCTGTTTGATTCTTTATTTCTTAGCAAAATATCATAAAAGATGGTAGATAACAATGTCAACATCACATACAATGTTGAGGCTCAAGGAAATCTGCCTCAACACGAGGATTCGATTAGTGACAACCGCAATGAGGAGGACGTAGCCACGCCGGTCCATGGTGGGAAATATCCATGACATGTATGTGAGATGACTCCTGGTGATGCCGAAGACGAGGATGTTGCGGAAATGGTAAGGATCTTGAGAGAACAACAAAAGGATATTATGGGCAATCTATCGTGGCAAGACTAGGCCATTACAGAGTTGAGGCAAGCATTGTCGGGAGCTTCTAAAAATGCGAAAGGAAGAGGTCCACTTCCTCCCGGTGCTCCCGCAAATCAAACAGCTCAAAGGGTTGATAACAACACCCTGAGGGGTGAGGTCATCTTCGACGGGGCCGGGGGGAACGGCAGCTGATCTAGTAATAACAACGGGAATGATCCCTTTTAAAATCTATTTCATGCGGTTTATGAGGGAAATAAATGCCCGAATGGACCAAATTTTGGGTGCACGGTCAGTATTGAAAGGATCAGACTCAAAGAAATACACCCAGTTGCCGTTCAAACTGACCGCGGCACCGGAGTTAATCCCGAAACGGTTCAAAGTTCTAGACGTACCAAAATATGATGGGACTTCGGATCCTCAGGAGCACATCACCACCTACACAACGGTGATGAAAGGAAACGGCCTAGCTCCGTACGAGATTGAGTCAGTCCCGGTGATGAAGTTCGGGGAGACCCTCACGAGGGGGCCTCTGACATGGTATTCACTTTTATCGAGCACTAAATAGATTCCTCTAAGATGCTTGCGGATTCTTTTATCAAGGACCATGCCGGGGCCAGGAAAGTACAGTCCCAAAAGGCCAACATATTCAGAATTGCACAAGGAGAGTCCGAATTGCTGCGAAAGTTCGTGACCAGGTTTCAGAAGAAAATGATGCTGCTACCGGTCATGCCAGATGACTGGGAAGCCGAGGCATTTACTAAGGGGCTGAACCTGAGGAGCTCAGATGCTTCCCAGAAACTGAAAGAAAGCTTGCTCGAGTTCCAGGCAACTACATGGGCAAATGTCCACAACCCCTACGAATCAAAGATAAGAATAAAAGATGACTAGTTCGATTTCCCGACATCAACCAAGGGTCGTGATTGAGAAAAGAACAAGGATAAGTCGAAGGATGATTTTGACACAGATCGACGATCTTTTAAGGGCCGGTGTTTTCCCTACGAAAGGGCCGAAGGACGTGGCAGAGGTTTCCGATCGACGGACAGGTTCGCTAGCGATAGGAGAACTGACTATGGCCAGAATAACAGATCATTGCACGATAAAGAAATATCAGGCTCCCAGGATTCCACCTACCCCAGACTGTCCGAGTATAATTTTAATGTCAGCATGATGGAGCTGGTATTGGAGATAAGGAATATTAAGGAAGCACGGTTCCCGAGGCCGATGAGATCTAATCCCAGTCATAGGGATCCTAATCTATAGTATGAGTACCATGGGACTAACGGCCACCAAACTGGGGACAGCCGACATCTGCGCGAGGAGGTGGCAAAATTGCTAAAAAACGGCCATCTCAGAGAATTCTTAAGCGACCGAGCTAAAATTAATTACGGTCGCAACCGGGATAACGCAGAACCCTTGAAGATAGGTGAAGATCTTCTTCGACTAACGATCAACATGATTTTCGGGGGGAACGAGATTAATGGTGTAACCTTTTCAGCAGCAAAAAAGAAAAAGGTATCAGTGACTCAAAGCAAAAGACTCCGGGAAGTCGCCGAGGACAATATCACTTTCACGGAGGAGGACACCTATGGACTCCTACTACCGCACAACGATGCCTTGGTAATTCCTCTTAATATTTTAGATTTTAAAATTAAACGTATTTTGGTAGACCTAGGAAGTTCAGCCATGTCATGCCCCGACCTCGGGGAGCGCGACCGATGCTCAACCGAGTAAACCCGACCGAGCAAGCCTATTAGATTTCCTCCTACCCAAACTCATTCATTAATAAAGAGAATATATATTTTCGTTAATCAAAAAATAAGGTGATCATGTCTGCAATACCAATTTCTTACCATTAGTTACTTCATTTTGAAGTCTCAAATTTCACACATATTTTTCATAGTCTGAAGTGGAATAAGTAATTCAAACACAACATAACTAGTTTAACTTCCCCAGCACCAATATACAACCCACACTATATCTATGGAGCCTTTATTGATACAGAAGAGTACTATGATAATATCGGCAACAAGGCCCCGGCTATACCTCAAATACAATACACAAGGAACAAAAGATACATGACCCCAAAATGAAGTGGGACTCACCAAGTCAGCTGGGAAGAGGATGTACCGCTATCATTGATCAATATCTCCTACTGTGGAACCACATGCATCCATTAAAGATGCAGCGCCCCCAAAAAAAAGGGCGTTAGTATATGTACTAGTATGAAAACCAAAACATCTATTCAAGAATTTGGAAATACAACACGAATATGATGAATTATGGTAACAATCATAGGACTTAGATAGCCACAAATGTCAAACAGATTTGTTAAGACCTTCCAATAACATTTATAAATTTCCAGTTGGGGATTCTCTACAACTACCTTTTCACAGAGCGGCTTTGCCGCCTCACCCCAATATATATGTGTGGAGGTGTATTCCACTATACCCAAACTTTACACAAAGTGACCTTGTCGCCTCACCCCAATGTATGCGGGTGGAGGTGTATTCCACAATCCCAAAACTCTACACAAAGCGGCCTTGCCGCCTCACCCCAATGTATGCGGGTGGAGGTGTATTCCACAATACCAAAACTCTACACAAAGCGGCCTTGCCGCCTCACCCCAATGTATGCGGGTGGTGGTGTAATCCCAATCACAATCTCTACACAATTTAGTATCACAGTTTTCATTTGAAACACAACTTGAAGTTGTAATACTTAGATAAACAATCCATACCTTGAATACATTCTCACAATAGTAACACAACACAATAATAACATTTGAAACACGTACGGAACATATATCTCTTGTCACAAAGCTTATTCGGAATAATCGGTTCGTGGTGAACAACTTGAAGCTTACAAGAATAATGTGAGGTTCAATTCTAAGAGAAGAGTTTAGACAACATATCTCAATTGAGCTTCCTTAAACTCTAAAATATTCCGGAATTCATAGAACTTCAATCTATTTTAGAAATATAACAAATTGAACCAAAATTAGTATGATGATCATGGTTCTAGCTCATTTGAGCATTTTATCAAACACTAGGTATGCATTAAGGTTTTAAGGTCCTCCTATGGTGGATTCCATCATCCCAAACCCATTATCTACCATTCTTATCTCAATAATCTTCTTACACCCTTTGATAACACATGCATGCAATATGAACAACTCCTACGCCCAAAATTATCTTACTAATTACCCAATTCTAGATAAAATTCGAGAACTAGTCTGCGGTCGCATAATGCACTGCAGACCTTCCTCCAAGCTGCCCCGCCTCTGAATCACTCTGCAGCCATTATGCGGTCTGCAGAGTGATTATGCGACCGCATAGTGGGCCGCAGAAATGACTTTTTCTGGCAAAAATTTTTCTTTACTCCCCAGTGTATTATTCAACCCAAAAAGTCCGAGCCGCGGCGAGCTTATTTCTACAATCCTCAAACACGTAAGCCTAAATCGGCACCACGAAACCTTAATTCCTTTACAAAATTTTACGGGGCCTTACAAGCCAATATCATTCAATGGAGAGTGCTGGAACAAGCCAAGCTAACCGGAAGTATCATTCTGACCACAAAGCTCCTCATCGGGTTCAACTTAGCAAGTGTGACAACCCGAGGGGAGATCCTGCTGCCCATAAACACCGAAGGGGTCATGAAGACTACCTTGTTTGAAGTAGTAGATGGTGACATGGGCTACAACATTATTCTTGGCAGACCATGGCTACAAGAGATGAAGGTTGTGCCATCAACTTCTGAAATTCCCAACTCCAGAAGAAATTAAACAAATAAGAGGAGATCAACTGGCGGCAAGGGAGATGAACACGATCTCGATTTCCAGCAGTAAAGGGAAGGAACATGCGGCATAGCAATTACAGGAACAGACGCCCGCTCCCAAACCAAATGAAGTCGACAAAGGGGAGGAGTCGTCGAAATCCTATAAGGTACCAAGGTATTTTCAGGTAGCGGAAGAAACATACGCAACCAAATCCATGGTAGAAGAACTAGAACAAGTTGCATTGTTCGAGAAGTTCTTAGAGAGGAAGTTCCACTTAGGGACAGGATTAAACCCCGAGCCCAGGTCAGGATTTATAGAATTTCTTAAAATTAATGTTGATTGTTTTGCATGGTCGCATGCGGATATGACAGGTATTCTGCTAGAGGTGGTCGTACACAAGTTAAGCATGGACCCTAACATCCCTCCAGTAAGGCAGAAGAAGCGCCTGATTACCGAGGTCAGAAATAGGTTTTTCAAAGAAGAGGTAACCCGATTGCTTGATATCGGTTCAATCCAGGAGATAAAGTATCCCGGCTGGCTGGCTAACGTAGTGGTAGTTCCAAAAAAGAATAATAAGTTTTGCATGTGCGTAGATTATTAAGATCTGAATAAGACGTGCCCAAAAGACTCTTTCCCATTGCCAAACATTGATCAGATGATTGATGCAATGACCGAGCATGGGTTGATGAGTTTCCTTGATGCCTATTCCGGGTACAACCAAATAAAAATGAACCCAGAGGATCAGGAAAAAATTTCGTTCATAACGAACTTTGGCACATACTGCTACAATGTTATGCCTTTCGTGCTTAAAAACGCCGGAGCCACTTATCAGAGGCTCGTGAACAAAATGTTCAAAAAGAAGATAGGGAAAACAATGGAATTTTACATATATGATATGTTGGTTAAGTCTTTGAATGTAGGTGACCATTTGAAACACCTTGAAGAAATTTTTGACATCCTAAGGAAGCATATCATGAAGCTTAACCCAGAAAAGTATGCATTCGGAGTCAGCTCCAGTAAATTTTTGGGTGTTTTGGTGTCACAAAGGGGATTCGAAGTCAATCCCGATAAAATTAAAGCCATCGAGGACATTCCCGACTGGTTGATAAATGTGAAAGAAGTCCAAAGGTTAACTGGAAGACTGGGCGCTCTAAGTAAGTTCATTTCCCGGTCTTCGAAAAAATGTCATCACTTCTTCTCACTTCTGAAGAAGAAGAATAACTTCTAATGGACTCCGGGATGCCACCAGGCCCTAAAAGACTTGAAAAGGTATTTATCAAGCCCTACGTTACTATCAAAATGGGAGAAAAGCGAACAGTTGCTAATTTACTTTGCGGTATCGGAGGTAGCGATAAGTGTCGTTCTAGTCCGTAAAGACGAAGGACTTGAACTAGTCCGGGGACTAGACTCCAAGTTCATTGATATCAAATGTGATTCCCAACTGGTAGTAAATCAGGTATATGGGATCTTCGACACCAAAGAGGAATGCATGCAACAATATGTGGTGAAAGTCCAGATTCTGCTCGCACGGTTCAGGTAATGGTCAATCACCCACATAAATGAAGGGATCAGATTCTGGTACGGCCGTACAGCTTATGTATTCAGTATTGTATGTAGACGATTATTATGAAAGAAATACGACCAACTTGGTCTGGGATTGGAGAAATGAAATCATTGACCACTACTAGAAAAAGTTGGTCGGTTTTTCAAAATAATTTTTTATTTTATTTTATTTTTACGAAACCGACCAACTTTGGTCGGTTTTCTTTGGCGCAAAAATGCGGGAAACTATTTTTGAGCCCCGCAAAATTTATTTTTCAAGAAACCGACCAACTTTGGTCGGTTTTTCAATTAAAATAAAAAAAATTAATATTAAAAAAATGACCAAAATTGGTCGGTTAATTCGGCCGGTCATTTAAAAAAACCGACCAACTTTGGTCGGTAATTTTACTTTTTAATAAAACCGACCAACTTTGGTCGGTTATTTTCGTGCGAAAATACAATTAAAGAGTATAAATCAAATAAAAGACAGTCTTAAAACAAAATATACCAATAGTCTAGTGGTAGAATAGTATCCTGCCACAGTACAGACCTTGGTTCGATTCCCAGATGGTGAATCTTTTTATTACATAATTAAAATACCGACCAACTTTGGTCGGATTTTTTTTGCAATATTTTTTTTAATTGAATTGACCGACCAACTTTGGTTGGTACGCCTTTCCGACCACAAAAATACCGTCCACAAGTAAATGGTCGCATTTTGATCAGTTTTTGGACATTACCGACCAACGTTGGTCGGTTTTTACCGGATTTCTAATAGTGGACTACCTTCAGCACGACAAACTGCCCGAAGACCCGAAGGCATTCCGGGCATTCCGCACCAAAGCAGCTCGCTACATCTTCTAGGAAGGCCAGTTGTATATAAAGTCGTTCCAAGGCCCGTTGGCCTGATTCTTAGGAGCCTCCGAGGCAATTACGTCATGAGAGAAGTTCACAAAGGAGTCTGTGGAAATCACTCAGGTCCGGACTCGTTAGTGTTAAAATTAGTTATGGCAAGTTACTACTGGCCCCGGATGGAGCAAGACGCTAAGGCATTTATTTAGAAATGCGACAAGTGTCAACGCCACGCGCCGTTAGTACACCAACCGGCAGAACTATTGCATTCTGTTTTGTCGTCATGGCCATTCATGAAATAGAGGATGGACATAGTCGATCCTCTATCGCCGGCTCCTAGTAAGTTAAGGTTTCTTTTGATTTTAACTGACTACTTCTCTAAGTGGGTTGAAGCAGGTCCTTACCAGAAAATTGGCAAGCGTGAAGTGATCGATTTCCTATGGGAGAACATAATTTGCAGGTTCAGAATACCAAAGGAGATAGCCTGCGACAACGGGCCACAATTCATAGGCGCAAAGGTCACAAAATTTCTTGAGGATTTGAAAATCAAAAGGATCGCATCTTCACCATACTATCCGAGCACAAATGGCCAAGCGAAGTCGACAAACAAGGTGATTATTCGAAACCTCAAAAAGAGATTAGAAGTAGCCAAAGGCAAATGGCCCGAAGAGTTACCGGGAGTGTTATGGGCATACCGAACAACGGCCAAGTCAAGCACGAGAGAGACACCTTTTTCTCTCGTATACGGAGTAGAACACATGATACCGGTGGAAGTGGGAGAACCTACCATGAGATATTTCCGGACGGACGAAGAAACAAGCAACAAAGCATTGCTAGTCTAATTGGAGCTGTTTGACGAATGCAGGGACTTGGCGCACATAAGGATGGTGGCCTAGAAACAAAGAATGGAAAGATACTATAATCGAAGAGACAATCTCAGTTATTTCAAAGTGGGAGACTTGGTTTTAAGAAAAGTGACTCAAAACACCCGAGAGCTCCACGCAGGGAAGCTGGGTCCGACGTGGGAAGGCCCCTACCGAGTTTCAGCTGTCACCGAAAAAGGGTCATATGAACTGGAAAACCAAGACGGAGTAAAATTGCCGAGCTACTGGAATATGGCACACCTCGAAAGGTACTATTGCTCATGAGCACTCTTATACTGAAAGTATGTGCTGCACTCTTTTTTCCTTCATCCAGCTTTTGTCCCAATTAGGATTTTCTGGCAAGGTTTTTTAACGAGGCAGCAACGGAAAGCATAATACGAAGGAAACGCCATTAGTAGGAATAAGACCTTTAAATGACAAGGCATGGAAACAACAAACCACTGCGGGATGGTTAGGGGTGGTTAGATAATATTTGGCTTGGTAGCAAAGTTCCTAACGGGAAATGAAGCTTGCTATCAGACTAAAGATTATCCAACCATTCACTAGTGGAATCTTCAAAGGAGCAAGACTTCCAGTGTTCCAATTTGCATTCATCGCATTCGAACACTGGAGGGAATGATATGAGAATACAGCAACCTGATTGCCACAGAAATCGGGACTACAAAATTCGGGAACAAAAATGTATCATCGGGACCGGGGACTACGCGACCAGCCTCATAGAAACAAGTTGTACAAATTAGCCACAAGTAATGGCAATTTCATTTTAGCAAAATTAATGCTTATGTACTTTTGAAGATAGAAGGAGTAAAATAAAGTCCTTTTATTTTTATCTTGTTTTTTGTCCAAACGATAAATTAATTTTATCATTTGAAAGTTAATCAAGTACTCAAATGCTAGTGTTGGAATGAACATGAGACGTCCTCTTCAAAAGCACTATAAAAAGGATTGGTTCCGGAAGATTTTATGCCCGGAACCCAAATGCTATCGGGAAAAAATGCACCTGAAGCCTTGCATAATTTGACATAGAAAAGTAAACTTTGTGCAATGCTTAAACGAAAAGTACTATTATATAACAAACGTGCCAAGCAGCACAAGTACAAAAGAATGAAAAGAAAACAACAAAGGGAAAAGAAAGTAAAAGGCTAAACTACTGCATACCCAGAACTCGGAGGAAGAGAAGCATTTGCGCCCCCAAGAGAAGTAAGCGGATCTGTCGTTGGCTCGGGATCTTGGCCTTCATCATTATCCTCTTCAAGTTCCTCCTCAATTCCGGAGAACTCGAAACCAGAACCAAAAGAGTCAATTTCATTGGGTAGAGCTGGAAGGTGCCTTCGGGCGGTTGACTCCAGCTCTCGGGCCTTAACAATATCGGTATCAAAATCAATGATGCCCGTTTTGGCCTCTTCCAAGGTTTTTCTCCTCATACTATATATAGAATGTGTTTTCTCAACAGTGAGGGAATCTGCTCGGTGCTGGAGTTCCGATTTAAGCCGATCAACCTCAGTCGAAAGGCTATCCCTCTCGGATCTTGTGGCCCTAAAGCTGAGATCAAGGTCAGGGATAGTGGAGATATGAAACTTATTGTGTTCTATGACCCTCTTATACTTCTCCTCCACCTGGGCACACTTCTCCTCAACAGCAGCCTATTCAGCTTTGGTGTTAAAGGCTGCCTCCAAGTTATTCAATCTCTCAGTAGAGGCAGCCTCACGCTCGGCAGCAGCAAGTACAGCATTTTGGACCTCAGACCATTTAGCCTTGGCTTCTTGAAATTGTACACTTAACTGGGAGGCTTCTTGGCTAAGGGCCATCACTTCCTGCTCACTCTACTGTAACCGAGCCTCCAACTCACTGGCTTCAGCAGCTTGTGCTTCCAGTGCCGGGAGGCGAGCAGCAACTTGGTCCCTCTCGGCCAACAGTTGATCCCGCTCGGACGTAAGCTTTTCTTTATCAAGGATCAATTTCTGAAGGCCCTCGAGAGCAAGAAAGTTGGCCTGTGAAGCAAAAACCCAAGTTATAAATCATGTCATAACAAATCAAGAGAAAACATACAGCAAAGAGAATGAGTACTATACCGCTGTTGCGTTGTGTATGACATTATTTATCATACACTCCCCCGAAAGAGAGTGTATTTTCTTCTTGTCTATATCTAAAGCCAGCGGCTTCAGGTAATTGGCGAGGGGAATATGCCAATGAACTTTAAGCAGGGGACAAAGTTGTTCCACCAATCGAGACAGTAGATAGCACTCGGTAAAGACTGAAAGGGAGACACTCTTCCTCCTCTGGAGATCTGCAGAGGGGGGCGAATAGTTGTGCCCCAAATTCCCATGGTCTGGCAACTAGGGAGGAGGGACACCATCCTATCGGGTTTCCGCGGCCGGTGGGGGTGATGTAGCAGTTGCGGGTGGCGAAGGGATGACCGGCGAGGAAGGATATGAAGCCGATGGTGTTGTGGATAGAGAAGAAACTGCGGCAAAGGCAGTGCTGGTTGTAGGTTGTTCATCAACCGAAGACGGAAGAGGTCCGGTACTCAGCCTCATAGTACCAGGAACAGCAACTGGTACTGGAAAGGGAGAATTGGCATTTTTCACTAAGTCATGCTCTCCCCAGAGCTCTTAGACATCGTCCTCGGTTGGGCTTACAAGCTCTTCAGATTGAGCATTCTGTTGAGCTGATGAAGGTTGTTGTCTCCTTTGTAGGGAAGCCCCTTCATCACTGGCTTCCCCATCATCATCAATCACCACAGTGACAGTGGCTGGCTCGGGTATGGCTTTCTTCACCTTTTTATTTTTGCCCTCGGCCGAGGAAGAGCGCCACCTTTTTGGTTGCTTTCTCTCCGGCCGGGGACTCCGAGAGGAAGCACTTGCACCGGAAGCAAATTCGGTGGTGCCTGTTCGGGTGAAGGCCTTCTTCAGCATCCTCGCAGCCTCTGCGGGATCAACCAAAACATCCTACCCGGGGATGGTAACGGAGCCCTGCGGAAGACCTGAATTCAACGAAAAAAAAAGTTAACCAATTTTCTTATACACGAAAATGAGATAAACACAAGATTAGTTTCACGAGCCAATTACCATAATTTTTGGCATTCCACCCGTATTTGGGGGCCAATTCTTTCCACCGGCGAATCTCAGACGTGGTAATGTTCGGAATCTTCTAGATCCACTGGTCCAAGCCTTCAACCCTTGGTGGTGTCCACCGATTTGCTGAAATAGTGAAAATAGAAGTATGAGTAACAACATGAAATAACCTTTTTTAAAGAGAAAAGACAGGCTTTAAACTTACGTGTACGAGTCCATGACTCAGGGAAAGATGGAGTTGTGGTCGGGATGATATCCCTGGTGGAAAAGATAATGAACCACTCCATCCATCCACGGTCGTTGTCGTCATCCATCCTGGTGAGCAAAGCATGGTGCCCATGTTTGCTAAAGTTTATTACTCCCCCACGAAAAATCTTGGGGGAGTAGAGGTTCATCATGCGAGCAAAGGTGAGCTCTTCATTCATCTCATGGCACAGCCGCAGTAGACATGCTACTGTTAGCCATACCAAAGGGCCCACCTATGCCAAACAAATTTGGTATTTGTGGCATAGTTCGAAAATCACGGGATCAATTCCCCTGCTCAAAGAAAATGCACCCAAAGTAAATGGGTACGTATAAACGTACATAAAGCCCATCTTAGGGAAGGTTACTCGCTCCACCAGTTCGAGAGCGATGATGTTCAGATCATGCCAATCATAATCCTCCTTCATAGCAGAAATGCTAGAAGGATGGATGGAAGAAGGATACACGCCAACATCCCATGTATGAGAACTTGTAGAAGGAAACTTCTCTTCGAAGTCCTTGGCTGTATTGAGTCTTCTAGGAATGATGGTGCTCACCATAGGAGGGGAAGTATCATCGGTGTTTTCTTTGTTTTTAAGAGAACTTGAGTCTTGGAGGAGGAAGCCATGGTAAGCAGAAGGTAATAAGAGTTCTTTGAAGAAGAAGATTAAAGAAGAGTGAAAGCGAGAAAGAGTTGAATGCAAAGAAGTCGAGAGAGTTTGAAGAACTGTGAAGTGTAAAAGAAGAAGAATGAGGCGTATAAGTAAAGAAATAGGCGGCTAAAATTGCGGTCATGATTACCTCGAGAATCGATAAAAATATTTCTAAATCATGGAGTGACGCATGTTCGGAGTATTAAATGCGGAGAGACGTGCATCTAATCAAGCGTCAGAAACTTTTCAGAAGGGATCAGAAACTTTTCCGTCAAGAAAGGAATCTTCACCAACTTACCGATGACACAAAGATGTGCCACCGGAAAGTAGGGGGACTATCTGTATAGAGTAAAATATATTCATATTAAATACCCGAGTAACAGAGTGACATATGGAATCGGAGACAGACGGAAAACGAGGCAAGTGAAAATCAAGACCAGGGACAACAGCTTCGGTTGGCACCGGGCAGATCCTGAAAGGAATATTGCTAACAAGAACAAACGAATATTTGTCACCCGATGACACTCAATGAAGAATATTCCTCAGTTTAAATACACAATCCGTTACAGAAAATTTTGGCATTCATAGCCTGTCGTTACACATTCACCAGTGGCCCCCATAATTGTCATTTAAGAGGGGTTTGATCCTAGGACCTTATTCCCTAGGAGTAGCTATAAATAGTGACTTCAACAGCCATTGTAAGTACACGAAAATTCTGACAAACTTATGCTACACATTATTCTAAGCTCAATAATATTTTATTTTCAGTCTATTGATATTCTTATTGTTGTCTTCGGAAGCCTTACTCCCGGAACCAAGTTGTTTCCCACCTTATCTCGATTTCAACGCTAAGTCTTATATTTTATTTAATTTATTTATCATTTTGGGATCAAACTGATTCGTTTGTCTATAAATCACGTTATAAATTCAACTGTACCCTTTTATGGGTAAACAACTGCTATAGGCAAAAAGGGAGGAGTTCACACCACTAGAGTATATTATTAAAATTGTTTTTGCCCCGTTTCCTAAGGTATTCAATTCAGTTGTTATCCGACATATTAGCAATATAAGTGTGTAGTCGCAGTCTTGAGTATTATCATAGACCAAAAAAATAGCCTAATAGTTTCCTCTTTACCACAGAAAGGGCTAGCATGATCCACATTCATTCGCAAGGAAGTTAGATAGGAGCAAATTGGCAACCTATTATGATAATACTGCACAACTGGATGAAAAACTTGATTGAGAGTTTTTAATCTCCAAGCCCAACAAAATGAACGAGCAGCTGTAGAGAACTAAAATAATGTTTGACACGAATAGGAAGAAGTTGCCTACTTATTAAGGAATATTTTTGACTTTCGATAATCTTCTTCAAATATTGCTAATAATGCACATATTCTTGTTTTCAGTTGTATTTCAAACAAAATGATATCTCTAACAATGCACATAAGTTATACGAGTATTAGCAGCATAGTCTAAGATTTGAACTCTTAATTTGAATTGTTACTCTTAGGAATGTATATAAATTGATGTAATGATATTGCCATGTTTATAAGCCTTTGGGCCTTTGATCCAAGTACGAAAACCAAGACTAACCAAGCCCCTTGATGCTGCTGCGTTTCAAGAAGATTATACTATGCATATTTTACTTTGTTTCTAACAATTCTACAAATTATATGAAGCTTTCAGTAATTTGACAAGTTGCAAATGTAATTCTCACGCCTACATCTTCAACAATATCTTCCCTTAACACCATGTAAATGATCTACTTCTTTTGGTTTCCTCTTTTGGCATGAATCAGTTTTAGGTTTAACTTGATAACCTCATTCCACAAAGAATAATGCATTGTTCAAAAAGCTTCTTTAAAAAAAGGTTAACTTCCAATAGTCGTTCCTAACGATAAATTAGAAAACTAAATGCTACTCCCTCTGTTTTTGAACTCATTTGACTGGGCACGGAGTTTAAGAAAAGAGAGAAGATATTTGAATTTGTATTATAAAATGAGGCACATATATTTTATGTGGCTATAAATCATTGCATAAAGGTAAATTATTTCCAATTAAGGAAATGGGTCATTCTTTTTTGCACGGACTAAAAAGGAAATAAGTTCACATAAATTGAGACGGATGGAGTATTTAATAAGCTTTGTATGGCAGTCAAAATGAATTGCATTACACTGTTAGAACAAAGAGATATTTATATACAAGGAATATAATGTGAACATAGTGTAAGAATGAAAAACATATATTGGTAAGTCACAGATTTGGTGGCTTAACCAGAGGAGGATCTTTTAGCATGATCTGCAAAATATGTTCTTTCCTTACTGGATTGATTTGTTGAATCAGTTCTTTCCATACATGCCCCCCAAGATGGACGAGCGGTCGACGACGCCAATCTTGGATCGAAGGCGGTTAAAATCCAAACGAGAAAGCGGCTTGGTTAAGAGATCGGCTAGTTGATCTTTGGAATTTACATGTGAAACCTATAGTTGTTGCTTTTGAATTAGAGACCTCACAAAATGATAATCTATCTCAATGTGTTTTATCCGAGAATGGAAGACCGGATTAGCACAGAGATATGTGGCTCCAAGATTGTCACAGTATATTACCGGAACCTGAGATATTGTAAGAATATTGAAAAGAAGACAGTGATGGAAAAAGTTTCCTGTGTTTCATTCCCTTTCTTTACATGTATTTACACAGCATAAAAGAATAAAATAATGTTACTTTATTCTATAAGTGTACTATTCTTATTTGTGGGCTTGCAAATATATACAGTGTCACGTGCTCACATGCACTAAAGTAAAACAGTATCCAAAGTGGACACCTCAGTATCCACAGTGCTTTGTGCTTTGTATCAAAAGGAGATAAAGAGTTTTGGTCAATACGACCAAGTTTTATTTCGTGCAGACCAAAGCCCCAATTTCTCTTTCCTTGTCTCTTCTTCTTCATCTCCAACTTTCTTGCTCATGGTGTCTTGTATCAAACAACCAGCTCCAACACTCCTACTCAAGTTGGAGGGGGTGTAACCACACCCAACTTGCTAATAATGGAGTTGTGTGCCGGTCCTGCTAAGGATTTAGTAAAAATGTCAGCCACCTGAGAACGTGAAGGAATGTAAGAAAGAGAGATGATTCCGGCCAAAAATTACTACCGGACAAAGTGACAATCTAACTCCACATGCTTGGTACGCTCGTGAAAAATCGGGTTTTTCGCGATGTGAATGGCGGCCTGACTGTTGGAGAAGAGATCTATTGGCAATGGAGGAGAAATCGAAAGATCAGTTAATAGACGCACTAACCAGGTAACCTCTGTTATGACTCTCCGCATAGATCTATACTCTGCTTCAGCAGAGGATAATGACACTGAGGTTTGTTTCTTTGATTTTCAGGAGACGGGAAAACCCCCAAAGCTGATGAAAAACCCGCTAATGGACTTGCGAGATTGAGGACAAGATCCTCAATCGGAATCACAGAAAGCAAGGAGCTGATAATTAGGCTTTGAATTTAGAAAAAGCCTTAATCCTGGGTCCTTGAGGAGATACCTGAGGCAATGGAATGCAGCATCTAAATGGGGTTGATGAGGTGTTTGCATGAATTGGCTAAGATGTTGCACCGCAAAGGACAAGTCTGGCCTAGTGTGTGTTAGGAAATTTAACTTTCCTAATAACCGACGATAATAAGTGGGATCTTGGAGCAAAGTCCGTGCCTCTGCTCGCAATTTCTAAGTAGGATCCAAGGGAGAAGAAACTGGACGCATGCTCATGCAATCAAATTCAGACAAGATATCTAAGGTAAAGCGCCTTTGAGTCAAAATTATTCCATGTGCTTCCCTTATAATCTCAAATCCCAAAAAATAATGTGCATCCCCTAGGTCCTTTATTTTAAATTTAGAGTGAAGGAAAGATTTGAGGTATTACTACTTGATAGAGTCATCCCCTGTGATTAGAATATCATCAACGTAAACTGCAACTATGGTTATCCTTACTGCTGATTGTTTAAAAATAAGGAATAATCATTTAAAGAATGTGAATATCCTTTTATAATTTAGGGCTGCAGTGAGCCTTGCATTCCACTGCCTTGAGGCTTCCCGCAGCCCATATAGTGAGTTTTTCAAAAGACAGACATGATTGGGTAAAGGTGGTGTTGTCCCTGCTGGAAATTTCATAAATACTTCTTCCTGCAAATCCCAATGCAGGAAGGCATTATTCACATCTAGTTGTGACACCTTCCATCCCTTTTTCACTACAATAACAAGTAAGCACCTAATTATTATCATTTTTACAATTGGAAAAAAAGTCTCAGTAAAGTCTATCCCTTCTCTTTGAGTGTCTCCCCTAATAACTAAACAAGCTTTGAATCTTTTCAAATATCCATCAGACTTGTATTTCACTTTGTAGACTCATTTGCAAGGAAGAGCTTTCTTTCCACTAGGTAAAGGCACAACCTCCCAAGTTTTGTTCAGTTCTAGAGCTTCCAATTCTTTTTCCATTTCTTCCTGCCACCCTGGGTGTAAAGCTTCTTGTGAGTAAGAAGTAGGTTCAACAAGGTAGGAGGTGGAATTAAGTATAAACTGATTGGTTGGAGAAAGAGTTGTGAAGGATAGAACAATGAGTTGGATTGGTGCAGTGAAGCAAGAGTTTGTGAGGTCTGTGAGAAAGACTGAGTTGCACACATATTCCTGGAGATATGAGGGTGGATTATGTGTTCTAGTGGATTTCCTGACTTCAAGAAGGGATATAGGTAAGGGTGAATAAGGAAATAATCTAGGCAGAAAAATAGAACTTGCACCTGAGGTTGAAGGAAGGGTGCTAGAGTTGCTTGGGTTTGAAAAAGTAGGCAATGAAGGTAAGGGTGAGCTGGGAATAGCAGGCTCATCCTTTATGTGTTTCGATGATGAGTCTACACTATGTTCTAGGGGTGATGTAACAGGAAAAAAGGAATTTGTAGGTGTAGTAGTAGAGGCAAAAGGGTACTGATTTTCATAGAAGTACACATCTCTAGATATACTCACTCTTCTTGTATCCAACTCTAGAACTTTATAACCTTTCTGCCCCAAGGGATAACCTAAGAACATACAGGGCTTTGCCCTTGGGTCAAACTTACCTTTTCCACTAGTCAAAGTAGATACATAGCAAAGACAACCAAAACACTTTAATAGTTCATAAGAGGATTTTTGTTTAAATAGAACAAAATAAGGTGTTCTTCCTTTAAGCACTCTTGAAGGTAACCTATTGATCAAATAGGTTGCAGCTAGTACACATTCTCCCCAGTAAGGAAGAGGAAACTTAGACTGAAACAACAAAGCCCTTGCAATTTTCAGAAGATGTATGTGCTTCTTTTCAACCACTCCATTCTGTTGAGGGATTACCACACATGATGTTTGATGTAGCATTCCTTGAGAGGCTAAAAATGTTGCCTCCTGAGAACCTTTCCCAAGTTCAAAAGCATTATTTGTTCTTATCTTTTGTACCTTTACACCAAACTGTCTTTCCACCATTGTGAGGAAACTTTTAAGGAGTCCAAAAGCATTGCTTTTGGTGCTCATAAGGAAAGTCCAAACTGCCCTACTATAATCATCTACAACTGTCAAGAAATACTTAAAACCATTGTTAGTTGACTCCTTGTAGGGTCCCCAAACATCTACATGGATTAACTCAAATGCCCTTGTTGATTTAATTTGACTTACAGGAAAAGAAATTCTGGTTTGCCTAGCTTTAGGACACATTTGACAGAAATAATCAGAGTTAGAAGGTAAAGAAATAAAATGGAGATGTTTCATTGATGAAAAGGGAAAATGCCCTAACCTAATGTGCCAAAGGCTTACATCTGAAACTGAGTTTGCAGAAAAAGGAAATGGAACTGACAATTGACTAAAGATATTTTGATTTAAAACTGAAAGTGATACCACACTTGTGTTATTTCTAACTCCACTTGGTTCCAAAAGGTAGAGTCCATCCCTTGCCTTACCAAAAACTTGTGCTGTCTTCACTAAAGGCCCCTGCAACATACAGTTACCAGAGGTAAAAACACATGTGTTCAGATGCTCCGGAATCAATAATCCATGTACTAGAATTAAAAACTGAAAGACAAGTTCCAGAATATCTAGCAATAGTACCAACCACAGCATTAGCATTGATATATGTTCCAGAATTTCCTGAATCTGCACCTTTAACCTGCTTGATTAGTTGTACCAACTGTGAAAATTGATCCTGTGAGAGGTGTTGATTGAGTACTTCATTCTGATTGATGTTGTTCTGATCTGATTCCTCAATTTGAAATGCTTCATTACTTTTGGTGTGAACTTGATTTCCCTTTGTGAATTCAAAGTCTTCTGGGAAACCTATAATTCTGTAGCAATCACTAATAGTGTGACCTACTTTCTTGCAATGACTACATGTTACATTAGGGTTAAACTTAGTTTTCTTTCCCTTGAAAGTTGTGTTCCTTTGAGTAGAGTTAGTCTCTTTTTGGATGTTGTTCCCAAACATTTTATGTTGCATTGGGTTCCTTTGCATCTGCCTTGCACTCCTTTGTGCAAAGTTGTTTTGATTCGTTACCATGAAAGATGAAGAATCTAGAGAAATGAGTGGGTTAGCAAAAACTTCTTTCTGGATTTCATCTTGCAATACCAGGGAATATGCATGGTTTATGCTTGATAAGGGGTTCATCATCGGGATGGTTCCCCTTGCTTGACCATAACTATCATTTAAACCCATAAGAAGCTGAATAAGCCTTTCATCATCTAGTGACTTTTCTAATTTTTGCTTCCCTTCACAAACACACAAGCAATTGCACTTCACATCATAGTTAAGTGAATTCAATTCATCCCATAAACGTTTGAGTTTTGTAAAGTAGCTTGCTATGTCACTAGTTCCCTGTACTAACCTTGATAATTCCTTCCTCAGGTGATAGAGCTTAGCTCTATTTGACTGGCCAAACCTATGTTCAAGGCTGGTCTGGAGATCTTTAGAAGATTTAGAGTAAATGACATTGTCTCCTATGTATTTAGACAATGAGTTGAGCAACCAGGATTTTACCATGTCATTACACCTGCTCCAAGGCTGATAGTCTCTAGAAGTGATAGATGGAGCAGGGCAAGCACCATTGATGAATCCTATTTTATTTTTAGCAAATAGTGTTATAAGTACAGACCTTCTCCATCCTTGGAATCCTCTTCCATCAAAAGTTGTGTTGACAAGAGACATTCCTGGTGCATCAAAAGAATGAAGAAAATATGCATTGTTTGAGTCGATGGTAGGGATTCCTCCAGTGGTGTTCAGAGCCACTGTGGTTGTAGTATTATCGGGCATTGTTTAAGATTGATATGAAAATGAGAAAGACGACTCATGGATCAAGATTTCACTGCTATGATAGAATGTATGAATATTGAAAAGAAGACAGTGATGAAAAACATTTCCTGTGTTTCAGTCTCTTCCTTTACATGTATTTACACAGAATAAAAGAATAAAAAATTGTTACTTTATTCTATAGGGGTATTATTCTTATTTATGGGCTTGCAAATATATACATTGTCACGTGCTCACATGCACTAAAGTGAAACAGTATCAAAAGTGGACAAAGTGGACACCTCAATATCCAAAGTGCTTTGTGCTTTGTATCAAAAGGAGATAAAGAGCTTTGGTCAATACGACCAAGTTTTATTTCGTGCAGACCAACGCCCCAATTTCTCTTTCTTTATCTCTTCTTCTTCATCTCCAACTTTCTTGGTCATGGTGTCTTGTATCAAACAACTAGCTCCAACAGATATAGGTATTGATAGCTCGCTCAGAAGATTTTTAATCCAACAAAGTTCTACAGAAGTAGAAGCAACTGAGTGTTATTCTGCCTCGGTAAAGGATCTAGCAGTTGTACGTTGTTTTCTAGAGCTCCAGGATATGGGTGTGTTTCCAAAGTACACAATATGGGTACTAGTGGAGGTCTGATCATCCTTATTTCCAGCTCAATCTGCATTAGAAAAGGCAAGCAGATGGGGTAGGGAATCACGGGCGATAAAGACACCAAAATTAGTTGTTCCACTAAGATAACGAAGAATACACAGAGAGCTACATAATGGTTTATTGTTGGGTGGTTTGCAAATTGAGACAGTTTGTTGGTGGCAATGGCGATGTCTGGCCTCGTCAGAGATAGATGTTAAAGACTTCCTACAAGTTCTGATATGACTTAATGTCAGAATGATGAGCATTATCTTCAAAGAAGAGGGATGTCCTAGTTGACATTGGTGTAGCAACGGGGTGACAATATGTCATTCCATCACGATCAAGAAGGTCTAGTATGTATTTTCGTTGTGATAAGAATAAGCCACGAGGTGTCTGCTGCATTTGTATGCCGAGGAAGAAACCAACTTCTCTGAGGTCCTGGATGGAAAATAACTGACTGAGATATTGGACAAAATGATATACCACAGTTGGATGAGAACCTGTAATGATTAAATCATCTACGTAGACAACAAGGTACACAAACACACCGTTGTTAGCATAAGTAAACAAACAATGATCAAATTAATTGTTTTGAAAGACTAGTTATATAAGACCAGTTTTAAAGGATGTATATCAAGCCCTTGGGGCTTGTTTGAGTCCATAAAGTACTTTAGATAGCTTAAAGATATGGGTGGAGTGGTTGGGATCTATAAACCAAGGAGGTTGTTCAACGAAAATTTCTTCACAGTGAGGACCATGTAAGAAAGCATTATTGACATCTAATCAACAAAAGAGCCCAATCTCTAGAGATAGCAATAGATAGAAGGACTCGGATAGTGGTGTGGTTTGCTACGAGGGAAAAAGTATCAGAGTAATCAGTGTCTGAGAGTTGTTCATAGCCCTTGTCCACTAATCGGTCTTCATATTTGGAGACTTTGCCATTGAAGTCAAACTTTAGGCGATAAACCCACTTGGTACCAATAACTTTTGTGAGTCTTCACGAGGAACTAACTGCTAAGTGTGTTGGTTCGCAAGGGTTGTGAGTTCATCCTTCATAGTGTTATCCCAATTAGGATCCTTTAACGCTTGCTTGATTGTGTGAGGTTCACGAACACTAGACGAGGTAGTTGTGATAGAAGGTGTTGATTGGGGTGAGGATAAAGTGGAAAGAAGGGAAAACTTCGTGATGGGTTTAAAATTTTGATTTTTAGATCGAATTATCATCGGATGATTAGAGGTGGACACATAGTATTGATGATGTAGGGGATGTGAAGATGTTGGAGAACATAATGCGTGAGTGGGAGAATTATTGGCTGAGAAGAAAGAGGAACTTGTGTTATTTGAATTATTAGAGGCAGGGAAACTAGTGAGAATTGGTTGTTAGAAATTTATCCTGATTTTCTTATCTTATTTGGATATATTCTTTTACTTAAAGGAAGAGTAGAATATTAACCATAATTGTTTTACTTTTCTTTGAAGGAAAATATAGATCTCACCTTTCTTGGAGGAAAATGTTGTGTTCTCTATAAATTAAGGATCTCTCCTTCATAGAAAAATACAACAACCTCTACAATGTAGTCCTTACGAGAGTTTTGTTTAGGGGAAGATTTTTCTTTCAATATTTTTTTATAATTTTTTTTCTTATATGTAGGTCAATTGACCAAAACTCGTTATCATATTCTATTATAATAAATTATTATTGTTAGCTGATTTATCGTCACCAAGGTTTGTATTGTTTGCTTTCGCATGACACCTTGTTAATTTCGATCCCAACAAGTAATATCAGAGCTAATGGTTTAGAGCCAATGGTTCAGAGCGAGATTGAAGACAGGTTCAAGACGGGTTCAGATCAAGCAACAACAAATTTGACGATAATGAAGACTTTTATCAATAACAAAAATGTCAAGAATACTACATGTGGGGATAAATTTTCAACCAAATAGTTTCAACAATCCTACTGCTGCATATACAAAAATAAAAAACTATTTTACCCATGGTTATGGGCTCTAATTTTTAACTCATGCTCACTTTTAACGCATGAGCTTCAACTTTTAACCTTACTGACTTTTAACGTGGGCCTCTACTTTTAACCCGTGCTCACTTTCAACGCACGAGGCTCTAATTTTTAAGCCATACCTACTTTTAACAATGACAAGCAATAGTGATGAAGATTATGTGAAGAAGGTGGATCAAGCATTGTCAAGAAAATTCATGTCAAAGGGGAGAATTATTAGGAATTTGTCCTGATTTTCTTACCTTATTTGAAATTATTCTTTTACTTGAAGGAATAGTAGAATATTAACTATAATTATTTTACTTTTCAGGAAAATATAGATCTCTTTCATATTTGACAGATTCTGTTCTTGGAGAAAAAGATTGTGTCCACTATAAATTGAGGATCTCTCCATCACAGAAAAATACAACAACCTCCATAATGTAGTCCTTATGAGACTTTTTTTTAGGGGGGAGATTTATCTCTAAATACTTTTTCTATACATTTTTTTCTTATATGTAGGTGACGAGCTTAAAACACACACATAAATATACTTGCTAATTAAATATAGTATAGTATGATATCGTATCCACGGAGATCGGATTTAAACAGTATTATCGTAGTTTGTAGCTAGATTGCTATCCAAGATAATCGACAGTTGAGAATTATGTAAATTAAAACTAAAATTAACTAAGAATCTAGAGCTAATTGACTAATGGCAATCGAACAAAAGTAAGCAAGGAAGATATCAATGGAAGAAAAGAAGGGATTGATTGGATCGGTGCAAGTCTGGGATTTAATTCTAGTTAATTCACTTCTGATATTCAAGTGAGTCTCTTGAATTCACTCAATTATTAATTCAACCATTTAGTAGAAACTCCTCTCTCGATTAAGTTTCAACCTCACAATATGAACCAATTTACGCTCGGTGAAGATATGCAAGAATTCGTAGTGGATTGATCTTTAGGAGAACCTCTTTCAATTATCCTCCTAACTAGGTCTAAACAATAATTCAACTAGCATCTTTCGATTACTAAGAAGAATTAATGAATTCAGCCAACAAGATAATGCACAAACAACACAAGTTATGCCTCTCTCGATTACATGAACATGTGAATATAAATACACAAATTAAAACACCCAAAACGATTCAATACATAAAAACTAGAATTAATATCCACAAACAAATATTAATACACCAAATCCATCAATCACTAAAGAGAACTACTCCACAGATATGGAGCAATTCATCATAAATATAAAGAAAAGCATAAGACGATCCAAACTCTTGTCTTGAGTGAGGACTGAATAATGAATTCCTTGTGCTTTCGCTTCTCTACCTTCTCTCTAGCCTCCTTAGGTCTTAGATGTGTCAAAAGTCCTCAAAATAACTTTTTTACATGTATTTATACCAAGTAGGGTCGGGCCCAAACGAAACCACCTTCTTCTAGTCGAAATAGGATTGTAGCTCTGTAAAAAATGTACAGGCACGTCGCATGGGGAAACACGCCAGGAGGGGCGGAAGTGGGAAACTTTAGAGATCTTGCACTTTGATAGGAGCCGGAATTTGCACTAGCGCGCCGCACAGTGCGTCGCATTAGTGCAAATTTCTCAAAGTAGGGATTTTGCTTCGATTTTGACATCCAGACTTAGTCCTTGACCCCCAAACACAATCCCGGCTTAATCCCATGGGCATTTACTCAGACTTCAAAGCTCCAAATCACTCGAATTCATTCTATAACATCCACATAGCTCGGAATCCTCCTACAAGGTATAAAACATACAATTAGTGCAAAACACTCGCGATTAAAGCTCAAACTCAATTAAAGTGCAGTAAATTAGAGTGCAATAAGCGACTAAAACATGAGATTATAGCCTACCATCAATACCCCACACTTAAACCATTGCTCGTCCTCGAGCAATCAAACTACACTTTATAAAGACACGACCTTTTTCACACCCAACTCAATACACCAAGAATATTTAAAATAGACTAAGCACAATAGTGTAACATCTTCACCTCAAGATTTGACTCAAAAGCACTACGCATTATTTATAACCCGCTCACTTACTCTAACATAGAAGTCAAGCATTACCTTTCCTTCGTGAATTAAGTGCCCTCACAACAAGTGAGATTAGTTCCACACACAATAGATATTAAGAACAATTAGGAACTCAAGATAGAAATAATTCACTCACTCTCAGAAATAACATTCATATGCCACAAAAGATAAACCATAGGCTTGCCTGTAGTGTATTACTCTACTAACTGAGATCATTCAGTCAAGTATCAAGTAGGACTTTAACTAGTTGTAATGTAGGCTGCAGGAAGGGTATAATACATTTAGATATAAGAGTAACTACACCTCCATAAGTACTTTAATAGATATAATTTAACATTCGAAACCCCACAATTATGTCAAATCATACTCTGCCTTCACATCAATATGCATTAACTCCCTATTTCTTTAAACTCATTTACATCAAGTTGCCACTTATCAAAGAATCATTGCATAATAACACAACATTATTTTCTTCGTTTCTCAATTCAACTGGCTTTTACTTTTTCAATTCATTGCACCTTTCTCCTTATTTCATTAATTCCACTCAAAAGCTTAACTAGCCACCCCACACTCCAACTTTTACAAAGTTCATAATCAATTCAAGTGCTTACGAGAGGTAAATGGTTCAAATAGATGGTCGATTCAAACAAATGGGTAAGGCTTGTAATGTGGTTGCCAAAGAAATAGGATTACAGGCTCAAAGGAGTTAACTAAGATACATAACAATTAGGTAGGTAAAAGCATATAACTGGTTCAACAAAGAAATGCCTAAATCACTTCCAAGACTGAACAAAACTACTACTTCGTTTTGCAAACACACAGGGTAAGTTCTAGACATGACACATAACTCACTCAAGATTGGACTATCAAGACACTCTAGTCAAAGCAGTTAAGCAAAGTTAAAATTATACAATTTAAAGTACTTATACAAGAGTCAAAAACAGAGCCTAAGCGTCACAAGTCACAACTAAAGTACTCACTATTCTCAAAGCATAATAAAGTCAAAAGATATTACTTTCAATTCAACTCATAGCACAAGGTTTCCTACTATTCTACAAAACAAAATAAAAAATAACTACACCCAGTTCAAACAAAACCCTTGGAAAAGAACCGCAGCACAAAGAAAAACCAAGAGGGAATTATTACACTAACTACAAAAGAAAATCTTTTTGTCTTTTTCTTTCGACTTTAATCCCTCAAGAAAACCTTCGAATGATATCCATCGTCGGAAAAAGTCAAAAAGTTTAAATTTTTTATGGTTTTTCTCATTTTTCTATCTCTAACTACTAAAACAATAAAACTACATTACTAACACAGATACATACAACATACAATTTTCCGCACCCCACACTTAAAGTTGTGGCATGTCCCTATGACACACAATTAAAAAGTATAATCTAAAGGAAACTTCCTTGAACTTTCAGTTGGGGTCTGAGTCGAAGTCGGGATCCATTCCACGTGCCCGAACCAATGCACACATCCATGCGGACAGCTTCTTCTCAGCCTTCTTGGGGTACACCCCCACACTTATCTTTTCCACTCGTTGCAGCCTTTTCTTTCGAACTCTTCAGTTTTCACTCAACACTTGCAGTTGGCTTCTCCTTCTTAACCCCCATTTCTACATTCATCTCAAAAGTCACAGTCTCCTCACCCACTCTAAGCATGAGTCTTCTCTCGTGTATGCTTAAGATTTCTCTACCCGTTGCTAAGAATGGTCTTCCTAAAATGAGAGGGACCTCCTTGTTCTCCTCCATATTCACCACAATAAAATCTACATGAAACACAAACTTATCTACCCGAACTAAAACATCTTCCACTATCCCCTCGGGTATCAGAGTTGTCTGATCAGCCAACTGCAAAGATATTGGCACCAACCTTATCTCTCCAATCTCCTTCTCCAATTTCCTGTAAATAGACAAAGGCATTAAGTAAATTGAGGCACCAGAATCACATAAAGATTAGTCAAAATTAATAGAGCCTAAAGAGCAAGGTATAGTAAAACTCCTTGGATCTCCACACTTTTGTGGGAGTTTATTTTTCAAGATTGTACTGCAATGCTCTATGAGCTTAACTACCGATGTCTCTTCTATCTTCCTTTTCTTTGTAAGGATCTCCTTTAAGAATTTTGCATAAGCTGGCATTTGGGAGAGCACCTATGTGAATGGCAGATTTATATTAACTTGTTTCAGCATATCCAAAAATCTCTCAAATTACTTGTCCAACTTCTCTCTATACAGCTTTTGGGGAAAAGGTAAAGCAGGCATGTGCTTGCTCTCTTCACGGTCATCCCTTCTTGAATTCTCCTCAGTCTTCTTTTTCTCAGTTCCCTTCTTGCCATTCTTTTTCTTATACACTTCATTTTTCAGATGCTCCACACTTTCTTTTTCAAGTACCACCTCTTTTTGGACTGGGGTGGGCTCTTCCAATACTTGCCCGCTTCTCAGAGTTACAGCATTTACCGTCTCCTTGGGGTTTCTTTCAGTATCAGCTGGCAAAGTACCTGGGATCTTTTCAGACAATATGGTGGCAATTTATCCCACTTATTTCTCCAAGTTTCGCAGCCCAGTACCTATTTCCTTGATAGCTGCTCCATGTTCCCTTATAGTTGCGCTATGAATTTCGAGCTTCTCAGCAGTTTTCTAAATAAAGGCCTTCATAAGATCTTCTAAGCCAGGTTGAATGGGTTGTTGAGGCTGAAATTGCGGCCACTGCTGATTTTGGAAAACCGGCGCTCCTTGTCCCTAAGGTCTGGAATTATTCTGTTGCCATACATTCGTTGTACCCCCAGATGAACTCCATGAAAAACCGGGGTATCTCTGACCCATTGCATTGAAGTTATAATTCCCAACAGCAGTAACTTCCTCAGTTGAGGCTTGACACTCATGCGTAGGGTGTCCTCTTCCATATATATCACAAGCTGCATGAGGTTCACTCTGTATTGAAGCTAAGGTTAGATTTTGTATCTCCTTTGCCATAGTATCAAGTTGTACCTGCACATATATGTTAGTATCAACCTGGTAACACCATTCGCCCTTCTTCTTTCAGCACTTTCAGAGGGCCACTGATTTGCATCTTCAGCCAATTCATCGAGAATAGTGACTATCTCCTCTGGTGTCTTTTTCATCAAAGGGCCTCCAGCTGCATTACTCAATTTTCTGTGTGAGGCCGGTGTCAACCCATCCAAAAAATCCTAGAGTTGCTTCCAGAGTTCAATTTAGCTATGTTGACACTTTCTGACTATCTCCTTAAACCTCTCCCAAGCTTCAAAAACCGTTTTAGTATCTTTCTGGCAGAAGTTATGGATCTCTCTTCTAAACTTGCCCGTTTTAGCTGAGGAGAAATATTTATCAAGAAATTTTCTAGTCATCTCCTTCCATGTTCTAATCGATCCCTCGGGCAAGCTTCGAAGCCACTGCTTCGCATCATCTTTCAGCGTGAAGGGGAATGCCCTTAAGTAGACTGCATCTTGTGAAATTGAAAGGTGTTCATGATTTCCTCGAAGTCCATTAGATGGTTGTTTGGATCTTTGTTCATCTTTCCTCTAAACAGTTTTGAAGAGTTTGAAGCAATCCTTGCTAGATTGCTATCCAAGATAATCAACAGTTGAGAATTATGTAAATTAAAACTAAAATTAACTAAGAATCTAGAGCTAATTGACTAATGACAATCGAACAAAAGTAAGCAACGAAGATATCAATGGGAGAAAAGAAGGGATTAATTGGATCGGTGTAAGAAATAATGTCTGGGATTTAGTTCTAGTTAATTCACTTCTGATGTTCAAGTGAGTCTCTCAAATTCACTCAATTATTAGTTCAACCATTTAGTAGAAACTCCTCTCTCGATTAAGTTTCAACCTCACAATATGAACCAATTTACGCTCAGTGAAGATATGCAAGAATTCGAAGTGAATTGGTCTTTAAGAGAATCTCTTTCGATTATCCTCCTAACTAGGTCTAAACAATAATTCAACTAGCTTCTTTCGATTACTAAGAAGAATTAATGAATTCAACCAACAAGATAATGCATAAACATCACAAGTTATGCCTCTCTCGATTACATGAATATTTGAATATAAATGCACCAATTAAAACACTCAAAACGATTCAATACATAAAAACTAGAATTAATATCCACAAACAAATATTAGTACATCAAATCCATTAATCCCTAAAGTTACTCTATAGATATGGAGCAATTCATCACAAATATAAAGAAAAAGCATAAGACTTCGCTTCTCTACCTTCTCTCTAGCCTCCTTAGGTCTTAGATGTGTCAAAAGTCCTCAAAATAATATTTTTACATGTATTTATACCAAGTAGGGTCGGGCCCAAATGAAACTACCTTTTTCCAGTCGAAATGGGATTGTAGCTCTGTAAAAAATGTACAGGCACGCCGCATGCGGCGACGCGCCATGCGGGGCGGCAGTGGAAAACTTCAGAGAGCTTGCACTTTGACAGGAGCAGGAATTTGCACTAGCGTGTCGCATAGTGCGTTGCATTAGTGCAAATTTCTAAGAGTACAGATTTTGCTTCGATTTTGACATTCAGACTTGGTCGTCAACCCCCGAACAGGATCCCGGCTTAATCTTTTGGGCTTTTACTTAGATTTCAAAGCTCCAAATCATTCGAATTCATTCCATAACATCCACATAGCTCGGAATCCTCCTACAAGGCATAAAGCACACAATCAGTGCAAAATACTCGCGATTAAAGCTCAAACTCAATTAAAGTGCATTAAATTAGAGTACAATAAGCAACTAAAACACGAGATTATAGCCTACCATCAGTAGGTCAATTGACCAAACCTCATTATCATATTCTCTTATAATATATTTTTATTTTGTCATCTGATTTATCAACACAAAGATTTGCATTGTTAGCTTCCGCATGACACCTTATTATATTCAATCCCAACATTGGTAAGCTTTGTGATTGCAATAACATGTTAGGGGACTGGATATTATTAGAATCTGTTTGCTGGGGAGTTGTTGCCGTAGTAGATGCAGAAATGGGTTGCATTGAGTGAGAGGAGGGATTTGGAATAATGCGATTGGGTTAAAAGTCCAAATGGAAGGGTCCAGGTATTGAAAGAAGAAGGATTTGGATGTTGTTCTTGGGTCTCAAGATTAGAAAACGGAAAATTATCTTCCACAAAGTCGATGTCTGGAGAGGAAAACTTTATTTGTTGTTGGATCAAAGCATTTAAGCTAGATTGGTTTTGAGAATATCCAAGAAAAATACATGGTCGTGATTTAGGATCTAGCTTGTGTTGATTATATATACGGTTTTAGCCATGGGTAACACAAGCATCCGAAGGTTCGCAATGTTTTAGAAAAAGGAAAGTCTTTGTTTAAAATCGGTGTTGGAAGACGGTTGATGAGATAGATGTTGTAGTGAGAAAAGCATAAGACCATTTCAGAGTAAATTTGCTTTATGAAGAAGAATTAAACCAATTTCGACTATATGGTGGTGACGACGCTCAGCAGGTGCATTGTGTTCTGGTGTATAAGGGGGAGTGAGGCAATGAGAAATTCATTCATTTCAAAAAAGTTTTTAAGTATAATAAATTCCCCTCCATTGTCAGAATAAAAAGTTATGATGGAGCGTTTGAAAAACATTTCAATAACTGATTTAAAAATAGGAAGTATTAGGGAGACTTCAGATTTTACTTTCATTGGAAATAGCCAAATGTACTTCGTAAAATGATCAACAAAGATTAAATAATAGTGAAACCCGTCAATGGAAGCAACAGGGAAGGTCCCCAAACATCAAAATAAATTATATTCTAGAGGGTTCGAACTTTTTATTGATGGAGTATAAAATGAAAATTTATGTGTTTTGTTGCACTTACAAGAGTTAACAAAAAACTTTGATGTAGTAGAAACCGGCAAATTTCGAGTTAACAATAATATTGAGGAAGATGGAAGGCCTAAGTCTGTTGTGCTAGTGGGAAGAGGAGACGACAATAGTAGAATAAGCAACTGGTGATGATGAGAAGCCTTGCCATTTGTAAACATCATTCTTAGGTTTCCTGCCAGAAGAGGTGCACTTGTGGTTAAATCCTTGACATAGAAAGAAAAAGAAGTGAATTCAACAGAAACATTATTATTGCAGCAAAGCTTATGAGCAGAAATTAAATTTGTTTCAAGGCAGAAACACATAAGACATTAGATAGATGCAAGGACGAGATAAAGAGTGTAAGGTTATAGTGCATGTATGTGTGATTGGCAAACCTTTACTTTACCATTACCAAGCAAGATCATCAGATCCATCATATTCAGAGTGAAGAGATAGATTTTGGAGGTCAGTTTGTGACATGATGTGAAGTGCGCGAGTCAACCAACCAGGTGGAGGATGATGTACTTGTAGGGGTTGCGTAGTTGGCACGCGGTGGGCGTTGTTGAATCAAGGTTGAATGATTGGCTAAATCGGGCGACAACCACAGAAAGGCTTTTGATGAGACGACGACATTGTTTGATGACATGCCCAGGTTTGTCACAATATTGACATACCACTCATAACCGTGAAGAAAAGGGTTGGTTGTTGCCACCAAATCATGGCCATAGATATAGTGTTAGTCGGCTGGGAGTTATTTTGACGATTGCCAAAATTGCTTGATTGTTGTTTGTCGATTAGTGGTGGAGGGTGGTTTGGTAGTGTAGTGGCTGTGATAGGAGTGGCTACACAAGGGAGACATAATATAAAGCTTAAGACGAAAATAAAAAGTAAGGCCTTAAATTTTTTTAATTTTTTTTCACTTATAATTTATCGAAATCTAAAATTATAATCAATTTTAATTATTATCAATGTCTAACCAATTTGTTTAATCTCTCTTGTGTTATCATATTTAACTTTATTGATTTAGTTTTGAAAAGATTTTTTAACCGAGACAATTGATATAAAAATTATTAACAGTAATTGAATTACCACTTTTTTACCTGATTAAGTTTACCAAATAGACTGTGCTTCTACTTATACAGCTTCTCTTAACATTTTTAATTCTACTAAATATAAGTTGAAACAAATAATATTGTAGTAACTACCATGTTTCAAGAGTCATTCAATGTTAATGACTAATTTTAATAATTACTTATCAAAGTAGCTTGAAAAATGTCTACAAAATTAAAGACAAAAATTAACTAGTAACTACAATTTAAGATGTGTACAAATTTTACCTATCAACTATTTAAACCAAATAATTTAAAAATTCTATCAATAGCCCATAGTTAAGAAATATTATATGTATTATTTATAAATTTGGGGGCCCAAGTATTTTGGGGGTCTAAAATGGCCTTAAGATCGGGTCGGCCCTGTGGCTACAGAAGTGAGTATCATAATCTGTCAGTTTTGCAAGGATCCCGTCGAAGGAGATGGTAGATTCACGGGATCGTAGAGAGTCAGTAATTCCGTGGGACAGTAGATTCATGAGATCGTAGAGAGACGGTAATTCCTTGGGACAGTAGATTCGCGGGATCATAGAGGGTCGGTAATTCCTTTGGGACAATAGATTCGCGGGATCATAGAGAGTCAGTAATTCATTTGTTTTCGACAGTGACACCATTAAAGATGTATAAAGCAAGTTCATCGTCATCAATAATAATCCATGTAGCAGCAAGTTGGTCTGATAAATGCTTAATATATGACGATATGATGTTGGTGATTGATTGAGTCACCTTTTGTGGCTTTAGAAAAAGACTCCCGCAAACTCTTATGCGGGCACGTGACGGATTCGCATAAGTTTTGAAGAGGTATTGCCAAACATCATAAGAGGTCTCAGCAGATATCACGTAGGGAATTATTTCTTGAGATACTGAGAATACTTTGGATTAGTTGATATTGTCATACCAAGTAAGATGAGTCATAGTCCAGAGAAGGCTTAGAATCAACAAAATGCATAAAGCCATACCCTTTGAGCAGGGATTTCCATTGTTTATGCCATGAAAAATAGTTGCTTGTGGTGAGTTTTAAAGGGATCTGAGTACTAGCATTTAAACTAATGAGTGGCGTATTTGGTGAAGGGTTGAGAGGATCAATTGATAAAGGGATTGTGGATGTTGGATTAAGGTGAGAAAGAGCATGTGTCACTGCTGGTTTTGAATTTGTGGAAGATGAATTCCAAATTGTGGTTTCTGGAATGATGGAAAATGAAAATTACAATAACGTCATGCGACTTGGAAACTGAAAACATAATAAGCTTTGTATTGCAGTCAAAATGAATTGCATTACAGTGTCGGTACAAAGATATTTATATACAGGGAATATAATGTGATCATAGTGTAAGAATATGTTCTTTCCTCAGTGGATTGATTTGCTGAATCACTTATTTCCTTGCACCATTTCCTTATGAAAATCAACAGGAATAATTTACTGCACCATTTGTTTGTTCAATTGAGTTAAAAAACACCTTTTTGTCAATAAGTTTGTATTTAATTCAAGAACGTGTAGCCACAAATAGATAGCCAAAAAACAAAGGAAAGAAAAAGCATGAACTAAAAGAGAAAGCTGCTCAGAATTTGCAAACAATTAATTAATCATGAACAATTTCATATGTCCAGACATAATTTTAGCAAGTTCATCACTGCAAGCTGATTATGAATAACTAAAGACAAATTATATGGAAGAAAAAAGGCACAGCAGACAGAAATTACAACCTCAAAAGAAATTAAATTAGAATAGCTATAGCTCTCAGAGAAATTCCATGAAAGGAAGTTATGCAGACATTCAACACGGCATCAGGTTCTGACCGCCCGTCTGCTTTTCTCTCATCAAAGAGCAAGAATTAGGAATTTACCTAATTCGCGCTTATACTGACATAAATATTTAATTAATATCAGACTAAAAATTCTCTGACAAGTATATGAACTACAAAAAGAAACGGGGTTCAACAAAAGAGAGAGAGAGAGAGAGAGAGAGAGAGAGAGAGAAATTGATGGCATCAGATAATAAGCGGAGTATTTAATCCACATGATTATTCAGTGTAAACAATAAGTATCATCATTTGCCAATATAACAGAGCCATCAAATTATCAAATAAAATAGAGGGAAAAAATATAGATATCGGAAGGTCCATTTGACCCCAAAGCAATGGAGTATAAAGTGCAATGGGCTGGTAAGCCAACCTTTTCAGTTTATGCATCAGCTATAACTCCTTATACATACAGCAAATCTGCTGGCACAAGAAGAGGGTAAATCCGATGCAAATACAATAAAGACTAAACAGCAATGACCAACATTTTTGAGAAGCAATAGACAAATAGAATCAAAGAGTCATCGGAATAGCTCAATCAATAGCGGCTAGGTTTTTTCTTTCTTTCTTTTTACCCTTTGATGGACTGATATTGGAAAAACGGCTAGGGTTGGGCTTATATAGTGTTTTGAGAATGCTAGGGTTTTTCTTCTTTGGAGAAAAAACTATAGTGGGCGAGCCGGATTTTATTTTATTTTCTCTCTGTGTGATGCGTTGCGAGCAAAACACAAATAGTGACTTCGTTCACTTTTACTTGTCCTGTTACTCCCCGTTTCAAATTAGATAAGATACTTTTCTTTTTAGTCTATTTTAAAATAATTAATACATTTTAAAATTTAGAAATAATTCAACTTTAAAGTCTTCATTTTACTCATTTTATCCTTAATGAGAAGTTTTTATAATCACACATATAATTTAATATAAAATTATTTTATACCATAAATTTTTAAATAATATAATTTGTAAGCAAATATTATAGATTATATATATTAACGGATAATACAAATAAAAGTGAAATCATTGAGATACAAGATAATTAAATACATATTACATTATGGTAAAATTCTGATTAAATATTACATAAATATTCAACTTTCACCTCTAGTATACTCTCATAAATGATCTATTAATGTATTACGAAGTGCAAAATGAGCATCTTTATCCTTAATATGAAGATAATCCAATCAGAAAATAATCGGATTGTTGAGGCGTGAATAGTGCAACTGAGACAAAAAAAAAATCTAACTGTTCAAAAAGAAAAACTATGACTAAAAGAATTGAAAGGAGAAAATAAAGTTTTAATAATCGATGTGGATTCTATTGTTGATCCGACTCGTCGTGAATTTTTGCGACAAGAACAACAACGAATAATGTATAAAAATAGTCAATAATTTCCACAGTCACAACCACAACAATCATTGGCCTCATTCACTCAATACTATAATAATTTTGGTGTATCTGGAAATGACATAGGCCCTACTAAGTTATTATGTTATTTACGGTAGTTTTAATTTTTATGTATTTTCAATTTTCATGTATTTTCATTTAATGCATTTTCAGTTTTCACTTTTCAATTTAGCAACATTTAATATTTTATATTCGCACCTTTCAATTTTAGCAACATCTAATATTTTATATTTGCACCATTCATTTTTTGAGATGATTATATTTTTTTGTATAATTATAACTTATAATAAAATTAACTTACAATTTTACATAAAAATAATAAATGCACGAAAATTAATTTATCAAAATTATACGCCAAAGTTAAGATGTAAAAATTAATATTATAAAGATATTACATAAACATAATTAGGTATATATAAAAAGATAAATTAAAAGAATTAAATAATAAAAACAATAATAAAGTAAGGATGAATAGTAATGGAGGAGGTGAATAGTGTCACTCCAAATTTGGACCAACACTATTCATCCCCCATTTTGGGGGCAAAAATGGGGAGCGTTGGAGCCACATTTTGGCAAAAAGAGGCTTCATTACGGAGAAATGAGGGAGGGTTGGAGATGCCCTAAGAAAAGAGAAATTGTCTTCTTTTGATATGTTAAAAGTGAAAATTTATTTTTAAAATACTGAAAAAGTAAAAGTGAACGGAGGGAGTACAAAAGTACATTTGCATAGTTTATAGTACTATAAATAAATACATTTTCAAAGCTATTGTTTATTTTTAATTATTTACGCAAAGCATCCAATACATTTTCAAAAGACATATAACTACCATGTTATCTTATGCGGTTTCGTTTGAAATTAAAAAGGTGTTTCAACTTGTAAACCGACATTTATTTATCAAATTAAAAACAACATAACTTTAAAAAAAAAAAATTGAAAATTAGATGGCGTTATGTAAATGTGAAAAATAAAAGCAGTTTTTGCATTTTTCAACCAAATGCCAACAAAGAAATTTTTCCAGAACAAAGTTCAAAAAAAGCTTCTCAGCATTTAGTTGAAACAAACTTTTTGGCAAAGAACTAAAAGTAATTTTACAGGAATGCATTTTCAAGATTTTGAACCAAACGCACTTCCACGAATATTCTTAAGCTTCAATATCAAGTTAATCTTATAAGCTTACACATTGAATCAAGTTGAGCTAGTCTTCCATGTTGAACTCAAACAACTCCACTAATACAAGTATGTAACACAAAGCCGAGCTGAAACCGAGCTCAAGGCCAGCCTTTTTGGTTCAGGGGGACTTGGCCCAAGTTATAAAATATCAAATTTATCTCACCCCGTTTGGCCATAGATTTTGCCAAGTTTTTTCCAAAAATATTTGGCAAAACATGTTTGTTTATAGATTTTGTCCATGGTTTGGCAGATTTTAAAAATAAAATTTTCAAATCTCAAAACTAGCTCTACACCTGTTTTTGGCCCAAAATATCACTGTTTGATTTTTTAACAATTTTAAAAATTATCCCAAACTTTTATATTTTATAATAAAAAAAAAATACCATCTATTATGACCCAACTAACCACCATCTAATTACTATCATTTTTGTTTTGACTGGTGGATCTTGTAATATTATTGCAATTTGACGAATTATAGTAACTATTAATTGTGTTGTTACTAGTTGATATTAAAATATCAGGTTATGTTTTTAGGATAGTGTATTGCAGCAAAACCTCTCTAAATTAATACTCGGTAAATTAATAAACTCTCTAAGATAATATTTTTCTCTGGTCCCGACTTGGACCAGTAGAAAAAATTACTGATTTCGATAAGATAATATATTATCAGAAGCTGGGGCCCTACTTCCAATGCCACCCGATAGCTGTGGTGACTACTTTCCCTCTGAGGAATATCCTCCATAAACCCGAGCTCTCGGATAGATTGGCCAAATGGGCCGTCGAAATGAGCGAGTTCGATATTGAATATAAACTGAGGACTGCAATTAAGTCACAAGTCTTGGCTGACTTTGTGGCCGATTTCAGTTCGGGACTATTGCCTCTGGCGGCCAAGGAGGCAATAATGGTGTCAGAATCGACATCGGGAGTTTGGACCTTATTTACGGACGGGGAAGAAATGACTCTTGAAAAATAGCCTCTCACCGTTTGGTTTTTGAGAAAAATGAGTTTTTGGATAAAATTCCGTTTTTGAATTTTGTTAAGTGTTGGGCGACAATATTCATCGCGTTCGCGAGAGAACTGTCGCGTTCGCGAAGGGTACTGACTGCCAAGCCTTCGCGTTCGCAAGACCCAGCTCGTGTTCGCGATGCTTACTCCCCCCTGGCCTTCGCGTTTGCGAGACATGACTCGGGTTCGCGAAGAAGGAACGACTAACCCCTCCCCAGGTCCCCACATGCTTCGCGTTCGTGTTGAGCCGGTCGTGTTCGCGAAGGGTAAGTCCCCCATCACTTCGCGTTCGCGACCAGGCCTTCGCGTTTGCGAAGAAGAAAACTTCAGCTGCCCAGTTTACCCTTCGCGTTCACGAGAGTACCTTCACGAACGCGAAGAAGGACATGCCAGAACACACACTCTGCAGAAAAACCAGATTTTCAAAGTCCAAAACATCCTGTGGCCTATCCGAAACTCACTCGAGCCCTCGGGGCTCCAAACCAAACATGCACACAAGACTAAAAACATCATATAAACTTGTTCGCTCGATCAAATCGCCAAAATAACACCTAGAACTACGAATTTAGCACCAAATCGAATAAAATTCTCAAGAACACTTTAAAATTACTATTTTCTCAACCGAAGGTCCGAATCACGTCAAATCAACTCTATTTCTCACCAAATTTCTCAGACAGGTCTTAAATATCATAATGAACCTGTACCGGGCTCCGAAACTAAAATACGGACCCGATAATAAATTTGCCAAACATCAATCAATTTTTAAAAATAATTAATTTCCAGACTTTTAATTTTCATCAAAAATTCATAACTTGAGCTAGGGACCTCCGAATTCGATTCCGAGCATACGTCCAGGTCCCATAATTCGATACGGACCCACTGGGACCGTCAAAATACGGATCCGGGCCCGTTTACCAAAAAATGTTTACCAAAATCAACTAAAATCAACTTTTAAGGCAAAAATTCTTATTTTCATTAGTTTTCAACATAAAAGCTTTCCGGAAATCTGCTCGGATTGCGCACGCAAATCGAGGAGGGTAAAAATGAGATTTTAAAGGCTTAAGAGCGCAGATTCAAGTTCTAAAACATAAGATGACCTTTTGGGTCATCACAATCTCTACCTATAAAACAATCGTTCGTCCTCGAACGGACATAGAAAAGTACCTGGGCTGGTGAAAAGGTGGGGATATCTACTCCACATATCGGACTCGGGCTCCCAAGTAGCTACCTCAATAGGCTGACCTCTCAACTTCACTCGAACTGAAGGGTAACTCTTTGATCTCAATTAGCGAACTTGTCGGGCTAGAATTGCCACTGGTTCCTCCTCGTAAGTCAAATCCTTATCCAACTGGACAGAGCTCAAATCTAACACATGGGACAGATCGACGTGATACTTTCGAAGCATGGACACATGAAATACCGGATGAACAGCTGCTAAACTAGGTGGCAACGCAAGCCTGTAAGCCACATCTCCCACTCTCTCCAGAATCTCAAAAGGTCTGATATACTTAGGGCTCAACTTGCCCTTCTTTCCGAACCTCATTACACCCTTCATGAGTGATACCCGAAGTAACACTCTCTCTCCGACCATGAATGCAATATCACGAACTCTACGGTCAGAGTAATTCTTCTGTCTAGACTGAGCTGTGCGAAGTTAATCCTGAATAATCTTGACCTTATCCAAGGCATCCTGTACTAAGTCTGTGCCTAACAACCGAGCCTCTCCCGGCTCAAACCACCCAACTGGCGACCGACACCGCCTACCATATAATGCCTCAAAGGGAGCCATCTGAATGCTCGACTGGTAGTTATTGTTATAGGCGAACTCTGCAAGGGGCAAGAACTGATCCCACGATCCTCCGAAGTCTATAACACAAGCGCGAAGCATATCCTCCAAGATCTGAATAGTACGCTCAGACAACCCGTCCGTCCGAGGATGGAATGTTGTGATCAACTCAACCCTCGTTCCCAACTCACGTTGTACTGCCCTCCAAAAGTGCGAGGTAAACTGCATACCTTGATCAGAAATGATAGACACGGGCACACCGTGAAGACGGACGATCTCCCGAATATAAATCTCTGCTAACCGTATGTAACTACCACAAGAATGAAATATGCTGACTTAGTCAGCCTGTCCACAATAACCCAAACTGCATCAAACTTCCTCTGAGTCTGTGGGAGTCCAACAACAAAATCCATAGTGCTACGCTCCCACTTCCACTCAGGAATATCTAACCTCTAAAGTAAACCACCAGTCTCTAATGCTCACACTTTACTTGCTGGAAATTTAGGCACCGAGCTACATAAGAAACTATGTCCTTCTTCATTCGCCTCCACCGATAATGCTGCCTCAAGTCCTGATACATCTTGGCGGTGCCCAGATGAATAGAATACCGGGAACTGTGGGACTCCTTAAGGATCAACTCACGAAGTCCATCCACATTAGGCACACAGATACGACCCTGCATCCTCAAAACTCCGTCATCTCCAACAGTAACCTGCTTGGCACCACCGCGCCGCACTGTGTCTCTAAGGACAAGTAAATGAGGATCGTCATCCTGCCGATCTCTGATGCGCTCAAACAAAGAAGACCGAGCAACTGTACAAGCTAGAACACGGCTGGGCTCAGATACATCCAACCTCACGAACTGGTTGGCCAAGGCCTGAACATCCAATGCAAGCGGTCTCTCACCCACTGGAATATATGCAAGGCTACCCATACTAGCTGATTTTCTACTCAAAGCATCGGCCACCACATTGGACTTCCCGGGATGATACAATATGGTGATATCATAGTCTTTCAATAGCTCCAACCACCTTCTCTGCCTCAAATTGAGTTCCTTTTGCCTGGACAAATATTGCAAGATCCGATGATCAGTGAATACCTCACATGGCATGCCATAAAGATAGTGCCTCCAAATCTTCAGCGCGTGAACAATGGCTGCCATTCTAGATCATGAACACGGTAATTTTTCTCGTGAACCTTCAGCTGCCGTGAAGCATATGCAATAATCTTGCCACCCTGCATCAATACCGCTCCCAGACCGATACGAGATGTGTCACAGTATACTGTATAAGATCCTGAACCTGTGGGTAACACCAATACCGGTGCCGTAGTCAAAGCAGTCTTGAGCTTCTGAAAGCTCGTTTCACACTCGTCTGACCACCTGAACGGGGCACTCTTCTGGGTTAATCTGGTCAATGGGGCTGTTATGGATGAAAACCCTTCCACAAATCGATGGTAATAGCCCGTCAAACCCAGAAAACTACGGATCTCTGTAGCTGATGTGGGTCTAGGCCAGTTCTGAACTGCCTCAATCTTCTTAGGTTCCACCTGAACACCTTCTGCTGATACAACATGACCCAAGAAAGCAACTGAACTCAACCAAAACTTGCATTTTGAGAACTTAGCATATAATTGGCTGTCTTTCAGAGTCTGAAGAACTATCCGAAGGTGCTGTTCATGCTCCTCTCGACTGTGGGAGTAGATCAAGATATCATCAATAAACATAACCACAAAGGAATCCAAGTAGGGTTTGAACACCCGGTTCATCAAATCCATGAATGCTGCTAGGACATTTGTTAGCCCAAATAACATCACTAGAAACTCATAATGCACATACCGTGTCCGAAAAGCTGTCTTAGGAACATCAGATGCCCTAATCCTCAACTGATGGTAGCCATATCTCAAATCAATCTTTGAAAGCATCTTGGCACGCTGAAGCTGATCAAATAAATCATCAATCATCGGCAATGGATACTTGTTCTTGATGGTGACTTTGTTCAACTGCTGATAATCTATACACATCCTCATCGATCCATATTTCTTCTTCACAAACAACACAGGTGCACCCCAGAACGAGACACTAGGTCTAATGAAGCCCTTATCAAGCAAATCTTGTAACTGTTCTTTCAATTCTTTCAACTCTGGCGGGGCCATACGGTATGGCGAAATGGAAATGGGCTGAGTGCCCGGAGCCAAGTCAATGCAGAAATCAATATCCCTGTCGGGTGGCATCCCCGGCAGGTCTGCAGGAAACACCCCTGGAAACTCACAAACAACCGGCACTGAATCTATGGAAGGAACCTCCGCACTAGAATCGCGGACATAATCCAAATAAGCTAGACACCCCCTCTCGACCATATGCCGAGCCTTCATATAAGAGATAACCCTACTGGCAGAATGGCCAAGATTTCCTCTCCACTCTAATCGAGGCAACCCTGTAAGGCTAAGGTCACTGTCTTGCCGTGACAATCTAATATAGCATGATAAGGTGATAGCTAATCCATACCCAGTACGACATCAAAATCAACCATGTCGAGAAGTAGAAGATCTACACGAGTCTCCATACTCCCAAGGGTAACCACACACGAACGATAAACACGATCTACAACAATAGCATCTCCCACTACTGTGGACACATACATAGGAGCACTCAAAGAATCACGGGGCACAACCAAATAGGAAGCAAAATAGGATGACACATATGAGTAAGTAGATCCCGGATCATGTAGAACTGAAGCATCTCTACTGCAAACTGAAACAATACCTGTGATAACAACGTTAGATGACTCAGCCTCAGGCCTGGCAGGGAAAGCATAACACCGGGGCTGGGCCCCACCACTCTAAACTATGTCCCTGGGACGACCTCTAGCTGGCTGGTCTCCACCTCTAACGGCCTGACCTCCACCTCTGGCTGCGTGAACCCTGCTTCTGGCTTGCTGAGCAGGTGGTGCAGCAACTGGTGCCGGAACCATGGCACAAGAACTCTGATGTTGTGAGTTGCCCATCGCCCGAGGGCAAAATCTAGCAATGTGCCTCGGATCACCACAAGTATAACATAACTTCGGCTACTGTGACTACTGACCCTAAAACTGACCATGTCAACCTGAATAACCACCCTGATGACTTTGGAGTGGAGGTGCACTAATAGGAGCTGGTGGTGCACTGTAGGCTAGCTGGTCGAAATAATGCATCTGAGGGACACGACCACCTGAGGCACCGTGGGATGCCTGGAGCACTGAATGAAATGGCCTGGGAGGATAGCCTCTACTAAAAGTACTCCTGCCTCTAGGTGAGGCACCGCTGAACTCACCGGAATGACGAGGTCTCTTGTCAGACCCCTGACCTCCCTGAGTAAGAACTAGTTCGACTCGTCTGGCGACATTAGCAGCCTCCTGAAAAGAAATCTCACTCCCAGACTCTTTAGCCATCTGCAATCTGATAGGCTGAGCAAGTCCATCAATAAACCTCTCCACCATCTCTCTCTCTCTCTCGGTGGGAAGCAGGAGAATAGCATGATGGGCCAAATCCACAAAACGGGTCTCATACTGAGTAACAATCATACTGCCCTGCTGGAGACGCTCGAACTGACGACGACGCTCCTCTCTCAATGTGATAGGCAGAAACTTCTCTATGAAGAGTTGAGAGAACTGGTCCCAAGTAAGAGCAGGCGACCCAGCTGGTCTGGTCAACCAGTAATCTCTCCACCATTTCTTGGCGGAACCTGTCATCTGAAATGCAGCAAAATCGACCCCATTGGTCTCCACTATTCCCATGTTTCATAGAACCTCGTGACAGCTGTCAAGATACTCCTAGGGATCCTCTGAAGGAGGACCACTGAAGTGAACAGGAAAGAGCTTGATAAACCTATCCAATCTCCATAAAGCCTCGAAAGACATAGCTGGCCCATCTCCGACCTGTGCCACAATAACCGGCTGAACTAATCCGACTGGCTGAGCTGCTGAAACCTGATACTGGGGAGCTATCTGCTCCGGAGCGGGAGTGGTGGGAGTCTGGGCTCCTCCTCCAGCCTGAGAGACTGCTGGTGCCATGGGAAATGCGCCGGTCTAGGCCACACTCTCCATAAGGCCCACCAAACGGACCAAAGCGTCCTGAAGTACTGGGGTGGCAATGAACCCCTCCGGAACCTGAGCTGGTCCAGCAGGAACAGTCTGGGCTGGAACCTTCTCGTCAAGCTCTATCTGAGGCTCCACTGCTGGGGCTGCTGCTCGGGCCCTAGGCTGAGCCCTGCCCCTGCCCAGGCCTCGAACTCTGCCCCGCGTAGGAGCTGTCACTGGAGGCTCTGGATACTGCTCAGTGGAGGAAGTGGTACGTGTTCTCGCCATCTACGAGAGAATAAGAGTAGAAGAGTTCAATCAGTATTGAGAAAGCAAAATCGCGCGACAGGGAAGAATAGAAGTGAAACTTGTTCTTAAACTTCATAGCCTCTAGAAGATAAGCACAGATGTCTCCGTGCCGATCCTCCAGACTCTACTAAGCTTGCTCGTGAATCGTGAGACCTAAGCAACCTAGTGCTCTAATACCAACTGTCACGACCCAAAATTTCCCACCGACGGGACCGTGATGGCGCCTAACATTTCACTTGCAAGGCAAGCCAACGTTAGAGAATCATTAACCAATTCCTTATTTCCATTCAGTAATTAACAATAATTAACTAAGATAAAATATAATAAGCGTGGAATATCATAAAACTGTATTAACTACTACCACCCGGATCTGGAGTCACAATTCACGAGCATTCTAGATATTACTACAGGTAATAGCCTGAAAGAAATACAACTGTCTGAATGAAAGAAAATAGTAGGACATAAAAGATAGACGGGGACTTCAAGGTCTGTGAACGCCGACAGATCTACCTTGAGTCTCCGGACAGCGGACCTATAGCAGATCTCGATCAACCTGAGCCGGTATCAAAATCTGCACAGAAAGTGCAGAGTGCAGCATTGGTACAACCGACCCCATGTACTGGTAAGTGTCGAGCCTAACCTCGGCGAAGTAGTGACGAGACTAGGATAAGACACCCACATATAACCTGAACAGTATAATCATGCCAGTGGCAACAACAGTAAATAAAGCAATAACACAGAAAAAATGGGAAGGGGACATACAGTAGGGGAATACAACATAAAGAGTGAGAATAATAAAAAGATAGAATTAAACAGAAAATCCTTAAATGAATTGAGCGATTAAAACAGCAAAGGAAAACTACACGGCATCACCCTTCGTGCTTTTACTCTCAACCTCACCAAATAAATAAATAAAACGGCACGGCATCACCCTTTACTCTCAACCTCACCAAATAAATAAATAGAACGGCACGGTATCACTCTTTGCGCTTTTACTCTCAACCTCACCAAATAAATAAATAGAACGGCACGGCATCGCCCTTCGTGCTTTTACTCTCAACCTCACCAAATAAATAATGCATGCACGACATCACCCTTCGTGCTTTACACTCTTCCTCACAATATAAATAATGCATGCACGGCATCACCCTTAATGCTTTACACTCTTCCTCACCAATCATAAAATCAATAATGATGGATAGATAAAAGTATCATAAAGAAACCAGTATTTTACCCATAATCAATAGCACAAAGTAATCTCAACCTTGAATCAATATTCGAAAGTTACCAAATCTCAGTGAAACCAGATATGAGTCACCCATCATTTCAAATAACCCGATAAGCATGGATAGTAGAATTTAAGGCTACAAAATAGAGAAGGATAGAATTTCACTCGCATGCTATGACTCGACAACGACGCATAGATGCTCGTCACTTCACCCATACATCGTATTTAACAACCAAACACGTAGCAAATGAACACATAATACCTATTCCCTCAAGCCAAAGTTAGACACGACACTTACCTCGCTCCGAAGGCCACTTAATTCTCAATCACAGCTTTTTCTTTGGAATTTACCTCCAAACCACACGTATCTATTCAAAAATAACTCAATAATATCAAATATTGCTAAAAGAATCAATTGTTTTTCGTAAATTAAATTTTCCAAATTTTTCTCCAAAAAGTCGAAAAATCGACCCCGGACCCGCTTGGTCAAAATCCGAGGTTCGGACCAAAATCCTTTTACCCATTCACCCCCGAGCCCGAATATGTAATTAGTCTTGGAATCTGACCTCAAATTGAGGTCTTAATCTCCAAATTTCCGAAATCCCTAGTTTCTACCCTAACCCCTAATCCTATAATGAAAACTCTAGATTTTAGGTTACAAATTCAAGAAATGTAATGGATAATTTAAAGAAAATGGTTTAGAATCACTTACCAACAATTTGGGGAAGAAATGACTCTTGAAAAATCGCATCTCACCATTTGGTTTTTGAGAAAAATGAATTTTTGGCTAAAATCCCGTTTTTGGATTTTGTTAAGTGTTGGGCGACAATGTTCATCGCGTTCGCGAGAGCACTGTCACATTCGCGAAGGGTACTGGCTGCCAAGCCTTCGCGTTCGCGATGATTACTCCCCTCTGGCCTTCGCGTTCGCGAGGCATGGCTCGGGTTCGCGATAAAGGAACGACCAACCCCTCCCCAGGTCCCCACATGCTTCGTGTTCGTGTTGAGCCGGTCGTGTTCGTGAAGGGTAAGTCCCCCATCACTTCGCGTTCGCGAAGAAGAAAACTTCAACTGCCCGTTTACTCTTCGCGTTCACGAGAGTACCTTCGCGAACGCGAAGAAGGACATGCCAGAACACAGACTCTGCAGAAAAACCAGATTTCCAAAGTCCAAAACATCCTATGGCCTATCCGAAACTCACCCGAGCCCTCGGGACTCCAAACCAAACATGCACACAAGTCTATAAACATCATACGAACTTGCTTGCACGATCAAATCGCCAAAATAACACCTAGAACTATGAATTTAGCACCAAATCGAATGAGATTTTCAAGAACACTTCAAAGTTACTATTTTCTCAACGGAAGGTCTGAATCACGTCAAATCAACTCCATTTATCACCAAATTTCTCAGACAGGTCTTAAATATCATAATGAACCTGTACCGGGCTCGGGAATCAAAATACGGACCCAGTACTAACAATGCCAAACATCAATCAATTTTTAAAAATAATTAATTTCCAGACTTTTAATTTTTATCAAAAATTCATAACTTGAGCTAGGGACCTCTGAATTCGATTCCGGACATATGCCCAGGTCCCATAATTTGATACGGACCCACCGAGACCGTCAAAATATAGATCCGGGCTTGTTTACCAAAAATGTTTACCGAAGTCAACTAAAATTAACTTTTAAGGCAAAAATTCTTATTTTCATTAGTTTTCAACATAAAACCTTTCCGAAAACCTACCCGGACTGTGTACGCAAATCGAGGAGGGTAAAATGAGATTTTTAAGGCTTAAGAGCGCAGATTCGAGTTCTAAAACATAAGATGACCTTTTGGGTCATCACGGTTTGGAATACCAAAGAGATTGTATGCGACAATGGGCCGCAATATATAGGCGCAAAAGTTATAAAGTTCCTTGAAGATTTGAAGATAACGAGGATTAACTCTTTACCTTATCATCCGAGCGTGAATGGTCAAGCATTGTCAACAAATAAAGTGATTATACAAAATCTAAAGAAAAGGTTGGAAGCATCAAAAGTCAACTGGCCCGAAGAATTACTTGGGGTTCTATGGGCCTACCGAACAACGGACAAGTCAAGCACGGGAGAAACCCCTTTTTCCATTGTGTACAGCGTAGAAGCTTTGATACCGGTGGAAGTAGGGGAACCAACCTTAAGGTATTTCCAGGCGAACGAAGAATCGAACAATGAAGCAATGCTAATCAACTTGGAGCTATTCAAGGAACGGAGGGACTTGGCGCATGTCAGAATGGCGGCTCAAAAGTAAAGAATGGAGCGATATTACAATCGAAGAGCCAACCTCCGTTATTTCAAAGTAGGAGACTTGGTCTTGAGGAAGGTAACTCAAAACACCCGGGAACTCAACGCGGGCAAGTTAGACCCAATATGGGAAGGCCCTTACTGGGTTTCAGCTATCACTGGGAAAGGATCATACGAGTTGGAGGACCAGAATGGAGACAAGTTGCCTAACAACTGGAACGTAGCTCACCTCAAAAGATATTACTGCTGACAAAAAATAATCAAACGGAAAGTATGTGCTGCACTCTTTTTCCCTTCGTTCAGTTTTTGTCCCAATTGGGTTTTTCTGGCAAGGTTTTTAACGAGGCAGCAACGAAAAGCATACTACAAAGACAACAACAATAAGATCTCTGATGCCAAGGCTTCACTAGGGGGCGATTAGGTAATCTCTAGTTCGATAGCAAATTCCCACTGGGAAGTTAAGTTTGCTACCGAACAGAGGTTACCCGATCGTTCACGAGCACAAACCACTAGAGGACTGTTAGGTATTCTTTCGCTCGATAGCATGGGTTCCTAAGGAGAAACAAGATATGTTGCCGAGTGAAGGATTACTTAGCAATTCATTGGTGGAATCTTTGAAGATACAAGACTTCCAGTGTTCCAATTCGCATTCTTCGCATTCGAACACTGGAGGGGGAATGATATGAGAATACGGCAACACTGAATGCCACGTCAATAAGGGAACAAAAATCTGGGAACAGAATACATCATCGGGATCGGGGACTACGCAACCAGCCCCGTAGAAATAAGTTGTACAAGATAGCCACAAGTCATGGCAATTTCTTTTCTGCATAGCAAAATGCTTATGTACTTTTGAAAATAGAAGGAATTAAATTAAAAGATATCCTTTTGTTTTTATCTTGTTTCTTATCTGAACGATGAGTTAATTTTTCCATTTGAAAGTTAAGCAAGTACTTCAAATGTTAGCGATGTAATGAACATGATATGTCCTCTTCAAGAGCACTGTAAACATAAGAGGGCCATCTCTTATAAAAACCCTCTCGTTAAAGGGTTGGTTCCGGAAGAATCAATGCCTGGAATCTAGAATGCCATCGGGAAAAAATACGCCCGAAGCCGCATATGAAAAAGACACAAAAAGCAAACTTGCGCAAATACTCATGGAAACCCTCACGAAAAAGGGACAATACTCGGAACCAAAATGCTTCGAAGAAAAAGCATCCGAGATTTACACATAATAAAGCGCGAAAAAAACAACATGCATAGAATACTTGAGCAAGTACAAAAGTTAAAGACTTGCATGAATATTCAAACGAAAGTAAGACTCAAACGATACTTGAGCAAAAAATATACTTGAGCAAAAAATATGTTATTATTTACAAGGATGCGTCAAAATGATAAAGGTACAAAATAGAAAAAGAAACGAAAAGCTAAACTGCAGTTTCTCCGGAATCAGGAGGAAGAGAAGTATCCGCATCCCCGGAAGTAGTAGATGGTTCAACCGATGGCTCAATATTTTTCCCAGCTTGGTCTTCGGCATCATCGCCTTCCGATCCTTCTTCAGTTTCCGAAAACTCGGAACCGGAATCAGAAGAACCTGGAGCGTCAGACTGCGCTAAGGCTGTCCAACGAGACGGGCCGTCCCGTCCCGGTCCCGTCCCACTTAATTCTAAACGGGATGGGCCCATGTTAAACATGACACGGGATGGGACGGGATGGCCATTTTGTCTCGTTTGTCCCATCCCGTTTCGTCCCGTCCCGTCCCATCTCACCCGTCTGTCCCGCGTCCTATTTTTTATTTTATTTTATTTTTTTGAATTCTAGCCATTGGGCAACGGCTCCAATTGCAAAAATAGTCATTCCCAACGGCCAAAAAATGGCTATAATTGGCCTCCACCCCCTTCCCCCCAAAACACCCCCCCCCTCCCCCCAAAAAAAAAAACTTTTAATATAACCCCTTAGTTTATTAAATTACACTTTGGCTTTCTATTATAAATACCCCAATCCTTCTTCATTTTTTCCCATAAAAATCAATCATTCTCTCTTGAATCTCTTACATTCTCTCAATTTTCTCACTATCAACTATCAAGTGATAAGTTTCAAGTATTTGGGCAAATATTTGGAGCAACTTTCAAGTTTCAAATTAATTCGTCAAGTATTTGGAGCAATATTTTGGGCAATTTCTTCAAGTTTCAATATTTAATCACGGTGCTCGTTCCATATTTTTATGGCACCTAAATGTATTTGGCTTTAAAAAAATTAGTAAAAAAAGTAGTAAAGGTAAAAGTAGTAGTAATCCTAATCCTAACCCTTCTCCTAGAATTAGAAAACATATAGATAAAATGACTCATGTTGATGAAACTTTATTTTTTCAACCCCCCGCATGTTATAATATTAATTTCGGAGAATAACTAGATCATGAAACTTTACAAAGATAATTTGGCAATGATATTTTTATTGAGGACGAAGAAAATGAGGATGAAGAAAATGAGGAAGAAGATTTAGATGAAACACCCACTAGTATTTTTATGCACCGACCATTAATGAAATGATTGTAAGATTTAAAAAGTATTTTTTTCCCTATTCCCCAAGTTTATTTAATTTCTACTATACTTAACACATCTTTAAAATTAAGAGGTGCAATGGGACTTGTTCGTAAAATTTATGAGAATTTAGCAATTCAAGAAAATGAACAACCATCTCTCGAAGACTGCCAAGCTAACATATATTCTTATATTAGATCAATGTTTGATAAATATAAATCTATGAAAATAACAGGTGGTGAAACTGCTCCTTCTACTTCTAAGTCTAGAGTAGAAGTTCTATGGGAAGATATGGATGATATAACAAGTTTTGATTCCTCTATTGATGATGAACTTGATACTTATCTTAATCAAGGATTGGAAAATATTAAAGACGAAGAAGGCAACGAACAACTTTTGGCATGGTGGAGGGAGCGTGGCATGACTTTTCCAACACTTTCAATAATGGCCCGAGATATCCTTGTTATTCAAGCATCATCAGTAGCATTAGAGAGTGCTTTTAGCATGGCAAGATTTCAAATCGGAGATCATAGACATTCATTAGTGGAGGACAGCCTAGAGATTTTCGTATTATTCAGAGATTGGATTAATTCAAAAAGAAGAAATCTTGGTTTTGAAAAATTAACCACTAGGGAAGAAGAAGAATACAATGAGATACTTAGCACTAGGAGCGATGACGACATGGAACTCATGGAACATCAATCAACATTGCCAATTCCAGAACAATGTCCGAGAGAAATTATAGATAAATTACAACGAAGTTATATAGGAGCTTACAAATATTAGTATGATAATTTGTAATTGGCTACTAAGAGGCCTAGTTCAAACAGAACCCTTCCTAGAAGGTAGTTTGCGTAGATTAGGTGCTCTTTAAAAAAATTATATTTGTATGTGAGATTTGAAAGTTCTATTAATAAAATAAAAGGCTCTAAGTGTTGATTTTGTTTTATGAATTGTCTTACACTCTTACTTAGTTACTTATTGGCTTGAAATTATATTAAATAAATTATAACTCTATTATAAATTTATAATTATTAGAATATTTCATTACAAGTCTTTTGTTTTAATATTTTATAATTCTTTACTTAGTTTTCTAATTTCCATTTAATTTTTAAATTTATTAAATAAGTCAAAAAACTAGCTGTTGCAAACTTTAAAAACTTAGTCATTGTCAAAAAAATAGTCGTTGCCAAACTTAATGCTTAAATAATTATTTTTTTAAAACGACACTTCAGGCCTGCGAATCCATCCCGTCCCGTCCCGTCCCATCCCATTTGTTAGCGGGACGGGATGGGCCTACCGTTTCATCCCATTTGTCCCGTCCCGTTTAGTCCCGTACCGCCTCCATCTCGGCTAAATGTCATCCCGTCCCGTCTCGTCCCGTCCCGTTGGACAGCCATAGACTGCATTGGGAGTCCATTTTTGGCAGTCAACTCAAGCTCTCGGGCCTTATCAATTTCGGCATTAATGTTAATGATACCAGTCTTGGCCTCTTCCAAGGTTTTTCTCCTCATGCTATACATGGAATAAGTTTTTTCAACAATGAGGGAAGTCGCTCGGCGCTTGAGTTCTTTTTGAGTTGAGTAACTTTGGCGGAAAGGTTTTCCCGGGCAGACCTAGCAAATTTGAGACTGACGTCGAGCTCACGGATAGTTGAACTAAAGAGCCTATTATGCTCAATAGTTTTCCTGTACTTCTCTTCTAGCTGGGCATGTTTCTCCACCACAGCAGCAAGCTCTTCACTTTTGAAGTTTAAGACTGCTTCCAAATTAATCATTCTTACAGCGGAGGCAGCCTCACGATCGGTTGCAGCAAGAATGACGTTCTAGACTTCTGCCCATTTAGCTTTGGCTTCATCAAATCTAACCCTTAACGACCCAATTTCTTAGCTAAAGGTTACCACTTCTTGCTCGCTCTGCTGCAAACGGGCCTCTAAAGCAACGGCCTTGGTAGCCTTGGTTTCCAGTTCCGAGAGGCGGAGAACAGTCTGGTTCTGTTCCGCCAAAAGCTGATCCCGTTCAGAAGTAAGTTCTTCCTTCTCACAAATCAGCCTTTGAAGTCCTTCAGAAGCAAGAAAGTTGGCCTACAAACCAAGAGGAGGTAAAACTTAGAGTATATTTGTTCAAAAGTAGAAGAAAGGAACGTACCGCTACGACATTGTGCATAGCATTGTTCAACAAACACTCCCCCGAGAGTGTCTGAATCTTTTCTTAGTCTTTTTCTGAAGCCAAAGGCTTCAGATAATTAGCAAGCTCCACCGGCCAGGATAGCAAGTTGCATCCAGTAGAGACCGAAAGAGTAATGTTCCTCCTCTTTTGTGGATCGTCAGAAGGGGCAGCATAATTTTGCCCCAAATGCTCAAGAACTGGGGACTGTGGAGGAGGGATACCTTCTTCATGGTCAAGTGTGGACGATGGAGATGATGTAGCAACCGCTGTTGGAAGAGTGGATGAAGATGGAAATGATGTAGCAGTTACTGGTGGTGGTGAAGGTGGAGATGAAGCTGATGGAGTTGAAGAGTGAGAAGCATCTACATCAAATGCAGTGCTGGTTGTTTGATGCTTGCCAATCAAATACGGCACGGACCCGGTACTCAACCCCGCGATACCGGTTACAGCAATTAAGTCCCGAAAGCGGGAGTTAGCATATTCAACTAAATCAAATTCTCCCTAAAGTGTTGAGACATCATCGTCAGTTGGTGCAATTGTCTCAACAGGTCGAGCATCCTGTTGAGATGATGAAGATCGTATCCTTCTATGTAAAGAAGCTCCCTCATCACTAGCTTGTTCATCATCATCGATCATCACAGTGTCTATGACCGGCCCGGAAGGAGGACCAGTCACATCGCCACCATAGATGACTCAGGGGCATCAACCTTTGCCCTATTTTCCCCAGCCACAGAGGAACGTCTTCTCTTTGGTTGCTTGTTCTTTGGTCGAGGACTCCGTGAAGAAATGTTTGCGCCCGAAGATGCCTATTCAAGTAAGTGCCTCCTGAAGCAGCCTTGCCGCATTAGCAAGGTCAGCCAAAACAACGTCCTCGGGGACATCAACTGAGCCTGCAAATAGACCTAATTTCGTGAACAAGTCAGAAGTGTTCAACCAAGTTCTTCATATACAAAAAGTGGAAACAAGGTAAAATAAAATTACCATGATTTTTGGTCTTCCACCCGTATTTAAGGGACAGCTCTTTCCACAAACGCGTTTTGGGTGTTGTGATGTCCTAGATCTTTTGAACCCACCGGTCCAAGCCTTCTACCACCGGTGGGGTCCATCGAGTCGCTGTAACATACGAAGGTTGAAAGATCAATACATGTATGAAAGAATATTTAGTAAAAGAAAGTGTATTAAAGGGAACTTACGAGAACGGTTCCAAGCAACCGGAAAGGATGAAGCCGTTGTTGGAATAATGTCACTGGTGGAAGCTGCAACGAACCGTTACATCCACCCACGGTCGTTGTCATCATCCATGCTAGTCAACAAAGCATGGTGGCCACGTTTACAAAGATTTATCATACCTCCCCGAAAAATCTTGGGGGAATAAAGGTTCATCATACGAGCTAACGATAGCTCTTCCCCAGTTTCCTAATACATGCGTCGAAGGCAGGCAACCGTCCTCCATACTGAAGAACTCACCTGTGCCAAGCACACTTGGTAGCGAAGGCAAAATTCTGCAATCACGGGATCGAGCTCTCCGCTCAAAGAAAACGCACCCAAAGTAAAGGGATACGTGAAAAAATATGTAAAACCTTCCTTGGGAGGGGCCACTCGCTCCGATAAATCAGGAGCAATAATATCTAACTCAGGGAAGCGACAGTCCTCCTTCATAGCAGGAATACTGGAAGTACGAATAGAAGAAGGGTATACTAACAGCCCATGTGCGAGGGTTAGCATAGGGAATTTTTCTTCAAAATCCTTAGAAGTACTAAGCCTTCTTGGGATAATGGAACCCACTGTTGGAGGAACAAAATCCTCAGTTTTATTCATGCCCTTTGAAGAACTAGCACGTTTTGAAGAGGAAGACATTGGAATAGAAGGAAGGAAAATTTCTGGTTCGAAGAAGATCAAAGAAAGGTTGGGAAATAGAGATGCGAGTTAGAAGTTTGAGAAATTATGAAGCACATAAGAGGAGGATGATGCGTATAAGTAAAATTTTGGCAGCTAAATTCATGGGCATGATTACTTCGATAATAGGCAAAAGTTGTGCTGAATCATGGGATGATGCGTGTTCGGGGCATTAAATGTGGTGAGACTTGGGTCTAATCAACTGTCAGAAAACTTCAAAGGGAGTTATAGTAATTTCCGCCAAAAAGGTACTTTCTACCAACTTCCCGGTAACTCAAGATTGTGTCACCGAAAAGCAGGGAGACTATCTGTATAAGAAAAAATATGACATGACATGTGGTCGCTTAAAAGAAGGACACGTGGAACACAAGATGGGGATGGCTACCGAACATAGCTATTCCGCTTGTCACCGGGAGGAATAACGATCATAAAAAAAAGTATTAAATGCTTTGCGCCTGGTAAGATTTAATATAGAATATTTTGCAGCATTAAGGATGATGGCCCGTTACAAGGAATTTGACATTTATGTCTAACGTTACATCTTCATGAATGGCCCTCATAATTGACATTAAAGAAAGGCATGATCCTAGGACTTCCTTCCCTAGACATAGCTATAAGTAGAGAGCTCAGTTACCATTGTAAAGGAGACGAATTTTCTGGCTAACTTACACTACATTCTATACAGCATTATAATACAATTTTATTTTTTCGCTTTTGATCTCATCATTGTTGTGTCCGAAAACTCTGTTCCCAGACTTATCAGCTATATCATTCCATCTACATTCTAAGGCTAAATATTTTATATTTCATCAGTTATTTCATTATCTTTTGGATCAAATTAATTCACTTGTCTAGAAACCACGAACAAATTCAATTGTACCATTTTACGGGTAAGCAAATATATCATATACAGGATTACCAAGTTTGTTTGTTTGGTATTATTGGGTTATTTTTATAGTTTTTAGAGCTTATGAGTATAAGTCACATTTCATGTTTTTTCAAAAAAAAAGTGAAATATGTTTTGAAAAATTATGTTCATCTTCAAACCAAACTTCACCCAAATCAATTTTTAAAACAAATTTGGGAATCTATGGCCAAACGCTAGCTAATTTTTTAATTAATTTTGGGAGATGAGGATTTAGAAACTTCTGATAAAATGAGGATACTGTCACGACCCCGAATTCCCTCCGTAGGATGTCGTGATGGCACCTAATCTCTAAGACTAGGTAAGCCTATCAATGCGGAATAGTAATAAATATCTTAAATAAATAAACTACAATTCAAACAATTTCAACTCCCAAAACCCGGTAGAAATAAGTCATAAGCTTCTAAGAATTTATTTTCTATGTCTCTATATATCAGAGTCTAAAGCAAATAAGGAAGACAACATAGTAAGATAGAAGGGGACTCCGGAGTCTGCGGACGCTGGCAGATATACCTCGAAGTCTCCTCGTACAACTAGTTTACTGATGCGTGGTCTGATAAGATGTACCTGGATCTGCACAAAAAGATGTGCAGAAGCGTAGTATGAGTACACCACAGTGGTACCTAGTAAGTGCCAAGCCTAACCTCGGTAGAGTAGTGACGAGGTCATGTTAGGCCCTACTGGAGAATAAATAATGGCATGGTAAAATGTTTAAACAATATTATAAGATAAAATGACAATGAAAATGAATCAAGTAGTATGTCACATTCAATTACATCAAATAATGGCAAATAAATACCTCGTGAAAACAAAACAAAATTCTTTCCAACTTTAAAAAAATCACAACAAATAATCAAAGGCAACTGCGACCATAAATCAATATCAACAAGGGCACTCCCGAGGTACCGCCTCGTAGTCCCAAATCATAAATAAATTCACAATATCTCATTTTCTTATCTCACCGCGGGAGCCTTCACAATTTATTTTAAAGAAAACATTTTTCCCGAAATAGCATCCCGCGTTTTAGCCATCCTTATCACACCGCATGACTTCTAGTAGTTCCTCCTACTAGCCACGCGTATCAAGCCACCCTTGTATCACAATTTGCACCTTAGGTGCTCAAATAATTTAACTTGCCAAAATAATTCAACAACAATATTTTTTCACAATAAAGAGCTCACGGCTCATGTCAAAATAATTCAACAATAATATTTTTTTACAATAAAGAGCTCATGGCTCATGTCAAAATAATTTAACAATAATATTTTTCCATAATAAAGAGCTCACGGCTCATGTCAAAATAATTCAACAATAATATTTTTCTAGCTCACTGCTCCATCACAATGAGTACGAAAATCTTTCAAAAATATTCAAAAGTAAATAATTTAGGAAAATAATATTTCAAAATCTTTAATATGTTGTTTCAATATCAAGTTTAAAAATGTCAAATACTTCATATTAATAATATTTAATTTAAAGAAAATCAACCTTCAAATAATGCACAAAATAAAAAAAACCAAGTTCCAACTAAACAGATAAAACAATTAACAGGAAAAGGTCAAACAAATTTAAAGTATAAACATTAAATCAATAATGAAGAATATAATAAAATGAAATAATTTAATTAATGCGCAACAGTGATCTACACAATTTAAAACATAATCTTTCACATTTAACCCGTGTACACACTCGTCACCTCGTGTACACGACTTTTCACACATTACAATTATCTATCCTAGGGAAATTTTCCCCACACAAGGTTAGACAAGTCACTTACCCCGACTTGCTCCAATTTAACCAAGTATTATACCTTTTCCTCAATTTTTTGACTCCGATCGACTCGTATCTAGTCATAATTAATTCGATACAGTCAACAAAAATTATAGTAATCAATTTCATAAAGAAAATATTATATTTTTCAATAAAATCTGAAATTAGCTCAAAATTTGCCCTTGGGGATCACATCTCGGAATCCGGCGAAACTTACAAAATCCGATAACCCATTCAATTACGAGTCCACCCATACCAATTTTACCAAATTCCGATAACAACTTGACCTCCAAATCTTAAATTTTCATTTTTGAAAGATTTTGCAAAAATCTTGATTTTTCTTTCATAAATTCACGGATTCATGATGTAAATGAGTATGGAATCATGAAATATAATCAATATAGGATAAGGAACACTTACCCCAATATTTTTCCGTAAAAATCGCCCAAAAATCGCCCAAGAACCGTAAATCCAAAACGAAATTAAGGAAATGACCATTTTTGGTACTTAAGTTTATGCCCATCCGTCACTAAAAGTCCATTTTCCGTCACTAAAAGTCCATCAGAACTTGTTTGTACTAGCCTTCCTTCAATTAATCATAACTTTATGTACAAATGTCCAAATAATAAATGGGTTAACTTTCTGAAAACTAGAATCAAACGACTACAACTTTCATGTTTTGAAAGTTTTCTGATTCCTTATGAATTGCGAGATATAAGCTTTCTAAGTCGGCTCCATGCATTAGAAAACTGCTCTACGAGCCTTCATTCAATCCATCATAACTTTCTGTACAAATGTCCAAATAATGAATGGTTTAACTTTATAGAAACTAGAATTAAATGACCACAACTTTTATGTTTTGAAACTTTTTTGATTCCTTATGAATTACGAGATATAAGCTTCCAAAGTTGGCTCCACGCACCAAAAGTTTCTGGCGAAATTTCTGCAACAGGAATTTCCAGCAACCCTCTTTGTCCGAAATCCATTCCGTTTACCTTCCGAAATCCACCCGAGACCCTCGGGACCTTAATCAATTATTCCAACATGTCTCAAAATACAATACGAACTTAGTCGAGGATTCAAACCACATCAAATAATATCAAAACGATGAATCGCACCTCAAATCAAAATATATAAATTTTGAACTTTCAAATTTTATTTCTTATGCCGAAACACATCAAATCAATTCGGAATGACTTTAAATTTTGCACACAAGTCATAAATGACCTAACAGACCTATTCTAATTTCCAGAATCGAATTCCGACCTCAATATCAAAAAGTCAACCTCCCCCCCCCCCCCGATCAAACTTCCCAAAATTCAACTTTTGGCATTTCAACTTAATTCCACTACGGACTTTCAAATAAAATTACGATTATGCTCCTAAGTCCAAAATCACCATACGGAACTGTTGGAATCATCAAAATTCTATTCCGGGGTCGTTTGTACATAATTTGACATCCAGTCACTATTTGAACTTAAACTTTTATTTTTTCATCAAAAATCCATATCTCGGGCTAGGGACCTCGGAATTTGATTCCGAGCATACGCCTAAGTCTCAAATCATGATACGGACCTACCAAAACTGTTAAAATACTTATCCGAGTCCGTTTGCTCAAAATATTGATCAAAGTCATCTTAGTTGAGTTTTAAAACTCTAATTCACATTTTAATCCATTTTTCACCTGAAAACTTTTCGAAAAATTTTACGGACTGCGCATGCAAGTCGAGGAATGACAAATAATACTTGTTGAGGTCTTAGAATACAAAATTAATTATTAAATTTAAAGATGACATTTTGGGTCATCACATTCAAGAGTACATATAACAATGTTCTCATTACATTATATTTCATCACTTTTTCACAAGCATTAGATTTTCTATATTTGGTCCAGTACTATAGGCACTATAAGATTTACTTTCATAGATCCCATACAAGTCAATGTAGAAGTAGATCTTTCTAGTTTGAAGAAAATGGATAAAATGTGATGCAAGAAGCATATTAGGGGGAGATAGATATTAAAAGCAAAAGGACGCTTGTAAGTTCAAAAAACAAAAAAGCTGAACAGAGAAAGTCCAACAACTAAGTAAACATCTGAGTTACTAGTGGGTCAATATAACTCTAATATTACATGGTAATGCTACCAAATAAAAAAGCAAAAATTTAAAAAGCTTAATCAGAAAAAGAAAAAAAAAAGTACCTCATTAAACAATCTAGTAATTATGTGATGAGAGAGAGGGAGACTCCTAAGTGAGTGCATGAGTTAAAACTAAAAATAAGTATACACCTGAAATATTCTTGACAAGAAAAGAAAAATATCTAATATATATATATATATATATATACACGAAAAGATTTCACATCAGCAACCCATTCCTTGCTCTTCAAATTCAGCAGGAGGCAAGAAACAATCCATTGGCAAACCATATATATTGAAATCAATCTCTTCAATCATCCAAGTCTCTTCAATATTTGCTCTATAGTCTATGTTCTTTCCATATCTGTAAATTATTGTTGCAGTCTTTCCATTGTGAGCAATGTTGATACCTTCAATGTACCTATAATCTTCGAGCATAGATTCCATACTTGTTTCCCAAAAGACATTGCTATCCCCCTTTGGTGACTTCAATCTTACTAATTTTGTGTCTTCAAATTGAATCAGAAGACCTGTCCTTTGGCTGAAGTATCCCAATATTGTGTGATGGACAACTTCTAAATTTGTCGTACTTTGTGCCTTGAGCATGTCTATGCTTGATTCTAGTTTTAGAATAAAATATTCTTCATCCTTAATAGTCTTTTCTCTAACGCAAATAGCATTCAAGAACAAATTGGCCGTTGATCGAGGATCCAAGCCCTGTTCATCGAAATACATAAACTCACACTTGAATGACTCTTAAAGTCAATTTAAGCACATAAATTATATTCTGTTGGATGAGCATGCAAAAAGTCATGAATATGCATTAGAATTAAATAATTTACTTTGCATCAAAATTATGCATGCATTCTAAGTAAGCAACCGAAATATATTAAAGAATTCCCATTTCATTATATTTGGTTGTTCCAACTATGTCTCCATTCTGTTGAAGCAAAGACTAGAGACATGAATTAATTACAGAAATATTGTCTATGTAAGCAACGGAAATATGTTAAATATTCGCATTTGATATCACTTTCATCAGCAAAAGGGTACCTGGAAAAATCTTCTAAGGGGTCTTGGAGGACCTTTTGAAGAACTAGAACTAGAAGAAGACTGTCTCCAAGCAACCTTCCCATTACTTCCTGTACCTATCTTGCAAACTGAAACAACCAATTCTAAAACCCACAGGTTAGGGTTCTTCTGCCAAAGCACAAAGGCTCCAACTTCACAATGGCATTTCGAGTTTGCGTTACCACTACTTTGATGCATGTCCCATGTAGCCATCTTCACCTGCCCTACTGCACACATGCTATTGAGCAAATTTAACGTGCCTTGCCCTCCACATGCTGCCAAATATTATTGTACTATGTATTTAGCAGTAGAACCCTCCTGATGACCATAAGGAGTTACGAGTTCAACATATATAATTTTTCAAAATGAAATCTAAATCAGTTAAAACAAATCATCTTTTCTTTTGTCTTTTTTTCTTGAACCTTATTCATATCTAAGGAGTTGAACAAGAGCATCTGCCCAGGGTAAAATTTTAGATTCTATCCAATTTTAAGATTTAATCGCATTCAAGAATGTTCAATCAGAAAAGGAAACAAGGAATAGAGTGCTTACCATTAAACCATCCCTAACATGCATGTTATCAGCAATATGGTCCAATCGAGCTTGAAAAGGGACAAGAGCAGAGCCAACTATTTTAAACAAGAATATGAATTGATCATTACTTGATACAACGGCATGATAAGAAGAAGAAGAATATGTGTCTGCACTTTGAGCCCTCATAAGATTGCGCATATTCCGCCATTGTAAGGCAGCATTGCTACCCATATTGTTAAACATCTCCTCTGGTATGGGGACCTCCAAAACTGTCTCCAACCCATCTGCCTTGTCCAAATTTGGACACAATGTTCTCATGGGATGAATAACCCTCTATGGGATTAATCTTGGATTGTCTTTGGGATTTTTGTTATGAAAACCAAGAAAGAAAAGAAGAAGAAAGATTATTAGTACTACATAAAAGAAAGAGGAAGTTTGCAGGAAATCATCAAACCTTCGAGAATTAGAAAAAGGTCTTCTTATTTCCTACTACGTGGGTGTTTCGCGTTTTTGGACTAAGAGCAGGTGATTTTGTTGAGAATCACTAGGGAAGAGGAAAAGGAAGGAAAGGAGAGGTGAGTCTCTACCTTCTCTGCCATAGGTCTTCCTTGGTCGTAGCAATTGTGTGGGCACGATTTTAGCGAGGAATATTAATTTCCTACTTATTATTTGTTAAATGGTTTACATTTACTTCTTTCACTCCAAAAATATATACCATATTATTTTTATTAATAAAATTATCCCTACGTTTAACGGCAGCAGATATGGAGCCCATTTTTAATGCATTGGCAGCATTTTATGGGGCAACGTGGCTCCTGGTTTTATTTGACATATATGGGTATAATATATCCGCCCTATTTATTTGACACCGCCCCATAATTTTCTAGTTTTTTTCTCTATCTCCCTTATCACCCAAATCACCCCTCCCCTCCCCTCCCCTCCCTCCCCCCTACCCCCTTCTCTCCGCCATAAAACTCATCTCTGTCCATAAAGCTTTATCCATTTGACCTCTAATTTTTTATTTCGGTATATTCTTATAATTAGCATATCACGACCCAAATCTCATAATAGGTCGTGATGACGCACAACGATGCTGCTATGCAAACCAACGGTAAACCTCCAATTTAATTATCTATTTTTAACTTTTAAACATAGAAAATTTTTATTAGATAAATAGAATTAAATCTAAAACTCATGGGAACATACGTACTGCTTTACCAAAATAACGAGTACGAATAGTACATAAGGCAAGTGATAATGATAATAAATACAAATGTGAAAGTCCACTAGAAGCCCCCAAATTCCAGTGTCATAAGTGCATGAGCAATCTAGGGAATATACAAAATTACTACAACTACTGTCCGAAAGTAATAGACAGAATGATCCATATATATATATATATATATATATATATATATATATATATATATATATATATATATATATAGATTTGGAAATGGAAAAGATGATTTGACATCTCTCTTTGGCCAAGGATCCTATTTATCTTTTTTCTCTTTTTTTTGCTTTCTTTCCCTTCATTCTTCCATTTAATTTGTTTAATAGTTGAAAACTGATAATTTTCTATCCTATTTATTACATCTTATTATATTTATTTCAGTTACAAAAAATAAAAGTAACAACCAACAATGTGTAATGGCTAAATATGAAGAGGTCTACCACATTTATAAATTATAACACCTCTTAATTCTTACAAAAGAATTACTCTACCTTTTCCTTTCAAATTTACTCCCACCTAATCAGAACTTTAAGCTATGTATTCCTTTGGTTTCTCAATCTGTTTTCCTCTTGCTCTTTTTTGTTTATTTTTCTGTTTCAAATCTTCATACTTACTTTATGCACAACTACTCAAATTCTTTATTCAATATCCTTTCTTTTAGTGTTTGTATTTATTAATAAAAGCATGGGTGTACAATGAACGATTTGTTGACTAATTTGGTAAAAGTTTTGGATTTTCAGGATGTGGAAGTTGATTTGAAGTGTTGCTTAACTCAGATGATGATATCAGTCAGACCCGTGTGTTGAGACAAATCTGGCATAGTCACTTTTGTTTCCTGGAAATTGGATTTAATTTGACAAGATTCTAACAAACGTGAGTGTATGTTTTACTTGTAGTGTCTTTTGAAAATTATCTAAATAACATTTTCTTGAATGTTGAGAGTGTAAAGGAAAGAAACCGGAGTGAATGGTGTGCTATGGTTTTTGAAAAAACCTTTGTAACATGAGCGCATTATCTTCGACCAAATTTTGTTTGTGCATTCATGATACCAAATAGGAGTAGTACTCTTTACTTCAAGTGTGCATGTGGATTATCATGTAAACCTATTTTTCTTTGTTTGCTATTTGTTCTTGAAATAGTACATAATTGACGCTAACCGGAGGCAAATGAACTCTTAAGTTTTGCCAATGTTATCTCCAATCATCCTTTCAATAACGAACAGAAGAAAGCAGAGAACAAAACTTTTCACAATTTTTGCTTGATTATCAAAGATAACAAACTTCTTGAAAAGGAGTATTTATTCTTTATTTATATCTGATCTTTTGATTTAGTATAAGATTGTTCACTTATCTCAAGATTATATTGCAACCATTATGTGATACTTAGAAAATCTATTTGCCTCCTCCTCTTTCTTTTCCCCCCTTTGGATGAAGATCAATAATTGTGCTAACTTTTTGTAGAAGATGCCAATTGAAAAGAATCTAATAGTGCATATATTGGTGCAACAGATATAATAGTTTTACTTTGAGTATGAAACTGGTCTTACAAATATATGGTGTTCCTGATATATTAGTATACTTAAATACATAGAGTGATTTGAAAGTGATTTTGTTTTCTTTTTTAAAGAAAATCTAATAATTTTTATTTCATCAATAAATAGAATTAACTTTATATGTCAATTTATATCTCCTCCAACTCACTAAATTTATAAAATGATCATTTATACATTCATTAATGCCTTTCAAATACAGTACCGTGCGAAGCGCGGGTAAATTAACAAGTAAATAAGATAAGAGGGAGACTCCGGGTGCTGCAGATCGAAGCACGGAAGGCAGCTCACCACTAAGTCTACGTGTGATGCGTCTACGCGCCCGTATGACTACTGGAAGTACATGTCTCAATACTGAATAATCAGTGCAGAAGTATAGCATGAGTACATAAATCAATATGTAACCAGTAAGTATCTAGTCTAACCTGAAGAAGTAGTGACAAGGGGTCAACTTGACACTTACTAGTAGTAAAATAATAAAAAATATAAAGTAGACAAGTATAAAACACAACAAGTAACAACGAAACAAATAAGCTTTAATAATAAACTTCCAAACATGGATTATTACGAAATCACTAAAATGACATAACCGGCCTCGAAGGCACAAAATCAACTGATACCAATACCAAATCAAATCTCAAGTGTTACGCATGAGTCTATCGAGGCGAACATCTTGATCCCGTAAAAATAGTGTTACATAATTCTGTCGAGGCGAACGGTCCGATCCCATAAGAATAACTCACAATACTGTCGAGGCAAACAACCTGATCTCATAAGAATAATTTACAACACTACTGAGGCGAACAACCCGATCCCATAAGAATAATTTATAATCCTGCTGAGACGAACGACCCGATCCCATAAGAGTAGAGAAACTCTCTCGCTCGCGAAAAATACGTGTGAATCGAGAAGACACTGAACTACCGTTCATCAAATATTTCATAATATCAAATTTAAGAGACTCGGTCAATATTTTATTCTAGTCTCAATCCCAGTCAAAATTTAAAAAAATCAAATATATAAGATTAATACAAATAGCACATTTAAGGCATGATGTGAATCTAAGTCTACCCGGATATAAATATGAATATAGCTACGTACGGACTCTCGTCAACTCATGCGTATGTATCCCCCACAACAAGTAGCACGCAATAATTTATACACATATGGGAATAATTCCCTCTTATAAGATTAGGCAAGAGACTTACCTCGCTTCGAAGCTCACTACTCGGCTCTAAGACCTCATTAGTAATCCCCAAACGACGCTGAGCAATCCGAAACTAGTCAAAAGTCGTACAAACTAATCAATATATACTCAAAAGTTCATAATTCAACTATTAGAGTAATTTTCTAATCCAGTTCGAAAAGTCCATAAAAACTACCCCGGCCCACGTATCCGAATTCCGAAAATATTCTTAGATAAATATTACCATGACATTACAAACTCATTTTTATCACTTACTTTTAATTTCATGGTCAAATCTCATTTTTACCAAACCCTAGGTTCTTCAACAAAAATCATAAAATTTCATAAATTTTATGTTAAAATCTACCCACAATTCATGTATTTTAATTAAGGAATTGGTAGAATTCACTTACCTTGTGATGTTGACTAAAATCTCCCCTCAAAAGAGCTCTCAAATTCGTCCAAACCAAGTAAAAATGTGAGAGAAATGGGGTAAGTCCCGAAATATAAAGTAGTCTGCCTAGGGATTTCTTCTTCGCGAACGCGGAAGGTCACTCGCGATCGCAAAGACCAACTCTTCTAGCTGACCAAAAATTCTCTTCGCATTCGCGAAAGACCGGTCGCGTTCGCGATGCACCATCTCCCAGCCTTCCGCGTTCGTGATCCCCCGGACACGTTCGCGTAGGCCAACAGTCTTCCAGACCAACTCAGTCCCTTCCTTCTTCGCGTTCACGAAGGGGGATCCGTGTTCGCAAAGAGGAACCAGATCTTCCATCACATTCGCGGGGCCCTCCTTGCGTTCGTGAAGTACTTCAGCACACCCCAGCAATTTCAGCCAACTTTAACTTTGCTCCGGGTAGTCCGAAACACATCCGAGCCAACCGGGACCCCGTCCAAATTTACCAACAACTCCATAAGCATACTACGTACCTACTCGAAGCCTCGAATCACATAAAATAATGTCGGAACCAAGAATCGCACTTCAAAACCAAATTAATCAACTTCTAAATTTCAAACTCATTTCAGCCAACTCCGAACATGACGAAACATACTTAGACAGCTCGGAATGACGCCAGATTTTACGCACAAGTCAAAAATCACAATACGAGCCTATTCCAAGGCTCGAAATCCCAAATGGACATCAATAAAACTAAAGTCCACTTCAAATCAAACTTAGAAAATTCTAAAACCTTTAAGACACCAATTTTCAACAATAAGCGTCGAAACGCTCCCGGTCCACCCGAAACTCAATCCGAACATATGCCAAGTTCAAAATCATCATACGAACCTATTGAAACCTTTGAATCCCGGTCTTGAGATTGTTTACTCAAAGTGCTGACTCAAGTCAAACTTAGTCACCTTAGGCCACTATTATGCAACTAAGTGTTCCGAATTCAACCCCAACCCTTTTAAAACTAAACCAACAGTCCCTGCATGTCATAAAATAATAAAAGCATATACATATAGTCTTAAATAGGAGAACGAGAATCTAAAAAGCAAAACGACCGGTGGGGTTGTTACATCCCATATACAAAGTAATTTTCCAATACCTTATGTCCCTCAATTATTGCAAAAACTCTTCTTTACTTACCAAAATGTAATTTTCCTATCAACCTCGTCATTATATAATATTCTTGGTGTTGAGAGAAATTGCGGGTAAGGGTCAAATTAGCAGGGCCCTCCTCACATTCGCGAAGAATAAAATCTCAGGCTCCTCACCAGCCTTCTTTGCGATTGCGGGACTACCTTCGCGATCGCGAAGTACACCAACACACGAGCATACCAACAATTTCAGCCAACTTTAACTTTGCTCCGAGTGGTCCGAAACACACCCGATCCATTCGGAACACCGTCCAATATACCAACAAGTCTATAAATATACTACAGACGTACTCGAAGCCTCAAATCACATAAAATAACGTCGGAACCAAGAATCGCACCTCAAAACCAAATTAATCAACTTCTAAACTTCAAACTCATTTCAACCAACTCGGAACGCGACGAAACATACTTAGACAACTCGAAATGATGCCAAAATTTACTCACAAGTCAAAAATCACAATACGAACCTATTCCAAGGCTGGAAATCCCAAATGGGCATCGATTAAATTAAAGTCTACTTCAAATCAAACTTAGAAAATTCTAAAACCTTTAAGACACCAATTTTTAACAATAAGCGCCGAAACGCTCCCGATCCACCCGAAACTCAATCTGAACATATGCCCAAGTTCAAAATCATCATACGAACCTATTGAAATCTTCAATTCCCGACCCTGAGATTATTTACTCAAAGTGTTGACTTAAGTCAAACTTGGCCACCTTAGGCCACTATTATGGAACTAAGTGTTCCGAATTCAACCCGAACTCTTCCAAGACCAAACCAATTATCCCCATAAGTCATAAAATAGTAAAAGCACATATGGGAAGTCTTAAATAGAGAAATGGGGATCTAGAAAGTAAAATGACCGGTCAGGTCGTTACATTCTCCACCTCTTTAACAAACGTTCGTCCTCGAACGGGTTTAGAGTCATACCTGAAGTGCCGAATAAATGTAGATATCTGCTCTGCATGTCCTCATCGGTGTCCCAAGTCACCTCCTCAACTAGTTGGCCCCTCCATTGGACCTTCACTGCTGAAATATTCTTAGACCTCAACTGCGAACTTGCCAGTCAACAATGGTAACTGGCTCCTCCTCATAACCCCAAGCTCTCTCATCTAGCTTAATTGTGAAAATGATATATTGGCATGGGTACCTCCATAGCATAGACACATGAAATATTGGATGAACTCCCGATAGACTAGGGGGAAATTCAAGCGTGTATGCAACCTCTCCAACTCACTCCACCACCTCGAATGGACCGATGAACCTCGGAATCAGCTTGCCCCTCCTTCCGAACCTCATGATACCCTTTATCGGCTAGACTTTCAAGAGGAATTTCTCGTCCACCATGAATGACAATTCACATGCCTTCTTATCCGCGTAACTCTTCTTCCTGGACGGTGTTGTGCGTAGTCGCTCCTGAATCAACTTTACCTTATCCAAGGCATCTTTTACCAAATCAGTACCATATAACCTAGCCTTACCGGGCTTAAACCAACCGCTGAGCAAAATGATATCACCGACTATACAAGGCCTCAAATGAATCCATCTCGTTACTGGACTGATAACTATTATTATAAGCAAACTCGACCAAGGAAAGAATCGATCCCACTGCCCTCCGAATTCAATCACACATGCTCTGAGCATATCCTCCATAATCTAAACTGTCCGCTCCGACTGCCCTTCGATCTGCGGATGAAAGGTCATGCTGAGCTCTACCCGGGTACCCAACTCACTCCGTACAACTCTTCAAAAGAGTGAAGTGAAGTGATTGCCTCTATCTGAAATGATGGACATAGTCATTCCATGCAACCGGATGAGTTCCTGAATATAAATTTGGTCCAACCTCTCTGAAGTGTAAGTATTCATCACCGGAATAAAGAGTGAAAACTTGGCCAGTCTGTCGGCAATGACCCAAACAACATCAAATTTCCTCAACATACACGACAAACCAACCACAAAATCCATAATGATGCGCTCTCACTTCCACTCTGGTATAACCATATGCTGAAGTAAGGCACATGGCCTTTGGTGCTTGTACTTAACCTGCTGGAAATTTAGACATCTTGCCACGTACTCAACTATGTCCTTCTTCATCCGTCGCCACTGGTAATGCTGCCTCAGGTCACGATATATCTTCATGGCACCTGGATGAATAGAATAACGCAAATTATGCACCTCCTCTAGAATCGTCTCCCTTAGGCCATCAACATTATGAAAACATAAGCGACCCTGGAGTTGTAGAACAACATCATCGCCGATAGTAACCTCCTTGGCATCACCATATAACACCGTCTCTCTAAGGTCCAACAAGTGAGGATCATCATATTAACGAGCCTTGATCTGCTCAAATAACGAAGATTGAGCCACAACATATGCAAGAACTCAACTGGGCTCTGAAATATCCAACCTCACAAGTCAGTTAGCTAAGGACTAAATGTCCAAAGCCAATGGCCTCTCCTCCACTGAAATGAATGCCAAACTACCCATACTCTCTGCCTTTTTGCTCAAGGCATCCGCGACCATATTCACCTTGCCCGGATGATAGAGAATGGTAATATCATAATCCTTCAGTAACTCAAGCCACATGCGTGTCAGATTAAGATCCTTCTACTTAAACAAATGCTGAAAACTATGGTGATCGGTGTAAACCTCGCAAGACACCCCGAAAATATAATGCCTCAAGATCTTGAGGGCATGAACTATCGCAACCAACTCCAAATCATGTACAAGGTAATTCTTCTCGTGGGGCTTCAGCTGACGTGAAGCATATGCAATAACTCACCTCTCCTACATCAATACACAACCCAAACCAACGCGTGAAGTATCGCAATACACATTATACATCCTCGAACCGGAGGGCAAAACCAACACTGGTATTGTAGTCAATGCGGTCTTGAGCTTTTGAAAGATCACCTCGTAATCATCGAACCATTTGAACTGAGCACCCTTCTATGTCAATCTAGTCAAAGGAGCTACAATAGATGAGAAACTATCCACAAACCGACGATAATAACCTGCTAGCCCCAAGAAACTCCTGATTTCGGTCGTTGTGGTAAGACGAGGCCAACTCTGAACTGCCTGGATCTTCTTGGGATCCACCTTAATACTCTCACCTGATAAAACATGCCCCAAGAAAGCCACAGAATCTAACCAGAACTCGCACTTGGAGAACTTAGCATATATCTTTTGTTCCCGCAAGGTCTGAAGCACTATCCTCAAATGCTGCTCGTGCTCACCCATACTATGTGATTATATCAATATGTCATCAGTGAAGACAATGACAAATGAGTCAAGATATGGCATGAACACCCAATTCATCAAATCAATAAATGCCATCGGGATATTAGTTAAACCGAATGACATCAGTAAAAACTCGTAGTGCCCATATCTAGTCCGAAAAAGCCGTATTCGGTATATCCAAAGCACGAATCTTAAGATGATGATACCCAGATCTCAAGTCGATCTTCGAGAACACTCTAGTACCTTGTAGTTGATCAAATAAATCATCAATGGGCGGAAATGGGTACTTATTCTTGATAGTGACTTTGTTCAACTTGTGGTAATCAATGCACATCCGCATACTCCCATTCCTCTTCTTCGCAAATAATATCGGTGCACCCCAATACGACATACTCGACCTGATGAACCCCTTCTCAAGCAACGCTTGAAACTGCTCCTTCAACTCTCTCAACTCCATTAGAGCCATGTGATAAGGAAAAATAGAGATAGGCTTGGTGCCCAGTGCCAAATCAATGCCGAAATCTATATCCCAATCAGGTGGCATGCATGGTAGATCAACAGGAAAAACATCGAAAACTCCCGTACCACAGACACTAAATCTATCATGGGAGACTCCACAATGGTATCACGAACAAAGACCAGATGGGCCAAGAAACCCTTCTCGACCATATGTCGAGCCTTCAAGAAAGAAATAACCCGACTAGAAGTACCAATAGATAAACATCTCCACTCCAATCTAGGAAACACAGGCATCGCCAAGGTAACAGTCTTGGCATGGCAATCGAGAATGGCATATTACGGAGACAACCAGTCCATGCCCAAGATAACCTCGAAGTCAATCATATCGAGCAATAGAAGATCCGCTCTAGTCTCATAACCATAGATAGTCACTACACAGGACCAGTAAACCCAATCCACAATGAAAGAATTACCCACTAGCGTGGACACATATATAGGAACAACCAAGGACTCACGAGATATATCCAAATAAGGAGCAAATAAAGAAGCGACATAGGAATAAGTAGACCCTGGATCAAATAGTAATGAAGCATCTCTATGGAAGATACAAATAGTAACTGTGATCACTGCATTGGAGGCGACTCCCTCATGCCTGGCTGGGAAGGAATAGAATCTAGCCGGCATGCCACCTGATTGGCCTCCACCTCTAGGGCGACCCCTACCCACCTTTCCTTTACCTTTGTCTAGCTAGAAGGGCGGTGCGGCAGCTGGTGCAGTAATCATGGGCCGATGGTCCTGCTGCACTGCCTTGCCCCAAAGTTTGGGACAAAACCTCTTCACATGGCTCAACTCCCCGCACTCAAAACAACCTCTCTGAGTGGTGAATTACAGACTCTAAGTCTGACCCTGATAGCCTGAATACCCACTGGAGAAACTCTGAATAGCTGGCGGATGATAAGTGCTCTCTAGAATAGCACTGAAGTAGGGTCGCGCTGGAGCACCTCGATTAGGCTGTGGTGCTGAATGCATGGGCCTGCTTGGATGGCCCCTTATAAACTAACCCCTACCCCCGGACAGGGCACCTCTGAATCCACCAAAATGCCGAGGTCATTTATCCCTCAATGCAAACTCTCTACTTTGATTGTGGATATGCTCGATCATCCAAGCTATAATACAACCTGAAGGAATGGAGTCCCCATCTCTACCTCACGGGCCATAAAAACCTGAATCTCAAGGAACAAACCTGCAATGAACCTACGCAATCTCCCTACATCCGTATGGAGTATGATAGCTGCATGACGAGACAAGTCAGTGAATCTTGCATCGTAGTAGGTCAAAGATATCTGACCCTATCAGAGCTGCTCAAACTGACCCTGAAGCTCCCCTCTCTCTGAAGAGGGAATACACTTCTCCAAGAAAAGATGTGTAAACTGGTCCCAAGTCAAGAGAGGTGAACTTGTCGGCATGCTCTGGAGATAAGACTGCCACCATCTATGGGCCTTTCCCTATAGCTGAAATATAGTGAAGTTCACCTTGTTAGACTCCAATACTCCCATATTATACAGCCTCTCCTTGTAGCGGTCAATGAAATCTTGTGGATCCTATGGTCGCTCACCGCTAAAGACATGAGGATGAATCCTAGTCCATCTGTCCAGCCGCTTCTTCTCCTCAACGGTCACGTCTAGTTTGGTCTCTGGTCTAACCGCTACAACTGGCTGAACCCCGCCCGTAGGTAGTGCACCCGACATATTATAAACGGTAGCAACGTGCCCTAGAGCATGAGGGGCAGGGGTTTGTGCTCCCCCTCCCGCCTGAGGTGTGGCTGGATACGCTTGAAATATCCCAGTATGGGTCATAGAATCCATGAACTGCAGCATACGGGCCATGGCCTCCTGAAATCCTTATGTGGTCATAAAATCTGTTGAGGCCGGCTCTGCTACAGGTGCCTCATCCTGCTCCTCAATAATAGGATCCTCCACTGGTTCTACTGGTGGTACTACATGAGCAACTCTAGGACTCCCCCGTCCTCTAACAGGAACTTTGGCCCTACCTCTGCCTCTAACAACCGGGGGAGTAGCCCCTTTGCCGTCTGGTACGACTGTAGCACGTGTTCTCATCATCTATGAGAGAATAAGAGAAAAATACTTAGCACAATATCAACTACATGATAGGAAATGAAGAAAGAGAATTTTCCTAACATTCTATATGCTCTCGAATATAAGTACGGACATCTCCACACCGATCCACAACACTCTACTAGGCCTGCTCATAACTCGTGAGACTTATATGAACCTAGTGCTATGATACCAAACTATCATGACCTAAATCCCATAATAGGTTATGATGACGCTCAACGATGTTGCTAGGCAAGGCAACGGTAAACCTCAAGCATTAGATTTCCTATATTTGGTCCAGTACAATAGGCACTATAAGATTTACTTTCATAGATCCCATACAAGTTAATGTAGAAGTAGATCTTTCTGGTTTGAAGAAAATAGATAAAATGTGATGCAAGAAGCATATTAGAAGGAGATAGATATTAAAAGCAAAAGGATGCTTGAAAGTTCAAAAAATAAAAAAGCTGAACAAAGAAAGTCCAACAACTAAGTAAACCTCTGAGTTACTAGTGGGTCAATATAACTCTAATATTACATGGTAATGCTACGAGATGAAAAAGCAAAAATTGAAAAGCTTAATTAGAAAAGAAAAAAAAGTACCTCATTAAACAATCTAGTAATTATGTGATGAGAGAGAGGGAGACTCCTAAGTGAGTGCATGAGTTAAAACTAAAAATAAGTATACACCTGAAATATTCTTCACAAGAAAAGAAAAAGATCTAACCATATATATATATATATATATATATATATATATTTCTTGCTCTTCAAATTCAGCAGGAGGCAAGAAGCAGTCCATTGGCAAACCAGATATATTGAAATCAATCTCTTCAATCATCCAAGTATCCTCAATCTTTGCTCTATAGTCAATGTTCTTTCCATATCTGTAAATTGTTGTTGCAGTCTTCCCACTGTGAGCAATGTTGATACCTTCAATGTACCTATAATCTTCGAGCATATATTCCTTACTTGTTTCCCAAAAGACATTGCTATCCCCCTTTGGTGACTTCAATCTTACTAATTATATGTCTTCAAATTGAATCACAAGACCTGTTTTTGGCTAAAGTATCCCAATATTGTGTGATAGACAACTTTTAAATTTGCCGTACTTTGTACCTTGAGCATGTCTATGCTTGATTCTAGTTTTAGAATAAAACATTCTTCATCCTTAATAGTCTTTTCTCCAACACAAATAACATTCAAGAACAAATTGGCCGTTGATCTAGGGTCCAAGCCATGTTCATTGAAATTAGGGGTGGGCATAATACCGGCCGAATCGAAAAAACCGGCCGAACCGTGAATTTTAATTTTTCGGTTTCGGTTTAAACGGTTATTCGGTCGGTGTGCGGTTTTAAAAATATTAAATTTCGATTTTTCGGTGCGGTTTACGGTTTTGGTATTTCGGTTTTCGGTTAAACCGAAAAACCGAAATTTTGGACTCATACCCAAAATTTCCGGCCTACAAACTTACGCTACCCATACCCATCTGAAGCCCAAGTTAGCCAAGCCCATCTGTACCTTAGCCTATTAGCCTATTAGTCTTACTAAGCCCAAATGCTCAAATTAGGTGTTAGTCTTTGGTTCTTTGAAATGGGAAGCTGCATTTGCAAATTGCAGAATGCTCTACTGTTCGAGATTTTGCAGTCTTTTCTGCAATCTTTTTTCTGTTCTTTTTCATGCATTGCCAAGGCTTCAAATCTAGTGGTATAACTGGTGTTTCGAGAGTGTCGGACTGCCAACTAGAAACAGTGAAAGAATTTACTATAATTAAAGATCCGTAGTCTACATCGGATATAAAAATCTTGAACCGTTAATAACCGAAAAACTAAACCGGAAATAACCGAACCGAACCTTAAAAAAACCGCACCGAACCGTAAATACTTTGGTTTGATTTGGTTATTAATATTACAAAACCGAAAATCGATAAACCGAACCGTACTTTCATAATAACCGACCAAACCGACCGACGCCCACCCCTAATCGAAATACATAAACTCACACTTGAATGACCCTTAAAGTCAATTTAAGCACATAAATTATATTCTGTTGGATGAGCATGCAAAAAATCATGAATATGCATTACAATTATATGATTTACTTTGCCATCAAAATTATGCATGAATTCTAGGTAAGCAACCGAAATATATTAAAGAATTCCCATTTCATTGCATTTGATTGTGTGAAGTATGTCGCTATTTTGTTGAAGCAAAGACTAGAGACATGAATTAATTACAGAAATATTGTCTATGTAAGCAACGGAAATATGTTAAATATTCTCATTTGATAACACTTTCATCAGCAAAATAGTACCTGGAAAAACTTTTTAAAGGGTCTTGGAGGACCTTTTGAAGAACTAGAACTAGAGGAAGACTGACTCCAAGCAACCTTCCCATTACTTCCTATACTTATCTTGCAACCTGAAACAACCAATTCTATAACTCACAGGTCAGGGTTCTTCTGCCAAAGCATAAAGGCTCCAACCTCACAATGGTGTTTCGAGTTGGCGTTATCACCACTTTGATGCATGTACCATATAGCCATCTTCACTTGCCCTACTGCACACATGCTATTGTGCGAATTTAACGCGCCTTGGCCTCCACATGCTGCCAAATATTGTTGTACTATGTATTTAACAGTAGAATCCTCTTGATGAACATAAGGAGTTACGAGTTCAATATATATAGTTTTTCAAACTGAAATCAAAATCAGTTAAAACAAATCCTCTTTTCTTTTATCTTTTTTCATTGAACCTTATTCATATCTAAGGAGTTGAACAAGAGCATCTGCCCAGGACAAAATTTTAGATTCTCTCCAATTTTAAGATTTAATCGCATTCAAGAATGTTCAATAAGAAAAGGAAACAAGGAATAGAGTGCTTACCATTGAACCATCCCTAACATGCATGTTATCAGTAATATGGTCCAATTGAACTTGAAAAGGGACAAGAGCAGAGTCAACGATTTTAAACAAGAACATGAATTAATCATTACTTGATACATTGACATGATGTGAAGAAGACGAATATCTGTCTGCACTTTGAGCCCTCATAAGATTGCGCATATTCCGCCATTGTAAGGCAGCATTTCTACCCATATTGTTAAACATCTCCTCTGGTATGGGGACCTCCAAAACTGTCTCCAACCCATCTACCTTATTCAAATTTGGACACAATGTTCTCATGGGATGAATAACCCTCTATGAGATTAATCTTGAATTGTCTTTGGGATTTTTGTTATGGAAACCAAGAAAGAAAAGAAGAAGAAAGATTATTAGTACTACATAAAAGAAAGAGGAAGTTTGCAGGAAATAATCAAACCTGCCAGAATTAGAAAAAAGGTCTTCCTCTTTCTTACTACGTGGGTGTTTCGTGTTTGGACTAAGAGCAGGTGATTTTGTTGAGAATCACTAGGGAAGAGGAAAAGGAAGGAAAGGAGAGGTGGGTCTCTACCTTCTCTGTCATAGGTCTTCCTTGGTCGTAGCGGTTGTGTGGGCACGATTTTGGCGGGGAATATTAATTTCCTACTTATTGTTTGTTAAATGATTTACATTTACTTCTATCACTCCAAAAACATATACCATATTATTTTTATTAATAAAATTACCCCTACATTTAACGGTAGTAGATATGGAGCCCACTTTTAATGCATTGGCAGCATTTTATAGGGGCAACGTGGCTCCTAGTTTCACTTCATACATATTGGTATAATATATACGCCTTATTTATTTGACACTACCCCATAATTTTCTAGTTTTTTTCTCTTTCTTCCTTATCACCCAACTCACCCACTCCCACCCACCTATCCCCCCTACCCCCTTCTCTCCGCCATAAAACTCATCTTTGTCCATAAAGCTTTATCCATTTGACCTCTAATATCTTGTTTCGGTATATTCTTATAATTCACATGTCACGACCCAAATTCCATAACAGGTCGTGATGACGCCTAACGATGTTGCTATGCAAGCCAACGGTAAACCTCCAATTTAATTATCTATTTTTAACCTTTAAACTTAAAAATATTTCATTAGATAAATAGAATTAAATCTAGAACTCATGGGAACATACGTACTGCTTTACCAAAATAACGAGTACGAATAGTACATAAGACAAGTGATAATGATAATAAATACAAATATGAAAGTCCACTAGAGGCCCCCAAAATTCGGCGTCACAAGTGCATGCGCAATTTAGGGAATAATAAAATTACTACAGCTACTGTCTGAAATGAAATTGACAGAACAATCCATATATATATATATATATATATATAGATTTGGAAATGGAAAAGATGATTTGACATCTCTCTTTGGCCAAGGATCCTATTTATCTTTTTTCTCTTTTTTTTGCTTTCTTTCCCTTCATTCTTCCATTTAATTTGTTTAATAGTTGAAAACTGATAATTTTCTATCCTATTTATTACATCTTATTATATTTATTTCAGTTACAAAAAATAAAAGTAACAACCAACAATGTGTAATGGCTAAATATGAAGAGGTCTACCACATTTATAAATTATAACACCTCTTAATTCTTACAAAAGAATTACTCTACCTTTTCCTTTCAAATTTACTCCCACCTAATCAGAACTTTAAGCTATGTATTCCTTTGGTTTCTCAATCTGTTTTCCTCTTGCTCCTTTTTGTTTATTTTTCTGTTTCAAATCTTCATACTTACTTTATGCACAACTACTCAAATTCTTTATTCAATATCCTTTCTTTTAGTGTTTGTATTTATTAATAAAAGCATGGGTGTACAATGAACGATTTGTTGACTAATTTGGTAAAAGTTTTGGATTTTCAGGATGTGGAAGTTGATTTGAAGTGTTGCTTAACTCAGATGATGATATCAGTCAGACCCGTGTGTTGAGACAAATCTGGCATAGTCACTTTTGTTTCCTGGAAATTGGATTTAATTTGACAAGATTCTAACAAACGTGAGTGTATGTTTTACTTGTAGTGTCTTTTGAAAATTATCTAAATAACATTTTCTTGAATGTTGAGAGTGTAAAGGAAAGAAACCGGAGTGAATGGTGTGCTATGGTTTTTGAAAAAACCTTTGTAACATGAGCGCATTATCTTCGACCAAATTTTGTTTGTGCATTCATGATACCAAATAGGAGTAGTACTCTTTACTTCAAGTGTGCATGTGGATTATCATGTAAACCTATTTTTCTTTGTTTGCTATTTGTTCTTGAAATAGTACATAATTGACGCTAACCGGAGGCAAATGAACTCTTAAGTTTTGCCAATGTTATCTCCAATCATCCTTTCAATAACGAACAGAAGAAAGCAGAGAACAAAAAAATTCAAAAGTTTTGCTTGATTATCAAAGATAACAAACTTTCTTGAAAAGGAGTATTTATTCTTTAGTTATATCTGATCTTTTGATTTAGTATAAGATTGTTCACTTATCTCAAGAGTATATTGCAACCATTATGTGATACTTAGAAAATCTATTTGCCTCCTCCTCTTTCTTTTTCCCCCTTTGGATGCAGATCAATAATGGTGCTAACTTTTTGTAGATGACGTCAATTGAAAAGAATCCAATAGTGCATATATTGGTGCAACAGATATAATAGTTTTACTTTGAGTATGAAACTGGTCTTACAAATATATGGTGTTCCTGATATATTAGTATACCTAAATACATAGAGTGATTTGAAAGTGATTTTTTTCTTTTTTAAATAAAATCTAATAATTTTTATTTCATCAATAAATAGAATTAACTTTATATGTCAATTTATATCTCCTCCAACTCACTAAATTTATAAAATGATTATTTATACATTCATTAATGTCTTTCAAATACAGAATCGTGCGAAGCGCGGATAAATTTTCAAGTAACCTCTCTTTCTCTATATCTCTTAATTTATTTTTCCTTGTTCTATATTGTTACTTTAAACTATATTTCATAACACGTTCTTAGCACGAGAGCTCTAATTTTTATTTTTATCATCGCCTTCTAAGAGAGACGATAACCTACTTCATGGGAGACTACGAAAAGCCAGCAACCTAGAATCAATTTGGTTGAGCCAATGACACCCTTTACATTTCGTATGCCATATCAATCAGTTTTGCTTCTATATTGTCTAGGGAGTATCATTTTTAATTATCTATTTATTTTGAATTTGAATTATGTATTACTAATATCAAACAGGAAATTGATAATAGTAGTTACAATTGTTTTCTGCCAGTATGAGCCACCACTGCCAAGAACCAAAGATGAATCCATTCCTTTCCATTGCAATACTGGCGAGGCGAACGTCCTGATCCCGTAAAAATAGTGTTACATAATCCTACCAAGGCGAACAGCCTGATCCCATAAGAATAGCTCACAATACTGCTGAGGCGAACCCCGATCCCATAAGAATAATTTACAACACTACTGAGGCGAACAGCCCAATCCCATAAGAATACTTTGTAATCCTGTCAAGACGAACAACCTGATCCCATAAGAGTAGAGAAACTCTCTCGCTCGCGAAAAATACATGTGAATCGAGAAGACATTGAACTACTGTTCATCAAATATTTCATAATTTCCAATTTAAGAGACTCGATCAATATTTTATTCTAGTCTCAATCCCAATCAAAATTTAAAAAATCAAATATATAAGATTAATACAAATAGCACATTTAAGGCATGATGTGAATCTAAGTCTACCCGGACATAAATATGAATATAGCTACGTACGGACTATCGTCACCTCGTGCGTACGTAGCCCCCACAACAAGTAGCACGCAATAATTTGTACACACATGGGGATAATTCCCTCTTATAAGATTAGGCAAGAGACTTACCTCGCTTCCAAGCTCACTACTCGGCTCTAAGACCTCATTAGTAGTCCCCAAACGATGCCGAGCAATCCGAAACTAGTCAAAAGTCGTACAAACTAATCAATATATACTCAAAAGTTCATAATTCAACTATTAGAGTAATTTTTCAACCCAATTCGAAAAGTCCATAAAAACTACCCCCGGCCCACGTGCCCGGATTCCGAAAATATTCTTAGATAAATGTTATCCATGACATTACAAACTCATTTTTATCACTTATTTTTAATTTCATGGTCAAATCTCATTTTTACCAAACCTTAGGTTCTTCAATAAAAATCACAAAATTTCACAATTTTTATATTAAAATCTACCCACAATTCATGTATTTTAATTCAAGAATTGGTAGAATTCACTTACCTTGTGATGTTGACGAAAATCCCCCTCAAAAGAGCTCTCAAATTCGTCCGACCCAAGTGAAAATGTGAGAGAAATGGGGTAAGTCCCGAAATAAAAAGTAGTCTACCTAGGGATTTCTTCTTCGCGAACGTGGAAGGTCGCTCGCGATCGCGAAGACCAACTCTTCTAGCTGACCAAAAATTCCCTTCTCATTCACGATGCACCATCTCCCAGCCTTCCGCGTTCGTGATCCCCCAAACACGTTCGCGAAGGCCAATAGTATTCCAGACCAACTCAAGCCCTCCTTTCTTCGCGTTCGGAAAGAGGAACCAGATCCTCCATCACGTTCGCGGGGCCCTCCTTGCATTCACGAAGAATAAAATCTCGGGCTCCTCACCGGCCTTCTTCGCGATCACGAAGCACTTCAGCACACCAGCAATTTCAATGTAACGACCCGGTCGGTCATTTTGAGCATATTATCCCCGATCCCCTATTTATTGCTTTCCCCGTATCTGTTTCTACTTATGTGACTTGTCGGGAGGTCTTGTTGTGGTTTCGGAGTATTTTGGGATACTTAATCCCTAAAACGGAAGCTTAAGTCTTAGAATTTTAATTGTAATCGAGATGGTGTGAAGAAGACTCAGGAATGGAGTTTCGTCAGTTCCGTTAGCTCCGTTGGGTGATTTTGGACTTAGGAGTATGTCCAGACTGTGAATTTGAGGTCTGTAGCTAATTTAGGCTTGAAATGGCGAAAGTCAAATTTTTGAAAAGATTGGTCGGGGGTTGACTTTTTGATATCGGGTTCGGATTTCGATTCCGGAATTTGGAGTAGGTCTGTAATGCTGAATATGACTTGTGTGCAAAATTTGAAGTCAATCGGACGTGGTTTGGTAGGTTTCGGTGTCATTTGTGGAATTTTAAAGTTTAGAAGTTCTTTAGGCTTGAATCCGGGTGTAATTGGTGTTTTGATGTTGCTTTGAGTTATTCGAAGGCTCGACTAAGTTCGTATAGTATTTTGGTACTTGATGGTATATTTGGTTGAGGTCCCGGGGGCCTCGGGTGAGTTTCGGGTGGTTAACGGATTATTTTTTGCCTTGGTAAGATAACTGATATCTACTGCTGCACTTTTTCTAGTTTCCTCTTATGCGTTCGCGAGAGGAACCTCGCGTTCACGAAGAGTGTTTCTGAGTTGGTGAGATTTTGCTCTACGCGTCCGCGAAGGAGAGGACGCGAACGCGAAGGTATGGCAGTGTGTGCATCGCGAACGCGTGAGTGGCGTCGCGTTCGCGAAGGGGAGTGAGGTAGCTGGGGACCCCCAGTCTTTTGTTCTACGCGTTCGCGAGGTGAGGGACTTGTTCGCGAAGGTTTGAGTTTGCAAAGCTTCGCGTTCGCGAAGCATAGGTCGCGTTCGCGAAGAAGGATATCTGGGCAGGCAGTATTAATTTCAAAAATGAGGGTTTGAACCCATTTTTCATATTTTGAGCTAGAGAACACAGAATTAGGCGATTCTTGAACGGTTTTCTGTGGAGTTGATTGGGGTAAGTGATTCCTACTTGGTTTTGGTTAAATCCTGTGATTTCATCTTTAATTTTATCATCTAATTTGTGATTTGGGGTGAGAAATTGGGGGGAGGGGGGGGGGAAGGAAGAACTTTTGAGCTAGACTTTTGAGGTTTTGAATGATATTTTGTTATCGGATTTGAGTAATTTTGGTATGGTTAGGCTCGTGAGTGAATGGGCTTTCGGGTTTTGTGACTTTTGTCGGATTTTGAGACGTGGGCCTGGGGCCGGGTTCGGGCCGATTTCGGATTTTTGGCTTATAATTTCGTATTTTTCTTGTGGAATAGCTTCATTTAGCCTATATTAATTATACTGTACTGCTTGTGGCTATATTCGAAGCATTTGGAGACCGATTCGAGGGGCAAAGACATTTCGAAGTAGGATTTTCTCGATTTGAGGTAAGTAACGCTTTCAAACTTGGTTCTGAGGGTTCGAAACCCCGAACTATGTGCTATACGATTGGTATTGAGGTGACGCACATGCCAAATGACGGGCGTGCGAGCATGCACCGTGAGAATTGTGGCCTGGTTGATTCCATGGCACTATATAGTGACTCTATTTTATTGATATCCGTGTTTTCATCTTGTGATAAAGTAATTGAGCTGTCAATCATGCTAGATATCATGTTTAGGCTTTATGTCGGTACTGTTGGGACCCCTAGTGGTCGTTTCTTACTGTCATCTCACTGATTTCATTGATATTATGTACTCAGTCATGTTCATGCATTTCATATCATATCTCTGTCTCAGTTGTGGTTTATTGATACATCATATCATTGTTTCGGGCTAGTTTTTATGATATTGTGAGCCCTTGAGTGAGATTGGAGAGATTGATGACTGAGTGAGGCTGAGAGCTTGATTATGAGTGACAGTTATGGGATCGGGCTGCACGCTGCAGCGGTTATACTGATTTTATGATAGCGCGTGGGCTGTAGGAGCCCCTCCGGAGTCTGTACACACCCCAGTGAGCGCGGTTGATATTATTGAGGGATGGATCTTCCCTGGACATGGATCTTGTCCGAAGTACTTGATACCTGGAGATGGATCTTCTTCACAGTGCTGGATTGGCCTTCCTCGGTACTGGGTGACTTATAGTCAGTGACGTATATGTTCTGGGATGGATATTCCCTGGGCCGTATAGACCATATACAGTACCGAGTGGTTGAGCATTCGAGAGTGTGAGCACATGAGGCTGATAGCATGGTACATCACATACAACATATGTATTGGCATGTAGAGATAGCAGAGTTATCTTCTTTACACTGTTCGGGTCTGCTTCACTTTACTATTTGAGTTACCTATTTAATTTGAAAGAATGCCTACGTTTCTGTTAAGTTATTTCTATTTTATATGTACCGGTTGAGTTCGTCACTACCTTTCAGTCCAAAGTTTGGACTTGTTACTTACTGAGTTGGATGTACTCACGTTACTCCCTACACCTCATTTGCAGATACATGCATTTTTTGTCACGACGGCGGTTGCTGATTGCGGCTTCAGAGTTCGGAGTCTACCAAGGTAGTTGCACGGCGTTCGCAGGCCTTGACTCTCCTCCTTTATCACTAGTAGTATTTTCAGTTTATTTCTCTAGATATTGTAGTGGACTGTATTCTAATTTAGACGCTCATGTACTCTATGACACCTTGGTTTTGGGATGGATTGTATCGCATTTTGGATATTTCTGTTTTCAAAAAGGCTTTCCTAAATTATTAAATTGCTTATGTCTTTATGTTCAAAAAAATTTCTATGTTAGGATGTTGAGTTGTGGCTTGCCTAGTTCCATGATAGGTGCCATCACGACTGGGTAGGTTTTGGGTCGTGACATTTAGCCAACTTTAGCTTTGCTCTGGGTAATCCGAAACACATCTGAGCCACCCGAGACACTGTCCAAATTTACCAATAACTCCATAAACATACTATGTACCTACTCGAAGCCTAGGATCACATAAAATAATGTCGGAACCAAGAATCGCACCTCAAAAAAAAATTAATCAACTTCTAAACTTCAAACTCATTTCAACCAAGGAACGCGACAAAAATACTTAGACAGCTCGGAATGACGCCAAATTTTACGCACAAGTCAAAAATCATAATACGAGCCTATTCCAAGGCTCTGAATCCCAAATAGACATCGATAAAACTAAAGTCCACTTCAAATCAAACTTAGAAATTTCTAAAACCTTTAAGACACCATTTTTCAACAATAAGCGCTGAAACACTCCCGGTCCACCCGAAACTCAATCTGAACATACGCCCAAGTTCAACATCATCATACGAACCTATTGGAACCTTCGAATCCCGGTCTTGAGATTGTTTACTCAAAGTGTTGACTCAAGTCAAACTTGGCCACCTTAGGCCACTATTAAGGAACTAAGTGTTCCGAATTCAACCCCAATCCTTCCAAAACCAAATCAACTGTCCCTGCAAGTCATAAAATAGTAAAAGCACATATGGATAGTCTTAAATAGGAGAACCGAAATCTAGAAAGCAAAACGACCGGTCGGGTCGTTACATCCCATATACAAAGTAATTTTCCAATACCTTATGTCCCTCAATTATTACAAAACCTATTCTTTACTTACCAAAATATAATTTTCCCATCAACCTCATCGTTATTTAAGATTCTTGGTGTTGAGCGAAATTGTGGGTAAGGGTCGAATTAGCGGGGCCCTCCTCACATTCGCGAAGAATAAAATATCAGGCTCCTCACCAGCCTTCTTTGCGATTGCGGGACTACCTTCGCGATCGTGAAGTACACCAACACACTAGCATACCAACAATTTCAGCCAACTTTAACTTTGCTCCGAGTGGTCTGAAACACACCCGAGCCATTCGGAACACCGTCCAATATACCAACAAGTCTATAAACATACTACAGACATACTCGAAGCCTCAGATCACGTAAAATAATGTCGAAATCAAGAATCGTATCTCAAAACCAAATTAATCAACTTCTAAACTTCAAACTCATTTCAACCAACTCCAAACGCGATGAAACATACTTAGACAACTCGGAATGATGCCAAATTTTATGCACAAATCACAAATCGCAATACGAACCTATTCTAAGGCTCAGAATCCCAAACGGGCAATGATAACACCAAAGTCTACTTCAAATCAAACTTAAAAAATTCTAAAACATTCAAGATGCCAACTTTCAAAAATAAGCATTGAAACGCTCCCGGCCCACCCCGAAACTTGATCCGAACATACGCTCAAGTCCAAAATCATCATACAAACCTACTGGAACCTTCGAATCTTTATTCTGAGGTTGTTTCATAGTGTTGACTCAAAGAAAACTTGGCCATCTTAGGCCTCTATTATGGAACCAAGTGTTCTGAATTCAACCCGAACCCTTCCAAGACCAAACCAATTGTTCTTGTAAGTCATAAAATAGTAAAAGCACATACGGAAAGTCTTAAATAGGAAAATAGGGATCTAGAAAGTAAAATGATCGGTCGGGTCATTAAATTCTCCACCTCTTTAACAAACGTTTATTCTCGAACGGGTTTAGAGTCATACCTGAAGTGCCGAATAAATGTAGATATCTGCTCCGCATGTCCTCCTCAGTGTCCCAAGTCACCTCCTCGACTGGTTGACCCCTCCACTGCTGAAATCTTCTTAGACCTCAAATGCGAACTTGCCTGTCAACAATGGTAACTGGCTCCTCCTCATAACCCCAAGCTCTATCATCTAGCTTAATTATGATAATGATATATTGGCATGGGTACCTCCAGAGTATAGACACATGGAATATTGGATGAACTCCCGATAGACTAGGGGGAAATTCAAGCGTGTATGCAACCTTTCCAACTCACTCCACCACCTCGAATGGACCGATGAACCTCGGAATCAGCTTGCCCCTCCTTCCGAACCTCATGATACCCTTTATCGGCCAGACTTTCAAGAGGACCTTCTCGCCCACCATGAATGACAATTCACATGCCTTCTTATCCGCGTAATTCTTCTGCCTGGACGGTGTTGTGCGTAGTCGCTCCTGAATCAACTTTACCTTATCCATGGCATCCTTTACCAAATTGGTACCATATAACCTATCCTCACCGGGCTCAAACCAATCGATGGGAAAATGACATCACCGACCATACAAGCCTTAAAATAGAGCCAACCATGCAACTGGATGAGCTCCTGAATATAAATCTGGGCCAACCTCTCTGAAGTGTAAGTAGTCATCACCGGAATAAAGTGTGAAGAATTGGTCAGTCTGTCGACAATGACCCAAACAACAACAAATTTCCTCAACATATGCGATAAACCAACCACGAAATCCATAGTGATGTGCTCCCACTTCCACTCCGGTATAGCCATCTGCTGAAGTAAGGCACCTGGCCTTTGGTGCTTGTACTTAACCTACTGGCAATTTAGATATCTTGCCACGTACTCAACTATGTCCTTCTTCATCCGCCGCCACCGATAATGTTGCCTCAGGTCACGATATATCTTCGTGGCACCTGGATGAATAGAATAACACGAATTTTGCACCTCCTCTAGAATCGTCTCCCTCAGGCCATCAATATTATGAACATATAAGCGACCCTAGAGTCGCAGAACACCATCATCGCCGATAGTAACATTATTGGCATCATCGCATAACATCGTCTCTCTAAGGTCCAACAAGTGCAGATCATCATACTGACGAGCCTTGATATGCTCGAATAATGAAGACTGAGCCACAACATATGCAAGAACTCGACTGGGCTCCGAAATATCCAATCTCACAAGTCGGTTAGCTAAGGACTAGATGTCCAAAGCCATTGGCCTCTTCTCCCCTGAAATGAATGCCAAACTACCCCTACTCTCGGCTTTTCTGCTCAAGGCATCCGCAACCACATGCGCATCAGATTAAGGTCCCTCTACTTAAACAAATGCTGCAAACTATGGTGATCGGTGTAAACCTCGCAAGACACCCCAAAAATATAATGCCTCAATATCTTGAGGGCATGAACTATCGCAACAAACTCCAAATCATGTACATGGTAATTCTTCTTGTGGGGCTTCAGCTGGCGTGAAGCATATGCAATAACTCGCCTCTCCTGCATCAATACATAACCCAAACCAACACGTGAAGTGTCGCAATACACATTATACATCCTCAAACTGGAGGGCAAAATCAATACTGGTGTTGTAGTCAATGCAGTCTTGAGCTTCTGATAGATCACCTCGTAATCATCAGACCATTTGAATTGATCACCCTTCTAGGTCAATCTAGTCAAAGGAGCTGCAATAGATGAGAAACTATCCATAAACCGACGATAATAACCTGCTAGCCCCAAGAAACTTCTGATTTCGGTCTTTGTGATAAGACAAGGCCAACTCTGAACTATCTGGATCTTCCTGGGATCCATCTTAATACCCTCACCTGATACAACATGCCCAATGAAAGCCATAGAATTTAACCAGAACTCGCACTTGGGGAACTTAGCATATATCGTTTGTTCTCGCAAGGTCCAAAGCACTATCCTCAAATATTGCTCGTGCTCATCCATACTACACGAGTATATCAATATGTCATCAATGAAGACAATGACAAACGAGTCAGGATATGGCCTGAACACATAATTCATCAAATCCATAAATACCACCGGGACATTAGTTAAGCCGAATGACATCAGTAGAAACTCATAGTGCCTATATCTAGTCAGGAAAGCCGTCTTCGAAATATTCGAAACACGAATCTTAAGTTGATGATACCCAGATCTCAAGTCAATCTTCGAGAACACTCTAGCACCCTGTAGTTGATCAAACAAATCATCAGTGTGCGACACTGGGTACTTATTCTTGATGGTGACTTTGTTCAGCTTGTAGTAATCAATGCACATCCGCATACTCACATTCTTCTTCTTCACAAATAATACCGGTGCACCCCAATGCGACACACTCGGCCTGATTAACCCCTTCTCAAGCAACGCTTGAAGCTGCTCCTTCAACTCTCTCAACTCCACTAGAGCCATGCGATAAGGCAAAATAGAGATAGGCTGGGTGCCCGGTGCCAAATCAATGCCGAAATCGATATCCTGATCTGGTGGCATGTCTGGTAGATCAACAGGAAATACAACCGAAACTCCCATACCACAGACACTAAATCTATCAAGGGAGACTCAACAGTGGTATCTCGAACAAAGGCCAGATAGGCCAATATACCCTTCTCGACCATATGTCGAGCCTTCAATAAAGAAATAACCCGGCTAGAAGTACCAATAGATAAACCTCTCCACTCCAATCTAGGCAACTCAGGAATCGCCAGAGTAACAGTCTTGGCATGGCAATCGAGAATGGCATATTACGGAGACAACCAGTCCATGCCCAAGATAACCTCGAAGTCAATCATATCGAGCAATAGAAGATCCGCTCTAGTCTCATAACCATAGATAGTCACTACACAGGACCAGTAAACCCAATCCACAATGAAAGAATTACCCACTAGCGTGGACACATATACATGAATAACCAAGGAATCATTAGATATATCCAAATAAGGAGCAAATAAAGAAGAGACATAGTAATAAGGAGACCCTGGATCAAATAGTACTGAAGCATCTCTATGGCATATAGAAATAGTAACTGTGATCACTGCATCGGAGGCGACTCCCTCTTGCCTGGCTGGGAAGGCATAGAATCTAGCCGGAGCGCCACCTGATTGGCCTCTACCTATGGAGCGACCCCTACTCCCTCTACCTCTGGCTGGCCAGAAGGGTGGTGCAGTAGCTGGTGCAGTAATCATGGGCCGATGGTCCTGGTGCAGTAATCATGGGCCGATGGTCCTGCTGCACTGCCTTGCCCCAAAGTTTGGGACAAAACCTCTTCACATAGCCCAACTCCCCGAACTCAAAACAACCTCTCTGAGTGGTGAATTGTTGACCTTAAGTCTAACCCTGATAGCCTGAATACCCACTGGAGGAACCCTGAATAGCTGGCGGACGATAAGTACTCTCTAGAATAGCACTAAAGTAGGGTTGCGCTGGAGCACCTCGAGTAGGTTGTGGTGATGAATGCATGGGCCTGCTAGGATTTCCCCTTATAAACTAACCCCTGCCCCCGGACGGGGCACCACTGAATCCACCAAAATGCCGAGGCCACTTATCCCTCAACGCAAACTCTCTACTTTGGTTGCGGATACACTCGATCATCTGAGCTATCTCTACAACCTGAAGGAATGGAGTCCCCATCTCTGTCTCACGGGCCATAGAAACCTGAATCTCAAGGAACAAACATACAATGAACCTCCGCAATATCCCTTCATCCGTGTGGAGTATGATAGCTGCATAACGAGACAAATAAGTGAATCTTGCCTCGTAGTCTGTCAAAGACATCTGACCCTATCGGAGCCGCTCAAACTGACCCTGAAGCTCCTCTCTCTCTCTGAATAGGGAATATAACTTCTCCAAGAAAAGATGTGTAAACTGGTCCCAAGTCAAGGGAGGTGAACATGCGGGCCTGCTCTGGAGATAAGACTGCCAACATATACGGGCCTTTCCCTCTAGCTGAAATGTGGTGAAATTCACCCCGTTAGAATCCAATACTCCCATATTATACAGCCTCTCCTTGTAGCGGTCAATGAAATCTTGTGGGTCATATGACCGCTTACCGCTAAAGATATGAGGACGAAGCCTAGTCCATCTGTCCAGCCGCTTCTGCCCCTCAACGGTATGTGACCAATTTGGTCTCCGGTCTAACCGCTACAACTGGTTGAACCCCGCCCCATAGGTAGTGCACCTGCGTATGATAAACGACAGCAACATGCCCTAGAGCATGAACGGTAGGGGCTTGTGCTCCCCCTCCCGCCTGAGGTATGGTTGTATCCGCTGGAAATATCCTAGTATGGGTCATAGAATCTATGAACTGCAGCATACGACCCATGGCCTCCTGAAATTTGAGTGCGGTCATAAAATCTGTTGGGGGCGGCTCAGCTACAGGTGCCTCGTCCTGCTCCTCAATAATAGGATCCTCCACCGGATCTACTGGTGGTACTACATAAGCAACTCTAGGACTCCCTCGTCCTCTAACAAGAACTTTGGCCCTACCTGTGCCTCTACCTCTAACAACCGGAGGAGTAGCCCCTCTGTCGTCAGGTACGACTATAGCACGCATTCTCACCATTTGTGAGAGAATAAGAGAAATATACTTAGCACAATATCAACTACACGATAGGAGATAACGAAAGAGAATTTTCCTAACACTCTATATGCTCTTGAATATAAGTACAGATGTCTCTGTACCGATCCGCAAGACTCTACTAGACTCGATCATGACTCGTGAGACCTATGTGAACCTAGTGCTATGATACCATGTTGTCACGACACAAAACCCACTAAAGGTCGTGATGGCGCCTAACGCCACTGTCAGGCAAGCCAACCAATAAAGTTTAACTCAATTACTTATTTTAGTATTTTTGAAATCGTGAATTTTCCTTTCATAGATCCCATACAAGTCAATGTAGAAGTAGATCTTTCTAGTTTGAAGAAAATGGATAAAATGTGATGCAAGAAGCATATTAGGGGGAGATAGATATTAAAAGCAAAAGGATGCTTGTAAGTTCAAAAAACAAAAAAACTGAACAGAGAAAGCCCAATCAGAAAAGAAAAAAAAAAGAACCTCATTAAACAATCTAGTAATTATGTGATGAGAGAGAGGGAGAGTCCTAAGTGAGTGCATGAGTTAAAACTAAAAATAAGTATACACCTGAAATATTCTTGACAAGAAAACATCGACTTATAACCTATATATATATATATATATATATATATATATATATATATATATATATATATATATAAGGAAATATGTCACATCAGCAACCCATTCCTTGCTCTTCAAATCTAGCAGGAGGCAAGAAGCAGTCCATTGGCAAACCAGATATATTGAAATCAATCTCTTCAATCATCCAAGTCACCTCAATCTTTTCTCTATAGTCTATGTTTTTTCCATATCTGTAAATTATTGTTGCAGTCTTCCCACTGTGAGCAATGTTGATACCTTCAATGTACTATAATCTTCGTGCATAGCTTCCATACTTATTTTCCAAAAGACATTGCTATCCCCCCTTGGTGACTTCAATTTTACTAATTTTGTGTCTTCAAATTGAATCAGAAGACCTGTCCTTTGGCTCAAGTATCCCAATATTGTGTGATGGACAAAACATTTTTCATCCTTGAGCATGTCTATGCTTGATTCTAGTTTTAGAATAAAACATTCTTCATCCTTAATAGTCTTTTCTCCAACGCAAATAGCATTCAAGAACAAATTGGTCGTTGATCTAGGGTCCAAGCCCTGTTCATCGAAATACATAAACTCACACATCGAAATACATGAACTCACACTTGAAAGACCCTTAAAGTCATTTTAAGCACATAAATTATATTTTGTTGGATGATCATGCAAAAAGTCATGAATATGCATTAGAATTATATGATTTACTTTGCCATCAAAATTATGCATGCATTCTAGGAAAGCAACCGAAATATATTAAAGAATTCTATTTTATTGCATTTGGTTGTGCCAACTGTGTCGCCATTCTGTTGAAGCAAAGACTATAGACATGAATTAATTACATAAATGATGTCTATGTAAGCAACGAAAATATGTTAAATATTCTCATTTGATAACACTTTCATCAGCAAAAGGGTACCTGGAAAAACCTTCTAAGGGATCTTGGAGGACCTTTTGAAGCATTAGAACTAGAGGAAGACTGACTCCAAGCAACCTTCCTATTACTTCCTGCACTTATCTTGCAACCTGAAACAACCAATTCTAAAACCCACAAGTCAGGGTTCTTCTGCCAAAGCACAAAGGCTCCAACCTCACAATGGCGTTTCGAGTTGGTGTTACAACCACTTTGATGCATGTCCCATGTAGCCATCTTCACCTGCCCTACTGCACACATGTTATTAAGTGAATTTAACGCTCCTTGCCCTCCACATGCTGCCAAATATTGTTGTACTATGTATTTAGCAGTAGAACCCTCCTGATGACCATAAGGAGTTACGAGTTCAACATATATAGTTTTTCAAAGTAAAATCTAAATCAGTTAAAACAAATCATCTTTCCTTTTGTCTTTTTTCCTTGAATCTTATTCATATCTAATGAGTTGAACAAGAACATCTGCCCAAGGAAAAATTTTAGATTCTACCCAATTTTAAGATTTAATCGCATTCAAGAATGTTCAGTAAGAAAAGGAAACAAGGAATAAAGTGCTTACCATTGAACCATCCCTAACATGCATGTTATCAGAAATATGGTCCAATTGAACTCGAAAAGGGACAAGAGCAGAGCCAACAATTTTAAACAAGAACATGAATTGATAATTACTTGATACAACGGCATGATGAGAAGAAGAAGAATACATGTCTGCACTTTGAACCCTCATAAGATTGCGCATATTCCGCCATTGTAAGGCAGCATTGCTACCCATATTGTTAAACATCTCCTCTGGTATGGGGACCTCCAAAACTGTCTCCAGCCTATCTGCGTTGTCCAAATTTGGACACAATGTTCTCATGGGATGAATAACCCTCTATGGGATTAATCTTGGATTGTCTTTGGGATTTTTGTTATGAAAACCAAGAAAGAAAAGAAGAATAAAGATTATTAGTACTACATATAAGAAAGAGGAAGTTTGCAAGAAATCATCAAACCTGCAAGAATTAGAAAAAGGTCTTCTTCTTTCCTACTACGTGGGTGTTTCGTGTTTGGACTAAGAGCGGGTGATTTTGTTGAGAATCACTAGGGAAGAGGAAAAGGAAGGAAAGGAGAGGTGGGTCTCTACCTTCTCTGCCATAGGTCTTCCTTGGTCGTAGCAGTTGTGTGGGCACGATTTTGGCAGGAAATATTAATTTCCTACTTTTTGTTTGTTAAATGGTTTACATTTACTTCTATCACTTCAAAAACATATACCATATTATTTTTATTAATAAAATTATCCCTACGTTTAACGACAATAGATATGGAGCCCATTTTTAATGCATTGGCAGCATTTTATGGGGCAACGTGGCTCTTGGTTTCACTTCATACATATGGGTATAATATATCCGCCCTATTTATTTGACACCGCCCCATAATTTTCTAGTTTTTTTCTCTTTCTTCCTTATCACCCAAATCACCCACTCCCACCCACCTACCCCCTACCCCCTTCTCTCCGCCATAAAACTCATCTCTGTCCATAAATCTTTATCCATTTGACCTCTAATTTCTTATTTCGGTATATACATATAATTCACATGTCACGACCCGAATCCCATAATAGATCGTGATGACGCCCAACATTGCTGCTATGCAAGCCAACGGTAAACCTCCAATTTAATTATCCATTTTTAACTTTTAAACTTAGAAAAAATTTATTAGATAAATAGAATTAAATATAGAACTCATGGGAACATACGTACTACTTTACCAAAATAACGAGTACGAATAGTACATAAAGCATAGCGATAATGATAATAAATACAAGTATGAAAGTCCACTAGAAGACCCCAAAATCTGGTGTCACAAGTGCATGAGCAATCTAGGGAATATACAAAACTACTACAACCACTATCTAAAATGAAATAGACAGAACAATAAATAAGATAAGTGCGGATCGTTATATAGAATGTAACTCATTGTAAAGTCCCTGCAATAGTTGCGCCTTTGCGCCCAAAAGACCACCAGAAATGTAAACCTTCACAATAAGTGCAGAAGTGTAGTATGAGTACGTAAATCAATACGTATCCAGTAAGTATCTAGCCTAACCTTGGAGAAGCAGTGATGATGGGTCCACATCAACACTTACTAGTGGTCCAATAAATCATATACATAAAGTAGAAATACATGAAACACAACAAGTAACAACGAAACAAATAAGCTTTAATAATAAACTTCCAAACATGGATTATTACGAAATCACTAAAATGGCATAACCAGCCTCGAAGGCACAAAATCAACTGATATCAATACCAAATCAAATCTCAAGTGTTACGTACGAGTCCGCCGAGGCAAACGGCCCGATCCCATAGGAATAGTGTTATATAATAATGGCGAGGCGAATGACCTGATCCCATAAGAATAGTGTTACATAATCCTACCAAGGCGAACAGCCTGATCCCATAAGAATAGCTCACAATACTGCTGAGGCGAACCCCGATCCCATAAGAATAATTTACAACACTACTGAGGCGAACAGCCCAATCCCATAAGAATACTTTGTAATCCTGTCAAGACGAACAACCTGATCCCATAAGAGTAGAGAAACTCTCTCGCTCGCAAAAAATACATACGAGTCGAGAAGACACGGAACTACCGTTCATCAAATATTTTATATTTTTCAAAGTAAGAGACTCAGCCAATATTTTATTCTAGTCTCAATCCCAGTCATAAATTAAAAAAATTAAATGTACAAGATTAATACAAATAGCACATTTAAGGCATGATGTGAATCAATGTCTACTTGGACATAAATATAAATATAGCTACGTACGGACTCTCGCCACCTCGTGCGTATGTAGCATCCACAACAAGTAGCACGCAATAATTTATACACCTAAGGGGATAATTTCCTCTTACAAGATTAGGCAAGAGACTTACCTCGCTTTCAAGCTCACGACTCGGCTCTAAGACCTCACTAGTGGTCCCCAAACGATGTCGAGCAATTCGAAACTAGTCAAAAGTCGTACAAACTAATCAATATATACTCAAAAGTTCATAATTCATCTATTAGAGTACTTTCTCAACCCAATTCAAAAAGTCCATAAAAGTCATCTCCGGGCCCACGTGCCCGGATTCCGGAAATATTCGAAGATAAACGTTAACCATGACATTACGAACTCAAATTTTTAACTTATTCTCAATTTCTTGGTCAAATTGCATTTTTACCAAACCTTAGGTTCTTAAAAAAAATCCCAAAATTCCATAATTTTTATGTTAAAAACTACCCACAATCCATGTATTTAACTTAAGAATTGGTAGAATTCACTTAGCTTCTGATGTTGACGAAAATCCTCTCAATAGAGCTCTCAAATTCGTCCAAACCAAGTAAAAATTTGAGAGAAATGGGATAAGTCCCGAAATAAAAAGTAGTTTGCCCAGGGATTTCTTCTTCGCGAACGCCCTCGCTATCGCGAAGACCAACTCTTCTGGCTGACCAAAAATGCCATTCGCATTCGCGACAGACTGGTCTCGTTCTCGAAGCACCATCTCCCAGCCTTCCACATTCGTGATCCCCCAGACGCGTTCGCGAAGGCAATAGCCTTCCAGCCCAACTCAACCCATCCCTTCTTCGCGTTCGGAAAGGTAGGATCCAAGTTCGCGTAGAGGAACCAGATCCTACATCGCGTTCGCATGGCCCTCCTTGCATTCGCGAAGAATAAAATCTCAGGCTCCTCACCAGCCTTCTTTGCGATTGCAAAGCACAAGAGCAATTTCTGCTAACTTTAACTTTGCTTCGGGTGGTCCGAAATACACACGAGCCACCCGGGACCCCGTCTAAATATACCAATAATTTCATAAACATACTACGTACCTACTCGAAGCCGCAGATCACATAAACTAACTTCGGAACGAAGAATTGCATCTCATAACCAAATTAATCAACTTCTAAACTTCAAACGCATTTCAACCAACTCCGAACGCGATGAAACATACTTAGACAACTCGGAATGACGCCAAATTTTACGCACAAGTCAAAAATCACAATACGAACCTATTCCAAGGCTCAGAATCTCAAACGGACATCGATAAAACTAAAGTCTACTTCAAATCAAATTTAAAAAATTTTAAAACCTTCAAGACACCAATTTTCAACAATAAGCGGTGAAACGCTCCCAGTCCACCCGAAACTTGATCCGAACATACGACCAAGTCCATAATCATCATACGAACCCATTGGAACTTTCGAAACTCGATTCTGAGATCGTTTACTCAAAGTGTTGACTCAAGTCAAACTTAGCCACCTTATGCCACTATTATGGAATTAAATGTTTCAAATTCAACCCCAACCCTTCTAAAACCAAACCAACCATCACTGCAAGTCATAAAATAGTAAAAGCACATACGGATAATCTTAAATAGGAAAACGGAAATCTAGAAAGAAAAACGACCAGTCGGGTCGTTACATCCCATATAAAAAGTAATTTTCCAATATCTCATGTCCCTTAATTATTGCAAAAACTCTTCTTTACTTACCAAAATGTAATATTTTCCATCAACCTCGTCGTTATTTAAGATTCTTGGTGTTGAGCGAAATTGTGGATAAGGGTCAAAAATAGAAAAAGGATTTTTGAGATTTCGATAGAAGAAAAAATGGATTTTGGTTAGAATTAGCTAAAGAGGTGTAGAGAGCCTACGAAATTGGGTCGAGTTTGACAGAGAAAAAGACTGTAAATTTAGTGGGCTTTACCCGTCATAAAAAGTCGGAGACCCGATGAATTGGGTATATAATTTATTGAAATTTGAAATTAGTAGCTACGCTAATAATATAAAGTGAGTTGGAACGAGAGTGTCTCGGCGTGTTTAAGAGTGCGGCGGCGGTGGTGGATGTGAGGCAGTGGTTTGTGAAGTGATAAATAAAAGAAGTAAACTGAAAATAATGAAAAAGGGTGAGTGGATTGAAGGATGCTGCAATTGTTGTTTGATTTTCAAGGAGGAAAGAAGGGGGTTTAGGTGGGTGGAAGTGGGTGTGTTGGATGATAAGGAGGAAAGAGAAAGAAAAAAACAGAAAATTATAAGACGGGTCAAATAAATAAGGTCGGATTCGGTTAATGAGATGAATATTAGATCCATGTTTGGTTTCTGGACGAAAGAGCCATGTTGCCCTGTCAAAATAAGCCAAACACATTAATTTGAAGGCCCACATTGGTTGTTGTTAAACGTAGGGGTAGTTTTATAGAAAATAACGTTGTGCGTATTTTTGGACCGATAGATACACGTGGTGTGTGTTTTTGGATCGATAAATGGACAGAGGATAAATATAAACTATTTACCAAATAATAGGGTAGTTCTTTTTTGGACTCTGTTACACGCTCTAAAAATAAGAAATCTATCAAGATTCCTTAAATTAAAATTAAATTTTACATAGATTCCTCTTCGACCCCCGCTTCTGTTTTTTTTTTCTTAATTTATTTTCATCTAACTTTGGTTCTTCCTTCACCACATAACATTCGATTCATAGGTTGAAAGTAGATGAACTTATCACCAAAACCAACCGTCTCCTCCTTATGTGATAGTATATGCCAAGAGCCCAAGGAGAAAGACATTCACCAAACTCATTCCGTGTGTATAAACACCCATTTGCTCTTTTCTAATTTCATTGTCTATTTTTGCGATCCATTTAATAAGTTGTGTTTGTGAATTGTGATACACAATTAAACACACTATATTTGGTGGTAACAACTAGTGGCAAAGCTATGCGTAATGAAGGGTTCAATTGATTGTTTTCAGTTAAAAAATTATTTAATTACGTAAAAAAACTAGAGCCCATTTGGATTAATTGATTTGAAGTAGCTGATAAGCATTAGGTGCTGAAAAGCACTTTTAAGTGTTGAAACTGATTTATAAATAAGCAGTTACGTGTTTGGATACAAGTGTTGAAATTGATAATAAGTTGCTGCAGTATTTGATAAAAAAATGCCGATAAGCTCTTTTTCTGTTAAAATGACTTAAATAACCTTATAATTGTTTACACTTATAAGGACGTAATTTTTTCAAAATTTTAGATTCTAGATCGATTCAAATACAAAATATTCTATTTGTCATTTTATTTTAAATACAACTATGCTTAGATAAGATAATTTTTATGATAAATATAATTTATTTTATGATAAGCATATAATCATAAGTTATAATAATTAATAAATTGACAAAAGTTTCTCAGTAAAAAATAAACCTAAATAGGACAAAATATTTGAAGAGAAACAAACATTGTCTTCATCACCACAATACTTAGAAAGCAATACACCAAAAAATTGATATGTCCTCATCATTTATTATATACAGTTCAAAGATTAATACACAGTTACATTGATACGAATATGCAAAGGAATAGAGGATTCGTTTATCTTAAATAGTCAATGATTATCGATGTAGGAGTTTTGTTCTAAAAAGGAATATTTTAAAGATAAAATAGTAAAAATCTTGGTCAAACTTAAAGTGCTTATAAGCTAAAAATTCATAAGCTGAGGGTGACCAGCTTATGACTTTTGGCTTATTTTTAACTTATAAGCACTTGGCTTATAAGTACTTTTAACTTTACCAAATGCATAGATAAGGCGAAAAGTGCTTATAAGCTAGTTTGACCAGCTTATAAGCTTAGTCAAACACCCTCTATGTCATTTAGCCGCCAACCTTTCTCGGCTAAGAATTTAATAACTTTCTATTATGGTTCTAAACTTCACATTATCAAAAACCTCACTAACATTTCAATTCTAACTATTATGGTAAATCGAATTCACCTAATATCCTTGGGCTGAGACTACCATCGCTAATAATATTAAGTTTCTGTGGAAAAGGAAAAAAAATCAAATGAATAATTCTTCTAAATAATGTAGTAATCCATAGCCCATTTAATTCAACAACAACAACAACAACAACAACAACCCACTAAAATCTCACCAAGTGGGGTCTAGGGAGGGTAGGTGTACACAGACCTTACCCCTAACCCGAAGAAGCAGAGAGGTTGTTTCCAGGAGACCCCGGGCTCAAAAGGCGAACAGAGATAATAGATCCTTACTATCAACAACAATCAGAGAGATAATACAATATCAACATAGTAAGAGACGAAAAATAGGTGGAAAGGCAATAACAAAAATCGTAACTAGTAACACAATACTATGAAAATGGAAAAATAATGTGAACACAATATACACCACTAGCAAACTAAGACAAAACACTATCAGATTAGTCTCACTCCCGGAATAAAGAAGAAAAACGCTCGACTACCCCTACCCTTCAACCCTAATGCTCGACTTCCACATCTTCCTATCAAGATCCATGTCTTGCTTGATCACCTTGCCTCAATACTTCTTAGGCCTCCCTCTACCTCTTTTTACGCCCGTCAAAGTCAACCGCTCACACCTCCTAACCGGGGCATCAAGGCTTCTCCTCCACACGTGCCCAAACCATTTGAACTTCGCTTCCCTCATCTTGTTGCCCAAGGGAACCACACCCACTTTCTCTCGAATAACCTCATTCCTAATCCTATTCAGCCTAGTGTGCCCGCACATCCATCTCAACATCCTCATTTCTGCTACTTCCAATCTCTGGATATGAGACTTCTTGACTGGCCAACACTCAGCCACATACAATATAGCATGTCTAACAACCGCTCTATAGAACTTACCTTTAATTTTCGGTGGCATCTTCTTGCCATACATGACTTCAGATGCTAATCTCCATTTCATCCACCCCACCCCTACTCGATGAGTGACATCCTCGTCTATCTCCTCATCCCCCTAGATAATTGACCCAAGGTACCTGAAACTTTCTTTCTTGAGGATGATTTGTGAGTCAAGCCTCACATCCACGTCCTCTTCCCCCGTCACGTCGCTGAACTTGCACTTCAGGTATTCGGTCTTCGTCCTACTCAACTTGAAACCTTTAGACTCAAGGGCATGTCTCCAAACCTCCAATCTCTCGTTAACGCTGCCTTGTGTCTCATCAATCAGAACTATATCATCAACGAACAACATAACCATGGTACCTCCCCTTGAATACAGTGTGTTAGAGAGTCTATCGCCAGGGCAAATAAGAACTGGCTGAGCGCAGATCCTTGGTGTAACCCCATTACAACCGAAAAATGCTCTGATTCACCTCTCGCAGTCCTAACTCGAGTCTTTGCTCCATCATACATGTCCTTTATCACCCTAATGTACGCTACCGGCACACCTTTCACCTCCAGGCATCTCCAGAGAACCTCCCCAGGGACCTTGTCCCATAGCCCATTTAATTCAACAAACGAAAAAGGACTAGAAGGGTGTTTGTCAAAGCTTATAAGCTCGTCAAACTGGCTTATAAGTACTTTTTGGTTTATCTACGCATTTGAAAAAAAAAACAAAAGTGCTTATAAGCCAAAATAAATCAAAAATCATAAGTTGATCCGGACCCCAGCTTATAATTTTTCAGCTTATAAGCACTTTTGCTTTGACCAACATTTTTACTATTTTATCCCTAAAACACCATTCCTAAACACAAAACTTCGGCGTCCCTCTCTCCATATCCATGACCTTGACTTTATTCCGTCACCGATTTTTCGAGACCCAGGAATACTTCTGTCACCTCCTCAACCATTAACAGTAATATGGATTTTCTTGCCATTAACAGGAAATTTCCTTTATTTGTTAACAATTCTTTTGCATGATGTTGTATAATGAAGAATTTTGTGTGCCAGAGAAAAAAAAATTGGTAAGTTCCTAAGTCTTTAACTATTAAAACAAACATCATCGGTGGTGATTGCCATGAGTAAAGCAATGAAGTATTCATTATATCCTAATAGCCAAAAACAAGTATATTTTGCTGATTCTTGAACCTTTCATCGTTCTCTTTCCTTCTTGATGGAGAAAAATATTTCTTTCAAGTTTTACATTATATTTTGTTTCTTTTTTTATCTGGATAAAAGAAAAAGAAAAAATTGTTATTACAAAATCCTTGCAGTTATTGATTTTATATTGGTACTTTAAGTTTGTTTTTAATTAAAAACAAAAAGAACTTGAATACTTATTTATTCTACGCGAATATTTGTACACGTGTTTTTGCTAACAAGCTTTAGTCAAATATTTAGTTATTGTATGTTAGTTTATCATACAATAATTATGATTTATATATATAAAATAATCTTGTCTAATAAATTTAGAACTAAATAATAAACTGAAACATGAAATAATTTGTATTTGAAACAATTTAGAATCAAATATGTTGCAATAATAGTTCTTTATTTGTGTAACAATTTTAAGGGCATTTAAGTCTTTTTAACAAAAAAAAATTCTTATCAACACTTTTTTTCTTATATTATTAGTTTCAGCACTTTTATCCAAACACGTAGCTATTTATTTACAAAATCAGTTTCAGCACTTAAAAGTGTCTTTCAACACTCGATGTTCATCAGCTACTTTCGTCCATCTTAACCAAACAAGCTCTAGATCCTATACTATCGAAACTTAGTTATAGGTACCATTTGTTATACTATTTTTTGCTTTCTACCCTATCGTTATCCATTTTAATATTTCTACACCTATATCTAGCAAATTCATTCTTAAGGACACGTGGGACAATTTTAAATCGCCCAATTAACTATTTACCCTCAAACTCACCCACCTGAATAGCCTCCGAACCATATAATGGGGTACCTCACTGCCATGCTCTTTGTTTACCCGTAAAATGGTACAATTGAATTTATAGCATGATTTATAGATAAATAAATCGATTTGACCCAAAAGTAGCAAATAAATAAGAACAAAAATAAGATTATGAAATGAAATTAAAGAAAATACGAGTCTGTCTATAAACTTAGCCTTTCCGTGGAGAAAGTGAGAACAATATTCAAGAATAAAGACTGAGAGTATGATATAAAACGAGAGCAGAATATAGCCTTTTTTGTGTACAAAATATTTCCCCCCTACAAATGATGTTAATTCCCCTATTTATAGCTTTATTTTGGAAGACAAGATCCCCAAATCAAGCTCCTCTTGAATGTGAATAAAATCGGCATTGATGGCCATATAACGGTTGGCTATAAATACAGATATTCTCTGTAACGGTTGTACATTGAATGTTATACTATGTCAATATTTTAAACCTTTGTTATTGGTTACTTTGTCTTCGGGATTCATTCAACACCGGTTGCATGCCTGCATCCGGTGCTAGCTGTTTGCTGACTCACGCCCCACCTGTCTTTAGTTTCACGTGTCACTTCATCATTCGCCCAACTGTCACTAACCAATTTTACATCATATAGATAGTTTTCCTACTTTCCGGTGATACAACTCTGTGTTACCGGGAAGTAAGTAAGAATTCTTTTCTTGGCGGAAAAGTTCTTAAATGGCCTCTGACACTTGAAAGGACGTACGTCTTCTCACATTTAATGACCCAAACATGTGTTTTTCCGTAATTCAACAAATATTTTTACCAGTTTTTAAGGTAATCATGACCATGATTTTTGTCGTCTATAACTTCCCTACTACTCCCTATTTTTACCCTTTATTTTTACAACTTCCTCTTCTTCTCCAACTTATCTTAGAACCCTACTTGTAAACTTCAACTTTCTCAATAAAATTTCTTAACATATTTCTTACCATCATGTCTTCTAACACTGCTAACTTCAGAAATTCTGGCCTTCTCTTCGGTGGAGGCCCAAAGAAGAGCAAAACAAATGAGACCGATGTTGACTCGGAACCTCCTACCATAAACACCATCATACCTCTTCATCTTAGCATGAAGTCTGACCTTCGAGAACAAAAAGAACCTGTGAATTTCAAAAGTGACAAATTCTAGCATGTTCGTAGGTATCCTTCTTCCATTCGTCCTCCTAGTATTCCTGTCGTGAAGGAGGATTGTAACTGGAACAATATTGAAATCCTCACCCCTAGCGAGGTAGAAAGAGTCACCTTCTCCAAAGCAGGGTTCATGTATATTTATACATACCCTTTCACTTTGAGAGTGGGTGAAGGAATTGACCTAATAATCTTAGAATTTTGCCACCGGTACCAAATATGTTTGTCACAAGTAGGCCTTCCGTGTGGCGTACTGTGGCTTGCCTCCGACAATTGTGCTCTGAGATTGGGGAAATCCTAAATCTCGCACACATGCTGAATCTCTACTCCCCAAAGATTTTCCATGGGGGAGTGCTAAAGGTTAGTAAACGCGGTCATCATGCCCTCCTTACCAGCGTTGATGACGACATTGATCGTGGATGGATGCAAAGGTTCATTATCATCACTACCAGGGACATCATCCCGACCATAACACCCATTTTCCCTGAGTCATGGAATCTTCTTCGTAATTCTTCGAATACCTCTTTCTTTTCTTGCTCTAAAATACCTTCCTTCTCTACTAACTTCATATTTACCTCTTTCTAGCTACTCATTGGAAACCACCACGGGTTTAAGATTTGGCCCAATGGGTATAAAATATTCTGTACAATACTACTCAAAAATCCCGATGGTGGAAAGAAATGGCTCCCAAATATGGATGGAAAGCCAAGAACCATGGTAAATAAAAATTCTTCTTTCTTTCAATCTTTCAATATATCCTAGAAACAATTTAACTATCTTCTTGTATCACATAGGACTTCCGAAGGGATCTGTCATTTGCCCCGACATCAAGGCTCTCGATGACCCAGTAGAAGCTGAACGAGTACTGCAAAATGCCCTTAACCGGAGGAGGGATCGTGAATCTACATGCGCCTCCATGAAGGTGCCTTCTCCCGGAGTCCTCAACCCAAAAACAAGAAACCAAAAAGGAAACCTATCTCCTCGGCTGGGACTCAGGAGAAGAGAGTAAAAGAAACACCAATCGGACCGACCACAATGGTCCTTGATGAAGAAGGGGATGATGATGAAGAAGCTCCCCTTCAAAGAAGAAAAAGATCTTCATCAACTCAACCGGATGCTCAGCCGGGAGAGCTTCAAACTCCACCAACAGAAAAAGTTCAAGAACTCTGGGGGGAAATGGAAATGGCTGAAAACGCTTCATCTCATTTTCGAATTCCCACAATTACTTCTAATCAAAGGAGTTCAATTCCTATCCTTCCTCCAACTATCAACTTCTGAGGCGATAATAATTACCTCTCCATCTACACCAGTTGTTTCTTCTCCACCGGCCCAGGTTGAACAAATGAAAAGTGCTCCTTCTCCTCGATCACCTGACCATGGAAATCTGGAAAGTACTTACTCGGCACCCACTCAGGACCCTCATAGAAAATGAAGTGTCATTCTTTCGGTTTCTAATGAATGCCATATACTTTCCAAGACGGTGGAGCTTGCCAATTATCTGAAACCACTAGCCTCAAAAAAGACTGGAGAAAAATGGACTCCCTTTCTGCAGAGTGTCTAATAAATAATAGCACGAAGTGCTCGGCGTAGGTAACTGTTGCACCCTATTTTGTACTAGTCAAGACATGATTCAACTTGTAGTTTCTCTGTTGTTGATGAAAAAGAGTCGCCATCTAATATTTAATGGTATATTAGGGCACCTATTCAGTTATTAAGTTATGTTCATTACAGGTCTGCAAACCAGTGAGATTACGGGTAAGGGTTTTTGTTCTTCTAAGGGGAAGGTGTTAGGTACCCCTTAAAATCTACATGAGGTAGCTCCATAGGATGTAGACTAATTTTAAGTGCTCAGTTACACTATGCTTGATTATTACTAAGACAAGGCTCACTATATACTAAAGGGAATGTATATGTGTAAGACTTAAAATGGTGTGGGGATTATATTATAAAAAAAAGTATTGGAGGCTGAGAGAATTTTGAAAGTGATTTATATTTTAAAGCTTGTAATTGTTAAAAAAACACGTTGAAGAATAGATGCTAATGTAATTTTTGAAAGATGTTTGTAGGAAAGTGATTTTTAAAATGTACCTTGATTTTTCTTAGAATTCTGAAGAATGTGAGTCTTTGAAAATTCATTTGGGTGATCGTTCGCTACTGCCTTAAAAAAACTGATTTCATTCCTTGTTAGCGAAAATCTGTGATTCTTTCCTATTTTCTTTGAAAAAACGGGTTGTCATTCTGATTAAGGACCTGAGCTTCAAAAATCTTTAAGAAAAAGGTGAGTGTGCAAGATGAACAAGTTAAAATTAACATGAGGCGGAGATTAATTGCTAGATATTTCCTTTTAAGTCATTAGTTAAGGTTTACCTATATTTCATGCAATACTATAGCATGAAAGAAAAATACATAATCCAATATATGAGGGTTAAACACGTAAGAATAACATATGATAAACCAACAAAGGCAGCAAGCAAAAAATAACAAAGGCAGTAAACTAAGCAATGGAAATATTGAACAATAACGAAAGAAGTAGGCAGAGAGGACTGGACTCTGACAATTGGGCCTCAATAAGGTAGGCCCAACAATGTGAGAGGTGCGGCTATGGAAAGACTGTACTCTTCAAAGATGCAACAAAGCCGGTTGGGCCTGAGTTTCTTAAGAACTCAGCAAGCCCAAGTGTATACATGCCCAAAATAATAAAAGAAGGTCCTTAAAAATATTCCCACATTCTCAACATATTCAAATACACATGATAGGTATATAAACAAATAATTAAAACAAGAAAATAATCAATACTATGAGAAATTATATTAATGTGGTGGTTTTACTTAGCAAATAATTCATATTGGAAACCTTTTGTTGTCATTAAATAATAAACTCCCAAAGAATTAAATGTGTCAATGAATTAAGGGCTAAGGAGGAAGCTCCACTCAAGGTTGATGCTCCCTTTGGATCCCAGACACTTCAAAGTTTCCAAGGGACTCGAGGCCCAAGGCAATGCTTGTGCCGGGGAGGGTAGTCCAACCTAGAGTCGAATTCCACTCCCAAATACCCTTAAACACTAACAACATATTTTCTTTACGTGTTTAAATATCAATGAGGCCCTTCCAATGTAAATCAAATGATGTATCATTACCTACCACAAAATATACTTTCCTTCCTAACATAAGAACATGTAATCTATAATGGATCACCAAACAAACATACGTATCACATGAATTTTAAAGATCTAATTCTGATACTCATACAAGTGAACATCAGAAACATCACAAACATTCTACAACTGTCTAAATTTAGAGTGAAGAAATACTCTAAGGAAAGCTAGAGCTATAAAACAACAACTCATCATATATAGAGGTTTCAAAGGTATCTATGACATGATCAACTTTCTCAGTAGGTCCACAAATTTACAGATTACAACAGGGAATTCCTAAGCATCATACTCCTAATGGTATTGACTTCAGACAAATCATCAAGTTCAGATAGTATCAGCAAGGATCTTTATGAGGCCTAGGGATTAAACTTGGTTTTGAAATTATCAAGAAAGCAGAGACTAGGACAGTTCTGGACAAGATATTAAATCGGGAGCTAAGCAAGGGCATGTAGTATTCAATTGGCCACTTAAACATTTCAAGTCAGTAATGACTTAATGCAATCAGAGGAATCCTTACATGTTTTGGGAGTTGGATTAAGCAAAATTATAGACAAGCGATAGACATTGCATCAGGATAGGTTTAACTCAAACTTAATTCTAAGTTAGCACATGGATACAAAGATGATCATGCTTCCTTTTTACAAGTTATCACTTAACTAGGGCAGAGTAACTGGATTCTTTAAAAGATAAAGATGCATGCCAGCTTTTCAAAGATGCATGATGACCCTAAAGATAAGAGATATGAGATATGATACTAAATAAGCATGTTGCTGAGGGTGTTGACTAATCAAGAAAACAGTCAAGTTCAGTTTATCCAATTACCAGTCTTTATAACAGAGAGAAAAGAACAGAATCCTAATCACATTATGAGGAAAGATGACATAGCCATAACATGTGTGTAAAATAGGATTACAGAGAGAAGAAGGAGATATTTAGTTCAAACAAGATCATGTTAACAAAAGCAACAAGCAACTAAACAAAATGAAAGACCATAGAAGCAGTAGTCTAACAGACTTAAACAAAGAAGATGGCATATGAACACTTAGAATTTATGCCCAAGTTTTAAAGGGATAGAGAATATAAACTTAACACCTTCAGATTCATTCAATCATAGTTATTAGGATATAAGTTCAACTTCAAAAGCTTACAAACTGCAGATATGCAACATGCAAGGATAAAGGTTATTGCATGCCAATAAAAGCTATAAGGTTCGTGTGAACATGAACATATAATAACTTAAACATATAGACTGTTGGAAACTCAGGAAATAAGATCAGCAGGAATCAATTATATAGTTTAATCAATCATCATTTAAAGGCTCATTGCAAGACAACTGATCACAAGTAGCCATTAAGCAAACAGAACACAAACATTAACATATTAAACACCATAAAATAATTATAATACTCAGAACCTAGCTAGCATGCTTGTAACATTCAAGGAAAACGAAACAAAAGAGAGTAAAGAGAGGTGTGCTGACCTTTTTGAGGGTAGCAAACCAACGAGAGCTCTTTTCATTTGCTTAAGATCCCAGAACACTCAAATTTGGACCAGCGACAATACTCAGCAAAAAGGAAAAAGAAAACAGTGAGAAACCTAAGGCTAAACTTCACAGTTTTTTTTATGTGTATCTCTTCAGTGTTAGGTCTTAGGTTATCTTTGTTAGGTGAGAGCATTTAAAGCCTAATTTATAGTGGCATTCAATGCCATAGGGTATTAGGATTCAAACTAAGATAGTGGAAGATGACGAGTAGTAGATGATGTGAGCATACTCAAGTGAAAACAAATATGACAGTGGTGAGAGTAAAGATAACTTGTACCTGAGAGAGGAGGACTGCCCGTTGAGAATAGGAATCCATCGGATAAAGGCCCAATGTCTAGAGGTCTCTGGGCTTGACCTCTGGACCAAGAATAATGATGATGGTACATTAAAATGGATATGCATGCCACCAATTTTGATATAGTACAAAGAATCCCTAAGGATTTGACATTGCACCGATTAGCTTAGGGTTTCGGATTGGGGGATTTTGAAACTTAATCAATGAAAGCAAAAATATGATCTCTGACTTCATAGCCTAGGGATGAGGCAATTTGACACTGCCAGTTGGATTTGAGAGCAAAGACAGAATGGTGTTTCGATTTCAAAGATCCGATTCCTGGCGTTTCAGATTTGCCGAACAAAAGGGAAAGTCAGTGAGATTTATGGATAATGAAGCAAGAAAGGATGATTTGATAAGGGTTTCGTGACCTTGCACAGATTTGTGCAAGTTTTGTTGATTGATTGTTCATGGCGATTTGAGAGAAAAGAAGACGAAAGAGGAAAAGTGAGGCGCTTGTGAGAGTTACAACTGAATTAGGGTTTGAGAGATTGAGGGGCTTCTCTAGGTTAAGAATGAGGGGGGTTAACCTGGACCGTTGATTTTTTAGATCAACGGTAAAGGATTTTCGAAGAAAATTTCGTAGCCGTTGGATTGTTATATTTTGGATGGGTAGGATTAGATCTGGAGATGTATTAAAAATAAAGAGAACAGAGTTAAAATTGTAGGCCTTTGATTTATGGAATGGATGGCCAAGATAGTTTTGTGTTTCTTTTGTGGGTGACTGAAACGAGTGATGTGGCGAGGTCCGATTGGTCTAATAGGAGTGATATGGATTGCCAAAGTGGAGAATGAGGGGTTATTGGACTGGGTATTTTTGGACCGGACTCAGCGATTCGGGCCAGAACCAATTTAAAAGATGGCCATTTTACATTTGATTCAAGAATTGCAATTGTGGCCTTTTGGTCTTTAATCAATTTTGAAATTAAGTTAAATAAAATTAATAATTTCAATAAAATTTATGAGAAAATTATTAAATACTACTAATTATTTATTAATTGATTATTTGTAAAAATACTTCACTAGGACATTAATTTTAAATTATTGAAATAGTAGACTAATTAACTATTTTAAGAAGTAATTTATCAAATTAATTATAGAACCTATATGTCGTATGTATAAAAAGTATTTTAATAATCTCAAAAATAGTAAATAATATTTTAGTTACATAATGTTAATACTGTATGATTAATTTTAAAACTAATGCTTGGTTAATTTGTGAAAAATAGATACTTATTACTGAAAAATACTTTGAAAATAATTATTGTAAATAATAAGTATAAATTAATTAATTTTAAAAGGAGGGTCCAAATTGACCGTCAACAGTAACAATCTGACTTCCTTCCATCTTCTTTCAATTTATACTTTGCATTAATAACTTTAATTATAACGTTTTTCAGGCCATCTTCTTGCTTCTGAGGGCCTGCAAATATTGATTTTGGACACGCAAGAGCTTACTTCGGAACGAGATCAGCTTTAGCCGAACAGAATCAGCTTGTCGAGCACCTCCTAGTGTTGGAGGCTAATCACTCAAATGGATGACCTCGAGGCTCGGCTGCAGCAGTCCTAGCAAGATAGAATGGCTCACAGCCATGAAGATGACCAGTTACATAAAAACCTTAAGGAAGTAAAGGCTAAGTGGGTTGAACTTCATGACACCGTGATTGCGACTGCCAAGCACGAGTATGCCTTTATGGAGCAAGTTAATAACTTGGAAGCTAACTTACGCTCCAAAAATTATGAGGCCAATGCTTCCGTGGATCAAAGAGCAAGGATGGAGGAAAGTCTCAAGAGAGTCATGGAGTAGAATCAAATTCATGCCGCAACAAATATTGATCTTGATTCTAGAATTAGCATTATTAAAGCCGAAAATGAAAAGCTTCAAGCGAAGATTGAAAAACTCTGAGCCAAACTCCAAGATCAGGATGATTATATTGTCTTCGAGAAGCTTAAGACATGTACCATGCGATGAGGAAGACTCTGGAGGAGTCCAAAAAAGGCATTGCAAATATTGACCAATGCGTTGCCAAGGCCAGGAGCTGGAGACAACTGCTCATGAGAACCTCCCTGCTCGGCCCGTTGCTTCTGATTCTTCGAATACTAATTCTGAGTATTCGGAAACCGAACGAGAAACTGAAGAAGATATGGCCTCGAACCGGAAACGGAACACCCTTTTTCTAATAGAGAAAACGAAGACTCTTCTCTCCCTTCGGGTTCTGGCAGCAAAAACTGATGTATATATTTTTCTTTACTTTTTGTAATTATGCCATAACCTTTTACTAATTTTGGAATTTTAATTAATAAAAGAACCTTTTGCTTAAGTATTGTGCAATGATTTGGGAATCTTTTTACATCTGATAGCTTTTGATTCTGGGCATAAATACTTCCGGAATCTACCCTTCACTAAGAGGGTTTCATAAGAGAGGGCCCTTATATTTATGGTGTTCTTGAAGAGGACGTTTCTTGTTCATTACGGCATAAACATTTGAAGTTTTTATTAACTTTCAAATGATAAAACACATTAACTTATCATTCGGACAAGAAATAAGATAAAAATAGAAGGACTTTGATTTATTCCCTCTATCTATAAAAGTACATTTACATAAATATTCTTTTGCTTAAGTAAATAAAGCTGCCAATACGTGTAGCTAACTTGTACAACGTATTTCTACGAGGTTGATCATACAATCCCCGATCCTGATAAGATATTGATTCTGGTTCTAACAGTCATCGGTCTTCGTAACACTTTTAGTACCTTGTCGTGTATTATCCCCCCCCCCCAGTGTTCGAATGCTAAGTATGAGAATTCGAACACTGGAAGTCTTGCATTTACCGAAGGCCTTCCTTCATAGTATGCTTTACATTGCTTCCTCATTAATGGAAACAACTTGTAGATGGGTAAATAATCTGATTCTAGAGGCCAATGGAAATAATGAGAGCCTTGGGAGATGAGATATACTATCGAGCCAAAGGTTATTTAACCATCCACATGCTGATTGCCACACAAGTTGATCTACACATAATTGTTTATACGCATGCTAAAGTGAAGGCAATAGAGCTTTCAATTGTTGATTCACTAGTGAAGACATACTTTCCGATGATCCTTCCTTCATAGTATGCTTTACATTACCGCTTCATTAAAAACCTTTCCAGAAAAAAAGCCAATTGGGACAAAAACTAGACGAAGGGAAAAAGAGCGCAATGCATACTTTTAGTACCAACAAGGATCTTTAGCAATAATACCTTTTGAGGCGAGTCACGTTCCAATTGCTTGGCAATTTAGCTCTATCTTAATCTTCCAATTCATACAAAACTTTACCGATTATTGCTGAAACCCGATAAGGTCCTTCCCATGTTGGTCTTAGCTTCTCGACATTAGGTTCCCGAGTATTTTTAGTTACCTTTCTCAGAACCAAATCCCTAACTTTGAAATATCAGATATTTTCTCTACGGTTGTAATATCTTTCCATCCTTTGATTTTGTGCCACCATCCTCACATATGCTAGATTCTGGTGCTCTTCAAACAAATCTAGTTTAACCAGCAATGCTTCATTGTTTGTTTTTTCGTTTGATCGGAAAAACCTTAAGGTCGGTTTCTCCACTTCAATCGGTATCAAAGCCTCTGAACCGTATACAAGTGAAAAGGGAGTTTCATACCGCGCTCGACTTTGCTGTGGTCCGGTATGCCCATAACACCCCCGGTAGCTCATCTAGCCACTTACCTTAAGAATCTTCTAACTTCTTTTAAGGTTTTGAATAATTACCTTGTTGGTCGACTATGACTGTCCACTAGCACTCGGGTGGTATGGTGAAGATGTAATTTGTTTGATCTTCAATCATTCCAAAAATATTGTGACTTTGGAACCTATAAATTGTGGCCCATTGTCACAAGTAATTTCTTTCGGTATTCCGAATCGGCAGACGATGTGATCCCATATGAAATCGATCACTTCTAATTCTTCGATATTTTAGTAAGCACCTTATTCAACCTATTTAGTGAAATAATCAGTTAAAATCAAATGTAATTTTACCTTACCAGGTCTTCGTGGTTAGGGACCGACTATATCCATCCCCCATTTCCTGAATGGCCACAATGACACCACCGAATTCAAGAGTTCTGCCGGTTGATGCACTAATTGTGCATTGCGTTGACATTTATCGCACTTTTATACAAATGTCTTTGCGTCTTGCTCCATTTAGGGCCAATAGTAGCCAGCTCTAACTAACTTGAGAACCTACGAGTCTACACCAGAGTGGTTCCCGCAGACTCCTTCATGAACTTCCCTCATCACGTAGTCAGCCTTCGATGTCCCTAAACACAGAGCCAATGGTTCTTGGAATTACCTCATATATAATTGTTCGTCAATAAAAGAATAACGAACCGCCTTAATCTGTAGTGCCCGGGATGCTTTCGGGTCTTTAGGCAATTTGCCATGCCTTATATATTCAATAAAACTGTTCCTTCAATCCCAAATCAAGTTAGTTGAATTAACTATACAGTAGCCGTCCACATCAAACACTGAATGCAGCAGTTGAACTACCGCACTAGAATCAGATCCTTTTATTTTTGTGGACGAACCCAAATTGGCTAATGCGTTTACTTCCATATTTTCCTCCCTTGGAATGTGGACGATTGACCACTCTTTGAACCGGAAAAGTAATACTTGAACCTTGATCAAGTATTGTTGCATGCGCTCCTCTTTGGTGTCAAAAATTTCGTATACTGGGTTCACCACCAGCTGGGAGTCACACGTTATTTTGTTGACCTCGGAACCTAGTCCCCTAGCTAGCTCAAGTCCTGCAACTAAAGCCCCATACTCGGTTTCATTGTTAGTTAATGTCATAGTTCTAATGGCTTGTCTCAAGGTTTCGCCCGAAGGAGTGATTAATAATACCCCGATTCCAAACCCTTTTACATTGGAAGCCCCATCCGTAAACAAGATCCAAACTCCTGATACCATTCCCGATACTGCCACTGCTTATTTAGTGATTAAAAGCATTAATCTCGGACAGAAATCGGCCATAAAGTCGGCCAACAATTGTGACTTGATTGCAGTCCTAGGCTTATATTAAATGTCAAATTCACTAACTTCAACTGCCCATTTAGCCAATCGACCCGACAACTCAGGCTTATGAAGGGCATTCCCTAAGGGAAAGGTTGTCACAACGGCTATTGGATGACACTGAAAATAAGGCCTAAGCTTTTGAGAGGCAACTACGAGAGCTAAGGTCGGCTTTTCAAGGTGCGATATCGTGTCTCTGCTCCCGATAATATTTTACTAATATAATAAATGAGAAATTGTGTACCTTCTTCTTTTCGAACCAAAATAGAACTTACCGCTACTTTCGAGACCGCCAGATAAATCAACAGTTGCTCACCTTCTCCCGATTTTGACAACAACGGAGGGCTAGATAGGTACCGTTTTTGGTCCTTCAGTTCTTGTTTGCATTTCAAAGTCCATACGAAATCGTTCTTCTTTTTCAAAAGTAAAAATAAGTGATGGCATTTTTTCGAAGACCTCGAGATAAACCTGCTTAAAGCTGCCAATCTACCGGTCAACCTTTGTACTTCTTTCACGCATGTCAGCTGGTCCGGGATATCCTCGATGGCTTTGATATTATCGGGGTTAAGTTTTATTTCTCTTTTAGAGACCAGAAACCCCAAGAACTTTCTGGAACCCACTCCAAAGGCACACTTCTCCGGGTTGAGCTTCATGGTGTACTTCCTCAGAATGTCAAACGTCTCTTGGATATGTTTTAGATGATCTCCTACATTAATAGACTTAACTAACATGTCGTCAATATAAGCTTCCATTGTCTTACTTATCTATTTTTCAAATATCTTATTAATAAACCTCTTATAAGTGACTCTAGCATTTTTAAGCTCAAAAGGCATCACATATAGCAATATGTGCCAAAATTTGTGATGAAAGAAGTCTTTTCTTGATCTTTCGGGTCCATCCTAATTTGATTATACCCGGAATATGCATCATGAAAACTCAATAACTCATGTACGGCCGTAGCATCAATCATTTGATCAATGTTTGGCAACGGGAAAGAGTCTTTACGACATGCCTTATTTAAATCTTTATAATCTTTACGACATGTCATATCTGAATGTGACCTGCAAAACAATCAACATAAGATTTAAGAAAATCCATGGTTTTTAACCTGAGTTCGGGACTCAACCTCATCCCTAAATGGAACTTTCTTTCTAAAAAATCATCGAATAGGGCCACTTGTTCGAGATCTTCTACAGTTGACTTAGTCTCATATGTCTCCTCCGGTACTTGATATAATTCCGATGACTCTTTGTCTTTATCATCTTCAATTGAGATAGAAGAAGGCACCGGTTCCTGTAATTACTACTTGCTCATTACTTTGCCATTGCTACCGGAAACGGTTATTGCGTTCATCTCCCTTGCAGCCGGTTGATCTTCTCTGATTTGCTTGATTCCTTCAAGTGTTGGGAATTTCAACAGTTGATGGTATATAGAAGGTACGACCTTCATTTCATGTATCCAAGGCCTTCCGAGGATTACATTATAGCCCATGTCTCCATCTACCACCTCGAATAGGGTGATCTTTGTTACTCCTTCAGCATGTGCGAGCAATAAAATTTCCCCTCGGGTTGTCAAGCTTGTTATGTTAAATCCAACTAGAAGCTTTGTCACTGAAATGATATTCCTGGTTAACTTTTCTTGATCCAAAGATCTCCATTGTATGATGTTGGCCGAACTTCCTAGATCAACCAAAACATGCTTAATTTTGAAACTTAAAACATTAAGATAAATTACCAAAGCATCATTGTGCGGTAAAAGAAGTCCATCAACATCTTCTTCTGTGAAGGTGATGTCATCTTTTGAGACTTCTTGGATCCTTTTGCCTGAGTCACCGATATCTTCGTCTTCTTTGCTGCCAAAATATCACCCCATTGACTTCGTCTCCTCCGAAGATCATGTTGATTGTCATCTGAGGCGACCTCTTATCGGCTTTGATGGATCTGCATTATCCCAGTTTCTCCCATAGTTGTTCTTGGTGCGGTCGCTTAAAAATTCGGTGGCCATTTTTCAACAACGTTGCCACCTCTTCTTGAAAATGTTGATAGTCCCAGTTATGTGACCGTGAGTTCCATGGAATTCACACCATAGATTAGGATCTCTTTGGCTAGGATCCGATCGAATTGGTTTCGAGGACCTAACCTCTTTGATATTTCTCATGGTCGACACCAATTCCACGAGGCTGATATTAAAATTATAATCAGACAACCTAGGATACGCTGAATCTCGGGACCCTGACAACTCTTTCTCCTGCAATGATCTACCACTCCGACCACGATTCGTCCTTCTATCGGAAGTGAACCTATCCGATGACTGGAATCCTTTATTACCATGCCCATCGGCCCTCTCGTAGGGCTGAAAATGACTTCTAGATGGTCTCCGGTCTACATCAAAATTAAGTTTTAAACTTATCTTGATTCTAATGACGATTCCGTCCTTTAGAAGACACCGAATAACCAAGTTGATCATCTTCTATTCTTATTTTTGACTCGTAGCGATTGTGAACATCTTCCCATGTGTTCGCCTGAAATTCGAGCAGGCTCTCCTTCATTTTCCGAGAGGCATTGGAGCTCAACGGGTTGAGACCCTTTGTAAATGCCTTCGCTGCCCACTCATCCAATATTACTGGTAACAACATTCTTTCGTTCTGGACCGGATCACAAACTCCCGCAACATCTCAGAATATATTTGCCTTCTTTGCCTGGACATTTCTTGCTCCAGTATGAGCTTTGATAAACGAATCTGCAAGCATTTCAAGAGAATCAACAAAATGCTCAGGTAAGAGGGAATGCCAAGTTAAGGCACCCTTCGTAAGGGTTTCGCCAAACTTTTTCAATAAAACCGATTCAATCTCATGCTGAGCTAAGTCATTTCCCTTTACTGCCACAATGTAGGTCGCGATGAGCTCCTGTGGGTCTGAAGTCCCATCATATTTTGGTATATCTAGCATCTTAAACCTCTTTGGGATCAACTCCGGTGTCGCACTTGGTTTGAATGGCAACTACGTATACTCCTTTGAATCCGGTCCCTTTAACACTGGTGGGCTCCCGGGATCTGATCCATCTGAGCATAAAATTCCTTTGGATTCTTATCCATTCGTTCATTAATTTCTCTCATGAATCTAATGAGCTTGGTTTTGAAAGGGTTATTTAACTTGTTGTTCCCAGATCCACTATTGGTACCTCCGGCCTCGTCGAAATCGACCTCCTCCCTTGGAGTGTCGTTATCGGTTCTTTGAGCCATTTGATTTGCAGGAACGTTGGGATGAATCAGAGCCCTTCTATTAACATTATTGGATGCGCTCGATAATGCCTGCTTTAATTCCGTCATCACCCGATATTGCCTTGAGAGGTGATCCATACTCATATTTTATTGTTCTCTCAAGATTTTGACTGTTTCAACAACGTGCTCGTCCTCCGTATCATTAGGAGTTCAGCTCCGTACATGTCGAGGATACTGACCTTCACGAACTGGGTTGCTTCATCCCCCTCGTTACGGGTTTCGTTGGTTGGATCATCACGCTATAACACATCTTCCCGTTCATTGTGTGCTCAAATATTGTAAACATTGTTGACATCATTAGCTGTCATACCTCATCTTTCCTTTTTTAATGAAGGAATCAAAATTTGTTAGTAACAGATGAATGGATCATAATAATTACACAATTGTGTATGCCCCACGGTGGGCGCTAAACTATTTACTCGTAAAATGGTACAGTTAAATTTATAGCATGATTTATTAATTAGTGAATCATTTGACTCAATAATAGCAAATAAATAAGAACAAAAATTAGATTATGAAATGAAATTAAAGGAAATACGAGTCTGACTATGAACTTAGCTTTTCCGATGGCAAAAGTGAGATCAATATTCAAGAATAAAGACGGAGAGTAATGACATAAAATGAGAGCAGAATATAGCCTTTTTTGTGTACAAAATATTTTTTTTCTACAAATGATGATAATTCCCCTATTTATAGCATTATTTTAGGAGACAAGATCTCCAAATCAAGCTCCTCTTGAATGTGAATAAAATCGTCATTGATGGCCGCATAACGATTGGCTATAAATGCAGATATACTCTGTAACGTCTTCTCATTGAATTCTATCCAATGAATATATTAGAACCTTTGTTATCAGTTACTTTGTCTTCGGGATTCATTCAACATCAGTCGCATGCCTACATCCGTGACAACTATTTGCTGACTCACATCCCACCTGTCTTTAGTTTCATGTGTCACTTCATCATTCTCCCAACTGTCATTAACTAATTTTACCTTATCATCATCATCATCATCATCATCGTCATCATCATCATCATCATCGTCATCCTCGTCATCGTCATCGTTGTCATCGTCATTGTCGTCATCGTCATCATCGTCGTCGTCATCTTCTTCTTCTTCTTCTTCTAAGTTTTCTCAAATTCTCATGATATGTTTGACAAATTCTTTATAGGTTATATTGTTAAGTGTACTTTCTTCCTTTTTTGCTAAATCTATAAATGCCATCATGAGAAAATATTAGAACACAAATTTAGTTCAACTTCCCCATTCTTGGAACCAAAAAAGTTCCTTTATTGCAATTCTTGAATTTTGGCTAATCTTGAAGTTATCTCTTTGTTAAGTTTCCAAAGAGGATCTAATTATTGTTCGAAATAATTTTTTTTTCATGTGGGTTTCTTAAAGATTGGGGAGTTAAAGAGATCTAAGGTATAAAGATCACATTTTTATATTCTATTATTAGATTTATAGCTCAAAGTTACCATCTTTGGGGTTTAGATTTCATCAATAACTGTCGGCGGTGTGGTAGTTATTCCCTGTTAATTGTAATGGTTAAATCATCTATGAGCAAAATGTTAGGAGGAAATGGTCTATTTTATCCAATTATTGGCTTTGCATCATTTATTGCTTTCCTCTATTTGTCCTTTGAGGACTTCTGGGTTAAATACAATAAAGAAACAAGTTAGCGTTTGGACATATATTTGATTGAAATTTGAAAGAGTTTTTGAAGTTGTGTTGAAAAATAATTTTTGAAGGTTGAAATTATGTTTGGACATGTATTTTACTTGAAAAAAAGTTGCAGTTTTGTAAGTGGAAAAAAAATTTTCGGCAAAAAGCTGCCCTAAATTTTTGAAATATTTTTTTTCAAAACATGATCATATTTTATATAAACAAATATTGTTTTCAAATATGTTTTAAAAATAAATAAAAATAAAGTCAAAATCTATGGCCAAACGGGAGCTAAATTTCAGTTTTCTAGCGAGAAATGGGACTTAGTTCTATGTTGATGGTAAAGCTTTCTATGTAAATGGGTGGAATTCTGAATGGTTAATGGACCATACTGCTAATTATAGTACTAGACCAAGAATTAGAACTATACTTGAAGCAGCTGGTGCAAAGATGGGATGGTTTGGGGGATATTCAGGTTAGGGGCTGAATGGGGAGTCTCCTGAATGGGTGGGCTAGAGGGTAAAATAGTGCCACGTGGCCTTAAGAATGGGTTTGTTAGATATAGGGATAAAAATATTAAAATGGATAACAACAAAGGTATAAACTAATTTGCGACAGTAAAAGGGCACATCTAGCACTTTTTCATTTATAACAAAACAAAAGCGGGCCGAACCATAAATTCAGAGTACCAAATAATTTGGCGGGTTATCTTTCCTCAAAATTCAAATCATTTGGCGCTATAACCTAATCTCCATTTCAATCTTACCGCTCCCTTCAGTTCCATTTCTCTTTCACAAATAAGATCCACTTCTCTATTATTCCTCCACACAGCCACTATCCCCTATTCTCCTATTTCTCAACCCCATATTGATTCAAAATAATTCATGGAAAGTGACGACGATTATCAGTCCTCCCCGTTGCCGGAGGAGGCTTCGCCGGAGATCCGACGTCCTAGATTCAAGCGTTTGAAGAAAGCTCTAGAAGCTTCCAAAAATCGACATGCTCCCCCAACTATGCCAATAGACGAAGTGTTTGGCTTTCCTAAGGTTGATTTTGCCAAATTGGAAGCTCTAGAAGCTTCCAAAACCCTAGAAGAAGATTCTGCTGATTCAACTGAACTTGTATCATCATCACAGGGCAGCGAGGATGAGACAAGATCTGAGTTTGGCTTTAACGAAAAGGGTGGAGAGAGTAGGGAAGAATTGGAAGCCTTAGAAGCTTCTAGAACCCAGGAAGATTCTGCTGATTCAACTGAACTCGTGTCACCACACAATAGCGAGGATGAAAAGGGCTGTGAGGATGTTCTCGTTTCTAGCGAGCAGAGCAAAGAGGTTAAAAGATTTCTAGATTTTGGTGAGGATGATGATCAGTCTCGTGGGAAAGAACATGAAACGAGTAGGGAAGTTGGGGAAGATTTGGAATCTGGTGACGTGGTAAAGGAGATGGAGGATTTGGATATGGAGAAATTGGGAACACAACAAGATGTTGAAGGAGATGGGGATCTGAAGGAAGATGACAAAACGAAAAAGAAGAAGAAGAAGAGAACTAAAGGTGACATTGGTAGTGAAGTGAAGTCGAAAGAATTGGCTTTGAACAAAAGAAGAGAAGCAAAGGTTTGTTGAGCAGATTTAGTAGCTGATCCCAACTAGTCTACTTTGAGGCATAGTTATTGTGGTTTATTATAAGTATATACTTTTTAATTTCTGTTGATGCTTGTATGTGCATATGAAGATTGACGATACTGGATTTACTTGTTTCACATACAGGAGAGAAAAATATTTCTTCAGCAGCTTCATGTTGATACTCAGCGACTATTGCGAGGTTTGTACTTAATGTTTTTAGTACTTCATGTGTCAATTGATGTGACATTATTTGATTTGATACTAAGTTTTAATTTGACTTATATATTATGTTAGTGATAGTTGAAGAAAATATTAAAGTATGATTGAAATGTTAGTTTGATAGGGAAAAATTATATCTAAGTTTAACATTTGGAAAGTTTAATGAATTTGGATTCTTGAAACTTGCTAAAGTTTCTTTAGAATAGAATCATGTCAAACGTTTGAAACTTCCTAAAAGGAAGAGTCATACAAAATTGAGATAGAAGAGTAGTTCTTCTTTCTTATGGAAAATGTGTACTTGGACTAAAGCTGCCAGACTTAATGGAAACTCACATGTTTTTTTTCCTAACACCATCAGAAAGTAAGGATGCAACATTTAAGCCTGTACCTGTTGTACATAAGCCTATATCCTCTGTTTTGGAGAAGATTCGGAAAAGGAAGCTCGAGGTCTTGAAAAAGTAAGCAGCAGCTGAAATTTAAGCAATATCTGTCTTGCTACCTGGATCTATACGGATTGTGATTGCTCACCCTTTTATCTATACATTTCTGTTGTTATTTCACTAGCAGGACCGGGATGCTAAACGGCAACAGTTCCATTCACAAGATTAGTGCTTCAAGTGAGGTTATGATGGAATTAGGTGCAAAGAGCGCATATTCTGAAGAGCACAGAGTAGACAAACTGGACATAGAGTTGGAAGAGAAGGTGGATGTAAATGGCATAGAAACGGATAGGACTACAGATACCTCTAATATTGATGGAATTTCGGTATCTCCAATTACTAGAAGCAGCGAGATTGCTCCTGATCAAACGGCGAGTGGAATTGCATTAATTTTTATAGCATGTATTCTGTAGTCCAGTTAGTAGATTGCCATCTATAAGATTCATTTATTTGATACTAACTAGTGCTGGACAATTGAGTTCAGTTTTGTGTCTGGTCTGAGTGTCTGTTCCTTTTCACATATGAGTTGAAGGTAATTTCTGTAAAAGAATTTAATCTGAACTTTAATCTGTGAGTTAAGAACTGGTAGACCTTTACTTTTCAACCATTTGTATAAGCATGCTTCATTTGTTTAAATTTTGTGAGCTCTTTGTAACTTTTGTGAAAACATAACATTGAACTGGTTTCTTTCTTGATCCTTCTTTGGCTGAAGTAGGTGCTGGATATGTTAGTGGCAGCAACTCTTTTCTAAACATCATTCAGAGAAATTGACCAAGTTTAGCCCAGATTTGTTTTAGTATGTATACATGAGATCCATGCATTTTAAACTCTAATGCCAAATTTGTGGTATGAATTGACAAAGAGCTTGTACTCTTCAACCACATCCAGGTAACGGATTGTCAACATGCTATCTGGAGTCCACAATCTACTTGTATATATTGATGGTATTTGCAACTGTGATAGAGCCTAGGAACATTAGAGATTGGTATATGAAACTGAATAAATTATCTATTGCATCCTGATGACAGTCATCACCATGCTAAGTGCTGCTGCTATTATCTCACTGCAGGCTTTGGAAGAAAGGCCTAACTCTGTATTTAGAGCTCCAGTTGATGACACTCAGGTAGTTTCTCATCTTTTCACTTGGTAAAGGGAGCTATTATAAGTAACACCAGGTTTGTAAGAAAATCTAACGCTGGAGCTTTTTCAAAATTTTAGGATCTATTTGATGACTCTGAACGAACAGGCAGTAAGGAGGAGATGCTTGATGACCCGGCCTCTAGTCCTTTGGAAGAAGTAATGGCACCATCTCTCCTTGCTTTGAACTTGAAGTTCGATTCTGCCCCTCCAGATGAAAGGTAAGTGGTTCTGGAAAGTATCTATGCTTGCAAATCTAGACATGTTTTACTGCAATCTGGGCTTGATAAGCTCTGATTTGTTCTTTGGCGAAGGATCACATGTCCACAAACAGAAAAGTCTATTTGATTATTGTCATTGATTTGTGATGCTAAAACTAAGTCATCATCCTTATTACCATAAACTCCAGAAAATAAATATATAATTTTTTTCTTTTAACAGTTCCTCAGATGAGGAGGACAATGACAAGGAGAATATAAATCCATATACAAAAGAAGGTGGTGATGGCTGCAGTTCTCCAAAGGGAGACCCAGTTAAAGCATTTGTTGATGATGAAGCGGAGGAAGAAGATGACAGTGATAATGACCTATTACGGTTCGGTGATGAAGAAGACGAAGATATTGATGATTCTGCTGAACTCCACGATATTATTGCCACTGATTACAAAGAAAAGCCAGTTGATAAAGAAAAGCGGAATGAACTTCATCAAAAGTGGCTTGAGCAGCAGGATGCAGCTGGAACTGAGAATTTGCTGCAACGGTTAAAATGTGGTGTAGAACAAAAGGAGACAATGTTGGTCGATGATGAACTAGAAAGCGATGAGTGTGATGAAGACGTCAATAATATCACTGACATGGATGCAATTCCTAAAAGTTCTGCTCGACTAAATTCAAAAAGGGCAAAGCAAATAATAATGCAGATGTTTGTGGATAAAGATGACGTTTACTTATCTGATGAAGATGAGGAAACTGAAAAGAGGCTTGTAAAGCAGCGCATGCTATATAACTCTGTGAGTTTGCAATGTTGTTAGGTTTGACAACACTGACACAGCACATTAGCCTTCATGTTATATTCTATGGTTTAACAAACATTTTCTTTTCATGTTGAATTTTCTTTCATCTTTTTGAAAACTTACTCAGCTTTAAATATGAACAGGAGCCGACAACAGTAGTATCGCCTATTGAGGATGAAAGCTCCAGTGAGTTATTTGGACTTATAAAGAAGCTTAATACTGTACCTGACAATAAGAGAAAAGCAAAAGCATCCTGTAGGTGTTATTTCAACATTTAAATACTTGTTTATTATGCTTTGTTTGTAAAATGGTGAAGTACTTGTTTATGATGCTTTAATTGTCAGATTTATTACTTTTCATTGCTGTTGCTACTTTGCAGCGTTCTTTGATACAGTGCTAGGGAATCAAAAGAAGAAAAGCTCTCTGAAGGTAAATTTTGTCTTAAATTACTTTATGACTTGGAACATGAAACTGAGGTTGGGTGTAATTTATCCATGTATACAATGCTATCGAGAAACATTTATCTAGAACTTTTAGGATGACGTTTAATTGTAGTCTACTCTATTTTGAGATACTAGCTTATCCCCCTCCATTTATTGATTTGGGATTGAAGAAGTGATTAACCATGGACTTCACTCCTCAGTGTCGTTCTATACTTACCAGATATTAGCATGTCAGAGCTGTGTCTGGGGAATATATTTTCATTTATTTTGCATGTCCTATCAAAGGTACCATTGGGTACACTAAGGCCTTGTGTTTTTGGTTCCGTCAGTTATATTCAAATTCTATGGTCTAACTTTTTCATAGCTCTTCCTTTTTCTTTTTCCCCATTGCTTCTTCATCTATTTCCTTTATTAGACATTGTATGACTAATACTCTGTAAATATCTGCTGATTGTTTCTCTGTAGTCCTCTTTTCTTGGACGAGTTACAAATCATCTTCCATCGTCCCATAAACAAAGTTCAACCATAGTTCGTTCTTTCATCTTTGGACGGGATGACAGCAATAGCCGAAGCTCAATGTCAATGTCAGAGGATTCTTCAGATATGGTAACGTCTTCATGAAAGCTTCAAATTTGTGTCTGATGTTTTGCATCACCCACTTGGCAACTACGTTGAAGGTTTGGGATGTTGACTAAGTTGCTTTTTTTGGTTTCATGTTGGATGCTTGAATTTTTTGTATTTATTTTTATTTTCATCAAACCATTGGGGGGGGGGGGGGTCATGTTCTCTCCTAAAATGACCTTAATGGACTGGTAAAACTCAAATTTCTTCCTACTTAACCTGATCAATTCAATCTAGAAAAATAGGTATCACTATGAGAAAAGGTTACCATTAATGATAATGTGTATTCAAAAATTTATAACCTAATACTATAAGAAATCATGGCTTGTTATTCACTTGCTTTTATGTGAATCACTTAAATGTTGTTCGTATTCCATTTAATATAGAATTGATGTTGGCTTGTAGAGACATTCAATGATCATGCTCATGTTTTTCCTTTCAGATCGTGAAAGAAAACCTTCCAATCAGGAATAGTACAACAAAGTTTGGTAATTTCCAAGCCAAATCAAGCAGCCAAGGTAAAAATGCTGCTGCGGGAACATCAGCTGCTGCTCCCTCATTTGATATATTAAAGCGATCTTCAGCACCATCTAACGTTTGTTCTCGAGATGTTTTGCTTGACCTTCCTAAACCTCTCCTTGCTGATCTTAGAGTTTCAAAGAGGTCACTAAAGGCAGAAGGAAAAAGATAGTTCAGCAGATAGTGGATTTTATGTTTTCCTTCTCTTCTCTTTCTCCAGGAAGAATGAAATAGTGGATGGGATCTGAAACCACTGGGGAGGGAATGCAAGCAGAAGAAATAGTCTTTGGTTTTTTATTTGTGAATAATACCTATTTGAGATTTTCCTATCTTCTTTTCCTTTTTATTAGGATTGCTTATCTTATCTCTTTTCATGAAAAAGAGCAAGCCACTGAAATCAATTATTTATCCTCTTACAAGCCGTAACCACAGGCCACTTGATTTCCTGCCCCTTGTCAAATTGTAGTACTCTAGGGGTAGCTTGGTTTGTGGATAAGGATTATTTTATCTCGCACTTGGTTGAATTTTTAAATTTAGAATTAGTAATTTCGTGATTAATTTATATTACAATCGTGGTATTACTTTGTCTTTCATTGAGGATGTGATAATAATCTTGTGATTACTAATCTTGGGATAAAACACTACAATAACAAAAGATGCTCTTCTCCCAATTTATCTAATATATACTAAACATATGTTTTATATTATACCCCTGTATATCATATTTTTAGTTCAATGAATTAAGTATTTATCAATAAAAATATATCCACTAATAATTCTGTTACTATTTAATTAATGTATTATAATCTTGTCATCATAATTTTAGTGTAACTTGTTCCCCAATCAAGGCTAGTGGGATAAGGGATAATAATTTTGGGATTAAATGTGAGATTATTTTATCTGTTGTTTGGTTATATTTTTAAATTCGCAATTAGCAATTTTAAAATTAATTTACACCTTAATAATGTTATTATTTTATTTCACATTGAGCGTGGAATAATAATTTCGGGATTAAACACTACAATAACAAAGATGCCCTTGTCCAAGGCTCTTCCCCAAAGTCCTTTAAAAATTTAAGGTTAACATTGAAAATAAAAGTTTCATCTCAACTTATCTCGTGGACATCAAACACATGTTTTAATTTTTATATTATACCCATATATATATATATATATCCTATTTTTAGTCCAATGAATCAGATATTTACCAATACAAATATATTCACTAAATAATGTTATCACTATTTAATCCATGTATTATAATCGCATTAAAATTTTGGGATAACTTGTTCTCCAATCAAATGACCCTAAGATTTTTCTGCTCTCATGTTACGTTGCTAAATTTTGAGCTAATCTTATTGTTAAAACTCTATAGCTCCTATTCTCATTTACTCGATATTCTTTCACTCATATGTTTATTTGTCCAAAATTTATGATTATATTAGATCATATAAATTTTATTATTTTTAAATAAATGAGTTAATACACGTGAACCACAATTTTTTTTTGGAAGTTGTAAAATTTCTTATATCAAAAAGGAGAAAGAAAATCTGGACATATTAAGATAGGATTCATAATTAAGCCATATTAAGGCGTTCTGTTGTTGGTTTCACACGTACATGCAAGTATACATGGTCGTCAAGTAATAAATTGACTTGCAAGTTAGATGTTGAACCCATAAAGACTTAGGTTAACTATTAACTAAGCAAGTAAAATTGAATATCTGTCTAAGGTAATCACGAGTGATGATTTTTTTACTAAATTACTATTGCAAAAATTAAACAACTACTTAACTAATAAACTAACAAGAATGCAGGTGATTGTGATTGGACTTTAATCCTTTGGAGATGAAGATTCCAATATTGTGATCGATTTATCAATTGTATTGAGTTCGTAATCACACATGTTAATTAAAATTATCTACGATTGCTATTTTAGCGGATCGTTATATGAATAGCATATTCCCACAATACTATTCGCCTATCCACAATATATTAATTATATATTCTATGGTATTGAATCTTTCATGAATGAATTAATTGCGACATTCAACTGAGCTAGACTGCCGTGAAACCTTTTCCCGAGCCACAAGTTTAGAAAAAAATGTCTCTAATTCTATTCTAATTTAAATACGACCTTTTTAGCATAGATAGATAGTTCACGAGTTTAAGGACTATTTATATGTGTAGAAAAAGTCATAGGCGATTTTAACTAAGTCCAAGTAAAAAAAGAAAAAGTTGACTTCGAGGCACTATGGGTGCCCGCACTGAAGATAGCACTGAATTTGATTGCTATATAGGGTGCGGGATACTGGGGAGAGCATTTAATTTGATGCTACATTGGGTGCGGGACACCGGGTGTAAAGGCACGTAAATTTTCTCCAAGGGATTTAAGGTTTTGTGGTGCCAAGGTAGACTATTATATTCGGAGGTAATAGTGGTACAAACTTTTTGGGTTGAAGAAGACATTGAGGAGTTGGTGGAAATTTTTGGCAGAAGAAGGCAATTATGCGGTCAGATTCGCGACCGCAGATCCATTATGCGGTCCGCATATCTATCGCAGAGTTGAGCAGAAAAATAGTTGGATTTTTGAAGATCATTATGCGATAGCATTTCTATTTCGCGGACCGCACATTCGTCGCAGAGTTAGCATAAAGAATTTCGGAAAGTGATTTTGCGGTCCATTTCGCGACCGCATAACTGGTCTGTGGACCGCAGACCTGGCCGCAGACGGGTCCAGGCTAGTCCCGTTTTTAAAGTCAATTTTGCGGTCCCTTATGCGGACCGCGTATCTATTCTGCGGTCCACTCTGCGACCGCAAAGTTGAGTTTGGAGGGTCCATTTTTTTATTTTTGTAACCCGACCCAATTTTGATTAAAAGTCTTTGGGGCTCATTTTGAAGGAAAATATCTAATGTTTTAGAGAGAAGTGAGAGTATCTTAGAGAGATAAGGTAAAGACCTATCAATTCTACTCATCTACTCTTGCCCCAATTTTCAAGAATCAAGGAAACCATTCACTAAACTATCATCCATCTGGGTAAGTCCTTCTCCTAAGCTTTCATGCAAGAGATTATAGGTTTAAGTATGTTGTGGGGTTGGAGATAGGCCATGCATGTATCAATAAGAGGTAGTATGTGGGATTGTTAAATAATTTCGAGTAGTTTCTTGTTGAAATTGGTTGAGGGAGGAAGTGATTACCATTGTAGAGCTTTGTAGTCAATTTTGCATAATAGGTGTTTGACAAAATTCCTAAGAGAGTTACACCATGAGAATCCTTCTAATTATTATCCGATTTTCGCTATCTTCCTATAAATTGATATTGCTAGAAGTGTTGGAACGTCATAGTAACTTAAAAGGAAAGCTCAAGCAAGGTATTTGGGCTAAACTTCTCTCTTAAAATCGAATTTCACAATGTTCCCGTAAGTTCAAGTATGGTTGGCCCATGTTCCTAGTTTCTATATTCCGAGCTGTTCCTAATAGATTCGATTATCCCAAGTAGGCATTGTGTTGAAAGATGTATATACTCAAAACGTGTTCCAATTGTTCCTATCCTATTATGACCTCTTCGAGAATGTGTTCAAGTATGGTTTATGTATTTAAAATGTTATGACTTCAATTCGTATTTCAAATGAAAGATTATTATGCTTAAATTGGAAAGAAAATTCAATGTGCTTAAGACCCATATTGCTCCTCATATCCATATTTAAAGTTTTGGTCCCAAATGCTCTTGTGGTCGATAATCAATGAGGATGCTTGAAAGTGAAAGAAGTGAGCATGGGATCTAAAATGTGGCCATCGTGCCAAGAATGAAAGATATACTTGTGGCCAATAGTGCCAATGAAATGAAATGATATGTGAAAGATTATGAAATGAGCCTTGATTCAACGGTTCCAAATTGAATCCGAAAATAGATTTTCCTAAAAGTTTATGTACCCAAGTCATGTTCAAATGTGGTTGTTTTGAACTAATGCGTATGATTCGAACCGTTGTTTCAGTCTTAAATCACCATGCTATGCCTTGTAAGTATTTCCAACGTGTTTTGAGTTCTTACATATTCATGAGTTGAAATTGTGTATTGCTCTTTTGGGGAAGAGTATGTCAAGAATAAATGGTGTGTCACTCGTTTACGATTTTTAACTTATGCCTCGATTGCAAATCATTTTTGCTCCATTTCTGTGGAAAGAAATCCATTATGTTTAAAGCCTTCAATACTAATGAACTTAAGGTTATGATTTCGGGGATATTCTATGTGTTGATGTTTATAATAATGATCCTTGAAAGTAATAAAATGGAAGTGTGAAATATGAAATACGGCCATCGTTCCATGAATGAAGAACTTTATGTATGGCCAAGAGAGCCAATGAAATAGTGATGTTGTGAGTGGTTAAAAGTGCTAATGAACCTATATATGGTATGAAAGGTTATGAGATGAATGCATTTATATTTTTATTTCCTTTGTATACAAGAAAAAGTATTTTTTTGGGAGTATCGTTAGCCACCAAGGAAGGGTAGGTTAAAACAACCTAACCCCGAAACTACACATGTCAGTGTAGGTGTGATTGAGGGATAAATCCCCATACTGATGTGATGAGATTATTCCCCTTAATTGGGATGGGATTGATGTGATGATATTATTCCCTTTAATTGGGATGAGATAATTGCTAGTGAATGTGATGTCGACCCACACGACATTGTGGTGAGACGGCTTAGCCGATCGGGCTGAGATCAGACACCATGCCGCACACATGGTGGTGTTGTGATTGGATGTCTCTGATGAGACGACTTAGCCGATCGAGCAGAGATCAGATTTCGTGCTAAAAATACGGTGGTATATCAGTGCTAAATATCTCCCAACTTAAAACTAATGATATTTACTTGGGAAAAGTTATATTCTTCTTAACTTGATGCTTTTATATTGTTTGAGGCTCTCATTGATCTTATGATTATTTCTCCTTGTACTTTTAGTCAATTCTTTGGGCGGGTGTTTAGTCTTATATACTAGTACTATTTCATATGTAGTAACGTCCCTTTTGCCGGGGACGCTGCATCTTTAATAGATGCAGGTGGTTCGTCAGCAGGCAGCTTTGATCCTCGTTAGCAGTTACCCTCTACTCAGCATGTGAGCTCCATTATGTTATGGGCCTTATGTCACTTGATATTGTACATAATATTTTGAGGTATAGCCAAGGCCTTGTCGCCGTCACTTTCATACTACCCTTCTGTTGTACTTAGAGGCTCCGTAGACATGTTGTGGGTAGTGTACGATTTTGGGTAATGAACTAGAAGTGTTGGTATTTGACAAATATTTTTTTCCTTGTATCTATAAACTTGTAATATTTTGGAAATCATAAATGAATCTTCTTTGAGTAATGGAAAAATAATATAGAACACTTGACTCTTCACATGTCTATCACTTGTACTGATTCTTAAATTGTTAATGGGCAAGGTTGGGTAGAAAGCATCTGGCAGGCTTGCTTAACTGGGGTATCTTGGTTGAGCGCCGGTCGCGCTCCCCGGGGTCGGAGGATGACCCTGGGCTCCCCTCTATTTGCCCAACTCTTGTCTTCCATCTTTTCACATTCCCCATCATCACATCATGATAATCTCCGTCATTAGGCCATTAGTAACCTATTGTATTTTCATTCTAAACATCCTACGACTAAAGTCACTTTCATGAGCTATCACCAATCATCATTTTTTGTTAAAAATCATGCACTTCTACTTCATTCTCTTTCATTTGTCCTTACACATACAAATAATACAATTATGCTCAAAATTTTACAACGCACTTTAATATCACCAACATTACACTAAAATATGAGGCAATTATTGTCGTATTATATGTATTTTTAGCTAAATATTACTTGCAATCTTATTTATTTTCAACTGAACAATGCATTCTTAAAGTTATACCTCTATTACTAGTAGTTATAGTGGGTGGACTATAAGCCTGTCAATTGGGTCGAGTTAGCTCATGTTCCAGTAAAAATTCCGATCGAAATGACCTGGTTGGTCTCGAGTGGGGGCTAGGATGGGGGTACCAGGGAGAGGGGCTGGACTGAACAAGGTACTAGGCCCGACAGACCAACCTAGGTGGTAGTCCGAGTCTCGCTCCATCAGGGCACCGGCCCGAACCGACCTCTAACGATTAATTTTTTTTTTTGAAACCTGCTATTTCTATAGTTTGACTATTGGCCAACGTTTAGAAACAGACAAAATGGACTCCTACCCCCACTAAATACCCCTATACCCCATGCCCTAATTTTATTTTTAATTTCCAAGTTTACAAAATTATACTTTAGCCCTAATTTCACCTATAATTATACTTTAGCCCTAATTGTACCTGTAAATGCTAAAATTAGACTTACTATCTCTCTCTCTCTCTCTCTCACACGCACACACACACACACACACACTCTCTCTCTCTCTCTCTCTCTCTCTCTCTCTCACACACACACACACACACACTCTCTCTCTCTCTTAAATTACCTTCAAGAATCAATTTACATAATGGATAGTCCTCTTCACGTGTCTAGGCCCCAAGCAAGAACAAGTCACGTGTGGCATTATTTGATGGTATAGATACATACACGATTCAATTTAAAATTTATACGCAAATAATTTAGCATGAGCCTATGAATAATAGATGGGGGATGGATCATATGATTATACACTTGAACCATAACTACCCACATGTGAGAGATGAAATAGAAGGCCGCAAGAAGGTTAGAGATTGAATTGGATCAGAACAAAAAAATAAAGGAAGAGTAGAAAATAATTTACAGTTTGAAATTGTAATCCCAATCGGTCATTTTGATATTTAGCACTTCGTTCGGCAGTTTGAGACCTTGAGTATCTTTATATGATGTATTGTGACTTGCGTAAATGGTTGGTATTGATGTTCACAGGGTTCAAGATTTATTTGATAGAATGATTCTCAATTCAAAAGTTTTAAGTTGGAAGAGTTGACCAAGGATTGAATTTTTAGCAAACAACCTCAGAATCAGGATTTGATAGTTTCAACAGGTTCGTATGGTAATTTCAGACTTGGTCATACGTTCGGATTCAAATTTGGATGTTCCTAGAAGGTTTTGACTCTATTTATTGAAAGTTGACAATTTGAAGAATTGGAGAGTTCACAAGTTTGACCGCGAGTTGACTTTGAGGCTATAAGGGTCAGATTATTATTTCGGGAATTAAAATAGGTTCGTTTTATCATTTGGGACTTGTGTACAAAGTTTGAGATCATCCGGATTGGTTAGACTTGAATCAGATGCTTGGTTCGAAGTTGGAAGTTTATGAACTTAAGAGATTAATCTTCATTGACGATTCTAGTTTCGATGTTGTTTGTGGCATTTTGAGCATTTGGATAAGTTTGGATAATGTGTTCGCACTTGTTGATGTGATTGGATGAGGTCCCATGGGGATCAGGAGTGTTTTGCGTTAATTTCAGACCATTTGAGTACATGTTGGCATTGCTGGGTAGGAATCTGTTGCATCACACCTGCGGCTTGGAGCAGCGCAATGCGAGTCTTTGTGCACATAAGCAGGAAGGAAGTGGTCCAGGTGGATCACATCTGCGCTGGAGTTGCACAGGTGCAGGGTCGCTTATCTCGCATCTAAAAAGGTTTTGCCACAAATGCGACATCGCAGAAGCGACCATTATGACTGTAGATGCGAAAATCCATGACACAATGTTATATTCAAAAGTTTGACTTTATTTTATCATATTTTGAGATTGGGAGCTCGGATTGGAGCAATTTTTACCTACTTGGATTGGGTAAGTGTTCTTAACTTGGATTCTGATTAGTACTCATGATTATATCTTCAATTTTGGCATTTGATTGGTGAATCTAAGGAAGAAATTTGGGGTTTTTCCTACACTTTAAGAGAGCATATTTTGGATATTTGAGTACCGATTTGGATCCAATTTTAAAAACTAATTACATATTTGGACTCGGCAGGTTATGGGTTATTGGATTTTGGTGTTGGTTTCGAATTCCGGCCACGTAAGACTGAGCTGAATTTTGGGAATTTCCTTCAAAGATTAAACCTTTATGGATTGGGATCGCTTCCTATGGCATAATTGACCTCCTTCGATGATGTTTGGATTAAATTTGCGCGATTGTAGAGCTAGATCGAGGTTTTGACGTGATTCGAGGTTGAAAACTAGTCTGGATGAGGTAAGTATCTTGCTTAATCTTGGTTTGAGGTAATTTCTCTGTTGGCTGTGATATTTATTATATGCTGGGGGTGACGTATATACAGTGATGAACATATATGCATGCACCATGGTTATTCATGATCTAGGTAGAATCTTGGGCTATTATAGCCTTGTTTTTCTACCATGCTTCTTTGATATCATATTTTTCCATTTGTATGACCATGTGAGTTGTTATTCATGATAGAAATCATGTCTAGGCTATCTGCTTATTTGTTTGAGACATGATGGCTATTTTTGCTACGTTGAGCGATTTGCCTTAGCCGTAATCATACTGTTCAGTCATGATATTATATCCGTGTATTATATCTCTATTTCTGTGCACTTTTGATATGTTATCTTACATGTTGTTGGTGTCCTTGTACATGACACGAGTGTCAGCTCAATTATAGTACGTTGATATATTCCGTGTGGTATATTGAATTATGTTTCTATGAGATGTTGACATATGGAGACTTGAGCGGATTGATGACTGATCTTGGGCTATAGAGCCGTGTTGGTATTTATATTGAGTGACGGGTATGCCATGCCCCATATTGGGCTAGATGATATTGATCACTAACTTTGATCTGATTAGTGCTTGGGCAAGGACCCGCCCCTCTGGAGTCAGGTATTAACCGTGGGTGCAATCACAGTCATATATATGTGCATGGGTGGGGGACTTATGTCAGTCACCTGTATAGTGTTGAGTGTGTGTATGTGTGTAAGTGAGGGTCCATGAGCTTTGAGCCAGTCATCGGGAGAGTGCTTAGAGTATGGTTCTGGGCATCTTTCCAGGCACTATGAATATGCTGAGATTATGTATACTTGATATTTAAACCGTGATTCTTGTTGATTTGGCATGTATAACTGACATGCATGCATAGAGTTGTGATATTCCTCATGCTAATTGGTATTTGATGTCTCTACTTGATGTTTAGACCTTGAATTACAATTTTATCTTGTTAAATACATGTCTAAGTGAATTCTATAAAAGTTGATGCCTTGACTGTTATTTCTAAAAAATATGTCTAGGGTTCCTCCTGTTGTGTTAAGCTGAGCCTATTATTATTTAAGCTATTTTCTTTTATATGCTATTATTCTGCTGTTATTGTTATTGTTGGTTGTGTAAAGTAAGCATCTGACTTTGCCAAGCTCGTCACTGCTTCACCCGAGGTTAAGCTTGCTACTTATTGAGTACATGGGTTGGTTGTACTCATACTACACTATGCACTTTGTGTGCAGATCCAGGTACATCTGGATGCGGTGATTGCGAGATCTGGTGCTAGCACCTGCTCGGAGACTCTGCTGTTCCATTCTCAAGCCTTGAAGTCCCCTTTCTTTATTTTCATTTTAACACAATTTAGTCTTTCGGACAATACTATATTTGATTTAAACCTTGTGTTACTTATTTTATATAGCTCATACACTCGATGATACCAGATCATGAGATGGTTTTAGTTGTATTGTGACTATTGACTTCAGTTAATTATCATTATTTCTACAGTTAAGACTATTTAATACTGCTATTTATGTTTGTTTCTGCTTATTGATTGATGGCTTGCTTAGCAAGCAGTGTTAGGTGCCGTCACGGCTCCGGTGGGAGTTTGGGTCGTGATAAGTTGGTATCAGAGCACCAGGTTGTATAGGTCTTACGAGTCATGAGCAGGACTGGTAGAGTCTTGCATGTCTATACTTATCTTCGAGAGTCTATAGGACTTTAGGAAACTTTCCCTTCCTCGATTCCTTATGTGAGCTTTTTATCTTGGCTTGAAGTGTATATCTTCAGTTCGTTCCTACATATTTTGTATGCAGTTTTGAGTACTTGATATCAGATAGGAACTGACAAGCTTTGATGATGGTATAAATATGGTGCAGGATGTTCTCTCCTTATGTGGGAGGTTAGACTCCTATTGTCACTTTATGGATGAGTTGCCGCCCATTGCAGCCCTAGTGTTGGTGTTGCCCACAAGTTTGGGGTCTTATACAGTGTATTGTGATGGTTCATGCATTGGTCTTGACGCGGTGTTGGATGAAGATTGGTAGAGTGATTGCTTAAGCTTCGCGTCGTAGCAGCCCATGAGAAGGATTACTTGGTTTATGATTCGGAGTTTGGCATTTGTTCCATAAGGGGGAGGCATTTGGACCATGGATGTTTAGTCCCTGGTCGATAGATTTATGAGATTGGGTATTTCTGGGTTGAGTAGAGCTCTTGCTTGTGTTATTGCACAATCATCCTTGTTTGAGTGCATTAAGGATAGTTGGTATGATGCTATCCATTTGTTTTTCCCAAGGGCATGTTGCGAGATAGTTCTAGGGAGTGGCACCTAGATTGGATCACCATTTTCGACTTCCAGGTCGGATTTGCATTCCCAGTGTTGATTATTTGAGAGAGATGATCCTTGAGAAGGCTCGTAATTGTTGTATTCTACTCGTAATTGAGCTAAAGACTTTGTTCAGCGGTTTGAGACCTTGAGTAGATTCATATGCTGTATTGTGACTTGCGTAAATGGTTGGTTTTAATGTTCACAGGATTCGAGATTGATTTGATCGAATAATTCTCAATTCTGAAGCTTTTAGTTGGAAGAGTTGACCAAGATTTTACTTTAGAGTAAACGACCTCAAAATCGGGATTTGATGGTTTCAATAGGTTTGCATGGTGATTTCGAACTAGGGCATATGTTCAGATTTGAATTTGGATGTTCCTAGAAGGTTTTGGCTCTATTTGTCGAAAGTTGGTAATTTTAAGAATTAAAAAGTTCACACGTTTGACCAGGAGTTGACTTTGAGGCTACCGGGGTCAGATTATTGTCTGGGAATTGGAATAGGTCCTTTTGTCATTTGGGACTTGTGTGCAAAGTTTGGGTTCATTCCGGATTGGTTAGACTTGAATTGGACGCTTGGTTCGAAGTTGGAAGTTTATGAACTTAAGAGATTGATCTTGATCGACGATTCTTAGTTTTGCTATTATTTGTACCATTTTGTGCATTTGGATAAGTTTGGATGATGTTTAGGACTTGTTGGTGTGATTGGACGGGTTCCCGTGGGGCTCGAAAGTGTTTCAAGTTGATTTCAGACCATTTGAGTAAAAGTTGACATTGTTGGTTTTTGGCAGGAATCTGGTGCATCGCACCTGTGGCCTGGAGCAGCGCACCTGCATAGCTGCATGTACGAGTGTTTGTGCGTAGAAGAGGGAGAAGCCAATAGTCCAAGTGAATCACAATTTCTCTGGAGTTGTGCAGGTGCATGACCGCTTATGCGAGGGTTCTTGCATAGAAGCGCTCCCGCAGATGCAAAATTTTGTCGCAGACGCAGGAGATCAACAGGTTAAGTGTATATCGCATATGCAAAAGTTTTGTCGTGGATTCAATGTCACAGAAATGACTATTATGACTGCATATACGGAAATCCCTGGGAATATGTTATATTCGAGGGTTTGGCTTTATTTTATTATATTTTGAGATTGGTAGCTCGGATTAGAGCGGTTCTTGAGGCGATTTTTACCCACTAAGATTGGGTAAGTATTCTTAACTCGAATTTTGATTACTATTCAAGATTTTATCTTCAATTTCGGCATTTGATTGGTGAATCTAAGGAAGAAATTTGGGGGTTTTGCCTAAATTTTTAGATAGCATATTTTGGGGATTTGAGTATCGATTTGGATCTGGTTTGGAAACTAATTACATATTTGGACTCGATAGGTTTTGGGCCATTAGATTTTGGTGTTGGTTTTGGATTCTAGCCATGTGGGTCTGGGTTGACTTTTGTTGACTTTTGGGAATTTCCTTCAAAGATCGAAGCTTTATGGATTGGGATTGCTTCCTATGGCATTGTTGACTTCCTTGGATGATGTTTAGCTTGGATTTGCACGATTGGAGACATAGATCGAGGTTTTGATGCGATTTGAGGTTAAAGACTAGACTAAAAAAGGTAAGTATCTTGCATATGCTTGGTTTGAGGGTAATTCCCCGTTGGGTGTGATATTTGTTTTATGTTGGGGGTGACATACTGGGCGACGAGCGTATATGAAAGCACCATGGTTATTCGTGATCTGGGTAGAATATTTGGCTACTATGCCTTGTTTTGCTATCATACTTCTTTGATATCATGTTTTCTCCTTTTATATGATTACACGAGTTATTATTCATGGTAGAAATCATGTCTAGGCTATCTGCTTATTTGTTTGAAACATGATAGGTCTATTTTTTGCTATGTTGAGCTATTGCCTTTGCCGTAATCATACTGTTCAGTCATGATATTATATTCGCGTGTTATATCTCTGCCTCTATGCATTTTTGATATGTTATCTCATATGTTGTTGGTGTCCTTGTACTTGACACAGGTGTGAGCTGAATTGTAATACGATGGTATATTATGTGTGGTATATTGAATTATATTTCTATGAGATTTTGACATATGGAGACTTGAGCAAAATAATGACTGATTTTGGGCCATCGAGCCTGTTGTTATTGATATTGAGGTGACGCGTGCGCCAGATCCCATGATGGACTGAGTGGTATTGATATTAAGGTAACGCGTGCGCCAAGCCCCATAATGGGCTAGATGATATTGATCATTGACTTTGATCCGATCAGTGCTTGGGTAAGGACCCTCCCCTTCACAGTCAAATATTAACCATGGACATAGGCACAAGGTCATATATATGCGCTTGGGTGAGGGACTTCTGTCAGGCACCTGTACAATGCTGAGTGTGTATATGTGTGTGTGTGAGGGTATGTAATGACCCGACCGGTCAGTTTGAGTACTAACTTTCCTTTCTGTGTTCCGAGACATTTCATAGCTCTATTTGATAATTTATGACTTGTGTGCGTGGTCCGTGTAAATTTTCAAAAAAATTAAATGTGAATTTTTAAAGAAAATATGTTTGTTAACTTTAAGAATGACTAGAGTTGACTACGGTCAACGTTTTTGGTAAACGACCTCGGATTGGTATTTTAACGATTCCGGTAGATTCGTGTGATAATTTTGGACTAGTATGTATGTTTGGTTGGGGTCCCAGGTGACCCGAGTATATTTCGGCGCATTATGTGAAAAATTGAGTTTCAAAGCTGAAACATCTTGAGTTATGGTGCTCGTTTCTTGATATTTGATGTTATTTTGATGATTTGAGGTAGCGAGCGAGTTTGTATGATGTTATTATACTTGTGTGAATGTTCGGATTGGAGCTCGAGGGGCTCAACTGAGTTTTAGATGCTTAGCGGACTGATTTTTTTCTTAGAAGGATTGTTGGTGCAACTAATCTGTAGGTCTCGCATTTGCAAAGACCTGTTCGCAAATGCGAGCTTCGCATTTACGATGCTAGGCTCACATTTTTCATGTGGGGGCTGGGCTGGGCACTTCGCATTGGCAAAGTTTGTATCGCATTTGCGGACAAGGGGTCTCCGTATTTGCAAAGATTCTATCGCATTTGCGACACAATGGACTTTGGTAGCAGTGTCGCATTTGCGAAGCATTGATCGCATTTACGGCTGCCCAGGGTTTGCATTTGCAATAATCTTATTGCTTTTGCGACAACTAAAGGCTCAGAGACAGGTCCGCAATTGTGACCAATTTTTCATTTTTGCGAACATCGCAGTTCGCAATTGCGACATTTGCAGTTGGATAAAATGTGGGAATTTCGGGACTTAGCTCATTTCACACTATTTTTCAACCCTAAACTCCGTATAAGCGATTTTTGAAGAGCATTTTCTTCCAAAATTCATTGGTAAGCAACTTTAACTTGTTTTCAATCAATTTCAATTACTTTTTCATGAATATTTTCATCAAATCTATGAATTTCAAAGTAAAAATTAAGGGGTTTGGGTAGAATTTAGGAATTTGGTAAAATTGAGATTTAGACCTCAAATTGAGGTCGAATTTCAAAACAATTCACATATTCGAGCTCGAGGGTGAATGGGTAATCGGAATTTGGTCCATATCTCAAATTTTTGACCGAGTGGGACCATATTAATTTTTTGTTGACCTTTTCAATTATGATCAACATCGAACCTTTTTCATTCGTGGGTAATTTCTAAAGCTTGTTTTGAATGTTTTGAATGATATTTGGCTAGATTTGATTGGTTTGGAAGCTTGTTCTAAAGGGAAAGATGTGGTTGATTGTTGACTTATTTCCAGAAAGAGGCAAGTTTTTTGCCTAGTTTTGTTGGGAGAGGTTTTCCTACTAATTGATATTGTTTGCTACATGCGGGAGTGATGCATATACGAGGTGGCGAGCGTATATGCATGTGCCAGGGTTTCCACTCTCGGGAGGGAAATTATATGCTTTTTTGTGCCTTTGTTGAACTTGGTGATCCCTTAACTTATGCTTCATTTAATTCAATGACTATTAAACTTAATTTAACTGTATTAGAAATCATACTAGAATATATGACATCTTAAAATGGATTTAATGTGCTATTTTTGAGATTTATTTGCATACTTAACTTAATCGTAGTATCACGAACCTATATCTATACCTGTTATTGTCACGTTACTTGAGCTTCTTTATCCATAATAAGAGATGATGATTGGGGCCTTAGGTCTATGTTTGCAGGATGGGTATTTTGTGCGGTTGGTATAATGATGGCACGAGGGGTATTGCCGTGCAGCGTGAAAGAAGATCGGCCGGTTGGTTGTTACCGTGTGAGAAGAATGGGAGTTGGATTCTTGTATGATTACTCATTCGTTAAGCACTTACATGCTCTCTACCCTGGTTACTATTAATGTTGTTTTGTATGTTACTTTCGCGTTTGTGTTCCTTATGAAGTTACCTCTGTGTTTTCCATTTGGCTTGTTACTGTTATAGCTATTGTTTTACCTTATGAGTTACTATTATTCCTACGCTTTTACTTGATTTACTTCTGCTCCATGTTCTCTTCGAATTCATGCCTTTACTTGTTATTAGCCCGTATATGTTACATTTCTCTATTTGTTACGTGATCTGTTTATTAGGTGTTTTGACTTACATGCCTTCACTTACTACATGCCTTCACTTGCTATATGCCCATGCCTCAACTTGCTACATCATTTTACTTATTACACATCTCTACTAGATACTTGTATTTACCTAATGTACATCCTTCCTCGTTTCATGTTTTACACTTCTTTGCTTAGCCGGGTTGGGTGGATTTTAGATTGGTTGTGTGTTATGCTTTGTGGAAGCTTTGTCTTTATATGTGGGAGACTAGATCTAGGATGTTGTGTTGCTCATTTTACTTGGTTGATTTTGTATTCCCTAGTTGAATTTCACTTGTTAGTTTTCTTGGTGTTACGTTGTGAATTTTCCCGTACTTGGTTGTTACTTATTAAAAAGTCCATATTGGAGGATCGGGTTGCACGCCGCAACAGACTTATTTAAAAGTCAACATACATATTTATGTATTGGGGGATCGGGTTGCACGCCGCAGCAGACTTGATTAAAATGAATATATTGGAGGAGCGAGTTGCACGCCGCAACAGAATTGAATGTGAATATATTGTGAGAGCGGGTTGCACGCTGCAACAGAATTGATGAAAATGATAATTGGTTATGACTGCTGAGTTGGCTTCAATTATTCGTGATTATTGCTTCCTTCATAGAAATGGTTATGAGGTCATGTATTGTTTGCCATGTCTGTTAACCTGCTCCATAGCTCTCCAATTAATGCTCTTACCATTATTTGACATATTACTTGCCTTGTTTTTCCTGCTTATTATTTGCACATGTACATAGTAAGTGAGTATCTTTAACTTAAAATCTCGTCACTAGTTCACCGAGGTTTGTCAAGATACTTACTGAGTACATGGGGTTGGTTGTACTCATACTACACTTCTGCACCTTGCGTGCAGATCTTGGAGCTGCGTAGATGTGGAAGACGTACCTGCGTTCCAGATTCAAGCTACCTCTTGTTCATGGTAGTTTAGGATTTAAGTTCTATTTATGTAAACTTCAAATAGATATTGTATTTATTCTTCATATCAATTTTATAAATCTAAATCATAGTGGCTCATAACTTGTACTACCAGTCCTTGGGGTAGTTGTATTGCATTTGGTTGTAGTTTCTATTATACATATCGTTGATTTTCAGTTTAGTTGTAACTTATATTGTTTGACTTATCTAGCAGGTTGAGTTATGTCATCACGACTTAGTGGGATTTTGGGTCGTGATATGGTACATGGGCTTTGAGCCAAGCACTATGAGAGTGATTAGAGTATGATTCTGGAACATTTTCCAGGCACTATGAATGTGTAGATATTATGTGTACGTGATATTTAAATTGTGATTCTTGTTGATTTTGCATGTATGACTGATGTGTGGACATAGAGTTATGATATTCCTCATGCTAATTGGTATTTGATATCTCTACTTGATGTTTAGAGCTTGATATTACAGTTTTATCTTGTTAAATACACATGTAAGTGATTTCTATGGAAGTTGATACCTTGACTGTTGTTTCTGAAAAGCATGTCTAGGGTTCCTCCTGTTGTGTTAAGCCGAGTCTGTTATTATTTGAGTTGTTTTCTTTCATATGCTATTATTCTGCTATTATTGTTATTGTTGGCTATGGAAAGTGGGTATTCGACCTTGCCAAGCTTGTCACTGCTTTCAATCCGAGGTTAGGTTTGTTACTTATTGAGTACATGGAATCGATTGTACTCATATTATAATACCCTAGGAAATTTTGAAGTGCTTAAAGGCTATTAAGGAGTTCAACGTATATTAACTACATGGATTTACTTAGAACGAGGGTTAATTGTATGAAGAACATTATTTGGACTCTAAAATATATGTGCAACTTATTTTGGGACGTATTGAGGATATTTAGAAGTAAGGAGAAATAGTTTGGAAGAAGTTGCAAATGTAAGTGAAAAAGAGGTATAAAGTCGCATATTACCCGACTTTAAATGAGTATTACTCTTATGTTATAAAATAGTTTACCATAGTTCTTAGTTCTAAATTGTATTTCTTTGAGTCTAGTTGTCAATCAAACAAACCCTTCATCATTTAGATATTTGTATAAAGGATTATTTATGAGCATTTTACTGAAAGGTGTCCAGCAGGAAAAAAACTTAAATTACGAGGTACAACATATGGAGAGCGAGGTACAACTCGCAGCAGCAACCAACCTGCATAAAACCATTGACGGGCAACCTCATTTTTTGGGGATATTTTGGATTGGGGTTTTGGGATAAGTTGAAGATTGAGCTTGGGACTTTGTCTACTAATCAAAGTAAGTTTTTGGAGTACTATTGAATTAATTACTACTCCTAAACACTAGTATTAATATAAATCAATCTTGGGAGTTCTTAAAAATCTTCAAGTTGGAACACCCCAAAGTTATTTTTCATGATTTGGTCTTCCTAAGGTAATTCTAATCAATCCAAATCATTTGTTATGATTTTTTATGAAGTTTACGATATTTAGTACGAGCTGTAATGCTTGGAAGGTTAGATTATAAAACCCCTAGTTCATAACGTGAATAGTGCTTTTGAAGAAATGGGGGAGAAGATGAATAGTGTCCTTAAAAATAAAATTAATGGATGCATTGAACTTATTTAATCATTTGTTAGCTAAATTGGAAGTGGAGAACTAGTATTCGCTCGATTAAATTGTTTAGAAATATTTATTGGTTAAGGAAGACGATGTATAATGACTTGGTGGCATTGGGTAATTAATGTAGTATCATTAGTGACTTTAAATACACATGAAATGCTAAGAATAGAATTGATTGGGGAGAAAGTAAACCGTATGAGTGAATTGAGATTCTTGAAGTCTTGTTGTCAAATTGTGAGACCTAAATGAGTAATGTCAAATATGTTTGGACAGGTTTTGACGTACTTGAGGTCTTTAAATGTAGATATCGACTTGTTGGATATCTATGAGCATTTAAATCAAATTGGAGATCGTTTTAGAGCTTGGAGTTAAGGTAAGTTGATTAAAACTTACTTTTCTTGAGGGATTTGTCTAAAATCATGCTTGAGTTAATAAGTGCGATTGTTTGTAAATGTGCATCCGTACTTCTGGGGACAAGCAGAGAAGGATGTCACCATGTGTTTTGAGTTATTTTGAATATAACAGGTCTTGTTATTTTATAAAATAAAAATCTTCTTTCTAGAAGACTTGATGGCAAATGACGCTTGAGGTAAATGTTATAAGAATTATTTAAACTTATGTATTGAAAATGATATAAAATATATGAGTGCTAAACATGTGTTTTCATGAAAGGTATTTATTTTTAAACTTGAGTAATAAATACCACTTGTTGTATATTTAAAAGATGGATGTTAAATTGCTAAGGGTTCTAACATGAAAATAATTTTGTATTTGATTTTGTTCAAATTGTTTAGTTTGGCTATGAGCTATGATTTGATAAAATAGATCATTTGAGGGTACTAGGCTATGAATCTATTTATAGAATATCAAATATTTTGGTAGTTACTTGTGTTCACTGAGATTGACTTCGAATATATTGTGTTCGCCGTCATGAAACTACATGTGCCAGTGTAGACGTCGATGGCCACTTTGTGGTACAGACTACGACAGACTGCTCTCCCATGAAAGGGTACTATTTTGTGCTATTATTAGTCTGACTGAGTCGATTCATATGATACTACGATAAGACGATCTAAGCAAGTAAGGTATATGATATTAGCCGCTAGGTAAATATCACGACCCAAACTAACCCCTGTCGTGATGGCGCCTATCGTGGAACTAGGTAAGCCGACTCATTTTAAAAACAAACCGATATTTTCATTTCAAAGATAATTTCAATGTTATTTAACATAAAAACCTTCGTAAGGGAGTTCCAATCAAAATAAAAGTGCGGAAGGAAAAGCCCGACATCGGGGTGTCACTAGTCATGAGCATCTACTGCAATCTGTCTAACAATATCAAGGCTAACTCAGCCTGGAAAATAGCTAAATACAACTAGAGGAAGATAAGAGGAAGAAGAGCAGGGGCTGCGGTCGCCAAGCAGCTACCTTGCTATCCCCGAGAAATCTGCAACCAAAATAATCAACAACCGCTACCGTGTCCAGCTACACCTGGATTTGTACACAAGGTACAGAGAGTAATGTAAGTATGCCAACTCAGTAAGTAACAACAATAAATAAAGACTGAGCAGTAGTGACGAGCAATAAAGCATATAACGTTCATATCAGGAAATCTCAGTAAAATACCACATTCTTTTAAAATCAGGATTTGAATCAAAATATCTCGTTTAAACCCAGTTCCAGTAAAAATTATTTAAAGATATTTTTTAACAGTTTTCAAACAGAGGAAAAATACCAAGGTGAGCAAAAATGATGAAATCATAAATAGCCCCACGGGCAAAATATCACTCATATACAACCCCTCTGGCAAACTTCACAGTCACTCGTGCCACTCGGGCATACCTCACAATCACTCTTGCCACTCGGGCATACCTCACAATCACTCATGCCTCCCAGTCACTCAGCACTCGGAACTCGCACTCAGTAGGTACCTGCGCTCACTGGGGGTGTGTACAGACTCCGGAGGAGCTCCTTCAGCCCAAGCGCTATACTCTGCAAGGACTACTCACGTGCTGCACGGACAACTCATGTGCTATAATAATAAAGTATGCTGCAGGCGGGCAGCCCCGATCCACACTCATCCTCACAATCAGGCCCTCGGCCGATATCAAACATGCTGCGGCGTGCAGCCTGATCCCATAAACCTCTCAAGCCACTCGGGCATTTTAGTAAAACATGGCATTCGGCCCAAAATATTTATATGCATCAAAATAGAGTCATAAAACTGAGTTATGCGGTAAACAAGTACAAACATGACTGAGTATAGATATTCAATCGAAAACAATGAGAGGATAGTAAGAAAAGGTCCCTAAGGGTCCAAACAACACCGGCACAAGGCCCAAACATGGCATTCAACCCAATTTATATAAACTCTTTCTAAAACATATAAGTATCATATAGTTTCAATAAAGTTTGCAACTTTACAGTTACTACGGGACGGACCAAGTCACAATCCCCAACATTGCACGCCCACATGCCCGTCACCCTGAATGTGCGTCACTAAAAATAGTAGAATGATACAAAATCTGGGGTTTCATACCCTCAGGACTAGATTTACAATCGTTACTTACCTCAAACCGGTCAAATCTCTACCCTGCAATGCTCTTGCCTCTGGACTCGGCCTCCAAATGCTCCAAATCTATTCACAATCAGTACAATACCATCAATATACGCTAATGGAATGAATTCCAATGGAAAAGCTACAAAATTAGACCAAAACCTGAAATTGGCTCAAACTCGGCCCCCGGGCCCATATCTCGAAATCCGACAAAAATTACAAAACTAGATAGCCTATTCACTCACGAGTCTAACCATACCAAATTCATCAAAATCCGACATCGTTTGGTCCTTCAAATCCTTAAATTACTTCTCCAAAAATCCCAAGCCCTAACCCCTCATTTTCACTAATTATAATGACTAAACAACGGAAAATCACCATATAAACAAGTATTAGGGCTCAAGCAACTTACCTCAGTGATAGCCCTTGAATCACCCTTCAAAAATCACTCCAAAAGCTCCACAAACCGACTTGAAAATGGTGGAAATGAACCAAATTCGCGAAGGGTTCTATTTATGGTTTCTGCCCAGGTTTTCGCACCTGCGGGCTCTTTTTCCGCGCCTGCGGGACCGCACCTGCGGTCAAGGCACCGCATCCATGAACTCCACTTAATTCCCCATCTTCCGCACCTGTGCTCCAGGACTCGCACATGCGGGCTCGCAGGTGCGGCCAAATCTTTCGCGCCTACGCTCCAGCCTTGGCCTCACATTTTTCCGCATCTGCGCAGCAAATTCTCGCGCCTGCGAAAGCGCACCTGCGCGCTCATACTCCGCTTCTGCGAAGCCTGCCCAGCATCCCCCTTTCCACATCTGCGCCCCAGGTTTCGCACCTGCGGGCTCGCAGATGCGACCTCCAACTCACACCTGCGCAACCTGCCTAGCCCAGCATTGCCCGCACCTGTGAATTCCCCACGCGCACCAGCGGCCTCGCACCTGTGACTCCTCCTTCCGCAGGTGCGAAAATAGTAGTAGCAGCAGCTTCAGCTGCATTTTTCAACTTCGACAAATCCGTTAACCACCCGGAATCACCTCGAGGCCCTCGGGACCTCAACAAAATTACCAACAAGTCATATATCAACATACAAACTTAGTCGAACCTTCGAATCACTCAAAACAACATCAAATCACCAAATTACCCTCGAATTCAAGCCTAAGAACTTTTAAATTTCCAAATTCGGCAACCGATGCCGAAACCAACAAAACCACGTCCGAATGACCTCAAATTTTGCACACACATCACAATTGACGCTACGAACCCATTTCAACTTCCGGAATTCCATTCCGACCCCGATATCAAATTTTCCACTGCCGACCAAAAATCGCCAAATTTCTAATTTCGCCAATTTAAGCCTAATTCTATCACGGACCTCCAAATCATATTCCGGACGCACTACTAAGTCCAAAATCACCTAACGGAGCTAACAGAATCATCAGAATTCAAATCCGATATCGTTTACACATAGGTCAATATCCGGTTGACTTTTCCAACTTAAGGTTCTAAATAAGAGACTAAGTGTCTCATTCCACTCCGAAACCACTCCGGGCCCGAACCAACTAACCTGGTATATCATAATATAGCTTAAGAGCATAAAGAAAACAAAAATGGGGGAAACGGGACTAAAACTCCCGAAACGACCGGCTGGGTCGTTACATCCTGCCACTTAAACATACGTTCGTCCTCGAACATGCCGAGAGTTGTTCCAAAAGCCAAGAAATGGTTGTGTAACCTTCCCATGCACATACTCGGGGGTGATCCCACGTCACCCTATCCTATACAGGTCCGATAGCACAGCATAACTGAAATTCCTCAATTCAACCTAGCCCACAAGCCTTCGAATCAAATTTCCGACATCCGAAATTTCTTATAAGATTAGAAGTTCGCATCTACATACCGTATAAGTCTGAACAAACTGTACCAAAAGCCGTAACCATAAATCAAATACTCAAATTCAAATACCGCATAGCTTGAATGCTCGAAACAATGATTTCAAATCACAGTATCGACTCAAATCAACCCAGTGCCAGTAATAAACCTCATATCAGACAAAACCTCGTTCTAAAACCTTCGTACACTGTCGATGATGAAAGAAACATACCGAATTCATAACCATTCATTAGACCAACAGGTCATGGAGCTCCCGTTCCTTTTACAAGAACTATAGCCAATTTCAAAGCCGACTTCCGATATTATCCTCCCAATTATACCACAATCAAATTTGATAGCATCCATTCTAGGCCCAATGACCTCGTCTCATCCAACACGACTACTCTAGTGACATGACACATAAATACAATCTAAAGCCACAACCTGTGCAATCTGTGCACCAGATAGCAACATTCCAAATGTACCCAATCGTAACAATGACCCAAACAGGAGAACCGTTCTGCAAGCTCGACGAGTACCACCCCGACGCAATGCTAAGAACCCATCACACACCGTAGAACCATAACACACAAATCACGAGGGATCATATTTCCACATAACTCTGCTGCAATACGTGACCCTATCCAAATACTGGTCCATATGAAACACCTCAAGCCACCCTGCTAAAATCAATAACCATGCGCAATTCGACATCAAGTACCCAAAGTGCATTACCGTAACCACGGAGAAGCAAACGACACCATGCCACATAAAACCCGAAAGAACATAACCAATACGTCATCCACCAAGCAATATCCAATACTATTCTCGCTCAAATTCCACTATAAGGCCACAATAGAACCGCACCATATGTGCATATAACCAACAAGTCACAACTCCTCGTAGCATAGAAGAGTAACTCACAGATTATTTCAGAACACGAATAAGCTTCATATCAACTGAATAGCACATCCTTCAACAATAGCAGTATGGAGCTAATCAATCCGACTCGGTGTAGAATACACATCCTAATTGGGCCTACCAATAGGCCCCAAATCAACTATGATCAGCCACCAATAGATAAACAACCTCTGAAAGTCCACAATGACGGAATCATAATACCTTCTATCATCTGGCTAGCTCCGACCACAACTTCACAGTCCACAACCATAAAACAATCTGCTCCTGAGAGCTCCCAATCTCCAATTCCATAGAACACATAAATCACCATATTTGATTCCACCTCCACCGCCCGAATGCCTAACACCTATCTCATACACAATCATCCCATGAGAAATACTTTAAAAATTCTTCCGTGCCACCTGGCAAAACAATTTGAATATCAACAGTCGATCAACCAGGAGAGTGCCGTAATACCAGTGAAGTACCCATAAATCAAAACACACTGCCCCTTCTGAAATGTACACTCTCATCAAGCCATACCAAATAGTAATATCATTTACCTAGTCATCTGAAACCGTCCATGCTGCCTAAGAATTTATGTCCTTCCCTTCAAAACTGAACTGTGACCTTATACATGTAAGTCCTATTCCCGCATAACACACCACATCTATTATGCCATCATGTGACAAGCATAAAAATTCCATTATCAACTCTAAGTCACTAGCAAATTACATACCTTATTAGTCAGAAACCTCTTTCTTGCTTCTTTCTAGGAGGAAATCATAACACACAACACGTTTCGTACATCGGTAGAAAATATCCGGTTCAAACCATGGTAGAACCCATTATGAACACTTTGAAATCCCTTAGCACATAACCAAGCTGTCCTATTTCTCCAAGTTCTTTCTAAATTGCCTTCAAATTTCTAGTTTTTCCTTGTTAGAACACTACTATCCTTAACTAAAACTTACCCCACAAACTCTAGCATAGAATCAAGCCGCCCTAAGGCTTATAAGCCGCCGAATTCCCTTTTTATGTATCCCAAAGGTTCCACAACCAAAAATGCTTACTCAAAAGAGACTTTATGTGAACCTAAAACTCTTTACTTCACCTTCTTGATACTAAAATGCATAATTCACAATGATATAAGATGCCACGAGTCTCAACATCGTTCAATGTAACTCCCAATTTTCTAGCCATATTTATAAATCTTGAATCCATTGGAATCATTCTCGAGAGTCATCCACTCTACTCAAATCTTGAATTAACCGACCAAACGGACCGAAATGACCTGTGCCCCATTAGCACACCAACACCCAAGGGAATAAAGAGTAACCCACACTCCTACGCAACCGAGTAAATACAACTTGTGTCCAGAAATTTCTTTACCAGAGTCATCCTCGATCTCGACCTCTGCAAGTCATAACTGATTCACCGGTATACCCCGAACCGAAACTAATACGACCCATAACCGTACAATCAACTCGTCGATAGCAGACTCCCCCACTTAGCCTTAAGCTGCAATTATATAAAATTAGAACTTGTAAGGATTTATCCTTCTCAATTACCAAGGTCTCGCACCGTTAACCTGCCAGACTTCTCGAAGTCTTTTATTAAGCCTTTCATGAACATTCTGAATCTCCAGCCAAAATCATACACGCGACCTCCTACCGGGTAGCAAGTAATATTCCTCGCAAAAGCTTCATCAACATCACGCCACCGCTAGCTGCACACAGGAGATAACCCACATGTGGAATTCCTTACCGACATCTTCCAATGACACTGCACTAAGTGCAACGACCACTAAATTCGTAAATTCTCCTAAGTTAATGCTCCCCCACCATTTGTATAAGTCTGCACTTTCCCTATTGACATCAACTATACGCCAACAACACCTTCCGAACTCAAGCCATATTGCGCCTGACACGATTATCAGATCTTTACGCCTCTATTCATTTCAAACACACTCCTTTCTGCCATATTCAATTTTCCTTTGTACACTAACCATTACTCCAAATAGAGTCTGCAGGCCGATTCACATACTAACACGATTCCAAACCATTCTACACTTTTTCAGGGCGCACGACTACCCTACTAGTGAATTCATATGCTAATCTGCCACTCTTACTTTAGTTAAATCATCTCCTTTAAGAAACTTCTCAACCTCTACTTCTCCTACTTGACCTGCTAGTACTTCAACCACCGTGAAACACTTCCCGTCATGTCTTCCCTCATACTTTGCTACCCAACTGCTGCATCAAATCGAAATGTATCTCTGTCGCACCTGAACCAATAAAATGTTACCGACTCTAAGTATCTTCGAAGATCATCTTTCTCGAGCCATCAATATCAAAAATACCCATTCTCAACCACAATTACTACACAATCACTTACTCTTCTTGAGTCCAAACTCATTGACAAGACATGAGAATTTAATTTTCTCCAAAATTTAACAACGTGAAAGATCCTTCAAAACATTCACAATCGAGACCGTACATCACATCAAAATGAAAACATCAAGCGCCCAATGGACTTCCTTTACATTTCAAGGAAACACTTCTCATCACATTCAAATCATCTTAACACATCCCGCAGTTACATCATACTCATCACAAAGCCATTCCACCGCTGATCGAGCCACGAATTCCACTCGTAGTGGCATTATCGGACATATGAGTCCAAATGTATAGGTTACAACTGAAGCTACCGAGCCAAAGCTACGGTTTAAACCTGGCCTCAAGTCCTCCAGACTAGCCCATCACCAAAATACATAATACACATCTCGAACCTCGTTCATAGAATCACAAGCCGGCGATGCACAACTGATACCAAGCGCTCATGTGCGCATACGAATGCGTGGAAGGAATTCAAAGAGTTATGTTTCAAGCTGAATCAATTTCGCACGCTAGAATACAAGAAAGTGAAATTTTTCCTAAGGGTTCTGAAGCCTCTCGAAGATAAGTACAGACATCTCCGTACCGATCCGCAAGACTCTACTAAACTCGCTCATGACTCGTGAAACCTATGTAACCTAGGCTCTAATACCAATCTGTCACGACCCAAACTAACCCCTGTCGTGATGGCACCTATGGTGGAACTAGGCAAGCCGACTCATTTCCAAAATAAACCGATATTTTTATTTCAAAGATAATTTCAATGTTATTTAACATAAAAACCTTCGTAAGGGAGTTCCAATCAAAATAAAAGTGCGGAAGGAAAAGCCCGACATCGGGGTGTCACTAGTCATGAGCATCTACTGCAATCTGTCTAACAATATCAAGGCTAACTCAGCTTGGAAAATAGCTAAATACAACTAAAGGAAGATAAGAGGAAGAAGAGAAGGCAACAGTCGCCAAGCAGCTACCTTGCTATCCCCGAGAAATCTGTAACCAAAATAATCAACAACCGCTACCGTGTCCAGCTACACCTGGATTTGCACAAAAGGTGCAGAGAGTAACGTGAGTACGCCAACTCAGTAAGTAATAACAATAAATAAAGACTGAGCAGTAGTGACGAGCAATAAAGCATATAACATTCATATCAGGAAATCTCAGTAAAATACCACATGCTTTTAAAATCAGGATTTGAATCAAAATATCTCGTTTAAACCCAGTTCCACTAAAAATCATTTAAAGATATTTTTCAACAGTTTTCAAATAGAGGAAAAATGCAAAGGTGAGCAAAAATGATGAAATCATAAACAGCCCCTCGGGCAAAACATCACTCATATACAGCCCCTCGGGCAAACCTCACAGTCACTCGTGCCACTCGGGCATACCTCACAATCACTCTTGCCACTCGGGCATACCTCACAATCACTCATGACTCCTAGTCACTCAGCACTCGCACTCAGTAGGTACCTGCGCTCACTGGGGGTGTGTACAGACTCCGGAGGGGCTCCTTCAGCCCAAGCGCTATAATCTGCACGGATAACTCACGTGCTACACGGATAACTTACGTGCTGCACAGACAACTCACGTGCTATAATAATAAAGTATGCTGCAGGCGGGCAGACCCGATCCACACTCATCCTCACAATCAGGCCCTCGGCTGATATCAAACATGCTACGGCGTGCAGCCCGATCCCATAAATATCCTCCCAAATCAGGCCCTCAGCCTCACTCAGTCTTAAACCTCTCAAGCCACTCGGGCATTTCAGTAAAACAGGACATTCGGCCCAAAATATTTATATGCATCAAAATAGAGTCATAAAACTGAGTTATGCGGTAAATAAGTATAAACATGGGTGAGTATAAATTTTCAATCGAAAACAATGAGAGGATAGTAAGAAAAGGCCCCTAAGGGTCCAAACAACACTGGCACAAGGCCCAAACATGACATTCGACCCAATTTATAGAAACTCTTTCTAAAATATATAAGTATCATATAGTTTCAACAAAGTTTGCAACTTTACAGTTGCTACGGGATGGACCAAGTCAATATCCCCAACAGTGCACGCCCACACGCCCGTCACCTAGCATGTATATCACTAAAAATAGTAGAATGATACAAAATCCGGGGTTTCAAATCCTCAGGACTAGATTTACAATCGTTACTTACCTCAAACCGGTCAAATCTCTACCCTGCAATGCTCTTGCCTCTGGACTCGGCCTCCAAATGCTCCAAATATATTTACAATAAGTATAATACCATCAATATATGCTAATGGAATGAATTCCAATGGAAAAGCTATAAAATTAGACCAAAACCCGAAATTGGCTCAAACTCGGCCCCTGGGCCCACGTCTCAAAATCTGACAAAATTTATAATACTAGATAGCCCATTCACTCACGAGCCTAACCATACCAAATTCATCAAAATTCGATATCGTTTGGTCCTTCAAATCCTTAAATTTCTTATCCAAAAATCCCAAGCCCTAACCCCTCATTTTTACTAATTACAATGACTAAACAACGGAAAATCACCATATAAACAAGTATTAGGGCTCAAGAAACTTACCTCAGTGATATCCCTTGAATCACCCTTCAAAAATCACTCCAAAAGCTCCACAAACCGACTTGAAAATGGTGAAAATGAACCAAATTCGCGAAGGGTTCTATTTATGGTTTCTGCCCAGGTTTTCGCACCTGCGGGCTCTTTTTCCGTGCCTGTGGGACCGCACCTGCGGTCAAGGCACCGCATCCGCAAACTCCACTTAATTCCCCAGCTTCCGCACCTACGCTCCAGGACTCGCACATGCGAGCTCGCAGGTGCGGCCAAATCTTTTGCGCCTGCGCTCCAGCCTTAACCTCACATTTTTCCGCATTTGCGCAGCAAATTCTCGCGCCTGCGAAAGCGCACCTGCGCGCTCATACTCCACTTCTGCGAAGCCTGCCCAACATTCCCCTTTCCGCATCTGCGCCCCAGGTTTCGCACCTACGGGCTCGTAGATGCGACCTCTAACTCGCACCTGTGCAACCTGCCTAGTGTAGCATTGCCCGCACCTGCGAACTCCCCACGCGCACCAGCGGCCTCGCACCTGCGACTCCTCCTTCCGCAGGTGCGGAAATAGCAGTAGCAGCAGCTTCAGCTGCATTTTCCAACTTCGACAAATCCGTTAACCACCTGGAATCACCCCGAGGCCCTCAGGACCTAAACCAAAATTACCAACAAGTCATATATCAACATACAAACTTAGTCGAACCTTCGAATCACTCAAAACAACATCAAATCACCAAATTACCCTCGGATTCAAGCCTAAGAACTTCTAAATTTCCAAATTCGGCAACCGATGCCGAAACCAACAAAACAACGTACGAATGACCTCAAATTGTGCACACGCGTCACAAATAACGCTACGAACCCACTCTAACTTCTGGAATTCCATCCCGACACCAATATCAAAATTTTCACTGCTGACCAAAAATCACCAAATTTCCAATTTCGCCAATTCAAGTCTAATTCTACCACGGACCTCCAAATCACATTCTGGTCGCACTCCTAAGTCCAAAATTACCTAACGGAGCTAACAGAACTATCAGAATTCAAATCCGAGATCGTTTACATATAGATCAATATTCGGTTGACTTTTCCAACTTAAGGTTCTAAATAAGAGACTTAGTGTCTCATTCCACTGCGAAATCACTCCGGGCCCGCACCAACTAACCTGTTATATCATAATATAGCTTAAGAGCATAAAGAAAATAGAAATGGGAGAAACGGGGCTATAACTCCCGAAACGACCGGCCGGGTCGTTACAGTAAATAACCTAGTTGACTTCTTTGTGTCGGTGATGGTATAATACTCTCGCTGGAAAGATAAAAAGTTATTTTCGTATGTTTAAGCCTAAGGAGCAGAAAGTGATTTCAGTGACATAATGCAATTGAAATAAATTTATATTATTTTTATTAAAATCATGGATTGATATAAATATTTTAGAAGTTTATATCATGATTAATATTTTACTCGTCTTTTAATGTAAAATGATAAAAAGCATGAATTGATATAATTATTATCGTTTGCATTATTTTTGTAAAGACTTGTTCTAGAAGTTTGAGTTAGAGAAAGTCTATGATACTTATTTAGTACCATGTTGGTGTACTCTGCCCTCAGGGGCCCTTCTCTAGGACCCTACTTACTTTATATATTTCAGGATGAGGTAAGACACGTGACGTATGGACAAGGCTAGGATGACTCTCTTCTCGAGGTGTATAGTGAGGCTCCACTTTTACTTTAGCTACCATGTTGTTCTCATTTTCTTTTAGTCTGGAATTGTCATAAATGTTTAGTTATATTCTTTAGTAGAGGCTCTAAAGATAGTTATGTTTGATGGTATGATGAGATCGTATACGACATACATGAAAAAAAGTTACTTTATTTCGGTTTGATTATTCTTATGAAATACTTTATGTATGGTTTTGGATATGAAAAATATTTCATGATTTGATTTGAAAATATATATAATTTTCAAATGGCTTTCGGGGTTAATTATTTATTTATTTATGCAAATAGTTGGGGTGCATCACATGAGTTGGTTCATTCGGATTGTGTGCCGAGTGTCGGTCACTTGATTACTACACTCTACAGTTCGTGTACAGATTCAAGTGTTGCCGATAGTGGTAGTTGCCCGTGAGCCGGATCCAGATTAGTTGGAGATCTCGAGGTAGCACTGCTGTTCCGTTCGCAGGCCTTGAAGTTCCCATTCCTTATTGTCACGTTCATGCTTTTTTTTCTTTTGGTACTTTGTAACTTATAAGCTTTGAAATTTGAAATTGAATTTGCAACGTTATCAATTTAAATTTATTTTTGAATTTTTTTCACTTAAAAAAGTCAAGTATGATTTTAAAAAAATAACACAAAATAAAAAGAAATCAGCTCATGTCAGTAAAGCTTGACGCATCCCGCCATAACCTGGATAACCCATAATTAGGTATAGGGGCTATGTCAGACACAATTTCCACTAAAAAAACTCGACACCCAATCCGCCTCGTTAAGGTCAACCTAGTCAGGCTTGGAACCGGGACTGGTCGGGCTCTCCCTTAAGGGGTTGAGTTGGGCTCGACCAGACCGGGTTGACAGGCTTAGTGGACCATATGGAATCCGCACTTGGTCTTCCAACGGGAAAGTACAAGTCGTAATATCCTTTGTCAAACGTTTTACCGAAAAAATCTTTAAAAAATGCCCCTTTCTACCTATTACAATCCAAAACCACCGTGAACAAGTTGAACGCTCAGTTTTCTCCAATATTTTTATTTTCACTTGTATATTGCAAAACTAAATAATCACCTTGTTTAAGAGTTTAAAAATCAATAGAAAAAATACTTATACTATTTATTTTAGATCTTTGACATGTCCTGTGCAAACAAGGAACACAAATGACAACCAATTAATCAAGCCGTTCTAACACAAGTTCCGTAACGAAATTACTCTGAAATACCTCATCTCATAATCACAAGTCACGAGTCTCAAACCATAAATCATATGCTCACGGCACCTTGTGCCCCCATGTCTAATCACATCCGCATGGACAACTCACGTGCCAAAATACCAATCCACTCGGCATGATCACATGCTTATAATCACAATTCGCCCGACATTGTCACAAGCTCAATATCACCATCCGCTCGGCATGCTCATATGATCAATATCAACATTAAGAAGATAATACAATAATACATGGGCATGATCAATAAATGTTAGGTTTCATACTCTTGAACCAGTATAAGTGGCATGCTACAGTGTATGCTTGTGCGAGTATACTAGTACAGCCCAAGTCAACAAGTAATATCAAAGACATCGAGTAGCTCATTGAAAGCAACACAACAAGTCACTTAAGGTGTATAACATACACAAAAAAAATCACACCATCACACAAATATCATCAACATATTTCACTCCCAGGCTATCACCCATCATCCCTAACATTGCCACCCTTATCTCTTTGATAGCCACCTATTTCACTCCGCCCTGATAATATCATTGACCCCCAGTATCACTCCTCATAATAGCTACCCGTATCGCTCCGTCCAGACAATAACACAATAGCCACCCGTATCACTCCGTATAATCAATAGCCGTGAGATGACACCTTTATGCCCCGCATAACAACAACAATAAGATGCCACCCTTATGCTCCGCATAACAAAAACCAATTCGTACAATAATTCACATGTGCTAACATCATAACAATACGATATATCAACTCATACCACAAGTGCCCATAGGCCAAAACCTTTCCAAAAGAACCAACAATATCAATGTTTCCAAAACAAATAGCCCAAAGCTCAAACACAAAGTGTATAGAATCTCAATAACAACAACAACAACGTGAAAGGGAAAGTAAATCAACAATGGCAACACCCCCTTCAAACACAACTTCAATTAAAATAGATCAATGACTTTCAATAACTTCAACTTCAATTAATTGCTTAAGGATAAACTCGGTAATGAAGGTATTTCCGTGAAATGGCAAACTTCGGATTCTAGTATATGAAATAGGCTAACAATGAAAGAGATGGCACAAACTAGCAACTACGTATAAATGCATGAGAATAACCCGGCAACAAAATGATATCATATAACAACAATTTCAATTAAGAGTAACTCAACAATAAAGGAAGTCACGTAATGATAAAAGAGGTAACAACTTCGAATAACGTATATAAGAGTAAACTTGACAAGTAAAGGATGTGTCATGTAACAACAACTTCAAATAAAGCATGTGAATGTAAACATGACAAATAAAGATATAACATGTGCTAATAATTCCAAATAAATATATGAAAGAAGCCTAAGAGTCTAAACCGGTCAATTTCCACATATAAGCTTGAGTACGCACTCGTCACCTCGCGTACACAGCTTTCACATAGAAAGAATAGCACAACAACTCAAATCCTAAGGGGTTGTTCTCCCACAAAAAGATAGACAAGATACTTACCTCAAAGAATCTAAATCAATACTCTAAAATGACCTTCTCGTGTGAAACAGCCTCCGAACGGCTCAAATCTAGCTAAAATAACTTAATATCATAAATAAAAACCATATGAAATAATTCCGGATAATAAAGCTTCGATCTTTAATGAAAACTAAAAAGTCAACCCAAAAGGTCAACCCTAAGCTTGCACCTCGGAACCTGACAAAATTCACAAAATCCAAACACCCATTCCGACACGAGTCCAACCATTCAAAAATTATCCAAATCCGATATCAAATCGGCCTTCAAATCCTCATTTCACATTATTGAAAGTTTTCACAAAAATTCTCATTTTCTCCAACTCAAATCACTACTTTAATGATAAAAACAAATATGGAATCATAAAATATGATCAAATCCGGTTCAATAACACTTACCCTAATCCAAGTCGTGAAGAACCCCTCCAATATCGCCCAATACCGAGGTCTACAACTCAAGATATGAAAAAAACAATCAAACCCTCAATATATATGAAGCTGGCAAGCGATTTCCGCATCTGCGGACAGAACAGCGCATCCGCGCTCTCGCTTTTATGAGCCAACACCCGCATCTGTGGTTATAACTTAGCAGACCAGCGACCTCACTTGCGCACCAGCGGTCGTACCTGCAATGCCCAAAAGCGGTCTCTATTGCATCATCGGTCCAAACTCCGCAGATGCACCAATCGCACATGCGATCCTCCACCCCCAGAAGAGAATCTTCCGCCCAGAGCTCAACATCGTAGAAGCGGCACAAAGCACGCAGAAGCGGCCCCGCTCCTGCGCTCAAGTATGTGCAGATGCAAAGAACCAGAACCAGACTTGCCCAAAAGCATGGAAACAACCCGAAACTAGTCTGTAACACACCTGGGGTCCTCGAGACCCCGTCCAATTATACCAACAAGTCCCATAACATAAGACGGACCTGCTCGAGATCTCAAATCACATCAAACAACATCAAAACTATGAATCGCACCTCAAAGCGAACTTAATGAGCTTATGAACTTTTAACTTCTATAACTCGCGCCGAATCATATCAAATCAACCCGGAGTGACGTAAAATTTTGCATGCAAGTCCCAAAGGACACAATGGAGCTATACCAACTCCTGGAATCAAATTCCCAACCCGATATCAACAAAGTCAACTCTCTGTCAAATATCTCAACCTTCCAAACCTTTAAGTTTCCAACCTTGGCCAAAATACATCAAATCAACCTATGGACCTCCAAATCCGGATATACGCCTAAGTCCAAAATCACCATACGAATCTATTAAAATCATGAAAACACCATTCTGGAGTCATCTACACAAAGATCAAACTCTTGTCAACTCGTACCACTTAAGTTTCTAACACAAGAATCCTTCTTCCAAATCGATCCTGAATCATCCAAAAATTGAACCCGGCCACACACGCAAGTCATAATACAAAAATACAAAGTTGCTCGAGACCTTAAACCACCCAATGGGATGCTAATTCTCAAAATGACCGATCAGGTCGTTACATTCTCCCTCTCTTAAACAAACATTCATCCTCGAATGTGCCAAGAACCATTTTGAAGTCCTCAAATCACAGAATTTTCTTGTTATACATATACTCGCGGGTGATCCCATGTCACCCCAATCCACATAAGCCTGACATTATCATCTCAACTGAAGATTATTCCTTCCATCCTGTGATGACCCAATAGGTCATCTTATGTTTTAGAACCTAATTCTGCGCTTTGAAGCCTTAAATACCTCATTTTAGCCTTCCTATATTTGCATGCACAGTCCGGGTGTTTTTTCGAAAAGCTTTTATGTTAAAAACTGAGAAAATATAAAATTTTTGACTTAAAAATCCATTTGAGTTGACTTCGGTCAACATTTTGAGCAAACGGACCCGGATTCATGTTTTGATGGTCTCATTGGGTCTGTATCATGATTTGGGACTTGGACGTATACCCGAAATTGAATTCGGAAGTCCCTAGCCCGAGTTATCGCACTTTGTTGGAATTTGAAAGTTAAAAGCTTAATGACTTTGAAATGTTTGACCAATGTTTGACTTTTAGATATCGGGTTCGTATTTTTGTTTCGAAACCTGGTATAGGTCCAATACTATATTTATAACTTGTCTGTCAAATTTGGTGAGAAATGGAGTTGGTTTGACGTGATTCGGACGTCCGATTGTGAAATAAGAAGTTCATGAGTTTTCTTGAAAATTTTCTTTGATTTGATGCTAAATTCGTAGTTCTAGGTGTTATTTTGGCAATTTGATCGTGCGAGCAAGTTCGTATGATATTTTTAGACTTGTGTGCATAATTGGTTTAGAGCCTCGAGGGCTCGGGTGAGTTTTGGATAGGCTACATAGTGAAATTGGACTTAGAAATATTGCTGGTGTGTTTCAGTTCTGGTGCAGACCTCTAATCTCGCATTTGCGAGGTCAGGCTTCGCATTTGCGACCTCTGATGGGTTCGCATTTGCGAGGAAACTCATCGCATTTGTGAAGAGTAGCTGGAGCACCTCAAGTTTGCATTTGCGAACAAAGCTTCGCATTTGCGAAGTGGGTCAGGGGGGTACAGGATCGCAATTGCGATCAAACGGTCGCATTTGCGAACCATTCATCGCAAATGCGATGAAAGCAGAGATGAGATGGACTTCGCTTTTGCAACTATTTCTTCGCATTTGCGGGGCTCGCATTTGCGAACCCCAGGTCGCAAATGCGATACCTGCAATTGATCAAAATGGGAGTTAAACGGGATTTTTCTTCATTCTTCAAATTTTTAAAACAAGAAAACCCTAGAGGCAATTTTTCAAAGAACTCTTCTTCCCCAAATCATTGGTAAGTGATTCTAATCCATTTTCTTTCAATCTTTCACTACATTTCCTAAGATTTCAACCTAAAATCTAGTGTTTTCATGGTGAAAATTGGGGGTTTGGGTAGAATTAGGGATTTTTATAAAATGAGGATTTAGACCACAAATTAAGGTCGGATTCCAAAACAAATTATATAACCGGGCTCAGGGGTGAATGGGTAATCGGATTTTGGTCTGAATTTCGGGATTGGACCAAGCGGGCCCGGGGGTCGACTTTTGTTGACTTTTTCAATAATGACCTAAATTGAATCCTTTGCAATCATGGGTAGTTCCTAAGGCTTAATTTGGATTGTTTGGTTGGTAATTTGCTAGATTTTATTGGTTTGGAAGCTTGTTTGAGAGGCAAAGCTGTGATTGAGCTTTGAGTAGACTTTTGGAGCGAGGTAAGTGTCGTGGTTAACCTTGACTTAAGGGATTAAGACTTGTTTGTCTATTTTCTATATGTTTAGATATTGGGTACAACGCATATGTGAGGTGATGAGTACTTATGTGTTGTTGTCGGGTTAAAGCATGCGGTGGGACTTTGATCCTGTTATCCATGCTTAGACTAGTTACTTACTAAATTGATCATTCTTACTATATTTACGGGCATTTGTGATAATTGAGTATTGATTCCAAAATTGAGATTGGTATTGTGAAACCATTGTTGAAGTAAGGCTTGTTCTTGTTGATTCATATCCCTGCTATTACTTGTTCATTGTTATGTGGTAAGGGAGAGTGTAATGCACGAAGGGTGATGCCGTGCCATATTATGAGTGTTAATGCACGAAGGGTGATGCCGTGCCATATTGTGAGTGTTAATGCACAAAGGGTGATGCCGTGCCATGTTATGAGAATTAATGCATGAAAGGTGATGCCGTGCCATATCTATTGATTTATTTTGTGAGGCTGGGAGTAAAAGCATGAAGGGTGATGCCGTGCAGTATTATTGTTTCATTGTGAGATTGAGAGTAAAAGCACGAAGGGTGATGCCGTGCAATTTTCTTTATTGTGCTTAATTGTTTTCACTGGTTAAAGGCATATTGACTGTTTTGGTTATCATTTCTGTTGTATTTCTCGTACCTTGTATCCTCTTTAGCATGTCCCCCTCCCAATAGTACATGATTAGCTTTTATCCGTTGTTATCTTGTACATATACTGTTATTTGCACAGGTTTATTATGTGAGTGTCTTGTCATAGCCTCATCACTACTTCGTCGAGGTTAGGCTTGACACTTACGAGTACATGAGGTCGGTTGTACTCATACCACACTCTGTAATTCTTGTGTAGATTTTGGTACCGGCCCTAGCTGATCGTGAGACCCGGCAGTCCGGACTTGCTTATCAGAGTCTCAAGGTAGAACTGCTAGCGTCCGCGGACCTTGGAGTCCCTTTCTTGTTTCCTTATTTTACTGTTTCTTTTCATTCAGAATAGTTGTATTTCGTTCAGACTCTGTTTGTAGCAAATCTTAGAAGCCCGTGAGTTGTGACTCCAGATCCGTATTATATCAAATATTATGGGCTTTATCTTATTCCGCATTTTAGTTTTAGTTTCTATTTAGCTTGATTGATTCTGTTATTGAAAATGACTAAAGTTGGCTTAAAGAATCCTCTAACGTTGGCTTGCCTAGCAAGTGAAATGTTAGGCGCCATCACGATCTCGAAGGTGGGAATTTCGGGTCGTGACACACCCATACCGATAAGCCTTAGAACAAAATGTTTCACCATCCGATCACTTCCCAAAGACCCGATTCCCACATAAACACACTGTACCAACCTCAACCAGCTGCCACAGCTAGTGCATACATCCACAAATTATAACCATCCGACGTAATACATCGCCCATATGCCCATAACAATATCTTTGATCACAATAGCTACCCATAATCAAAGCCAGCACCGACAAATAACCTTATATCAGCTAACACCTTGCCTAAAACCTCCACAACGCTACAATGATGCAAAAAACATGTAGGTCTCATAACCACTCACCCAAATCAACAAGTCACACCCAACGCCACCTGGACACACACCTCACAAGCTAAAACCCAATAAGCACACCGCGAATATGACTGAATATTGAAAGAGTGATACATGAGAGAACTATCAAACAAGCCCGACAAGAACAACTCCCTATCAGTACCATACCAGGAATCAATTCCACAAAGGAGAATCAAAACATATGAACTAATTACAATGATCTCGTCCTAATATAACTCCACCGCGGCACGCAGCCCGATTCAAACATATCAACCCGCATGAAAACACGAGGGTCTCACCCTCAGCTTTGAATCACAAGTACAATACACATCAAAATAACCGAAAACTTCCACTAACTCAGTTCTGCAAAACAAAATCACAACACGTAGAAGACTTCCCATACCGGTAGAGCACCAAAATCATAAATCGTAGCCAAACTACCCAGAAATCACATCAAAACCTACCGTAATGAGTAACAGAAAGTTCATTCTAGTCTTATAGTTCTCAATTGTGAACAAACCAGATGATAGAAATGGGCTACCACTATAGAATCTCCCAACAGGGGTAAACACATAAGCAGAGTACAAGAATTATAAAACTCACCCATGTATGAAGCAATATAGGAGGACTCCCCCCGATAAGCAGAACCGAATTAAATTAAGAATGATGCTCCTCTATAACCGATCGAAACCATACCTGTAAAATACCATTGGTGGTCATCTTATGATATGCTTATTAAACAATAATTAATATTCCTTATTAAACACCATTGATGGTCATCAATTATTAGTTCACACGTTTAGAAGAAACTCCTCTCTCGATTAAGTCTCAACCTCACAAGATAAACCAATTTTAAGCATGTGAAGATGTGTAAGTGGATTGGTCTTTAGGAGAACCTCTCTCTATTATCCTCCTAACTAGGTTTAATCAATAATTTAACTAGCCTCTTTCGATTACTAAGAAGAATTAATGAATTCAACCAACAAAATATAATGCAAAGATATCACAAGTTATGCCTCTCTCGATTACATGAACAAGTGAGTATAGATGCAACAATTAAAACATCCAAAACGATTCAATACATAAACAAGAGTTATAATCCACAAACAAATATCAATTGTTACAGCCCATGAAAATGAGATATTACATCCCGCATTTTCGTATGTTAAAGTTTCATCGTAAGTTAATCGACATAAGTTCGGGAATGTGATTATTTTGAGATTATAAGCATTATGCTATTTTAAACAAGTGACGAGTAAATTCGTGAAGGTGACGGTAAGTAAATCGAAGAAAATGAATTTCGTCGAAATTTGACATTTTGGGATAAATACGGTCCGAGCTATAATACCTGGTAATTATGGACTTATGCCATATAAGGTACTACATGACCATGATAGTAAGGTATATAAGGTGTGTTAAAAATAAGTAGTATTTTAAGTAATTTGAGATAATTCTTAATTATATTGGTAATTGGTTAATTATTGGATTTGTGGATAAGTATTTAAGTAAAAATTGTTGGATAATTATAAGGGGAAATTATACACGTGGGGGTATGTAAGTATGGCAAAAAATTGCCAACTAATCAAGCCTAAAGGAGGTGGTGGCACAAAATAAATTAAACATGGATGTTGCTGGACCAACTATTGTAAACAAATACATTTTTCAATGATGGAAGTTGGATGCATGAATTTATGCATCAAAAGGACTTCAACAACATTAATGAATCTCCCTAATCAAAGTTAGAAGGAATCTTGGCTAAGCCATTAAAGTCTCAAATTCACAAATATATGGAATGGAAAACGTGATTTGCTTCAGCAAGAAAAGCCATCCAAAATTGTGATCAAATTCACCAAAATGTAGGTGTTCTACATCTACAAATGTAACGGATCTCCAGCCAAGAAATCTTCATACGAAATTATACTAGGTAATGTTATAGCAACAAGATTTTTGCGATTCTAAGGTTGTACGGTGCAATCTTTCTCAAGAATATCATATAGATTTTCCCCTAATTCGATCCGTCGTTACGTATTCGTCGCAAAAGACGTGTGTTAGAGGAATTGTCAAGAGAATCGGTCCAGGTATATTAAGGCTATCCCTTCTTTCTTTTTGGCATGATCCATACGATACAAACGAAACGAGTAAACGTACAATTTTCATAAATGACTCTATTCATAGAAGTATTAGGGGTGTCTATATTATTGATTCCCCATGTGAATTATTATTATATCTTCTGTTCATGCATTTCAGAAAAATACGCATTTGATAAAGTTTATCCGAAAGGCATATTGATTTTATGACAATCCAAGAAATCTTATTAACGTATTTCTTATGCATTTCATGCATTTATTCATATACATTGACCCATGACCAGATGACGTTATATACGTGTATATTATATGTATATAGGATATGGAAAAAGGTTATGGCGTTATATACGCACCACCACCTGATCAGCTGGTATACGTTGATGATTTGCCCACAGTGGCCGAGATGATATGATGGGATACCCTCAGAGGCTTGATGATGTTATGAACGCATATACCTAAGCATGGTATGGCATTTATACGTATATGTATGACATTGTAAATATTAATGAATCACTAGATATTCATACTTACATGTTGAGTCTTTTACTCCATGTTTATCTCATGTCTATTATTTATTGATGTTCATTCCTTACATACTCGGTAAATTATTTGTACTGACATCCTTTTTCCCGAAAACGCTGTGTTTCATGCCCGCAGGTTCCAATAGACAGGTCGAGAGTCCTCCAAGTAGGCTATCAGCTCAGCGGAAGGTGTTGGTGCGCTCCATTTGCTCTGGAGTTGCTTGTTTGGTCAGTATAATTTAGACGTGTATTGTTTGGTATGGCGTGGCTCTGTCCCGACCTTTATGATAATTATGTATTCTTAGAGGCTTGTAGACAGATGTCATGTACGTAAAAGATTGTATGGACTTGTCGGCCTATGTTCAGTGTACGAGTGGTTATTTTGGTCTTATAGGCCCGTATGTCTTATGTATAAGTTGGTATTACATGTTGTATTTTACTTATCTCACGACAACCTCTCCAGCTCAGTTGTCTATGATAGTATGATACGAAATGAAATGTTATGTTGGTACTCAGTTGAGTAAGGTACCGGGTGCCCGTCGTAGCCCATCGGTTTGGGTCGTGACATCAATACACTAAATCCATCAAATCCTAAAGAGAACTACTCCATAGATATGGAGTAATTCATCACAAATATGTTTTAGTTAAAGGAAAACATAAAATGATCCAAACTCGTGTCTTGAGTGAGGATTGAATGATGAAATCCTTGTGCTTTTGCTTCTCCACCTCCTCCTTAGCTTCCTTATGTCTAAGATGTGTCAAAAGTTAAGAAAATAATGTTTTTCCATGTATATATACCAAGTAGGGTCGGGCCTCGATGAAAATACCTTTTCCTGCACGAAATAGGATAATTACTCTGTAAAAATTGTATAGGCACGCCGCATGGGGTGATGCGCCACACGGGGCATTAGTAGGGAAATCTAGAGAGCTAGTTTTGACAGGCAACAAGTATTTTGTACAGGCGCGGTGCACCGCGGGTGTGTTGTTTTCTCAAAGTATGGATGTTTCTTGACTTTTTGATATCCACACGTGGTTCTCGACCCCCGAACACGATCCTGGCTTAATTGCTTGGTCTTTTACTCAAACTTCAAAACTCCAAATCACTCGAATTCATTCCATAACATCTACATCACCCGAAATCATTCCTAGTATTTCACGTGTCATGTTATAACATTCAAGTTTCCCGTATTCAGATCTCATGTCACAACATTTATGTTTCTAGTATTTAGATATGATGTTATAACATTCATGTCAGTTCAGAACTCAGATACTCATGCTAGTTTAGTACTTAAATATTCGTGCTAGTCTAGTATTCACGTATCCATGGCAGACCAGTATTCACGTATATGTTTCATGTTATGCGTATTATGATAGAGAGTAGTTCCACACACAATAAAAGTTAAGAACAATTAGGAATTCAAGATAGAAAGAATTCACTCACTCTCAGAAACAACATTCATGTGCCACAAAAGATGACCATAGGCTTGCCCGTAGTGTACTACTCTACTAATCGAGCTCATTTAGTCAAGGATCAAGTAGGACTTCATTTGGTTGTAATGTAGGCTACAAGATGGATATGATACATTTAGATATAAGAGTGACTACACCTCCCTAAGAACTTTAATACATACATTTCATTGTTCAAAACCCACACTTATGTCAAACCATAACTGCACTTTCACATCAATATACATTAACTCCCTACTTCTTTAAGAACAATTACATCAAGAGTCACCACTATCAAAGAATATTTTGCACAACAATACAATAAAAATTTTTCTTTCTTTTTCAATTCAAGTGACTCTTACTTTTTTCAAACTAGTGCACCTTTCTCCTTAATTCAATAGTTTCACTCAAAAGCCAAACCAACCACCCCACACCTCAACTTTGACAAAGTTCATAACAAATTCAAGTGCTCATGAGAGGTAAAAGGTTCAAATAGATTATCAATTCAAACAAATAGGTAAGGCTTCTAATGTGGTTGCCCAAGAAACAGGCTTACAAGCTCAAAGGGGTTAACTAAGATACATAATAATTGGGTGGGTAAAAGTATATAACTGGCTCAACAAAGAAACACCTATATCACTTCCAAGACTGAATAAAACTACTATTTCACTTTGAAAGAACACGTGGCAAGTTCTAGACATCAAATGCAATGCACAGAATAATACAAAACCTCACACATACATGGTACATAACTCACTTAGGATTGGATTCTCAAGATACTCTAGCCAAAGCAGTTAAGCAAAGTTAAAATCATACAATTTAAAGTACTTATGTAAGAGTCAAATACTGAGCTTAAGCGTCACAACTAAAGCACTTACTATTCTCAAGGCATATCCAAGTCAAGAGACATTGCTTCAATTCAAACATAGCACAAGGTTTCCTACTCCTAACAAAAATAAAAACTAACTATACCCGATTCAAACAAAACTCTTGGAAAAGAACCGCGGAACAAAGAAAAATCAAGGGGGAATTAGTACACTACCTAACAAAAGAAAATCTTTTTGTCTTTTTCCATCGACTTAATTCCCTCAAGAAACCTGTCGAATGATATCCATCATCGAAACAAATCAAAATATTTTATGTTTATTTTTCTATCTCTAACTACTATAACTAACAAAAAGAAACTAATATACATACATACAATATATAAATGTCTCCCACCCCAAACTTTAAGTTGTAGCATGTCCCCATGATACACAATTAAAAAGCATAAGGTAAATAAAACTTCCCTGAATATCTAGTCGGGGTCTGAATCATAGTCGGGCTCCATACTTCTCGCCCGAACTAGTGCGTACATCCATGAAAATAGCTTCTTCTCAGCCTTTTTGGAGTACACCCCACACTTATCCTTTTCAGTAACTGCAGCCTTCTCTTTTGAGCCCTTCACTTTCCACTCAACAGTTGCAGCTGGCTTCTCCTTTTTCACCCCCGTTTCTGCATTCATCTCAAAAGTTACAGTCTCCTTACCCACTCTAAGCATGAGTCTTCTTTCATGTACATCTAATGTAGCTCTACCCATTTCTAAGAATGGTCTTCCTAAGATAAGGGGGACCTCCTTGTTCTCCTCCATCTTCACCGCTATAAAATCTATAGGAAATACAAACTTATCTACTTGAACCAAAATATCTTCCACTATCCCCTCAGGTATCAAAGTCATTTGGTCAGCCAGCTACAAGGATATTGGTGGTGACCTTATCTCTTCGATCTCATTCTCCAATTTCCTGTAGATAGATAAAGGCATTAGATTAATTGAGGCACCAGAATCACATAAAGATTTATCAAAATTAATAGAGCCTAAAGAGCAAGGTATAGTAAAACTCCCTGGATCTCCACACTTTTGTGGGAGTTTATTTTGCAAGATTGCACTGCATTTCTCTGTGAGCTTGACCACCGAGGTCTCTTCTATCTTCCTCTTCTTTGTAAGAATCTTCTTCAAGAACTTGGCATAAGCTGGCATTTGTGAGAGCACTTCTGTGAATGGTAAATTTACATTAACCTGTTTCAGCATATCTAGAAATCTCTCAAACTGCTTGTCCAGCTTTTCTCTATACAACTTTTGGGGTAAAGGTAAAGCACGTATATGCTCGTTCTCATTAGATTCCTCCCTTCTTGAAGTTTCCTCCTTCTTTTTTTTCTCAACTCCCTTCTTGCCTTCCTTCTTCTTATCAACTTCATTTTTCAGCTGCTCCCCACTTTCTTTTTCAGGTGCAACCTCTTTTTGGATTGGAGTGGGATCTTTTAACACTTGTCCGCTTCTCAAGGTCACATCATTCACTATTTCTTTAGGATTTCTCTCAGTATCAGCTGGGAGAGTTCCTGGAATTCTCTTAGACAATATAGTTGCAATTTGTCCCACTTGCTTAACTAGATTTTGAATTGCTGCCCCATGAGCACCTAGCCTCTCATCTGTCCTGACAATGAAGGCTTTCATTATATCTTCTAGACCAGGCTGATTGGATTGTTGAGGCTAAAACTGCTGCCTTTGCTGATTTTGGAAGCTTGGGGCTCCTTGTCCCTGGAATCTGGGGTTGTTTTGTTGCCATGCATTTACAGTACCCCCAGGTGAACTCCATGAAAAATCGGGGTACTTTTGACCCATTGCATTAAAGTTATAATTCCCTACAATATTCACTTCCTCAATTGAGGCTTGACACTCATGAGTAGGGCGTTCTCGTCCACATATATCACAAGCTGCGTGAGGCTCACTTTGTATCGAAGCTAAGGTCAGCCTCCGTATTTCTTTGGCCATAACATCAAGTTATACCTTCACATATGTATTAGCATCAACTTGGTGAACACCAGTTGACTCCTTCTTTCAGCACTCTCAGAGGGCCACTGGTTCGCATCTTCAGATAACTCATCAAGAGTTGTGACTATCTCCTCTTGAGTCTTCTTCATCAATGGGCCTCCAGCTGCATTACTCAATGTTCTACGCGAGGCCAGTGTCAATCCATCCCAAAACTCCTGGAGTTGCATCCAAAGTTCAATTCCGCCATGTTGATATTTTCGAACTAATTCCTTAAACCTCTCCCAAGCTTCAAAAATAGTTTCCGTATCTTTCTGGCAGAAGTTATGGATTTCTCTTCTGAACTTGCCCGTTTTAGCTAAGGAGAAATATTTATCAAGAAATTTTCTCGTCATCTCCCATGTTCTAATTGATCCTTGGGGCAAGTTTCGAAGCCACTGTTTTGCATCATCTTTGAGTGTGAAGGGGAATGCCCTTAAGTAAATTGCATCTTGTGACACACCATTATATTGAAAGGTGTTCATAATCTCCTCAAAGTCCATTAGATGGTTGTTGGGATCTTCGTTCATCTTTCCTCTGAAGACACAACAGTTTTGAAGAGTTTGGAGCAACCCTTGCTTCAGCTCAAAATTGTTAGCTGCAACTAGAGATGGTCTAATACTTGATAATCCTTGGTTGTAGACCGGTCTAGAAGAATCACCAAGTGGTCTCCCAGCACCGGGAGTTATAATTCCGAACTAATCTGCAGCCAAGGGCTGATTTTGAGCAATTCTCCGACCCCTCTCTTCCTCATAGACAAGTTGTGCATTTCGAAGGGTTTCTTCCTCAGCATCTCGTGTAGCGTTTTCTCTTTGCTGGGCTGCCTCTCTTTCAGCCAAATCAACATTATCATCATCTCCAGCCATAATTTCGTTGGTTGAGGATTGCCAAACCTTCTCTATATTCTCGGGGAGATTTCTTTCCTTCCTCAACTGTCATAGTTGTTTCTCAATTTCTGGATCGTATGGTAGCACTTTCTTCCCAGAAGATCGAGTCATGCACCAATCTAACATGTAGCCTGCGCACAGTCAAAGAATACCAAACGTAAAAAAGAGAAAATTAAAATAAAATAAAAAATTCCCGAATTAGCACTACAACTAATTCAAACACTATTAATTACCAATCCCTAGCAACGACACCAAAATTTGACGAGCGCAAAACACACACTTAAATATGCTCGCTAGTCGAATATAGTATAATATAATATCGTATCCATATAATTAGAGTTAAACAGTATTTTCGTAGTTTATAGCTTGATTACTATCCAAGATGATCAATAGTTGAGAATTATGTGATTTAATACTAAAATTAACTAAGAGTCTAAACTATTGACTAATGACAATCGCAACAATGAGTAAGCAAAGAAGGTTATCAATGGGAGAAAACATGGGTTTGATGGAATAGGTGCAAGATAATTATTTGGGATCTAACTCTAGATAATTCACTTCTACTGTTCAAGTGAGTCTCTCGAATTCACTCAATTATTAGTTTACATGTTTAGAAGAAACTCCTCTCTCGATTAAGTCTCAACCTCACAAGATGAACCAATTTTAAGCACGTGAATATATGCAAGAATACGTAGTGGATTGGTCTTTAGGAGAACCTTTCTTGATTATCCTCCTAACTAGGTTTAATCAATAATTCAACTAGCCTATTTCGATTACTAAGAAGAATTAATGAATTCAACCAACAAAATATAATACAAAGATATCACAAGTTATGCCTCTCTCGATTACATGAACAAGTGAGTATAGATGCAACAATTAAAACATCCAAAACGATTCAATACATAAACAAGAGTTATAATCCACAAACAAATATCAATACACTAAATCCATCAAATCCTAAAGAGAAATACTCCATAGATATGGAGTAATTTATCACAAATATGTTTTAGTTAAAAGAAAACATAAAATGATCCAAACTCGTGTCTTGAGTGAGGATTGAATGATGAAATCCTTGTGCTTTTACTTCTCCACCTCCTCCTTAGCTTCCTTATGTCTAAGATGTGTCAAAAGTCAAGAAAATAATGTTTTTCCATGTACATATACCAAGTAGGGTCGGGCCTCAAAGAAAACACCTTTTCCTGCGCGAAATAGGATAATTACTCTGTAAATATTGTACAGACGCGTCGTATGGGGTGGTGCACCACGCGGGGTATTAGTGGGAAAATCCAGAGAGCTAGTTCTGACAGGCAGCAAGGATTTTGTATAGGCGCGGCATGTCGCAGGTGTGTTGTTGTCTCAAAGTATGGATTTTTCTTGACTTTTTGATATCCACACGTGGTTCTCGACCCCCAAACATGATCCTAGCTTAATCGCTTGGTCTTTTACTCAGACTTCAAAACTCCAAATCACTCGAATTCATTCTATAACATCTACATCACCCGGAATCACTCCTAGTATTTCATGTGTCATGTTATAACATTCAAGTTTCCCGTATTCAGATCTCATGTCACGACATTTACGTTTCCAGTATTTAGATATGATGTTATAACATTCATGTCAGTTCAGAACTCAGATACTCATGCTAGTTTAGTACTCAAATATTCGTGCTAGTCTAGTATTCAAGTATCCATTGCAGACCAGTATTCATGTATATGTTTCATGTTATGCGTATTATGATGCTTTGTGAGGCTTGTGGTATGCTCTATTAGCTGGCAGGTATTTTGGAGAAATGTTGAAGGTAGCTATCCTTCTCAGATAGAACTTATATTATAATTTCCATGTCTTTCAGTATTCAGTCAACTCAGTGTTCAATCAGTTCAGTAGCCATTCAGTTCAGTAGCTATTCAGTTCAGTATCTCAGAACATCAGTAATCATGTATTCATTTAGTTTAGTATCCGTGTGTTCATGACGATTCAGCTTTTTCACATGTTTCCCTCAGTCCCGTTAAGGTCCAGAGTTAGATGTAGTTACAATCAGGACAATTATTCGAGGACGAATGATCCTAAGGGGGAGATAATGTAACAATCTATAAATCTGAATTAGTTGTGGATGAACTAAATGAATATTAATGTGACCTTTTAACATGTGAAGTCCTATCAGGATGAATATGGGTGGAAATAGTTGTTTTGGAATCAAGACCGATAGTGAGGTGCATAAAATTTGATAGAATTGACTAAGTTTATGGGAGGTCCGTCTTATAGCCTTAGACATCGCAAGGCCATTAAAACTCACGGCCATAGACAGTGCAAGGCACTGTCCAGGGCAATAACCTCAGCACCCCTGACAATGCAAGGTAATGTGGTTTTGGCGCCTCTGATGGTGCCTTGCACAATTATTTTGGCATCGCTGACGATGCCCCGCGCCGGTGATATTTAAACCCTACCTCATTCCCTACAATCCCAAACACGTACATTTGCTCTAGAAAGGGGAGCTCTCAAGAACCCAACTTCCCCAAGGTCCTTCCATCATCCAAGGTAAGTTCTAGCGAGGATTCTAAGTTAATTTCAATTCTTTAACACCTTATTAACATGGGTAAATCCTTCAAATCATTAGATATTTGATCGAGACATCATTGTTGAGAAAAGAAACCCTATAACTTGAATTCAAGAGGATTGAACTTCAAAAAGGTAATGCTTCTACTCCTTAATTATTTATAACTATAAATTGATGAGATTTATGGAGAATAGTAGATGGGTTTGATAAGGGGAATCAAATGAACTATGCTAGGGTTTTGGGTTGTTGACTTAATATTGTTGTTAACATTTGGGTGATGAGAAATGGTGTTAGTTACATATATTTGGGATTGTAGAATCACCTAGAAGTAGTAGAATGAGAATTGGGTGAAGAATGCACCATTAATAAGGGATATGAGGATTTATGCCATAAGGTGTTTAATAAAATGCCTAAGTGACTAAAACATGAGCATTAGTGCTAATATTGGTTCCTCTTGATATATATTGACATAGATTATTGTAGTAAGAGGAGACAAACAATGTGATACGCTTAAAAAGGCCAGAGTCAAGGTATATGAGGCTAACTCTATATGTTTGAGAATGTTAATGATTCTTCCTACACTACGTTTCTTTTACGACGTTACTAATTGCCTCTAAAATTTAGTTAAACCTAGTTCCTCGAATAGTTGTAGAACTTCTATTCTTTAGCTTCATAACTCGTTCATGACTTTCATTCTGGACGTTATGAGCTCACTGCGTAATCAATATAGACTTGGGTTTGATGCCCATGAGTCTCAGTCTAGATTACTCAACATATCATAAATTATTGAATTTTCCGTGTTCATAATCAGTTCAAGAATACATGTCTCAGTCTAGTCCTATTCAGTATTCCAGTATCAAGTAACTCAGTGTGATTCAGTATTTCAGTATCATGTATTGCAGTATGATTCTCAGTTCATGGTTTTAAATCCCTGAATGTTGAACACATGTATTTGGGCCTGAGGTTGCAGTTTATGCTTTATGCATCTTTGGGCCTGAGGATGCAGTTTATGTTTTATGCATCTTAGGCCCGAGGCCGCAATTTATGCTTTATGCATATTTGGACCTGAGGCCGCAGTTTATGCTTTATGCATATTTGGGCCTGAGGCCGCAGTTTATGATTTATGCATCTTTGGGCCCGAGGCTGCAGTTATGTATACGTATACTTGGGCTCGAGGCCGCAGCTTGTGCACATATATATTGGGCTTGAGGCTGCAGTTTAATATTCAGATAAACAAGTTGTTCATCATTCAGAAGAGGGAGTATTCATATCCATACTTCCTTTGTTCAGTTCAGTTATCAGTTATCAGTTATCATTTCAGTTTCACTTTCAACAGTTATCATTTCAGTTTTCAGTTATCAGTTATCATTTCAGTTTTCAGTTATCAGTTATCATTTCAGTTATCAGTTATTAGTTATCATTTCAGTTTCAGTTTCAGCTGTTATCATTTTAATTTTTTGTTATCAGTTCTTAGTTATCAGCTCAGTTTCAATTTCAACATTTATAGTTCTTTCTTTCAGTTATTTTACATACCAGTGCAATTCAAATGTACTGACGTCCCTTTCTCCCGGGGCCTGCATATCACGATGCACGTAACGATTTTCAGGTTGATGATTCAGAGCGCTAGGATTCTCGTACCAGCTAATTGGTGAGCCCAGTTCTTTCGGGGCATTATAGTTACCTTACAGTCTTTAGTATTTTCAGACAGTCAATATTTTCAGTACTTCATTAGAGGCTTCATAGACTAGAGTAACAGTTAGAAAGAGTCACATGCTTTTCATGTTAAGCAATGTTGACTACATATATATTTCAGACTTGTATTAGTGTTTCCACACTTTGATTTATATCATTCAAACTTTCAGTATATCAACATGTGTTAGTTATCTTCCGCATTCAGTATATTATGATATTACATGTTGATTTAGTCAGTCAGTTGGTTCGCTCGATCACCGTAGTCAGGCACTGGGTGCCGTGTTACGTTCAGGCCCAGGTTCGGGGCATGACAGATGGAACCTTTTTTAGGATAAATTCTTGTTACATTTTTATATAATTGAGCTGTTGGATTTCTCTGATTGTTCAACTACATACTTATTTCAGTTGATTGAATGACCATCGACTAACTGTGCCTATTTATTATGTGTTGCTTGAGAAAGAATGTATATTTAGGTAGTTGTTGAACAACGTCACTCCCTAAGTATATGTGAGATCAATACAACAAGCTTAAAAGCGGGATTAGAGATAATGGAGCTTTGGCATGATCAGAGTAAGCTGTGAGAAATTGTCAACTAGAGTAGCTGGAGAGAATGCGTCAAGCAAATTGTTGTAATTGTTCGAGAGATAATTACGGTAAGTTGAGTTTCAGTAGAGAATAAATCGGCGAGATTATAGATAACGTAGGGAAAGATTTTGACAATTGAGAAAATTATATCTCTAGGCCACCTTAATCTGATCTCTAATTTCATACTCTTTAGTTGATAATTTTACTCCTTTGTAATATTTATTAATTTATTAGTTAAATATAAAAATCTTAATCTTTATAATTTAGAAAATTATTCAAATATGTCTTCTTAGTGACAGTGAACATTTGTAGCTAAACTTTAGTCTGCTGTGGAATTCAACTCCGAACTTCAAAATCAAATTATATTTGCAATAACTAGTTAGACTTTTTTATAAAGAACAATTGGGCGTGATCACTTACCAAAGCCAAACTTCAAAATCAAATTATATTTGTAATAACTACTTAGACTTTTTTATAAAGCACAATTGGGCGTGATCACTTACCAAAGCCAACTTCAGACATTTTTTTTTTACTGAAGTTGTGTCGTTGGCAAGGCCTCAATTTACATACTTTTTACCGAAGTGTGGCCTTCACAAGGACAAACTTCGAATATTTTTTAGGGCAAAGGTCCAAATATGCCCTTGTAGTATACGAAATTGAGCACATTTGCCCTTCGTTAATACTTTAGCTCAAATAAGCCCTTACTGTCATATAGTTGGCCCATATATGCCCTCAGAATTACACAGTTGACCCATATATGCTCTTTTCGAAACGGAATTCACCCAAACTAATTAGTTCTTTCATTAATTGCATTAAAGTGTATTACAAACACTATTTCCTTTTTATTAGTTATTTTCTTTCTTCTTTTTTCTTTTCTTCTTTTTTTTTCCTTTTTCTTTCTCCCTTATCCGTTTCCTCCATTACTGATGTCTTCTCCATTTTCGTCACCAATTTCACTTGAAAAAACTCATGAATTCTAATTACTAAGAAAATTCTCCCATAAGGTAATCAAGTTCCAATTTCACTGACCCTCTAAATAAACGAAATTAAATTATTCCAAAAATTATGGTTTAAACTTTAAAATAATAAAAATATCTCAACCTTTAACAATACTCAAAAGACCAAAATATTTAAATTATTTTCAGAAAGATAATTTAATGATTAAAAGCCTAGAGTTCAAGTTGTAGTGTTATAAATTTGAGTTGTCAGTCTTTTTGGTTCAGTTTTTATCAAAATCAAACCAAACCAATTATATCGGTTTGGATTGTTCGGTTTTGTTGGATTTTTCGGGTTTTTTGTTACATAAATATTATTTCAATCTTACTTTGTTAAATATTTAGAACTAAATATATGTTCAGTAAAAATTAAAAAATTGACAAACATATGATCTATAAAAATATTCTTATAGGAGAATTTTCTTAGTAATTGGAATTCATGAGTTTTGTCAAGCGAAATCGGTGACGAAAATGGAGAAGACATCAGTAATGGAGGAAATCGGATAAGGGAGAAAGAAAAAGGAAAAAAAAAAAGAGAAGAAAAGAAAAAAGAAGAAAGAAAAGAGAAAAGTAAAGAAAACAAAGTACTAATAAAAAGAAAATAGTATTTGTAATACACTTTAATACAATTAACGAAAGAGCTAATTAGTTTTGGTGGATTCCGTTTCGAAAAGGGTATATATGAGCCAATTGTGTAATTCTAAGGGCATATATGAACCAACTATGTGACGGTAAGGGCATATTTGAGCTAAAGTATTAACGAAAGGCAAATGTGCTCAATTTCGTATAGTACAAGGACATATTTGGACATTTTTCGTATTTTTTATTGAAGTTTTGACCATGACAAACCCGAAATTAAAATGTTTTATTAGATTGAAGTTGTGGCAAAAAATTAAAAACGAAAGTAGCATAAGAACACACTCTATTATTTATCTGCTTCCTTCCACAAAGGCATGGTAATCAAAATGTATCGTGTACACTTAATTCGCATAATTTCACCATTCAATTATTCATCATCACTTATCTCGGTACAAAACTTCGTCTTTTCTATTACCCAAAGCTCGACAATTGATGTGGGACCAATTTCTCTTCTCAACACTGATCGTTCCAAAATTTATCACAAACACACCGCCAAGAAGGATGGCTCCCAAAACCCATAGTTACAAGAAAGGAAACGCATACAAATAGATTATTGTGTACGGGTAAAATTGGGGATAAAGTTACCCCTGATTTCCCGATGAAGAAACGAGAAGAGCGTGGTCCAACGTAGTCTCAGGTAAAGCCGAAGGCTTCCACAGATCAGAGCCCGGGGAGGACGAATGATGTGCCAAAAATCGGACATTGCCAAACATGGGAAAAATCGAGTTCGAGGAAAGCAAAGAATCGAGGCTAAAGGAAAGACGGTTAAAAAGGACAAACGAGGGGCCGAAATATCCCCCACCAATCGAATATTATGGCACAAACCTTGCTCGATATCAACTTCGTATCATGATTTACTAGAAGAGAAAGATTATTATCTTATTTAGACTCTTACTAGGATTGAAACTTCCCTACTATAAAAAGGGGAGAACTCTTTTATTTTTCAACTACTGTTGCACGCATATCTAAGCAATAAAGTTTGTTTTTGTTCTCTAGCTACTGTGCAAAGTGTTATTCAGCTACTTATTTCTGTAGTTGCAACCGAGCCTGTCTCGAGGGCTCGATCGGAACCAATCTCAGCAATCAATTTAAAGTCAGGCTTAATCATTCCATCACGTTTGGTTTGATCGTTTTGTTTCTCGTTAATTGCATTATTTACTGTTTTTACATCATTCGTGTTAAATTAAATCACGTATCCTTTAACCCACGTACAAATTTAATTGTTACTCATTTTAACTATTTACTCTTAAAATAGTTAACAATTAAATTTGTACCCGATTTAAAGGATACATGATTTAATTTAACATGAATGATCTAAGAACAGTATATAATTAAATTAAAGAGAAACAAAATGATCAAACCAAATGTGATGGAACGATTAAACATGGCTTTAAATTGAACGCTGAGACTGGTTTCGATCAAGCCCTCGAGACGGGCTTGGTTGCAACTAAATAAATAGGTAGCTGAAGAACACTTTGAACAATAGTTAGAAAATAAAAACAAACTTTATTGCTTTGATATGCGTGCCAACAGTGGTTGAAAAAGAAAAGGGTTCTCCCATTTATATAGTAGAGGAGTTTCAATCCTACTACAAGTCTAAATAAGATAAAAATCGTTCTCTTCTAGTAAATCATTTTACGCAGTTGATATTAGGCGAGATTAGTGCCGTAATATCGGTTGATGGCATATATTTTGGCCCCTCGTTTGTCATTTCTAACCGTCTTTTCTTTAGCCTCGATTCTTCGCTTTCCTTTTGTCACGACCCAAAATCCAACTCGTCGTGATGACGCCTAACCCAACCTGCTAGGTAAGCCAAATAATAATAAAACACAATATAGTGATAATGATAAGTGTCAAAAATAAAATAACTGATTTTTTATACAACTCTCCAAGGACTAGTAGTATAAGTCATGAGCCACTAAGACTTAGATTTACAAAACTGAAATGAAATAAATACAACATATGTTTGAAATGTACATGAACAGAATTCGAATCTAAAGCTACCAAGCACAAGTGATAGCCATAACTGGAACGAAGGTACATCTTCAATGCCAGCCCTCGCCATATACAACAGCATAAACACCAAGATCAGGACGCAAGGTGAAGTAGCGTAGTATGAGTGCAACCGACCTCATGTACTCAATACGTATCCTAATTAACCTCGGTGAGGTACAAGAAGCAAGAACTATAAATGATACACACAAACGCATGTACAGTTCATAATTTCAACAACTATAGAACAACTATATGATCAAATCAGAAAAATCTTAGGCATAACTGCTTTGATGCTCAAAATTCTTTGTTTTAAAGTGTTTTATTCAGTCAACAATCCAGCATATAAAGAAGATATACGAGTATAGAAGGCAACCGTCAAGAAAATTACAAATAAAGGTGAAATGCAATAAATAAATAATAATCTATTGCGGCGCGCAACCCGATCCAATAATCATAAACTAATAAGGCCTGTTGCGGCATGCAACCAGATCCAATAACAGTAACCAGCTCTCCCAGAGCTCACATCAACCAGAAACCCGTCGATTTCTCACAATCTGCGTGTACACTATCAAGAGAGAAACATGAGAGGGTGACCCTAGGGGGTGGATCCTTATCCAAACGCAAGCATGACCAATTCAACGTACTACCAGCCCGGTGTGGTCACAGCTCAATATCATAATCCGCCCGACATGATCACAGGCTCAATGTGATGGATCCGCTCGGCGTGGTCATAGGCTCAATATTATGGATCTGCCTGGCGTGGTCACAGGCTATATCACAATCCCCCTGGCATGGTCACATGCATATCAACACAATCTGCCCAGCGTGCTCACACACATAACATCACAATTTGCTCGGCGTGGTCACATGCATAACAACACAATCCGCCCGGCGTGGTCATAAGCATAACAACACAATCCGCCCCGTATGGTCATATGCATAACAACAGAATCCGTCCGGCGTGGTCAAATGCATCCAGTCCAAATCATATCACACAATAGAAATTATACAAGAACACATGTATATGATGAATAATTATCAGATGTTTTGCTTGTGGACTGGTATAACAACATGCTAAAGTGTAAGTATGTGCAAAGTGTGCTATCATAGCTCAAATCAGTAATTTTATCAAAGAAATAGCAATTACCAAGTTTATTCAAGGAATTAGCCTCTTCATAATCTCAGACATGGCTCAAAAAATTCACAACACTGATACAAATATGAGAAATATTATAGCTTAAAGCTTAACAGTCAACTCTAGGCATATCATAGCCTAAGCACTACCCCCAGCATGGATAAACACCCCGGTGCTCGCACATGGGTTAAACCCCACACATATGTGCACCCATAGCGCGTAGCTATCACAAATAATTCAGGCATCTAGTGCCTCAACCGAGTTTAGATAAGAAACTTACCTCAAACAAGCCAAGACAAATACCGAGCAAGCCAAATGACACTCTAGAAATTCCACCCCGCATGTATTAATCTCCGAACGGCTCGTAACTAGCCAAAAGCAACTCAAAAACATCAAATAATGCCTAAGAAAACAATCCCAAATGATAAAGGTCGAATCTTACTCATTTACTCAAAGTCAACCAAAAAGTCAAATCTGGGCCCGCACCTCGGAACCCGAAAAAACTCACAAAATCCAACAAACCATTCAATTACAAGTCCAATCATACTAATTTCAATCAAATTCGACTCCATATCGATTTTCAAAACTCAAAAATTTACTTTAGGAAAGTTCAGACAAAACCCCCCAATTTTTCTTTAAAATTCATAATCCAAATACTAAAAATCGAAGATAGATTCATGAAATATAATTAAAACCGAGTAGAAAACACTTACCCCAATCCATGTGGTGAAACTCGCCTCCAAAATCGCCCAAATCCGAGCTCTAAAGCTCAAAATATGATAAAATGACCAAGACCTTCGAAATAGAGTACTTTAAACATTGCTCCAGAGGAACACTTCGCGATTGCTGTCCCCAACCTCGCGATTGTGATTCAAAAATTTTCCATCACACATTTTACCCTTCGCGATCGCGATGAAAAAATTTCCATTACCCTTCCCAAACTCTTCTCAGCTTGTAGTTTATCAGCTATAACATTTTGTATAAAATTCCAAATGACAAACAGTTTAATTTTCTGAAAAATAGACACAAAGGGCTACCACTTTTATTTTTGGGTCATCTCCAAATTCCTTATAGATTGCAAGATATAAGCTTCTACTGTCGGGCTAGTGGCAGCAGAATTTTCTTCTACGCGATCGCGAAAAGGTTTCCGCGATCGCGATTCACAATGCCCAAACAACAAATTTGCTCTTCGCGAACGCGACCCAAAGTCCTCGATCGCGATGCACACCCCCGTGGCCAAAAACCAACAACTAAAAATAGCCTAAAAATGGTTCAAAATCACCCTAAAACTTACCCGAGCCGCTCGGGACCCCGTCCGAACATACCAACAAGTCTCAAAACATATTACAGACCTACTCGAGGCCTCAAATCACACATAATAACATCAAAACCATGAATCGTCGATCAAGATCAATCTCATAAGTTCATAAACTTCAAACTTTGAACCAAGCGTCCGACTCAAGCCTAACCAATTCGGAATGAATCTAAATTTTGCATACAAGTTCCAAATAACATATCGAAGCTATTCCATCTCTCGAAATAATAATTCGAACCCGATGGCATCAAAGTTAACTCCCTATCAAACTTCAGAATATTTCAAACCTTCAAATCTCCAACTTTCGCCAAATAGTATCGAAACCTTCTCGAAACATCCAAATGCAAATCCGGGCATATGCCCAAGTCTAAAATCGCCATCCGAGCCTAATGGAACCATCAAAACTCCGTTCCGGGGTCAAATACATAAAAGTCAAACTTAGTCAACTCTTCCAACTTAAAGCTTCAAATATGAAATTCATTCTTCCAAACTAATTTTGAATCACCCAAAAACCGAAATTGACGATACACATAAGTCATAATATATCTTTCGGAGCTACGCATGCCCTCAAACCACCGAGCGAAGTGCAAATGCTCAAAATGACCGGCCGGGTCGTTATATTCTTCCCCACTTAAACATATGTTCGTCCTCGAACGTGCCAAGAGTCGTTCCAAAGCCATCAAATCGCCGTGTAACTCACCTTACACATACCCTGGGGTGATTCCACATCACCACAATTCATGTAAGTCTGACAACACAACATAACTGAAGATCATTACTTCAACCTTAGTCCGTAAACTTTAGAATCCAATTTCCAATATTCGAAATCCATTACCAGACCCGAATCTCGCGTCTACACCCTGTATAAGTCGGAACAAGTTGTAACAAGCCATAACCATAACCCAAGATGAAATCACATGACATACCACATATCTCGCATACTCATAGAAAAAATTTCCATTCACCGTAGGTGCTTAAAAACAAACCTTGTACCGGTAATGAACCTCGTATCAAATAAAAACCTTGTTCCAAACCTTCGTTCACTGCCAATGATGAATGAAACACGCAAAAATGCATAACCACTCATCATATCAACAAGTCATGGAGCTCTCTCGCCTAACCAGAACCATAGCCCAAATTCTAAGCTGACTTCCAATATTACTCTTCCAGACACACCGTAATCAAATTCGATAGCAATCACTTCAGGCCCAAATACTTCATATCATCAAATACAAGCTACTCTACTGACATGCCGCACCAATACTACCTAGAGCCACAAACTGTGCAATCCGCGCACCAATAAGCAACAATTTAAATGTATTCAAACGTGAAAAATGACTCAAATGATAGAACTGTTCCGCAAGTTCAACTGATACCACTACAAGCACAATGCTACGAACCCATCACACATAGTAGAACCAAGACACACGAATCTAACACAAAGGATCATAGCCAATCATAACTCCACTGCAATGCGTGACCCTATCCAAACACCGGTCCATATGAAATACCTCAAGCCACAATGCACAAACAATTAACAACCATACGCAATTCGACATCAAGTACACGAAATGCATAACTATAACCATGGAGAAACAGGTAGCATAATATACCACAAACAGGAAAGACCATAACCAAGGCGCAATCAACCATTCAACGCCCCAATAACCATCTTGCTTGAATATCACCGCACGACCCGAATAGAAACGCATCAAATGTCCAAGTAACCAACAGATCACAACCTATTGTAGCATAGAAGAGTAACACATACAACATATCAGATACAAATAAGATCAATTCTAACCGAATGGAACATCCCTCAACAGTGGCAGTACGTAGTCAGCCAATCTGACCCAGTGTAGAATACATATCCTCATTAGGCCTACCAATGAGCCCCCAAATCAACCCCGGTCATCCACAAATAGATAAATAACCCTCCAAAAGTTCACAATGACCTAACCATAACATATACTACTAGCTGGCTAACTTTGGCAATATCTTCACAGTCCCCAACCACGAAACAATCTGCTTCTGAGAACTCCCAGTCTCCAAATCTGTAGAATACACGAATAACCATAGCAGATACCAACTCCACCACTCAAATGTCTAAAACATCTCTTATACACGATCATCCCATGAGGAATACTTCTATAATTCATCCGTCCCATATAGCAAAAATTTGAATATCAGTAGTCGATCAACCAGGCGAGTACCGCAATACCAATGAAGCATCCATAAGTCAAAACTCAATACGCCTTGTGAATGTATACTCTTCTCAGGTAATACCAAATAGTGCCAATATTTTTCTCACCATCTGAAATCGTGTGTGCTGTATAAACTCTTGACCTTCCTTTTAAAACTGAACCATATACGTGCACATGCAAATCCCAATCTCACACCACGCACCGCCTCTATCAGGACATCATATGAAAACATGAGAACCTCATTATCAACTCTGAGTCACAAGCAGAATACATACTCAATTATCTAGAAACCTTCTACTTTATCCCATCCAGAAGAAAATCACAGTACGCAACATACTCCTTATGCCGGTAGAAAATATGCATCTCAACACCCATGGTAGAAATCATCGAAAACTCTACGAAATCCATATGCACATAACCTAGCTATCAGAACTGAATCCCTCTAACTCAACCAAGTCATGCAAGTCTCCAAACCCAAGAGTATTTCCACAAAACACCTGTAAAGCCTCAACTGAGCATACCACTACCATACTTATCCAACCTACTACCAAGCTGTCCTATTTCCTCTGAGATTCTTCTGAATTGCCTTCAAGTTAACACTTGGCTTTGCTAGCATACTATAACCCTTAACTCAACGCTCACCACGATAGATCTTAGAAGAAAACCACATTGCTCTAAGGCCCATAAACCGCTGAATTTCTATTAATAATACCCAAAATACCGTATCTGAGATACCCACTCTGAAGAGACCTTATGTAAATCTAAAGCCGTTTCCTTAATCCATATGATACTAAAATATAGAATCCATAATGATACATAAATACCGCGAGTCCCGACACCGTCCGATGCAAATCCCAGATCTTAACCATATACAAAATCAAAAAATTCTCAAATGCTACATATGAATCTTGAACTCATTAGAACCTTCTCGCAAGTCATCCACCCTACTCTAATCTCAAATGCACCGCCCAAGCGAGCCAAACAACATGTGCTCCATTAGCACACCAACACCTCAAGAAGTAACCCCACCTTAACGCAACCGAGTGACTCCCTTTTCTTAGCACATTACATCTATCACGAATAACAGACTCAAATCATTCCAAGATTTCCATGTATCCATAAAGTGTAACACATCACGCATCCAGAAATTCCTTACTTGAGTTATCCTCGAAATCAACATCTTCAAGTCATAACTGATTTTCAAACATGCCTCAGGCTGAAATTATTATAACATGTAACCATGTAATCTGATCGTCACTAGTAGACTCCCCCACTTGGCTCGAAGCCATAGAACAAAACATTTGATATCTCACAATACCCATACTCTATTACTGCCATAATCCCGCAGTGAGATTCAACTAAATTCTTCACAAGCTCATGCAACACAAACCATAAAATACCTCAAATCATATGTTAAGCTCATATTAATCATCGTGACAGTCAAGTCAACTTTCTCAATGAATCCAAACTCAAATCGCAACACATATAACCCACTGGTAGAAAGAAACCCTCCAAACAACATCATAAGGATCACACATATGCAGATTACCCCTCAGGTGATAACCTACCTGCTTAGACTCAACAAGGCATGAGAATCTACTTCGTTCCACAAATAAACAACATGAAAGATCCCTCAACACGATCATAATTCGAGATTATAAAACACATCAAGACAGAAATAAAGCATCCAATAGTCCTTTTTACATCCCAAGTAACCTTTCTCATCACATCAAAGCCATCTGATCACATCCCACAGTCACATGATACACATCATATAGTTATCTAACCACTCACCAAGCCGCTAGTCCACTCATAGGAACACCACCGTACATAGCAGTCCAAACTCACATACTCACACAACTGAAATCACCGTGCCCAAGCTGCGGTCAAAACCCGATCTCACGTCCTCCGGACTGGCCCATTACCAAAATACAGAAAACACATCTCGCACCTCATCCATGGAATCGCAAGCCGTCGATGCACAGCTAGTACCGAACGCTCACATACGCATACGAGTGAGTGGAAGGAATTCAAAGAGATATGCTTCAAGCTGAATCAATGCCGCACAATAAGGAAAGAGAGATTGAAAGTTTATCTTAAATGACCTATAGCGTCTCGAAGATAGGTATGAACGTCATCATACCGATCCGTAAGTCCCTACCAGATATTTTCTCATGACTAAGAGAACCTATGAACCTAGAGCTCTGATACCAACTTGTCACGACCCAAAATTCAACCCGTCGTGATGGCATCTAACCCAACCCGCTAGGTAAGCCAAATAATAATAAAACACAATATAGCGATAATGATAAGAGTCAAAAATGAAATTACTAAATTTTTATACAACTCCCCAAGGATTGGTTGTACAAGTCATGTGCCACAAAGACTTAGATTTACAAAACTAAAATGAAATAAATACAACAAATGTTTGAAATGTACATGAACAAAATTCGAATCTAAAGCTACCCAGGACAAGTGATAGCCATAACTGGAACGCAGGTACATCTTTAATGTCAGCCCTCGCCATACACAGCAACATCAACACCAAGATCTGAACATAATGTGCATAAGTGTAGTATGAGTAAAACCGACCCCATATACTCAATAAGTATCCTAAATAACTTCGAAAAGGTATAAGAAGCAAGAACTATAATGATACTCACCAATGCCTGTACAATTCATAATTTCAACAAGTATAGAATAACTATATGATCAAATCAGGAAAATCTCAGGCATAACCACTTTGATGCTCAAAATTCTTTGTTTTAAAAGTGTTTTACTCAATCAATAATCCAACATATAAAGAAGATATGCGAGTACAGAAGGCAACAATGAAATATATTACAAACAAGGGTGAAATGAAATAACCAAATAACAGTTTATTGCGGTGCGCAACCCGATCCAATAACAGTAACCAGCTCTCCCAGAGCTCACATCAACCAGAAATCCGTCGGTTTCTCACAATCCGTGTGTACACCATCTAGAGAGAAACATGAGAGGGTGACCCTAGGGGGATGGATCCTTATCCATACACAAGCATGGCCAATTCAACGTGCTACCAGCCCGGCGTGGTCAAAGGCTCAATATCATAATCCGCTCGGCATGGTCACATGCTCAATGTGATGGAAGCGCGGCGTGGTCACATGCTATATCACAATCCGCCGGCGTGGTCATAGGCATATCAACATAATCTGTCCGGCGTGGTCACATGTATAACAACACAATCCGCCCAATGTGGTCATAGGCATAACAATACAATCCGCCTCGTGTGGTCACATGCATAACAACACAATCCGCCTGGCGTAATCACGGGCATCCAATCCAAATCATATCACACAGAAGCAAGTATAGAAGAACACATGTATATGATGAATAATGATCAGATTTCATGCTTCTAGAATGGTATAATAACATGCTAAAGTGTAGGCATGTGCAAAGTATGCCATAGCTCAAATCAGCAATTTTATCACAGAAATAGCAATTGCCAAGTTTATTAAGGAAATTAGCCTCTTCCTAATCTCAAATATGGCTCAAATAGTTCACAACAATGATACAAACATGAGAAATATTATAGCTTAAAGCTTAACAGTCAACTCTAGGCATATCATAGCCTAAGCACTATCCCGAACATGGATAAACACCCCGGTGCTCGCACATGGGCTCAACCCCACACATATGCGCACCCATAGTGCATAACTATCACAAATAATTCAGGCAACTAGTGCCTCAACCGAGTTTAGATAAGATACTTACCTCAAATAAGCCCAAACAAATACCAAACAAGCCAAGACAAATACCAAATACCAAGCAAGCCAAACGACACTCTAGAAATGCCATTGTGAACAACTAATTTTTTACCTCACCCGAATTCTATACTATTTTAGTGTAAATATTTCTTTTAGGTCTAATCTTGATATTTTAAGTTTTTATCTTACTCTTAATAGGTTTTATTTGAGAAAAATTAAACAATTACAAAACAATATTCACATACTTATCGAATATATTTCATTTCTATTTTTAAAGAGAAAAAGAATCCTTTAATTTGTATTTTAATAAGTAAGCTATGTTATTTTAAGTATTATATAATTATACATAAATATTTAGTTTTCTTAATTTTTTTCTTTCTTGGTATAAAAAGTGGTTGATCAATATTATCATTTACATAATTTACCTTATCTTTTAAAATATAAGACAAAAGAAAGGAAGAAGAAAACATGATGAAGTTAAACTATGTCAATATAGATAAAGTTTTGTTAACAAACTTCCCCACTAATCACGTCACGTCCCAATCCCCATATCCCCTACTCTTTCACGTACACACACACACGAATACGTTAACGTCCCTCACCAACATCATGTACACACACTTTCACATAAATAGTGAGTAGTCCAAAATTTTGAAGAGAGGAAAAACTTTGAACAGAAGGAGAATACTTAGAGTAGCTAAAAACAAGAGCTTGAAATCGGCAGCTTTTTCACATCAAAGTGCCTCAATAAGTTCGTCATCTTCACACACAAAATAAGTAGCTTTCTTCTACTCCCTTTAATCACTAGCTACTAGTTTTAGCTACAAAAACAGTAGCTATTCTTCACCTAAAAGCACCATGAAATAGCTGCTAATCCAGATCCAATAACTACCTCAAAAAATAAAATCAACAACAAACACCCCTTAAACCCAGCAAATATAGTTGCAAAAATGACCTAAAAATAGTTCCCTTTTCGCACAAAAGGAGCAGCTCAAAAGTTGAGCGAAGCGAAGTCGTCGAGTCTTCGATCAAGGTCTTGTTCGAGATTTACGGTTCTGATCCCGTAAGCTTCGTATTAATGTGTTCTAAATAGACGTGGCTAGTAGTTACTGATTTTTGTATGTGAAGTTTCATTATAAATTGAAGAAAGTGTCAGAGGTGCATTCTTAATCCTTCCTCTTGTGCTTTTGCCCCTTTTAATTCGTATATAGTTTCTGTCATAAGATTTTGATGAATGATGATGCTTTTTCTTGAAATACATATATTTGTTTATGTGAAGTTTCGTTGCTGATTTTATTATAATAGCTTACATGGTTTAAATCTACTAGTAATTGGTCTAATTTGATAAGTGTGCCATTTTGATTACGTAATTGGCATGTGTAATGATCTTATGGTTTTATTTTATTATTTTACATAATTATTTAATAGTTCAGATGATTACTAATTTATAGATTATTTTCTGGCTTGTTTAATAATTAATACTCCATAACTATCAAATGCTTCCAACAACTTAGATATATCAGCGATCTTGCTAATTCCCCTTAATTAAATTTTACACTTCATCCATAATTGACTTTCTTAACTCATGACCTCACAACAATCTGAAATGCAACGAAAATGAACAATTTTTGAATAAGTTAGAATGCTTTAAGTGACCTCTTAATTGATTAAATTATGGTGATTATGTATACGTTCGCATGACATAATTACGATCTCCAAAAATTAAAACCAAGGTATGCGTTCGCGCAACTTTGGGCGAAATAATCTTAATAATTAATTAAGTATCACTAATTATGTACACGCATGCGTGATATGATTTCGACACCCAAACAAAACGGATTCACACATACGTGATTCGTTTCAAAGATAATTTCATAATTTAACAAAGTTAATTAAAAGCGGTAACGAGTTAAAATGCACATAGGGTTTAAACATGTGATTAATCAGTTAATTAAGCCGAGTGTGATGATAAAATAACGTGCTAAAACCACGAAATCTGAGAGTGCCTAACACCATCTCCCGGTTAATAGTACTCTATCTTCTATGTTTCGCATACTTAAACAGAGTCAACTTTCCTTGAATTGTGATTTTTATAATAAACTGGTGACTTGGGACACCTTAAGCAATCATTTCAAGTGGCGACTCTTAAAATAAAAATAATCTCTTTTCAAATAATGTCACTTAAAGTGGAAAAACTCTTTTGGCCTTTTTCCCGTAAAAAGGAGGTGTGACAGATCTGGTGACTCTGCTGGGGACAAGAACCCATAACTTCTGATTTAGGGTTCAAAATTCGAGCTTGTAATGTGATCTATACTTGTCTTTATTCATTGGATGTTATTACTTTGGTTGTGGGCTTAATGTGCAAATTACCGCTTATTTACTGCTTTGATACTATTTGAACTATATTAAACTGTCTTCTTACGCCTCCCTTTTGAGTCTTCTGAATTTATGGTGCACACGTGCGCATGGCCCACTTTTCTATTAGAAGTCGTAATAATTAAAACGGGGTTGGTTCAATAACTAGGCCGGGTAGACTTTCGTGCTCCCGGTACGTTGCTCTCACCTCGGCTCGAGTTGTCCGCTTGAGTAAGCTAGGTCTAAAACACCCCCTCTAGGATTTAAACCTAGAATAACACAGCCTCATACCGGATCCCTAGTAGGAACGTTTGTTTGCATCATGTGCATTTGACTTTGGGACTCAACACAGGGATTGGGTCCGTCTAGGAAAGGTGCACCCGAAAAATTACAAGACCATTCTGATGCATCTTATGTGTTACTTGTGCATTATGTTTGATTCGGCTTGTGCATGTTGACCGGTTTCAATAACTAGGCCGGTCATTGGAATGATCTGTGATAATGGGGAGTTTGATCCGGCACTAAAAGCCATTGTAGCCATTTTCGCGATAAAAGAGAAACCTAAAACGGTCGCCAAGTCATGAAAAGTTCTCTTTCAGATGGGAATCTCGGTAGTCGATCTTGTTGTACTTTCTTCGTCCAAATTATTTCAGGGTGTAATCTGGATGTTTTACTTTATTGTCTTACTTTCTGATGTAAACCCTTCTATCTTAAAATGTAAAGAAATGAAATCAATATTTCATTGTCCATGAATGTCTCTTTTCTTAATCATTTCCCTTTCTTATTCTCTTTTGAGTTCTGTTAATGCAGATTTTAATAATATGACATGCTTGCGGACTTCATGCCTAGATCTTAAAACGTTATCAGACTTCGAAATAATAAATCAAGAAGCATAATATATTAAAGAATAGGCCCTTACTTGATTGGTTTATGGCACTGAAGCCATGATACAAGCAGAAGTTGAAATTCCCTCCCTTCAGATCATAGTTGAAGCCAACATCAAGGATGAAGATTGGGTCAAGACCCAATTGAAATGTTGACTTCGATTGATGAAAAGAGATTAGCCGTAATCTTTCATGGGCAATTATACCAACAAAGAATGGCCCGTACCTACAACAAGAAAGTGTGGCCCAAGAAATTTGAAGTGGGAAAACTCGTCCTGAGACACATTCTCCCACACCATGAAGAAGCTAAGGGAAAATTTGCTCCAAATTGGAAAGGTTCGTACATTATAACAAGAGTATTGCCAAAGGGAGCATTATATTTAGGAGACATCGAAGGAAATGTCCCCGAGACAACAGTCAACGCAGATATAATCAAAAGGTATTATGTTTGATGCACTACTCGGTGTTAACATTCTCTGATTGGGATGACGAAGGCTTTCATTCTCGCTACCCAAACACTATCAACCCGTTGCAAACCTTTTGAGCCGGAACATTTTCCTTGATCACCCACTTTGGAACCTTGTACGTAAAATGAAAGAAAAGAAAAAAAAAGACAAAAGAAGAAAAATAGAAAAAAATAAAAATAAATAATCCAAACAAGTTCATGTTATTGAACTACGTTCGACCTGATTCCGAAAAGGATATATAAGCAGCCTCACTTTGGGGTTTGGTCACACCAAATAAAAAATTCACATTCCTCCAATAGTTGAAAGTGGGGCAGATGCTATAATGGTTCGGTGATGGTTTCGCCCGAAAGGTTTCAAAGTTGTAATTCAATCCAAATTCTTTTTACCCAAATCCTTTCAAGTCCTCCGGATCAATCAGCGAGAATGTTCAAGAATCGGATGATACGGTTACTTGGATCGGATGCACCCAAATGAGAGAAATAAAATGAGAGTCATATTGGTGAAAACCCTCATGGGCACTGTAGGGCGATGGTGAGTAGAAAAAATAAAAATGAGAGAGTCATGTTAGTTAAAACCCGCAAAGGGCGCTATAAGGCGATGGCGAGAAGAAAAATGAGAGAGGTCAACTAGTGAAAACCCATAAAGAGTACAGTTGATCGAAAAGAGGATCCACACAACCATGGCATCGACACAGTCCGAAGCAAGGTTTCTCGGTTTCAAGTCAAAAGTTGTGATGCGTTTCTGAGAGTCGGACGATTTACACAGATCATACATCCTGTCCAAAAGGCATGCCATGCCCATTGAAGTCTGCATGTACTCCCAGATAAGTCCGTCTTTCTGTTCCCTGAAAGGGACCCCTCTTGTTTTAAACTCATTCTCTATTCCGTTGTTTGAATCCCTTTTGGTCTAATTTTGTTCCAAAAATAAGGCAAAGAAAAGACGGCAAGACCGATTTACAGGGTTCTCATTTGAAGCGAGCTGATATATTAAAAAGGCGCCCAGCCTCAGCAAGGGCATCAAGACGACCCCGACTGGCCATGATTGGCCGATGCTTTAAAATTGAAAACTTTGGAAGAAGAAAATCAAATTGAAGTGCCAGCAAAGGCAAAATAAAGCTGAAAGGTTAAGCCCCACGTGACTAACGATCATTGGCAAAGTTTGAAAAGCCAAAGGTTCCCCAATGCTCTGAAATTGAAAACTTTGGAAGAAAAAGTCAAAAGTGAAATGCCCACAAAGGTAAGTTAAAGTTGAAAAAGGTTAAGTCCCACGCGACCAACTATCATGGCAAAGTTTGGAATAGCCAAAGGTTCTCCGGGGTCAGAAATGCAGTTGGTATTCAGGAAATAACCAGTTGCAGTTGAAATCATTAAAGAAGATGAGTCGAGATCAAAAGACTGAAATAATCAAGGACACAAACTTACCACCATTTTAAAACTAACGAATCTTTCTTTGTTCAGAACAGGAATAGAAAAATTGTAGGAAACAACTCGTGAAAAGACGAACACCACCAAGTGAAGTTCTCAAATCCTTGATTTTCTTCCAATATACATGTAATCATTTTATTTTTAGTTTCATTTTAGGTAACCAATACTCTATCTTCAACACAGGGTACTACATCCCCTGGTTGCATTTTTTATTGCTAACATAGGGTACGACATTCCCTAATAGCATCCCAAAGTGCCACGAGCCTCATTTTATTGCCACTATAGGGTACGACATTCCCTAGTAGCATCTCAGAGCGCCACGAACCTCATTTTATTACCAACATAGGGTACTAAATTCCCTAGTAGCATCTCTGAGCGCCACGAGCCTTATTTTATTGCCAACATAGGGTATGACATTCCCTAGTAGCATCTCTAAGAGCCACGAGCCTCATTTTATTGCCAACACAGGGTATGACATTCCCTAGTAGCATGCAGAGTGCCACGAGCCTCATTTTATTGCCAGCATAGGGTACGATATTCCCTAGTAGCATGTCAGAGTGCCACGAGCCTCATTTTATTGCCAACATAGGGTACAACATTCCCTATTAGTATCTCTGAGCACCACAAGCCTCATTTTATTGCCAACATAGGGTACGACATTTCCTAGTAGCATCCCAGAGTGCCACGAGCCTCATCTTATTGCCAACACATGATACTACATTCCCTAGTAGCATCCCAGAGTTCCACGAGCCTCATCTTATTGCCAACACAGGGTACTACATCCCCTGACTGCATTACTTTCTGCCAACATAGGGTACGACATTCCCTAGTAGCATCCTAGAGTGCCACGAGCCTCATCTTATTATCAACACAAGGTACTACATCCCCTGGTTGCCTTCCTTCTTGTTAACATAGGGTACGACATCCATTATTATAAAAAAAAGAGCTCATTTCTCTTTCAATTATTTATTCTGCAATAGCAAAGATAGTTTATTGTCTTTTCAATAACTCACAAAACTTTTCTAGTGCAAACTTGGGCAACAAATGTTTGTTCATTTTGTTTGTTTGTGATGGGTTATAAGTTTTTCTACAAAGCACGGATTGGATGTGCAAAAATAAGATTCCAGGTCTTGCCAGAGAAAGTGGAACATTTGATCTCAATACCAGCTTTGACAAAATGCATGCAGATACATAGGGTTTCAAGATCCATCTTCTCATCATCTGATCAAGAAACAAACATGTGAGAATATTTCATAGTTCGTTACATCAGGAGCATCAAACTTTCAGTCTAAAGTCAATGGGGGAAGCAAGTCAAGAATCAAGACAAGATTCTAGATGGCATTTAGATAGAAATTTTGTAACTCTTAGATTTCAAGAGTATGTAATTTTCTTTTTATTTTGATGTAATAGTAGGAACCGCAGATCGGAACCTCGATGGAACTTCGCTCGACTCTCCATCTAAGCATACTCCATCATTCTTCTTCTACTTGAACTACACGTGACATGATTCCCTTATAACCTAGGATATGTAGGCTGCCTAAAACCAAGGCTCGGTCGCAACCTCTTTTTTTCTCTTCTTTTCCTTTTCAAATAATAGTGAGGTAAAAAATCAGTCACCTTGTTCATTTTCTTTGCCTGGAAACTTTTCATGTTTCCAAGCAAAGAGGGGCATGTTGTGAACAACTAATTTTTTACCACACCCGAATTCTATACTATTTTAGTGTAAATATTTCTTTTAGGTCTAATCTTGATATTTTAAGTTTTTATCTTACTCTTAATAGATTTTATTTGAGAAAAAATAAAAAATTACAAAAACATATTCATGTACTATAGAATATATTTCACTTCTATTTGTAAAGAGAAAAAGAATCTTTTAATTAGTATTTTAGTAAGTAAGCTATGGTATTTTAGTATTATTTAAATTATATGTAAATATTTAGTTTTCTTATTTTTTCTCTTTCTTGGTGTAAAAAGTGGTTGATCAATATTATCATTTTCATAATTTACCTTATCTTTTAAAATAAAAGACAAAAAAAAAGAAGAAAACATGATGAAGTTAAACTATGTCAAAATAGATAAAGTTTTATTAACAAACTTCCCCACTAATCACGTCACGTCCCAATCCCCATGTCTTCTTCTCTTTCACATACACACACGCACACGAATACATTAACGTCCCTCACCACCATCACTTACACACACGTTCACATAAATAGTGAGTAGTCCAAGATTTTGAAGAGAGGAAAAACTTTGAACAGGAGGAGACTTAGAGTAGCTAAAAACAAGAGCTTGAAATCGGCAGCTTCTTCACATCAAAGTGCCGCAATTAAGTTTGTCATCTTCACACACAAAGTAGCTTTCTTCTACTCCCTTTAATAACTAGCTACTGGTTTTAGCTACAAAAATAGTAGCTATTCTTCACCTAAAACCACCCCAAAATAGATGCTAATCCAGATCCAATAACTATCTCAAAAAATAAAATCAACCACAAACACCCCTTAAACCCAGCAAATACAGCAGCGAAAATGACCTAAAAACAGTTTCCTTTTCGCATAAAAGGAGCAGCTCCAAAGTTGAGTGAAGCGAGGTCGTAAAGTCTTTGATCGAGGTCTTGTTCGAGATTCACGGTTCCGATCCCGTAAACTTCATATTGATATGTTCTAAACAGACGTGACTAGTAGTTACTGATTTTTGTATGCGAAATTTTATTATAAATTGAAGAAAGTGTCATACTGAGGTGCATTCTTAATCCTTCCTCTAGTGCTTTTGCCCCTTTTAATTCTTATATAGTTTCTGGCATAAGATTTGGATGAATGATGATGCTTTTTCTTGAAATACATATATTTGTTTATGTGAAGTTTCGTTGCTGATTTTATTAGAATAGCTTACTTGGTTTAAATCTACTAGTAATGGGTCTAATTTGATAAGTGTGTCATTTTGATTACGTAATTGGCATGTGTAATGATCTTATGGTTTCATTTTATTATTTTACATAATTGTTTAATAGTTTAGATGATTACTAATTTATAGATTATCGCCTGGCTTGTTTAATAATTAATACTCCATAACTATCAAATGCTTCCAACAACTTAGATATATCAGCGATCTTGCTAATTCCCCTTAATTAAATTTTACACTTCATCCACAATTGACATCCGTAACTCATGAACTCGCAACAATTTCAAATGTTGCGAAAATGAACAAATTTTGAATAAGTTAGAATGCTTTAAGTGCGCTCTTAATTAATCAAATTATCGTGATTATGTATACGTTCGCGTGACATAATTACGATCTCCAAAAATAAAAACTAAGGTATACGTTCGTGCAACTTTGGGCGAAACAATCTTAATAAATAATTAAGTGTTGCTAGTTATGTACACGTACTCGTGATATAATTTCGACACCCAAACAAAACGGATTCACACATATGTGATTCGTTTCAAAGATAATTCCATAATTTAACAAAGTTAATTAAAAGCGGTAAAGAGTTAAAATGCACATAGGGTTTAACCTGCGATTAATCAGTTAATTATGCCGAGTATGATGATAAAGAGACCGTGCTAAAACCATGGAATCTGGGAGTGCTTAACACCTTCTCTCAGGTTAACAGAATTCTTTTCCCGGGTCTTTTGTATTTTGCAGACTTAAACAGAGTCAACTTTTCTTGAATTTGGATTTTAAAACAAACTGGTGACTTGGGACACCTTAAGCAATCATTCCAAGTGGCGAATCTTAGAATAAAAATAATTTCTTTTCAAATAATGTCAATTAAAGTGAAAAAACTCTTTTGACCCTTTCCCCATAAAAATGAGGTGTGATAGCCATCCCGCGTGCATCAACCTCCGAACGGCTCGAAACTAGCCAAAAGTAACTCAAAAACATCAAATAATGCCTAAGGAAATAATCTCAAATGATAAAGGTCGAATCTTTACTCGTTTACTCAAAGTCATCCAAAAAGTCAAAATCGGGCCCGTACCTCGAAACCCGATAAAACTCACAAAATCCGATAACTCATTTAATAACGAGTCCAACTTTACTAATTTCACTCAAATACGACTCTGAATCTATGTTCAAAACTCAAAAATTCACTTTAGGAATGTTTAGGCAAAACCCCCCATTTCTCTTTAAAATTCATAATCCAAATGCCAAAATCGAAGATAGATTCATGAAATATAATCAAAATCGAGTAGAAAATACTTACCCCAATCCATATGGCGAAAATCGCTGCCAAAATCGCCCAAATCCGAGTTCCATAGATCAAAATATGATAAAATGACAAAGACCTTCAAAATAGAGTACTTTAAACACTGCTCCAGAGGTACCCTTCGCGATCACAGTTCCCACCCTCGCGATTGCAATTCAAAAAAATTTCAGCACACATTTTACCCTTCGCGATCGCGGCCATTATACTGTGATCGCGATGAATAAATTCCAACAAGCTTGCCCTACTCTTCCAGATAGCCTGTAGTGTATCCGCTATAAATTTTGGTACAAAAATTCAAATGACAGACGGTTTGACTTTCTGAAAACTAGACACAAAGGGCTACAACTTTTATTTTTGGATCATCTCGAAATCCTTTATAGATTGTAAGATATAAGCTTTCAAAGTCAGTCCTGAGACAAACAGAAATTTCTTCTACGCGATCGCGAAAAGGCTTCCACGATCGCATTTCACAGTGTGCAAACAACAATTTGCTCTTCGCAAACGCGACCCAAAGTCTACGATTGCGATGCTCACCTATGTGGTAAAAAATCAGCAACTAAAAATGGCCTAGAAATGGTCTGAAACCACGCCGAAACTCACCCGAGCCCCTCGGGACCCGTCCGAACATACCAACAAGTCTCAAAACATATTATGGATCTACTCGAGGCAAATCACACATAATAACATCAAAACCACGAATCGTCGATCAAGATCAATCTCATAAGTTCATAAACTTCAAATTTCGAACAAAGCGTCTGATTCAAGCCTAACTAATCCGGAATGAATCCAAATTTTGCATAAAAGTTTCAAATGACATATCGAACCTATTCCAACTCCCTGAACAAAAATCTGAACCCGATAACATATAAGCCAACTCCCGGTCAAACTTATGAATATTCCAAACCTTCAAATTTCCAACTTTTGCCAAATAGTACCGAAACCTTCTAGAGATATCCAACGGGAAATCCGGGAATACACCCAAGTCAAAAATCGCCATCCGGACCTAACGAAAACATCAAAACTCCGTTCCGGGGTCAAATATACAAAAGTCAAACTTGTTCAACTCTTCCAACTTAAAGCTTCAAACATGAAACTCATTCTTGCAAACTAATTCCGAATCACCCGAAAACTGAAACCGACGATACACACAAGTCATAATACATCATTCAGAGCTAATCATGCCCTGAAACCACCGAGCGAACTGCAAATGCTCAAAATGACCAATCGGGTTGTTACACCTTTACCCGTTGTAGAAGTTAGCGGGTATGATATTGTGTACAAACCTCGGATTGCTATAAAGTCTCAGATTTAGGCAGACTTCGTGGCCAACTTTACACCGGCCTTGATCCCTGAGGTCGAGAAAGAATTATTGCTTGCCTCGGGGACTAGTTCAGGGGTTTGGACCCTAATCACGGACGGTGCTTCTAACGCGAAAGGGTTCGGGTTAGGGATCATATTAAACCACCCACGGATAATGTAATAAGGGAGTCTATTAGAACTATGAAATTGACTAACAAGGAGCTGAGTATGAGGCTATTATTTCAGGTCTAGAACTGGCTAAGAGCCTGAGGGCCGAGGTGATCGAATCCAAGTGCGACTCCCTCCTCGTTTTAACTAAGTCAACAGGACATTTGAAGTAAAAGAAGACCGGATGTGGAGATACTTGGATAAGTTGCAAGTGACATTACATAAGTTCAAGGAATGGACACTACAACATGTACCCCAAGATCAGAATAATGAGGCAGATGCATTGGCTAATCTAGGGCCGTCAGTCAACTCCGATGAATTCAATTCCGGAGCAGTGATACAATTGATGAGCTCAGTGATAGAGAAAGGTCACGCCAAGGTAAACTCAACAAGCTTGACTGGGATTAGAGAAACAAATACATAGACTATCTTCAGCAACGGAAATTGCCATCGGATCCCAAAGAATAGAGGCCCCTACAAACTAAGGTTGCCAGGTTTAGCTTGGTTGGAGGAAAACTACACCGAAGATCGTTCTTCGGACCATTAACAAGGTGCTTGGGTCCTGGGGAGATCGACTACGTGATGAGGGAAGTCCACGAGGGTACTTGCGAAAACCATTCGGGAGCGGAATCCTTCGTTCAAACATTGATCAGGGTACGTTATTACTGGAACAAGATGGAAAAGGATGCGAAAGACTTTGTTCAAAAGTGTAACGAATGTCAGAGGCATGCCCCGATGATCTACCAACCGAGGGAGATGCTTCACCCGATCCTTTCCCCGTGTCCGTTCATGAAATGGAGAATGGACATCGTGGGTCCCTTGTCGTGGGCACTAGTAAATCCCAATACGTCTTACTTATGACCGACTACTTCTCTAAGTGGGTCAAAGCACAAGCGTTCGAGAAATTTAGGAAAAGGGAGGTCATCGACTTCATTTGGGATCATATAATATGTCAGTTCGGGGTACCGGCCGAGATCACATGTGATAATGGGAGGCAGTTCATCGGCGGCAAGATTAATAAGTTCTTCGAAGACCACAAAATTAAAAAGATTTTATCGACACCTTACCACCCAAGTGCGAACGTTCAAGCAGAGTTAACAAACAAAACTATACTGCAGAACCTGAAGAAGAGATTGACCGACTCAAAACGAAACTGGAAAGAAATTTTTCCCAATGTCCTATGGGCATATCGAACAACTTCTAAGTCGAGTATCGGTGAAACACCGTTCTCTATAGTCTACTGCGCAGAAGATTTGATACCGATAGAGGTAGGAGAACCGATCCTAAGGTTCCAATATGTTACGGAGGCATCAAACGACGAGGCCATGACTACAAGCTTAAATTTAACAGATGAAAGGCGAGAAGCCACCCTAGTACTGTTAGCGGCTCAAAAGCAATGAATGAGGAGATACTACAACCGAAGGGCAAACCTTTGATACTTCCAAGTCGGGGACTAGCTAATGAGGAAAGTTACACTGCATACCAAGAACCCGAATGATGGGAAACTAAGCCCGAACTGAAAAGGACCGTACAGAGTCACCGGTATAATCGGGAAAGGCTCGTACCAACTCGAATCCGAAAATGGCGTACAACTACCCAACAACTGGAATGTGGTACACTTAAAGCGGTACTACTACTAAGGTATGAACACAATCTTCTTTGTGGTTTATAACGCCTTGAACTAACCCGTGCAGGTACTCAATCGAAGTCAAATTGAAGGATTAGATCTGAAAGCACGTGTTGTACTCTTTTTTCCTTGGACCGTTTTTTCCCGAAGTGGGTTTTATGGCAAGGTTTTTAACGAGGCAACAGTAAGCGTGCCACCCTAGTTTCGAAGACCGATCTAAGATCGGGACTGCGGATCGTCCGTATCAGATCAATAGTATTCGAGACCTCAAAATTCTGACTCGAATACTATGGGGCCATCACGCCCTGAGTCAAGAACCGAAGTCCTAAGTTCGAAAATTCAGAAGGCATTCCTATTCGATATTAAAAGACAAGGCTTTAATATTAGGATTAATTGTAAGTATCAAACGGTCAAATGAACAGTGCCCGCATATGTCATTCTCGCCATAGCAGATTACTTTTGTACCTTCGATCATTTACACTACATTCAAAGTAATAAAAGAAATTTTCCTTCTATGTTTCATCGGTTCACATTTGCACAAGCAATATTGTCGTTAAGTTACTTAGAACGAATATTGGGTTCTAAACACCCAAGCCTACGGGCATCCCCGAACCGGGGACTGCTACCTGACAATAAGATCAGGAATTTCGGGCTACTAAATCCCGGAGGCACTGAACCTACTAGGCAGGACCCAAACACAAAAGACTACGGCTAGCTTAAATGGCTCGGAGACGTCTGAGTCCGTACATAAAAAGTAAGTTCCTTACATATATTTAATCCGCAAAAATATTACTTTAGACCTGGTCAAGTTACTCAGTCTCGCATTATGGCCATGAAAAGGGCCACCTTCGGCAAAGAATAATTATGTCCGGCCAAAACGTTCAAATATTTTAACAAAGACTTCATTTTTTATCGGGTCCTCCGAAGTCAAAGCAACTTAGAGTCATTACTTAATCCAGGCCTCATCTGGGCTTTGGGGGAACGAATAGTTTAAGCGATGTCAAATTCTATGCTAAGGCATCGATGGCATATTATGAAATCCAAACACAAGTTACAAGTCTTAAATATAAGCAAGTGCAGAATAGTAAAGGACACAATGTGTAGCCGAAGAGAATTTTTATATATATATATACCAAAAGGTATTTACAAAAGGTGGTATGAAACGGCCCCAAAATACAAAAGATGTAGCTATAAGAAAAAACAAAAATAAACTAAGGCATTTACTGCCTAGTCCTCGTCAGAGCCCGACTCGCTGCCCCAACAATCGAGCTGGTATCTCGCTCTGGCATTGGCTACGAGCCTCTTTGCCTCCTGGATATCGGCCGCCAAGTCAACTCCCCGAGCTTGGTTCTCCTCAAGAGTATCTCTCCGAGATAGCCACTTCACATATTTGGCCTACGTTATTATGTGGGACTCAGCTACCTCCATATCGTTCTTGTACTGGGACAACATGTCCGAACTTCGAAGGCCTCGTTCGAAACCGCCTCTAATTTGGACTTCAGCGCGGTGTATTCTTGGCCGAGAGCATCCCGTTTTGTAACGGTCGAGTCTAGTTGTGCCCGGAGCTCCTCATTTAGCCGAAACCATTTGTCGACTTTTTCCCTCATCATCCAGAGCTGTAATTTGGTCAATGCCAAATCCTCTTTGGCGGCATCCTGACCCGAGGCAAGGAGATCCATTTTGCCCCTCAACTCCTCAGCCGAGGCTTTGATCTCGTCCATCTCAGACATCAGCTGGTCGATTAGGGTTATCTTCTCTTGGACCTGCAAGGTTTCGGCTTTAGCATCTGCGTTTAACCTCTTGTTATTGATCTCAAACACTCTTACATTTTCAACCAGAAGGGTGTGTTCCTGTTTTGCCTTCGAGGCCTCATTTTAGGCTTTTTCCAGCTCGGCTTGGAGGGCGGAATAGTCCCTGGGGACTTCATCTTTTTGCTCGTAAAGAGCTTTGTACATGTCTTTTTGCCGGACCTGCTCCTCGAGCTCGAACTCGAGGTGACTCACCTCCATTCGGGACCAGTGGAAGCTCTCATGATGAAGCACCGAGGCCTGAGGCATAGAATGTTACATCTCTCATTTTCGTACGTAAAAGTTTCGTCTTCATTTAATCGATGTAGACTCGGGGATGAGATTATCTTGAGGTTAATGTATTTATGCTATTTATAACAAGCGATAAGTAAGTGCCCTGAAGGATAAAGGGTACACAAATTAAAGAAAATGAGTTTCATTGAAGGTTGTCAATTTGGGATAAAATACGGTTCGAGCTATAATACCTGATATTTATGGACTACTAACCATACAAGGTATCATATGACCATGATAGTACGATGTATAAAGTATATTGAAAATAAGTAGTATTTTAAATAATTTGAGATAATTCTTAATTATGTGGGTAATTAATTAATTATCGGGTAATGGGACATTACCTAATTAATTAATGAGTTATAAGATAAGATTAAATCCCCCTCTCCCCCCCTCCCACGTGGCAGCAAGCCACTACTAAGGCATATGACTCTTAGTCATATTGTCTTAGGTGTCCATCTAAAGTAAGACTTATTACAAGTCTACTTACGTGTAATAGACATAAGTCTCTTAGTCATAAGTCTACTTACGTGTAAGACTTATTACAAGTCTTGGTTTCATTTCATTTGGACATAGAATAATAAAGTAAGAAAATCATATGCCTTTCTTTCTAATTCAAACCATTTCAAAAATAGATGCTAAAACTCAATCCAACAAATCAATTCCAGCGCGAATTATTAGCACCTTAGCAACGTAAAATTTTGCGGTTCTAAAAGAGTACGGTGCAACCTTTTCCAAGAATGTCATACGGATTTTTCCCTACTCTAGGTATGTTAAGGCTATCCCTTCTTTCTTTTTGGCATGATCCAAATTATACAGAAGAAACGAGCAAACGCACAGATTTCATAAATGACTCTATTCATAGAAATACTAGGGGTCTCTATGTTCTTGATTCCCCATGAGACATATTATTATATCTTCTGTTCATGGGTCTCAAAATGATACGCAGTTGATAAAGTTTATCCGAAAGGAATATTGAGATTATTAACATATTTCCATGCATTTCATTCATTTATATATGTACATTGACCCATGACCAGATGGTGTTATATACACGTATTTATATGTATATATATGTATATGGGATATGGAAAAAGGTTACGACGTTATATACGCACCACCACTTGATCAGTTGGTATATGTTGATGATTTTGCTCACAGTGGCCGAGATGATATGATGGGATGCCCTCAGAGGCTTGATGATATTATGTACACTTATACCTATGCATGACACGATATTTATACGCACATGCATGACATTATAAATGTTTCAGGATTTACAAAGTGATTTAGACTTACAGTCAGAATTCTTTATTCCATGTTTCATATATTGCTGTTATATACTGATTTTTATGCCTTACATACTCAGTACATTATTCGTACTGACGCCCTATTCCCGGGGCCTGCATTTCATGCCTGCAGGTGCTGGTAGGCAAGCCGACGGTCCCCCTTCTTAGGATCCCCGATCAGCGAGAGTTGGCGTGCTCCACTTGATCCGTAACTGTTTTCGATTTTGGTATGATATGCTTGTATACATATATGGGTATGACGTGGCCCAGTCCCGTCCTTGTACAATTGTATTTTCTATTAGAGGTCTGTAGACAGTTATGTATAGTTGGATAGTATGTGGCCTTGTCGGCTTCCAGTTTTGGGTATATATAGTTATCTATAGCAGCCTTGCCGGCTCGCCCCACTATATTTCGTATGTCTATCTATATATGTCTTTTGGGCAGGTTTCCCTCATATACACTATTCATGTTTATATCTTAGACGTATGCTTAAGGGTGTTCGACAGGTAGGACTAGGGCATCCGTCGCGGCCTATCGGTTTGGGTCGTGACAAAAGTGGTATTATAGCAGTTTTGTCCTAGGGTTGTCTACAGACCATGTCTAGTAGAGTCTTGTTTATGGGTGTGTTGTGCACCACACTTATAAATAGGAGGCTACAGGACATATAGGATGCTATCCTCTTTTTTTTATCTTAGATCGTGCGATATAAGAATTCATTTTCCTAACTATATGTTATATTTTCAGCAATGCCTCCAAAGCCGCCCAGAAGGGAAAGTCTGTGGTTGGTGAGATTACTAGTCGAGCGCCACGAGTGACTAGGGCTCGGGGAGAGTCTCATAGTGAGATTCCATCTCGGACTTCACATAGCCCGCCCTCTCCAGGAGAGCTCCGAGGGGCACCAGCTCCAGCGCCTGCCCCTGTATGTTCAGCCCCTCAGCCGGATGCACCGGGTCAGGAGATGAGAGATGCTATTCAGCTATTAACTCGATTAGTAGCTGCACATGCTCGGTGTCAGAAAGTAGGTATTGGTCATGCAGATAGGTCCGTCAACACGAGGGTTCGTGATTTCATTAATTTAGACCCTCCGGTATTCACGGGGGAAGATCCAAACGAGGAACCTCGGGTATTTATTGATAGAATGTAGAGGACGTTGAGGGTAATGAAGGCCACTGCGACTGAGTCAGTTGAGCTAGCTTCCTATAGACTCCAAGATGTTGCAGTTAATTGGTACGAGTCTTGGGAATTGTCCAGAGGTGAGGATGCCCCTTCAGGAGTATGGCAGGAGTTTACAGAAGCCTTTCTTCGTCATTATCTGCCACCAGAGCTTAGACGGGCTAGAGTTGATAGGTTTTTGACCCTTCGACAGGGTAACATGAGTGATCGAGAATACAGTCTTCAGTTTGATTCATTGGCTAGGTATGCTCCCACTACTGTATCTAAGAAGGAGGATCGGGTTCACCGGTTCGTGATGGGATTAGAGTCGCACTTGCTTAATAATTGTATGTTGGTCTCACTTCAGCCAGACATGGATATTTCTCGTATTCAGGCATACGCTCAGGGTGTAGAGGAGCATAAGCAGAAGTAGAGGGCCGATCGTGAGCATGATAGGGCCCAGAATAAGAGAGCGAGGTCTTCGGGTCCTTCTGGTGAGTTTTGAGGTGTTCAAAGACCACAATACCCGAGGTATATAGCCCAGCCATCGGCTAGCGTGCCCCCTCAGTTTGGCGGTAAGATGTTTGATCGTTCCACATATTCATGGCCTGGTCAGAATTTCAGGGCCTCAGATTCTCAGTATAGTGGTGAGTCAAGTCAGATGAGGCCGCCCTTGCCACGATGTGCTCAGTGTGGTAAGCAGCATGTCGGGCAGTGCCGTATGGGGTTGGGTGTTTGTTATACTTGTGGTTATCCGGGCCACGTTATAAGGGATTGTCCGACGAGAGGTGATGCAAGCATAGCTCAGCCAGCGGGATCTGTAGCTGGTTCGTCATCATCAGTACGCCCCCCTGGGCAAGGTTCACAAGCACCAATGAGTCGTGGTAGAGGCAGAGGCAGATCATCTAGCTCAAGCGGTCCTCAGAACTGCATATATACGTTGGCAGGACGACAGGATCAGGAGTCATCGCCTGATGTTGTTACAGGTATATTATCAATCTTCTCATATGATGTATATGCACTGATTGATCCAGGTTCCACCTTATCATATGTTACTCTGTTGGTTGCTAGTAAGTTTGGAATAAAATTTGAATTGGTTAAACCTTTTGAGGTGTCTACACCTGTTGGGGACTCAGTGGTAGCTAAGCGAGTATATAGGGGTTGTATAATAGTGGTTCATAGTCGATCTACCGTAGCGGACCTAATCGAGTTAGATATGGTAGAATTTGATATTATAATGGGTATGGATTGGTTGGCTTCTTGTCATGCCAACGTTGATTGTAGATATAAGATAGTCCGATTTCAATTTCCAGGGGAGCCCATTTTGGAGTGGAAAGGTAATACGGCGTCACCGAGAGGTAGATTTATTTCCTATCTCAAGGCAAGGAAGATGATCAGAAAGGGCTGTATTTATCATTTAGTTCGGGTTCAGGATGTGGAAGTAGAGTCACCAACCATTTAGTCCGTCCCTGTGGTTAATGAGTTTCCCGATATTTTTCCTGATGAGCTTCCGGGTCTTCCGCCAGAGCGAGAAATTGAGTTTGCTATTGAACTACTACCAGATACTCATCCAATATCTATTCCTCCCAATAGAATGGCCCCCGCAGAGCTAAAAGAGTTAAAGGAACAACTAAAGGACTTGCTTGAAAAAGGTTTTATCAGACCTAGTACATCACCGTAGGGAGCACCTGTGTTATTTGTGAGGAAGAGAGATGGTTCCTTATGGATGTGTATTGATTATAGATAGTTGAATAAGGTGACAATCAAGAATAAGTACCCGCTCCCGAGGATTGATGATTTATTTGATCAGTTGCAAGGTGCCAAATGTTTTTCAAAGATAGACTTGAGGTCCGGGTACCATCAGGTAAGGGTTTAGGAGGAAGATATTCCGAAGACAGCATTCAAGACCAGTTACAAGCACTTTGAGTTTCGTGTTATGTCATCTGGTTTGACCAATGCCCCAGCAGTATTCATGGATTTGACGAACCGTGTGTTCAGACCCTTTTTAGATCTGTTCGTAATTGTATTTATCGACGATATATTGGTGTATTCTCATTCAGAGGCTGAGCATGCAGATCATTTGCGTACTGTGCTTAGAGTTCTACAAAAAGGGAAGTTGTATGCAAAATTCTCTAAATGTGAATTCTGGTTGAACTCTGTAGCTTTCCTTGGGCATATCATTTCGAGTGAAGGTATCCGGGTTGATACACAAAAGATTGAGGCAGTAAAGACTTGGCCTAAACCCATGACACCAACGGAGGTTCGTAGCTTTCTCGGTTTGGCAGGTTATTACAGGAGATTTGTAGAGGGAGTTTCTTCCCTTTCAGCACCTTTGACAAAGTTGACTTAGAAGGGAGCAAAGTTTCAATGGACTGATGCTTGCGAACGGAGTTTCCAGGCATTGAAAGACAGATTGACTTCTGCACCGGTTCTAACGCTCCCAGAAGGGACCAATGGTTATGTTATCTATTGTGATGCTTCAGGCATTGGATTGGGTTGCGTGCTGATGCAGCATGGTAAGGTTGTAGCTTATGCTTCTAGACAACTAAGAAAGAACGAGAAGAATTACCCGACCCATTATTTAGAGTTAGCCGCAGTAATTCATGCACTAAAGATGTGGAGGCACTACTTGTATGACATTCATGTTGATATCTATACGGATCATAAGAGCCTCTAGTATATCTTCAAGCAAAAGAAATTAAATTTACATCAAAGGAGATGGTTGGAGCTACTTAAAGACTATGACGTTGATATTTTATACCATCCGGGGAAGGCGAACGTAGTAGCCGACGCCCTCAGCCGTAGATCTATGGGTAGCATGTCATATTTATAGCCAGAAAAGAGAGGAATAGCCCATGAGGTTCATCAGCTAGCTAGTCTTGGAGTTCGGTTACTGGACTCAGGTGATATTGGAATTACTATTCAGGATACAACAACATCCTCTTTAGTAATTGAAGTAAAGGAACGCCAGTACGAGGATCGTGTGTTAGTTCATTATAGGGATACCACCCCTCAGATGGAGAAGACATCGTTTGAAATTACAGAAGATGGGGTCCTCAGATATCGAGGACGATTATGTGTCCCTAATGTCGCAGGGCTGCGTCAGCAGGTTATGGGAGAAACTCACTATTCTTGTTATTCTATCCATCCAGGAGCAACAAAGATGTATCAGGATATCAGGGAAGTATATTGGTGGGACGGAATGAAAAAGGATATAGCGGAGTTTGTTTATCAGTGCCCTAATTGTCAGCAGGCCAAGATTGAGCATAAAAAATCCGGTGGATTATTGCAGGCTATAGAGATTCCGACTTGGAAGTGGGAAGTAATCAATATGGATTTCATCGTAGTCTTACCTCGTACCCAGCGTAAGTTCGATTTTATATGGGTGATTGTTGATAGGCTTACAAAATCAGCCCATTTTTCCCCGTTAGGACTACATATTCCGCAGAGGATTATGCAAGGCTTTATATTAAGGAGATAGTATGACTGCATGGTGTCCCTGTATCTATTGTGTCGAATAGAAGAGCTCAATTTACAGCTAACTTCTGGAGGTCCTTCCAAAAAGTATTGGGGACTCAAGTAAGTCTTAGTATAGCATTTCATCCCCAGACAGACGGACAGGCTGAGCGTACTATTCAGACACTTGAAGACATGTTACGGGCTTGTGTGATAGACTTCAAGGGTAGCTGGGATGATCATCTGTCTCTTATTGAGTTCGCATATAATAATAGCTACCATTCCAGTATTCAGATGGCTCCATATAGGGTGGTCCCTGGAGGACGGAGTGGTCCTTGGGGACTTCATCTTTTTGCTCGTAAAGAGCTTTGTACATGTCTTTTTGCCGGACCTGTTCCTTGAGCTCAAACTCGAGGTGATTCACCTCCATTCGGGACCAGTGGAAGCTCTCATGATGAAGCACCGAGGCCTGAGGCATAAAATATTACATCTCTCATTTTCGTACGTAAAAGTTTCGTCTACAGTTAATCGACGTAGACTCGGGGATGAGATTATCTTGAGGTTAATGTATTTATGCTATTTATAACAAGCGATAAGTAAGTGCCCTGAAGGATAAAGGGTACGCGAATTAAAGAAAATGAGTTTCATTGAAGGTTGTCGATTTGGGATAAAATACAGTCCGAGCTATAATACCCGATATTTATGGACTAGTACCATACAAGGTACGATATGATCGTGATAGTACGATGTATAAAGTATATTAAAAATGAGTACTATTTTAAGTAATTTGAGATAGTTCTTAATTATGTGGGTAATTGATTAATTATCGGGTAACAGGACATTACCTAATTAATTAATGAGTTATAAGATAAGATTTAAAAAAACCCACCCTCACCCCTCACCCCTCACATGGCAGCAAGCCACTACTAAGGCATATGACTCTTAGTCATATTGTCTTAGGTGGCCATCTAAAGTAAGACATATTACGAGTCTACTTACGTGTAATAGACATAAGTCTCTTAGTCATAAGTCTACTTACATGTAAGACTTATTATAAGTCTTGGTTTCATTTCATTTGGACATAGAATAATAAAGTAAGAAAATCATATACCTTTCTTTCTAATTCAAACCATTTCAAAAACAGACGCTAAAACTCAATCCAACAAAATTTCTTGCGACCAAATCAATTCCAGCGAGAACTATTAGCACCTTAGCAACGTAAAATGTTGCAGTTCTAAAGGAGTACGGTGCAACCATTTCCAAGAATATCATACGGATTTTTCCTTACTCTAGGTATGTTAAGGCTATCCCTTCTTTCTTTTTGGCATGATCCAAATTATACAGAAGAAACGAGCAAACACACAGTTTTTATAAACGACTCTATTCATAGAAATACTAGGGGGTCCCTATGTTCTTGATTCCCCATGTGACATATTATTATATCTTCTGTTCATGGGTCTCAGAATGATACGTAGTTGATAAAGTTTATCTGAAAGGAATATTGAGATTAATAACATATTTTCATGCATTTCATTCATTTATACATGTACATTGACCCATGACCAGATGAGATTATATACATATATATATATATATATATATATATATATATATATATATATATATATATGGGATATGGGAAAATGTTACGGTGTTATATACACACCACCACCTAATCAGTTGGTATATATTGATGATTTTGCCCACAGTGGCCAAGATGATATGATGGGATGCAATGAGAGGCTTGATGATATTATGTACACCTATACCTATGCATGACACGACATTTATACGCGCGTGCACGGCATTATAAATGTTTCAGGATTTACAAAGTGATTTAGACTTACAGTCAGAATTCTTTATTTCATGTTTCATCTATGTCTGTTATGTACTGATTTTTATGCCTTACATACTCAGTACATTATTCGTACTGACGCCCTATTCCCGGGGCCTGCGTTTCATGCCCGCAGATGCAGGTAGGTAAGCCGACGGTCCCCCTTCTTAGGATCCCCGATCAGCGAGAGTTGGCGTGCTCCACTTGATCCGTAATTGCTTTTGATTTTGGTATGATATGCTTGTATACATATATGGGTATGACGTGGCCCAGTCCCGTCCTTGTACAGTTGTATTTTCTATTAGAGGTCTGTAGACAGTTATGTATAGTTGGATAGTATGTGGCCTTGTCGGCTTCCAGTTTTGGGTATATATAGTTGTCTATAGCAGCCTTGCCGGTTCGCCCCACTGTATTTCGTATGTCTATCTATATATGTCTTTTGGGCAGGTTTCCCTCACATACACTATTCATGTTTATATCTTAGACATATGCTTAAGGGTGTTCGACAGGTAGGACTCGGGCATCCGCCGCAGCCCATCAGTTTGGGTCGTGACATAAAATAAGAAAAATCGTTAAAATCCGCTATGGCAAAATGAGCTCTTTAAGGATACGAGGGGATAAAGCATACCCTGTTCAGCGCATGATGTGCCTCGTTGAAGAGGCTTGTTCATCTTCACTTGGTCCTCTTCGGTTATTAAGGAATGGAGGTAGCTAGCCACATCGACTGGCCCGGATAGCATCCTAGTATCCGTCGGTACTGTGAACATGATCGTCTTCTTTCGGTTAGGGTCCATACTCGGGGCGGATGAACTGCTTCTCGAGGTTTGGGCTCGAACTCGGCCTACCTGACCCTGGTAGTGAATCCCTTTTCGGGATCTCCAGATGGCCAAAACCGGAGTAGTCCTCCAGCACGCCGACATCTACGCCCTCGAAAAAAGAATTGAGGGCCTCGTCCACGGCTCGGGATGCCTCGATCGGTTTTTCTGTAATGGTCCGAGCCTCATCTAAAAAAGGCTCCATGTGAGATGGTGACTCCAGGAAGTCAATGATGTCGGCGTTTCTCGAGACAGCCTCTTTCGGAACCGGAGTAGCTTCTTGATGAGTAGTGGCCACATGCTCCCCCTCGGGCTCCCAAGTTGAGGAGGATTCAGCCTTACTATCACCCCCTCCGGAGCTGCCAGCTCTCGTGTGGCATCGATCGGCTCGTGGACGAGGAACTACATGTTAGCATCCTTGGGGTAGTCCCCAAGCCGATACAGATATTCAGGGTCCGGGACCCTGGCACGAGTATTTTTCTTGGTACTCTTTCTGACCCTGACTATAGTCCTCTTCTTTTTGGCCTCGGCAGGAGCATCCAAGGAGTCAGGGGACCTTTTCTTCGTTCTTGCTTTCCCCTCCTTCTTTGCAGTAGCTTCGGCAGTAGGCTGCACCGAAGCAGAGGGTTTTCAGACGGGGATGAGGCCACGGCCTCGGTAATCGCCCGAAGTCTAGTGGTCTTGGGCAAACCTGTGAAAAGAATGGACTTAGTCAGAATAATGATGAAATGAAAATGACTTAGAGGGAAATTCAACTAGGAGAAGAGGGCCACTCACCATAGGAACGAGTCTCCCATTTGCCTTTGAAAAGCTTGCGTCACTCACGCTCAGGAATATGTGAGTTATTTGCAGATGCACTCGATCCATTCCCTAAAATGGGGGACTGCATTGGGGACCCGGGCAACAATTGTATACTAGACAGAACGAATAATGACAAAGAGGAGAAAATTCAAAGGAGTACTTTGACAATTTAAGAGGAGGTGGACTTACGTTTTGAGTTCCACTTCTCGGGGAACGACAGGAACTCGGAGGGGATGATATCTTCGATCTTTATCTGAACAAACTTCCCCTGCCAGCCTCGGTCCCTATCCTTGTCTATGCATGAGAATGTAGACTTATTTGCCCGTAGACATGGAGCAGATGGTCGATCGTGGATCAGGGTTCCTCCATGTTGTTGGCAAAAATGACGAAGAAGGGTCACGTTCCTCCAAAAGGGCAGGTGGATCTGCCCGAGGCAGATCTCGTACCTCTTACAAAAATCAAGGACCACCGTGTCCATCAGACCGAGTGTGAAGGGATACGTATAAACGCTTGAGTATCCCTCCACGTGCGTCGTGATGTTCTCAACAAGACCGAGAACGACCACGTTTTTGCCCTCCCATTTGCAGTCCTCTCGAACCACTTGGAGCGTCTCCTCAGTGATGGAGCAAACGTACCTCTATGCCTCCCCGCCTCGGTCTCCTTATTTAGAGGCTTTTTCGACCTTAAAGTCGTTATCTATGGAGCAGCCTTCGGGGATAAATTCTGTAAGAGGAGGTTTCGGGGCTGCTACCGGAAGGGTTGCTTCGGCGCATGTGACAGAGGTGGATGTTGAAGGAGCAATGGTTTGAGGCATCGATTTTGAGGTTTTAGCCATCTTGACCTTGGAATATGAAGGTTTGAAGGTTGATATGAAGGTTGATATGAAGATTTGAAGATAAAGTTGAAGGCTTGAAGACTAAAGATGAAGAAATGAAGATGTGGAGAACAATTTATGAAGATTTGAGAGATTGATGCACAAGTAGAAAATTCGAGAGTAACTCAAGAAGATTCGAAATTAGAAAGCAAAAAAGTGAAAAAAGGAAACCAGAGAGATTTTATAGGAAAGAAATAATGAATGCATGATGTTTCGCACTTGGTGCCTACCGAGTATGGTCAATCGGCGGCTGACACTTGTACGTAATCAGAACGGCGCAACTGATGGGACGTTTCGGCGACTTGTCAACTCGCTTGTGGCGTACAGAGGAAGGAACCGGGGTCAATTAATCACTTCCCGTCATTTCTATAAATCTACTCTCCGAAACGTGAGGGGACTATCTATGTACGGGTAAAATCGGGGATAAAGTTACCACCGATTTCTCGATGAAGAAACGAGAAGACAGCGCGATCCGACGTAGTCTCGGGTAAAGTCGAAGGCTCCCACAGATCAGAGCCCGGGGAGGACGAATGGTGCGCCAAAAATCGGACATGGCCAAACATGGGAAAAATCGAGTTCGAGTAAAGCGAAGAATCTAGGCTAAAGCAAAGACGGTTAGAAAGGACAAACGAGGGGCCGAAATATCCGCCATTAACCGGATATTACGGCACAAATCTCGCCCGATATCAAATGTGTATCATGATTTACTAGAAGAGAATGATTTTTGCCTTATTTAGGCTTGTATTAGGATTGAAACTTACCTATATATAAAGGGGAGAATCCTTTTATTTTTCAACCACTATTGACACGCATATCAAAGTAATAAAGTTCGTTTTTGTTCTCTAGCTACTGTTCAAAGTGTTCTTCAGCTACTTATTTATTTAGTTGCAACCGAGCCCGTCTGGAGGGCTCGGTCGGAACCAGTCTCAACATTCAATTTAAAGTGTAGGCTTAATCGTTCCATCACGTTTGGTTTGATCGTTTTGTTTCTCTTTAATTTAATTATTTGCTATTCTTAGATCATTCGTGTTAAATTAAATCACGTATCCTTTAAATCGCGTACAAATTTAATTATTACTCATTTTAAGTGTAAACAATTATTATTATATTGTTGCACACTCAGCAAATCAGATGGAAAAATCTCCATGACAACACTATCTATTATAAACCATTACCACCTAACCACGATTTAGTTGTTTTTGATTTGGATGAAGGTTCGATTCTCTGATTAGAAGCAGAGGTCGCAGGCGAGGGGAGGGAGACGCATTTTTTTTGTGGGTAAAGTTAAATAAAAGTGAGTACAGATTAATTAAATGATAATGTGCAAGTAAAAGACGGGTTGAAATTTCTACACCATGTGGTGAGCCTGAGGGATCCAATCCACCTATATAGTATTAATTAATATTTTCCTCCCCTAATAGTAATAAAAAATGTTAAAGCAAAAATTCAATAATAAAAACCTGTCATTTTCCGTCGCACGGACAAACAGACGCACACAGAGTGCGAGTCTTTTCAGCTCAAAGAATCGCTATTTTCATGGCGGCAATGATCAACTTCCTCCCACTACTGTTCATTTCCCTCTTCTTCTTTTTCTTCATCATCATCTTGAAACTCGTTTACGAACTCATATGGGTCCCTTTAAAAGTTCAAGAGCACTTCAGCAAACAAGGTATAAATGGACCAGCTTATAGCCCAATCTTTAACAACACAGCAAAGATCAGAAGAGTAATGATAGCAGAAGCTGAATCAAAGTCCAGTTCCTTCACCCATCACCATGACGTAGTTTCTCGTGTCATGCCGCACTACTATAACTGGTCAACGGTTTATGGCAAGAATTTCCTTTACTGGTTTGGTCCTAAACCTAGGTTTGCAATTGCTGATCCAAATCTCATCAAGGAGATTTTGGTCAACACCAGTGGTTCGTTTGAGAAAGTGAAACATAACCCTTTGTCGAAGATGTTGTTTGGAGATGGGCTTATTAGGTTGGACGGTGAGAAATGGGCTATTCACAGGAGGATCACCAACCAGGCCTTTAACTTGGAGAGAGTCAAGGTACTCAACCTTTAACGATTCTTCGCTTAATCCAGTTCGGTTATTTCTTGCAAGTAATAATTACTCCTTTTTATTTCGGATTTAGCTTATATGCAGTGGTGTTAAAACTTTTTACACTATCATTGTATTTTAATGTGTTGTAGCCGGTACAATTTTTTTTTTTTCTAATTATGTTTTAGGTGACCTAATAGTTTAAAATGTATGTACTATTTTATTTGACAAAATTTGACTAGATATGGAGCATAAGATGTTAGTTTGACTTACAGTTACAATGGAAAAAAAAATTAAATAATGGTTGAGAAATTAGTTTGATTGAGAAAATATAACATCAAATATAGTTTAAAATGTCAATAGTTACATGAATTTGAATTTTTACAAGCTATAAAAGTTGCATAAAAATAAATGGTAGTTTTGAATATTTTGGAATATTCTGAAATGGTACAGTATCATATAAATTGGAGCGGATACAGTACATTATATATGTACATTTAAAAAAAATAAAAATCAATATGGCTACATAGTTCGAGCAAAAAGTAGTAGGTTTAGTTGAACTTGATTCAAAGGGCTAGATACTGTACTAAAGTTTTGCCTTTTAATACTCCATGCCTTCACTTTCTACTAATCTAATTACATCATGGTTACTCCCCTCCTCCAATTTCTATCTCTTCCCAACCCATCAATCAACATATCTAGCCCGTCTCTGGAAGGGGGTTTCTATATATATTGTGATTGTGGTCTACACAGCGAAAAATGAAGTGCATTATGTTTTCTAAAATCTCTTCACCATTGTATGTAAGTCTTGTCGCGAAATGATACTCCTGAAGGTCCAGGACGTGTTCTAAAGTTTGGTTTAGTAGAACTCTGTCATGCTATGACAATTTAATGTATGCTCTAGCTGATTGACCAATCGCCATGCGTCCATTTTTACAGGGTTGGATTTCTGAAATGGTTGATAGCACAACAAAGTTTTTGGAGAAATGGGAAGAGGTAAGAAATGCAAGAGACCAGTTTGAGATGGACGTACACAAAGAATTTCACAACCTTTCAGCAGACATCATTTCTAGGACGGCTTTTGGAAGCAGTTTTGAGGAGGGCAAGCGCATTTTTGAATTACAAGACGAGCAAGTGAGCCTTGTTTTGGAGGCCATACGAAGTGTCTATATTCCTGGATTCAGGTGCATTTCGTTATCGGATAGTGTAATGCATCTTGCCCTTCCAATTATTTTGTTGAATACCAAACAAACTTCTATGTATCCTTTTCTTTAATGTTACAATCCTCAAGCACTTTTTCCTTGCATGAATCGTACCAGGGAAAAGTTAGGAGCAAACAAATGCAAATGCATCTCATTCTTTACTATTCATTCCTTTTCTCCCTTCTTGCAATTTCTATCCTAAAGAAAACTACCATGTAAAAGCCAGAGGGAAAAACATGTGACAAGATCTGATATACTTATAGTAGAATAGTCCATTGCATCTTTGAATACCAGTGGAGTGATTGTTTTTTCTATTCAAAAAAGTTCACTATAACCTTTTCAGAAGAGCTGCATTTAAAATGAACCTTAGACACATCTTATGCAAAGCTATGTTTACCACTATATTACTAGGCATTTAGAGATTGCAGCATTTCCAGAAAGAATTATTAGAAAGCTCTAATCGGCACATAAGATCAAATTAAACATTCATGTCTAAGCCAACTCACTGTCTTTGTTGGGTTGAAATGGTGGAGTCCTGTTACCACCTTCTTCAAAAATATGGCTTCATCATCCTGGAGCAGTTTACTCGCTTCATTAATTTCAATGTAAATCATGCCATTTCTATCTCCTTGACATCTAATGATGAAACTGGATTCAGATTTTTACCCACCAAGAAGAACAGAATGAGGAATAGACTGGAGAAGGAAACTCGAGATGCAATAAGGATGTTGATAAACAATTGCAGCAGAACAGAAAACAACTCAAAAGGCCTGCTTTCTTTGTTGATGTATCCACTTAAGAATCAGGACGACAAAGAGGAGACACTGGATATAGAGGAGGTTATAGACGAATGCAAGACATTCTACTTTGCAGGGAAGGAAACAACTGCTAATCTTCTGACATGGGCTTTTCTCCTGTTGGCGTTGCATCAAGATTGGCAAAGCAAGGCACGGGAAGAAATCGTCCGTGCCTGCAAAAATGGGATCCCTACTGCAGAGAATATAGCTGATCTCAAGATCGTAAGTTCAGCTGTTACTGCAGTTCCTATTTTGTGTGGCAGCTCTTGTTAACAGTCTCACAAGCCTTGTATTGTACTTATCATTTGTCTTATGGCCCTCAAGTATGATATAAAGGACTAACATAAATCCTTATAGTGATGAACAACCTCATTATGCATTCACGGGACTTTACCATTTGGAAAGATGGTGCATAGCTCCCTGTTTTTTCCTTTGCAATAAGATGATGAGGTGCATTTTATGTCCTATTGGCAGGTGAGCATGATATTGAATGAAACACTTCGACTTTATCCACCTGCAGTGATGTTGATGAGGCAAACATCCAAGAAAGTCAAGTTAGGAAACCTTGACATTCCAGCATATACACAGTTCTATTTGGCCATGACTGCTGTCCATCATGACAAGGAGATATGGGGAGATGATGCCCATGAATTCAATCCATTGAGATTTTCTGAGCCACGGAAACATTTAGCTTCATTTTTTCCATTTGGATTAGGCCCCAGAATCTGTGGGGGCCAAAACTTAGCACTTGTTGAAGCTAAAGTCGTCCTGGCTATGATCATTCGGCAATACTCTTTTTGCATCTCCCCATCATATATTCATGCCCCAACACAGGGTATGACATTGCAGCCTCAATATGGCGCTCAAATGCTCTTTAGCAAGATTTTTTATTGAGTATTTGCTGGAGAAATGCGCAGTCTTGCGTGGAACAAATTCCAGAAATAAATGCTTGCTAAAGAGTAACTACTGCTGACTCTTTTTTTCTGTTGTGCATGAGAGCACTATAAACTCACAGGACATCATGACAAAAAAGAAAAAGAAAGTATAGATTTTTCGTTTACTGTGGATGTATATATTTTTCTTATACACCATTGACTCATATAGTCAGTATCTACACTTTGTAAATTAGCAGTACGTTTTTCACGAAATGACAGAAATAAGGTGATTGCACTGAAATCATTTCAACTACTACTTCATTTCTTCTACTGTCCTGCACTCATGCTATGAGTCATTTTTTAAATTGCATGATGGAACAAAAAGGGAAGAAGAACAAACAATCCAAAAAACATGAAAGAAAAATAAGTCTCGAGAATGGAAGTCATGGTAGTTGCAGCATGATCCAGAAGGTAAAGAGGCTCTGCATATTTTCTGGGCAGATAAAATACTTTTACAAAGTTCAGAAAATAATACTCCGAACTTTCAAGTGCACGGGGTAGTAGCTACTAGCTAGTGAATATATAATCATCAGAAAAAAGTAGTATGTTTATATAGTTTCACAATAGTTTTTTGGACAAGCAAATTAATGTTCGGTAGCAGCCAGATTGGGGGTTTATCTCTCTTTTAGAAGGTACAATTATACTGTTTACCCGTAAAACGGTACAATTAAATTTGTATCATGGTTTATAGACACGTGAATTAATTTGATCCAAGAATATAAAATAACGAAGAACAGAAATTAATTAATTAAATAAATTTAAAAAAAATACAAGCCTGATTGTGAAATGAGCTTTTCCGGAAGAAAGAGTAAGAACAATATATTGAGCAGAAAGAAAGAATGTTCTTAATAGAATAAGAGTAAGTTTAGCCTTTTGCGTACATATTTTTTTGTGTTCTACAATGAATACAAATTCTTCTACTTATAGCTCAATTCAGGGAGGCAAGATCCCCAAATCAAGCTCTTCTTTAATATGAATAAAACTCCTTTTGATGGCTGCATAACGGTTAGGTGTAAATGCAAAGATTCTTTGTAACGACTGCTCATTGAATGCTATATTTTTCAACCGATATCTTCCTTTCAGTCTTTCGTCCCCGATTCCAGCATTTTCGAAACTCATTCAGCACCGGTCACATGTTCGTACTCGGTGCCAGCTATTTGCTGACTCATATTTTATTTGTCTTCACTACCACGTGTCAGCTCGGCGAGCATCCACCTGTCGTTCATCAATTTTATCCCATACGGATAGTCCCCCTACTTTCCGCTAACTATATTTTATATAACCGGATAGTAGATAAGACCACTTTTCTTGGTGAGAAAAATTCCTAAACGATTTCTGACACTTAAAAGGACGCACGTCTCCTTGCATTTAATGAGCCGAACACGTGTTATCCCATGATTCAGCAAGTATTTTCGTCAGTTTTCTAGGTAATGATGATCATGAATTCTGCCGCCTATAAACTTCTCTACTTCTCATTCACTTTTACAAACTCTCCTTCTTTGAATTTCCTTAAATTTTTTCTGCAAATCTCTCTTTCTCACTAAAATTTTCTTACTCATATTTTCCATTGTCATGTCTTCTACTACCTATTCCCCGGTAACTTAGGCATTTACATCGGTGGTGGCCCTTCCAAGAAGAACAAAATCAAGAAAGCCGATGCCGATCCTCCTACTACCAACACAATCATCCCTTATCAACTAAATTCTGAGATGGAACTACAAGTTCAATAGGAACCTCCTAACCCTAAAAATGATAGAAATAGGTTCGTTAGTAGATATCCTTCTTCCATTCGTCCTGCCAACATCCCTGTTGTGAAAGAATATTGCGGGTGGAACAATATAAATTTTTAGCCCCTAACGAAGTGGAAAAGGTTACTTTCGGGAAACCAGGGTTCATGTACATTTACACGTACCCCTTTACCTTAAGAATGGGGCGAGAAATCGATCCCATCTTTTTAAAGTTTTGCCACTACTACCATGTTTGCTTGGCGCAGGTAGGTCCATCAATATGGCATAGCTTGCCTTCAGTTTATATGCTCCCGGCCGGTGAAACCCTCACTCTTGCTCATTTGATCAACCATTACTCTCTAAAGATTTTCCGTGGAGGCATGATCAAACTCAGCAAACACAGTCACCATGCCATCATCACTAGTGTTGATGATGATAATGACCGTAGTTGGATAGAGAGGTTCGTTATGATTGCTACCGGGGATATTCTACCGGCGACAACATCTCCTATCCCTGAATCATGAAACTTCACTCCTAGGTTTTTCGAATATCCCTCTTTTGCTAACTTTTATTTCTTTTATTTCAGCTACCCAATGGGTTCTTCCATTGATTCAGAACCTAACCCACTAAGTAAAAAAAAAAGATTTTAGATATTTTCACACCGAACTCCTATAAGTGGAAAGAAATTTCAACATAAATTAAATTGGAAGGCCAAGAACCATGGTAAGTAAAACTTCTCCTTTTTCTTTTTAATCTTTGACATGATGTGGTATAAATTTGTTGACTCTCTTCCATAACACACATGCCTTCGAAGAGGTCCTTTGTTTGCCCCAATGTTGAGGTTTCCCATGATCCAATGGTGGCTCATCAACAAATTCGAGTTACCATTGACCGAAAGAGGGCTCGTGATGCCGCTCTTGCTTCCGGTGAAAGCCCATCTTCCCTGAGTCTCCAACCTAAAGAGAAAAAACTAAAAAGAAAACATACCTCCAAAGCTGAGACTCAGGCAAGCATTCAAGAAAAGAAACTCCAGTAGGACCGATCACTGTGGTCCTTGATGAATATGAAACCGAGGAAGATAACGAAATGGTTTCTCTTCAAAGGAGAAGAACAACTTCCCCTGCTCAACCGGATGCTCAACCAGAAGAAATTCGAGGACTCATTACAGAAATAAAAATAATTGAAAACACAGAGTCTTATTTCTGGGCTCCAATTATTGCTTCCGGTCAGAGGAGTTCCACATCTAATTTTTCTCCACCTCAAACTTCAACACCAGTTATAGCACCATCAGCTACTGTCTCACCATGGCCCCAACTAAACAAACGGAAGATGTTCGTTCCCCTCGGTCACCCGATCATGGGAGCTTTAAGAATAGTTTCCCGGCACCTATCCGAAACCCCGATGTTAAACGCAGTTTCACTCTTTCGGTTTCGAATGAGTGCCACTTACTCTCCAAGCCAGTGGGAGTTTCCAACTACTTGAAACCTTTGGCTCCAAACAAAGACCGACGGAAGATGAAAGCTCTTTCTTCGGAGTTTCTGATCAATAACAATATGTACTTTGCTGCTGAGGTATCATCTTACTCTTCTTTCTTCCATTTCTCTTGCTAAGCATTATCCTCAATAACTTTAATCTTTGACTTTTCAGGCTAACTTCCTTGCCTCCGAGGGCTTGCAAAACATGATCCAAGCCAAAGAAGAACTTTCTGCCGAGCGGGATCAAATTGTTGCTGAACGAGATCAACTCGATGAGCGCCTCCCGACTTTAGAGGCAAGACTTGCTCAGATGGGTGAGCTTAAAGTACGGTTGGAGAAGTCTGAGAAAGAAAAGATGGTTCACAGCCAAGAGGCCACTTAGCTGCATACAGAACTCGAGGAGTTGAAGGTCAAGTGGGCTGAGCTACAAGATGTTATGACTGCAGCAGCATAACATGAGTATGCTTCCATAGAACAAATCAACAACCTGGAAGCAAACTTGCGTTCCAAAACTGAAGGAGCTGCCGCGGCCGAGGAGAAGAGGGAAAGGATAGAGGAAAGGCTCAAAAAGGTCATAGAGCAAAAACGGGAACACGCGAGGGCAAACGCTAACCTTTGCCAGACTTATGACATTATGAGGGCTGAAATCGACCAGCTACAATCCAAAATCAAAAAGCTCAAAGCCAAACACCAGGACCAAGAAGATTCATTCCTTCGTGAGAAAACTTATTCAATTTATCACATGAGGAGGGGGACTTTGGAGGATGTCAATAAAGGCATTCCTAACATAGACGATTGTATTGGTGAAGCTCTCAGTTTGGAGACAACCGCCTACGAAAATGTTCCTACTCGACCTACTGCTTCAAGCTCCTCGAGGACTTGTTCCGAGTCTTCGGAAATCGAGGAGATAACTGAAGAAGAGGATAAAGATAAGGGTGAAAGTACCGAACCAGATACAGAACATTCTTCATCTTCAAAAGATGCAGCAGAGACTTCTCATCCTTCGGAGTATGCTGATAAAACCAACTAATGTAAATTTTTTTGGTAACTATGCCGAAACTTTTATTGAGTTTGGATTTTAAGAAATAAAAGACATATTTTGCTTAATTTCTGTGCAAAAACATCTTTTTCCATTTGATAAAGTTTGGAAATTTTTTACATCCGATAGCTTTAGTTCTGGCATTCAGACTTCTAGTTTTTACCCTTTTAACTATGAGATCGCCCGAAGGATGTAGAGTATGCGAGGCCAGGATAAGGAGCACAAGGAGGCCAAGAAGTCTCGAGATTCTGGAGGATATAGTGGTGCCCGCGCTTCGGTTGCAGCTCGTCGCGATAGAGGTTATGTGAGCCGCCTAGTTCATTCAACACTTCCAGTTACTAGCAGTGTTCCGGATGTTCCGAGGTCCCAGGTTGTCCATTTTGCACAGCCACTTTCTAGGGCACCTCTTGCACGGGGTGCCTTCAGCAGTCAGTCTAGCCAACCATGCCACAGTCAGTTTTAGTAGCCACGCTCACTGAGAGTTTGTTTTGAATGTTGGTATACCACACATATGGTGAGGGACTGTCCCAGACTTAGGAGGGGTGCATCTCCACAAACTACTCAGGCTCCACAGATTCCACAGATTTCACAGGCCATGAATGCTGCTCCAGTTGCCACTCCACCTGCATCGCCAGCTAGAAATGGAGGTCAGGCGGGTAAAGGTTGCCTTAAAGAGGGAGGCAATGCCAGATTCTATGCTTTCCCGGGTAGGACGGAGGCGGTTGCATCGGATGGTGTCATCACAGATATGGTTGCGGTCTGTCATCACAGGCGCCAAAAACTTATTGCGGCCAAATGCACACGCAAGTATATATGGTCGTCAAGTAATAAAGTAACTAGAAGTCGGATGTCGAACCCACGAGGACTTGTTATCAACTATTGACTAGATAAAACTATCCTAATTATCTAAATAAGGATTAAACTTAGAAGTATTTGACTCTAATCTAAATTAATAAAAAAAAAATAATGAACTCTGAACAAAAGAAGAGTAGATTTTTATTTTGTTACTGTGATGAAAACGATCTGGGGTTATGGGCTATCTAGCAATCCTATTGTATTCTTCAATTGAATTGACTAATTAATTTATCTAATTTGGTTATCAGGGTTCATATTGCTCATAAAAATCTATTGAGTTGTTACTCGCCTATTCAAGCTAACCTAACGCGTATATGGTTATTGAGTTAGAATCAACAAGAATGCATTCATAATTCCCGTATAATAACCAAGCAAGGTAATTAGCATATGTCTATCCTAGCCACGAATCCATTCCCCGATGCCCTAGTTCAAGAACTTGTTCTACTCAATCCTATGTGCAATACAAAATTTTCACTTTCGAGTTCAATTCTAGATTCTTAGATATTATTTAATTGGTGATCAAACAATCAAATAATTAAGCACAAGATTGAATAAATAAACCAAAACGATAAATCAAGAAACCAAAATCAATATCCGAATAACAATACTTCATGAAAGAACCACAACCCTAGAACGTGAAGTTTAGCTCCACATATACATGATAACCAAATAACAAATCATCTAAAGAAATATAAAAATTACTAAATTTGGTAGAAGAAAAGATGAAATCCGGCCTCCATGACGGCTCTGTGCTCTCCTTGGTCAAAAGTTGTATAAAAATCGTATTTAAGGATTATTTATAGGTGTAGGACAAACCCTAAAAGAAATAACTCAGTCCAAAACTAAAAAGGAGACAAAATAGTCTCGAAATACGGACACCGTGCGTCGCTCCGTGAAACGCGCAAAGCACCTCGCTCTAGGCTGCGCGACGGGAGCTTTGACGCGAGGAAACAATCTCGCTAGCGCACTGTATCGCGAGGAGCTACTCACGCTTCATTCGTAATCATTGTTGTTTCTGCATAACTTTTGCATTCTCCTTTTGGTCTTCTTTTGCATTTAGTTCCAATGCTTTGAAGTCCTTTGCTGTAGCATCTCTTTAATTTATATATATATCCAATTTCTTAAGCTTCTTTATGTAACTTTTCTGTGTATATATTTTGTCTTCAGTCCACTTTCTAATCTTTCCACCTCTTTAAATAATCATGAGTCAATATTTGCATCAAGATATTTACTTTGTTCTTAAATTTTATCTTTAAAGTACATGCACATAAAATAAACTCAATTACGCATAAATATAATATAATTTAGTATTAAAGTACCAAAATATAAGGTAAGTAATTAACTAAAAATATATAATTATAGACTCGCATCACTACTCCACACTTAAACGTTGTTCGTCCTCGATTCAACCAAACAATGTATACTATCCTTGAGCACCTTACATTTAACACATTCGAAGCACATTACACATATGACTATGGTTGATAGCAACACTTAAACTCTAGCATGTGCATTCAACACACACTTTCAGAGGCGGATCCATGATTTAAATCCTATGGGTTCAATTTTAAAATTTTTAACATTGAACCCATTATATTTTTAAAGTTATGGGTTCATATCTATTATTTTTATAGTTTTAATGAATTTTTAGATACAAGATTTTACTCCGCGTCAAAAGTTATGGGTTCAATTGAACCCGTAGTCAGTACACTATATCCGTCTCTGCACACTTCCCACAACGTATGCCATGCGTCAAAAGTATTCACAACAAAGACAACATAACAATCCTAGCCTCAAAAACCAACTCAATATCACAATGCACTCATGGCTTGAACACTCAACATCGTAGAAAAGTCTAATAATGTTACCTATCCTTTGTGAAACCATATTCCCTCACAACAAGAACAAAAGAGTAAGTAGAATCCACATATTCGAATCAAATGCTCGAATATAATTTAAGACCTCACATATATCAAAGAAAATTGCTCACTCTCACAAAGAATTTACATGCATACAATTGGTACCATAGACTTACCCTTTATGTAAACTTCTACTAATGTAGGTTTGCTCAATCTAAAATTAATTAGAACTTTTTTCGTGGTTGTAATGTGGGATAAGAGACGGGTAAGATATCTTTTAAAAATAGCGGTTCACCCTCCTAAGCACTTTAACACATCACAAGATTAACTTTAAGCGCAAATTCTTCAACCTGAGCTTCAATCTCAAAAATAATATCACCCCCAAAATATTCTTTCTTTCTTTAAGAACGACTTTAATTCATACCCACTAGCAAGAACAAGATATCAATTTATTTTCTCCATACACATTTTTTTTTTTCTTATTTCTTTTTTCCAATAACAATTTTCTCTTCTTCTACAATTTCGCTAGTGATGTATTCTTTTACAAAATAAGTGTACCTTTCTTTCTTTCTTTCTTTCATTGGTTCCACTCAAAAGCCACCTAAATTTCCTCCTTACTTCTTTTAGCTCTCATTTTACATTAAAGTACTTTAAGAAGTAAAAGGATCAAAACAATGTCAATTAAGAAAAAAAGGGTATATGCTCGTAATTTGGGTGCCAAATAAAAAGGTCTACATACTCAAAAGGGATTACTAGGGATAAATTTTATTTGTGATAAGCAACTAGGATCAAAATGATCAAAGAAGGCCTAAAATTATTTCTTAAACCGAGCATCACCTAAAATTTCGCTTCAATTCATATACTAGGCAAGTTCTAGACTCAATTACAATACATAGACTACACAAAAATAATGCAAGTATTCACGAAGCCGCAAGATATTAAGCATTAAGTACAAAGTGAACATAAGCATGCTACTATCAAACAAGTCAAGAGCACATATGACTCTTATCTTTCTTCCTCCTTTTATTTACTAAATTATAATCTACTCTAAAAAAAAATTACTACCCAGTTCAAACTACATCGCATGAAAAAGAACCGAGGTAGAAAGAAAAATCTCGGGGGATTCTTACTACCTAAAAAATAATTAAAAGGCATATTTTTGAATTTTTTTATTTAGACTTAATCCCTCAAGAAATCTTCCTATGAGATCCATCGTTAGGAAAAGTCCAAGTTTCTTCAATTTTTTTCTTTTTAATTAAGCTAACTATTATTACTATACTACACCATTAATTCTATTAACTATGCTATTAAAAATAAGAAGCTAGCTAATAATAAAAAGATAAGAAACTAACAATATACTAATATAATACTATACAAACCACAAAGAATCTTTCACCCACACTTATAAGAGTGCAGTATCCTCAATGCATAAATAAGGCAAAAATAACAAGGGTGAACAAGAAACTCCCTGAAAGGCCAAAGCCCGAAGCAATAGCAGCTCACGGAGTACTCAGACTTCTCCCAAGGATGGTCCTTTGTGTAGATACCTCACACTAGTTTCAACCATCCGGCTCGCTTTTGCCCATTTTATGGCCTTGCTTTCTATGCTCATAATTCTACAAAACCAAACAACACCACAAAAATAATAAAAAAATAAAAAAAACAAATATAAAACAAAGCAGTAAAGCTAGGTTGCTTCCCAACAAGCGCCTAATTTAACGTCACGGCACAACATGAACCACTTTTTGCCTTCATCTCGGACTTATGAATTGAACCCCCAATTTGGCTTCAAGATTTCGATTTTGCTCCTGGGGTGGAAGGACAAATCTAATTGGGCCAAGTAACCAATTTTGAGTTCTACACTTTTTGTCTTTGAGATGAGGTATGTAATTATGTCTCCCTGGCACGATAAATTCAAGAATATAAGCACCTTGTCCCTCGTCCGTTGACTCCTCCAAAGGCTCAGATGACTCGATTTTCATGTCATCATCCAAACACAATGTTGAAAAATGTATGTAATGAGGACCAATACGCCCCAACTCTTGAATTGTATTACTATTTACATCCTTATATTTACATATACTAGAGTCTTCAAATATAGCCTTATCTACTTCCTCACAAGACTCTAGTGAACTTTTCTCCACATTGGCATCACAAACTAAAATATGGTCGAATGATTGACTCTCCACTTTTAGCTCCTCAAATTTGGCATATAAGGTCCTTTTCAGCTTCGCACAACTCATAACATGTAACAATCCGACTGGTCGTTTTGTGTAATTGTTCCCCGTTACCCCTTTGGATGCTTTACATATGTATGTTTATGGTTTTATGACTTTCGAGGTTGATTGGTTTTGTTCTGGGAAGATATCAGGTTGATTTAGACCCTTTGGTTCTTGACATAGAAGCTTAAGTTAAAAATATTGACCAAACTTTAACTTTTGTAAAAACGACCGCGAAATGGTATTTTGATGGCTTCGATAGCTTCGTATTGTAATTTTGGACTTGAGCGTATGCCCGTAATTGAATTGACCGTAGGTTGACTTTTGGTATCGGGTTCCGAATGTGATTTTGGGACTTGGAATAGGTCCCTTATGTTATTTAGAACTTGTCTACAAAATTTGTTATCATTTGGAGCTGATTTGATAGGATTTGGATGCTTAGTTGCAATTCTAGATGTTCTTGAAATTTACTTTGAAATTCATGAATTTTGGTGTCCGATTCATAGTCTTAGATGTTATTTTTGTGTTTTGATCATGCGAGCAAGTTCTTATGATTTTTAGACATGTGTGGATGTTTTGTTTGGAGTATCGATAGCTCGGATGAGTTTCAGACATGTTTCAGAATGGTTTGAACTGAAAATGGAATTGTTGGTATGCTGGTGCTCTGTTATCGCAATTGCGAGCACCAGCCTCACAATTGCAAAGGTGACAGGGGGTGCTCTGATGTCGCAGTTGCGATCTTCTCCTTCGCAATTGTGAAGTCAGCAGGCTTGGATTTGGGTCGCATTTGCGATGATTTGTTCGCTTTTGCGAAGATGTCCAACTTCACAATTGCGACGTTTGTTGAGGCTGTCAGGGTTCACAAATGCGATCCCTGGTCCGCAATTGTGAGGGTTCGCAAATGCGATATCTGTAGCTTGACAAAAGGGCTGGGAGTCGGTATTTTTCAACATACAACAACAACAACATACCTAATATTATCAACACATTCTCTCATTTTAGAACCCCAGACTCGGTAGGTGGCGATTTGAAGAGGGGATTTTCATCTACAAACTTTGGGTAAGTGATTCTAATCAATATCCAACTATATTTCATGAATATATCTTAAGTTTAACATCAATTTTATGTGAATCAAAGAGGAAAAATTGGGAAATTTTATCAAGTATTTGAAAAATAAGAATTTAAGTATTGAGAGTCGATTTGGACAAAGATTTTGAAACTAATCACATATATGGACTCGTGAGGTTATGGATGGTCGAAATCTACCCTTGGACCCAGGTTTTGACTGGGTGGGCCTAGATTTGACTTTTGTTGGCTTTTTGGGAAAAGTGTAAAGATTATAACTTTATCTACTATAATTGTTCTTGTGTACGGGTAAAATCAGGGATAATGTTACCCCCGATTTTCCAGTAAAGAAACGAGAGGGAAGCATGATCTGACGCAATATCGAGTGAAGCCAAAAGGTTCCTCGTTTCGGAGTCCGGGGAGGACGAATGGTGCATCCGGGATCTGACACGGCTGAACACCAGATTCAGGCAGAGTAAAGTTTCGGGAATAAGTAAAAAGAGAAACAGTTAAGCATGATGAGTAGAGAGCCGTAATATCCGCCCTCAACCGGATATTGTTGTGAAAATCCCGCCTGACACTAACTGCATATTGACATTTACCGAAAAGAGAAATGTTTTACCTTATTAGACTTGTATTAAGATTGAAACTCCCCTACTACATAAAGGGGAGAACTTTTATATTTTAAACCACTGTTGGCACGTATATCAAAGCAATAAATTTTATTTGTGTCTTCTAGCTATTGTTCGAAGGTTCTTCAGTTCCTCTTCTCTTTAGTAACAACCGAGCCCATAAAGAGGGCTCGATCAGATCCAGTTTTAGTGTTCAACTTAAAGCCATGCTTAATTGTTTCATCGCGTTTGGTTTGATTGTTTTATCTCTCTTTAATATATTTAATTGTTGTTCTTAGATCATTTGCGTTAAATTAAATCACGTGTCCTTTAAACCGCGCATAAATTTTATTGTTACTCATTTTTAAGGGTAAATAGTTTGGCGCCCATGGTGCAAAGGATAATAGTGGTGATTTAATTCGAATCTCCACGTTCTTGTTTGTTCTTTGTGAAAACAACAATGTGGTACCTAGCAATGATGTGCCCCATTTTGATCCCAATGGTGTCCCAGTCGCTGATCCGGTCGACGCTAACTCATAGGTTGCCATCAATATCAACTTGCCAACTGACCCCAAAAATAGCATTCGCAGGGAACCCAGGCTATCGACTCGAGAAGCACCCGAAGGGCAAGGTGATGGGGTTACCTTGCGGTTTATTTTCAAAATGTTGCAAGCTCAGCAAGCGGCAAATAGCACAGTTGCAGACCTAAAGTCACATCCTTAACCGGATCGAGCCCGAGCGGGTCAGAGAAAACACTCGAAGGGATGAACAAATTGCCGTGGAACCAGATGTATTCGGGCCCAGGAAAACTTCCAAGGTGATAAAGATATTCAAAGAACTGACAAAGCGGGTGGAGTCTGGTGAGAAAAAGATAGAGGCCAGCGACAAGAAGGTGGAAAATTACAATTCCAGGGTCGATCAGATCCCAGGAGCTCTGCCGGATTCCAAATACTTCATTCAGAAGCCTTTCCCCCCAGTGTGGCTCCAAATCTAATCCCGAAGAGATTCTGAATGCCTGATATTCCTAAGTATAATGGGACCACAGATCCAAACGAGCATGTAACCTCCTATACGTGCACAATCAAGGGGAATGACCTAGAAGATGACGAGATCAAATCAGTGTTATTGAAGAAATTTGGGGAAACGTTGTCCAAAGAAGCGATGATATGGTATCATAACTTGCCTCCGAATTCTATTGATTCATTTGCTATGCTTGCAGATGCTTTCGTAAAATCTCATGCAGGCGCCATCAAGGTTGCGACGAGGAAATCAGACCTTTTCAAAGTCAAGCAGAGAGATAACGAGATGCTTAGGGAATTCGTGTTGAGGTTCCAGATGGAGCGAATGGACCTGCCTCCGGTCACGGATGATTAGGCCGTTCAGGCATTTACTCAAGGGCTCAATCCCCGAAGTTCCATTGCTTCTCAATAATTGAAGCAAAACATGGTAGAGTACCGGGCGGTTACTTGGGCCAATGTCCATAATAGGTATCAGTCGAAGATCAGAGTCGAGGATGACTAACTAGGAGCCGAGTCTGTTTACCCCAACAAAGTTAATGACATATCTAAGAGGATTATCAACCAGTAGAGAAGGCCGGCCTGAGCATCACCCGTACAGCTCGGACAAAAGGGGAAATGGATCCGGTCGCCACCCGAATGACAGGAGAAATGATCAAGGACCGAGCAACCAAGGTCTGATGAGTAAAAGTGGTTTTGACAGCTCGCTTAGGGGTAGGGAAGCACTGAGATTATCGAAGTACAATTTCAATGTGGATGCTGCAAGTATAGTGTCAGCCATAGGTCGCATCAAAGAGACCAAGTGGCCTACACCACTTCAGTTCGATCCCGCACAGAGGGATCATAGCTTAGTGAGTAAGTACCACGGTACTCACGGTCATAGGACCGAAGATTGTCGACAACTAAGGGATGAAGTGGCTCGATTATTCAACAACATGCATCTTCGAGAATTCCTAAGCGAACGGGCCAAAAATCATTTCAAAAATAGGGACGCCAACAAACAGGTTGAACAAGAGGAGCCCCAACACGTGATCAACATGATCATTGAGGGAGTGGATGTCCCACAAGGGCCAATGATAAAACGCACCAAAGTTTCTATCACAAGGGAAAAGTGCACCAGGGATTACATCCCGGAAGGGCCCATCTCGTTTAGCAACGAAGATACTGAGGGCATCATCAAGCCTCACAATGATGCATTGGTAATATTCGTTCTTATCAATAAATCTCGATTTAACTATGTGTTGATTGATCCAGGTAGCTCGGCTAACATCATATGATGGAGGGTCGTAGAACAACTGGGATTATTGGACCAAATCGTACCGATGGTCCGGGTGTTGAACAGATTCAACATGGCATGCGAGACGATGAAGGGTGAAATACCTTTACTAGTGAACGGTGCCGAGACCACCCAGGAAATAAAGTTTTACGTGATTGAGGGGGATATGAGGTACAACGCCTTGTTCGAAAGGCCATGGGTTCACAACATGAGGGTAATGCCTTCAGCCTTACATTAGGCGTTGAAATTCCTACTCCGGGAGGAGTCAAAACAGTCTACGGTGAACAGTCGGTTGTGAAGGAGATGTTCGATGTCGATGAAGTAATCCCGGTGCCGTGATTTCGACGTCAAAAACTAGGGGGATCACACAGCGAACGAGGAAGATGGTTATGACCTCCCGAGATCTTTTATAGCACCCGATGACACTGATGCCACTAAATCGATAATCGAGGAATTGGAGCAGGTTATAATGATCAAGCACCTACCGGATCGAAAGGTATAACTGGGCACGGGATTAACGCCCGAGCTCAAGAAAAAACTTATTGATTTTCTTAAAGCTAATGCTGATTGTTTCTCCCGGTCCCACTTAGATATGATAGGGATTCCATCGGAGGTGACAACTCACAAATTGAGACTGGATCCAAAGTTCCACCCGGTCAAACAAAAGAGAAGGCCGCTGTCCGAGATCAAGCACGCATTCATCAAAGATGAGGTTTCTAAACTTTTGAAAATAGGTTCCATCCAGGAAGTTAAGTACCCGGATTGGTTAGCTAGCATAGTAGTCGTACCTAAAAAAGGAAACAAACTTAGAATATGTGTAGATTATAAGGATCTAAACAAAGCATGTCCAAATGATTCATTCCCTTTGCTTAACATCGATCGAATGATTGATGCGCCGGCCGGACACAATATACTGAGTTTTCTCGACGCCTATTCATGGTACAACCAAATTCAGATGGACCCGGGCGATTAAGAAAAGACTTCTTTCATAACCAAATTCGGCACCTACTATTATAACGTGATGCCGTTTGGGCTAAAAAACACCGGTGCCACGTATCAACGCCTAGTTAACCGGATATTCAAAGAACAAATAGGAAATTCAATGGAGGTTTATATTGACGATATGTTGGTTAAGTCCCTGCGAGTAGGACCATTTGAAGTATTTGTAGGAAACCTTCGACATATTGAGGAAATACAACATGAAGCTAAATCCGGAAGTGTGCTTTCGGGGTCAGCTCAGGCAAGTTCCTTGGGTTCATGGTATCCAACCGGGGAATAGAGATCAACCCAGACAAAATAAAAGCTATAGAAGATATCACTGTAGTTGATAATTTTAAGGCAGTACAAAGACTGACCAGGTGGATAGCCATGTTGGGCCGATTTATTTCGAGGTCGTTAGACAAGAACCGTCGGTTTTTCTCATTATTGTAAAAGAAGAATGACTTTTCTTAGAACCTGGAGTGCCAGTGAAGCTTTAGAAGAACTCAAGTGATACCTATCGAGCCTTTCCTTACTGCACATTCCGAAGGCGGACGCACAACTGTACCTTTACTGTCAATTTTCAAGGTGGTAGAAAGTGGTGTCCTGTTCCGGAAAGAAGAAGGTACGCAATTTCCTATATCTATTATGTTAGTAAAATTTTAACGGGAGTAGAAACTAGCTACCCGTATTTGGAAAAATTGGCCTTAGCTCTCGTGGTCGCCGCTCGGAAACTTTTTAGTGTCACCTCATATGTGTCGTGACCTCGTACCCGTTAAGAAATGTCATGTACAAACCCGAGCTCTTGGGACGGCTGGTCAAATGGGCCGTAGAAATTAGCAAATACAATATCGAGTACAAACCCCATACCGCCATAAAATCTCAGATTTTGGCGGACTTCGTGGCCGACTTTATGCCGACCTTGATCCCCGAGGTTAAGAAGGAATTATTGCTTACCTAGGGGACTAGCTCGGGGATCTGGACCCTATTCACTAACGGTGCTTCCACCGCAAAGGGGTCCGGACCGGGCATCATATTAAAATCACCTGCGGGTCGTAATAAGGCAGTATTTTAGAATTGTAAAATTGACTAACAACGAAGCTGATATGAGGCTATGATTGGAGGTCTAGAACTGGCTAAGAGCCTGGGGGCTGATGTGATCGAGGCCAAATGTGACTCTCTCATTGTCGTCAACCAAGTCTAGGGGACGTTTGAAGTAAAAGAGGAACGGGTGCGGAGATACTTGGATATGTTGCAGGTGAAATTACACCAATTCAAGGAATGGATTCTACGACACGTACCTCTGGATCAAAATAACAAGGCCGATGCGTTGGCCAATTTAGGATCATCAGTCGACTCCGACGAATTCGACTCCGGAGAAGTAGTGAAATTGATTAAATCGGTGGTAGAAGAAGGTCAAGCCGAGGTGAACTCGAGAAGCTTGACTTGGTACTGGAGGAACAAATACATAGACTACCTTGAGAAAGGCAAATTGCTATCGGATCCCAATGAATCAAGGGCCCTATGTACTAAAGCTGTCAGGTTTAGCTTGGTCGAGGGAAAATTATACAGAAGATCCTTTTTTGAGCCACTAGCTAGGTGATTGGGTCTAGGGGAGACCAACTACGCAATGAGTGAAGTACACAGAGGTACTTGTAAAAACCAATCAAGAGCGGAATCCTTGGTTCAGAAATTGATCAGAGCCGATTATTACTAGAACGAGATGGAGAATAATGCGAAAGACTTCGTTCAAAAATGTAACGAATGCCAAATGCAAGCTCCAATGATTTATCAACCAGGGGAAATGCTTCACCCAGTCCTATCGCCATGGTCGTTAATGAAATAGGGGATAGAAATCATCAGCCCCTTGCCATGGGCACCCGGTAAAGCCCAATACATATTACTCATGACCGATTATTTCTCCAAGTGGGTCGAAGCACATGCATTCGAGAAGGTTCGGGAGAAAGAGGTCATCGACTTCATCTGGGATCATATAATATGCTGATTCAGGATACCGACCGAGATCGCTTGCGACAATGGGAAGCAGTTCATCAGCGGCAAGGTAAGTAATTTTCTCGAAGACCACAAAATTAAAAAGATCCTATCAACACGTTACCACCCTAGTGGGAACGGTCAAGCGGAGTCAACAAACAAAACAAAACTAAAAAACTTGATGAAGAGATTGACCGATTCAAAGGGAAAGTGGAAAGAAATTTTGCCTGAGGTCTTGTAGGCATATCGAACGACTTCGAAGTCAAGCACTTGTGTGACCCCATTCTATTTGGTCTACGATGTGGAAGCTCTGATCCCGGTCAAAGTAGGGGAACCTAGCCTAATTCCAGTATGCTACCAAGACATCAAATGACGACGAGGCAATGGGCACAAGCTTGTACTTATCAAACGAATGGGGAGATAGTACATCGAAGGGCTAATCTTAGACATTTCAAAGTCGGGGACTTGGTATTATGGAAAGTTACACTACACACCAAGAACCCAAACAACGGGAAACTAGGCCCTAACTGGGAAGGTCCGTACATAGTTGCCGGTATAACCAGGAAAGGTTCATATAAGCTCGAGTCAGGGAACATTATACAGCTACTGAACAACTGGTATGTGGCACACTTAAAGCGGTACTACTGCTAAGGTACGCACACAATTTCCTTTGAAATTTGTTATGCTTTGGCCTAACCCATGCAGGTATTCGATCTAGGTTAAATCCGACGATTAGGTCTGAAAGCACGTGTTGCCCTCTTTTTCCCTTGGACAGGTTTTTTCCAAAGTGGGTTTTACGGCAAGGTTTTTAACCAGGAAACGATAAAATGTGCTACCCTAGTTTCGAAGACCGGTCTGAGGCTGGGATTGCTGATCACACATACTGGATCGATAATATTCGAGTCCTCATGAGCTTAGTCTCGAATACTAGGGGAACCACTACGCCTTAAGTCAGGATCCTTAGAAGGCATTTTTATTTGATGTTAAAATCCAAGGCTTGAATATTACAATTCATTGTAAGGGTCAAACAGTCAAATGAACCGTGCCCGTATAGCTCTTTCTTGCCATGGCAAGAAGCTTTTATGCCCTCGATCATGTACTCTACATGCAAAGTAATGAAAGAAATTTGCCCTCAATATTTCATCACTTCACATTTGCACCATCAATATTATCGTCAAGTTACTTAGAACAAATAATGGGTTCAGAATCCTAGAGCCCACGGGCCTCCCCTAATTGGGAACTGCTGTCCGATAATAAGATTGGATAGCTCAAGCTATCGAATCTCGGAGGCACCAAACCTATTAGGCAAGGCCCAAACATGAAAGGCTACGACCAATTTAAAATGGCTCGGAGACGTCCAAGTACGTACGTAGAAATTAAGGTCCTTACACATAATTAAAACTTATGAAAAAGGCCACCCTCATCAAAACATCATCGTATCCAGTTGAAACATTCAAATATTTTAAAGTCTTCATTTTTTATTAGATATTGCGAAGCTAAATAAACTCAGAGTTGTTATCTAAACCAGGCCTCATTCGGGCTCTGGGGGAACAAATACTCTAAATTGTGTCCAATTTTATGCTAAGGCATTAATGACATTTTTCAAACAAAAATTTGTAAGCGGATGCTAAAAAGTAAAAGACACAATATAGCCGAAGGGAAATTTTATTTATATATGCCAAAAGTATTTATAGAGGCATAGTAAAACGACCTCAAAATAAAAAAATGTACAAAAGAAAAAAAAATAAACTAAGGCATCTCCGCCTAGTCTTTACCTGAGCCTGATTCATTGCCTGAACCCTCAGGCTCGTATATCTCTTTGGCCTCGGCCTCGAACCTCTTAGCATCCTTGATCTCGGCCAATAGATCGAACCACTGGGATTGAATCTCTTATAGGGTCTCCCTCCGGGATAGCCACTTTACATATTCGGCCTTTGTTATTAAACGGGCCTCAACTATCTCTACGCTATTCTTGTATTGGGCCAGCATATCCTGGACCTCAGAGGACTCGTTCGAAGTTGCCTCCAATTTTACTTCAATGCGGTATACTCCTGGCCGAGGGCATACCGTTCCTAGACGTCCTAGTCCAGTTGTGCTCGGAGCTCATCGTTTAGCCGGGACCACTTTTCGGCTTTATCCTTCATCACCCTGAGCTGGTAATTGGACGATGCCAACTCCTCTTTAGTAGCCTCCTTTTTCGAGGCCAGTAGATCTATCTTGCTTCTCAACGCTTCGGTCGAGGCTTTGAGCTTGTTCATCTCGGCCCGGAGCTAGTCGATCATGTCTATCTTCTCTTGGTCTTGTGAGGTTGTGGCGTTAGCTACTACGCTTAACCTCTCGTTCTTAATCTCAAATGCACTTACCTTTTTTACCAGAATGGCATGCTCCTATTTCACCGACGAGGCCTCTTTTTGGGCTTTTCCTAGCTCAGCCTGGAGGATGGGGAGGTCCTTGAGGGCCTCGTCTCTTTGATCGTTAATAGCTTTGTACATGTCCTTCTGTCAGACCTTTTCCTTGATCTCGAACTCAAGCTGGCTCACTTCCATCTGAGACCGATGGAAGCTCTTATGATGAAGCACCGAGGCCTGAGAAACAAAATTGATGAGATCACAAGAATATGCTAAGGTTAAATGAACCCCTCAAAGGATACAAAGAAAGAAAAGCATACCCTGTTCAGCGCCTGTTGTGCCTCATTGAAAAGGCTCGGTGCATCCACCTCGTTCATCTTTTCTTTATCCTCTTCTGTCACCAAGCAGAAAAGATAGCTAGCAATGCCAACCGGTCCAGACAACACCCGGGTATCCGCCGGGATCGTAAACATAACCATTCATTTGCGGTCAGGATCCATGCTCGGGGCGGGGAACTGCTTCATCAGCTTTGTGCTCGAGCTCGGCCCACCTGACTCCGATAGCACATCTCTTTTCGGGATCTCGAGGTGACCGAACCTGGGGTAGTCTTCCAATGCACTGATATCCATGCCTTCAAAGAACAGGTTGAGGGCCTCATTTGCAGCCCCTAATGTCTCAGTTGGTTTCTCTTTGATGGCCTGAGCCTCATCAAATAATGACTCTACATGAGACGGTGACTCCGGGATGTCAATGACACCGACGGCTTCTCTCTGAGCGGGAGTAGCTTCTCGAGATGCCGTAGGCACTGGCTATCCTTCGGTCTCCCTAGCCAAAAAGGGTTCAGCCTCCCAATCACTTCCCCCCGATTTTGCCCGCTCTTCTGCGTCAATGGCCGGCCCATGGGCGATGATCTCCAAGTCTTCATCTTCAGGGTAGTCCTTGAGCCGGTAAATCCATTCGGGATCCGGTACCCTGGCCCGAGTACTCTTCTTGTTGCTCTTTAATACCCTGACCATGACCCTCTTCTTCTTGTCCTCGACGTTCGCATTCAGGGAACCAAAAAACCACCCATTTCTTCTCTTTTTATCCTCCTTCTTCATAACGGCCTCAGGCTGTCCCGAGGCAGAGGGTTTAGCATGTGAAGATTGTGCCTCATCCACTGCTCGGAGCTCAGTAGTCTTGGGCAAACCTGTGGAAGGAAGAGAGGGACTTAGTAAAGATGACAATTGAATAGAAAAGGAAACTTGATCGGGGGGAGAACACTCACCATGGGAACGAGCCTCCCACATGCCCTTTGAGAGTTTGCGCCATTCACGCTCGAAGTACGATAACTATTTACATATCCCCTCGACCTACTCTTTGAAGCGGGGAACTACATTAGGGACTCGGGCAACCACTGAATGACAGTAAAACCAGGCAATGAGAAAGAACAACAAAATCCAAAAAGTATTCTAAATACTCAAAAGGAGAGGAAATTACGGGTTAGGTTCCACTTTTCAAGGAACGATATGAACTCGGGGAGAATGAGATCCTCGGTCTTCACCCGAACGAATCTCCCCTACCTGCCTTGATCCATGTCTTCATCAATTCTCGAGAATGGAGCTTTCTTTGCCCGACGAACGAGCTTGATTAATCCCTCTCGAAAGATTCAGGGATTTGAGAGGAAAAGAAGGTGGTTGATGATAAACCGAGGCTCCTCCGTGTTATTGACGAAGTGACGGAGGAGGATCACGATCCTCTGAAGGACGGGTGAATCTGCCCGAGGCAGACCTTGTACCTTTTGCAGAAGTTGAGGACTATTGTATCCATCGGGACAAGCGTGAAGGGGTATGTATAAATATTTAAATACCCCTCCACATGTGTGGTGATGTCCTTATCCGGGCCAGGGTTGACCACTTACTTTCCCTCCCACTTCCAGTCCTCTTGAACCGTCAGGAGTGTGTCCTCGGTGATGGAGCATATGTGCCTCCACACCTCTTCACCGCGGTCCCCTTGCTTGGAGGATTTTTCAACCTTAAAGTCGTTCTCTATAGAGCATCCTCCAAGGATGAAATTCTTTAGATGAGGTTCCGGGGCCGCTCAGGTATGACCACCTCGACATCCATGGTGGGTTAGAAGTTTAAGGGTCGGCCTGTTGGGACACAGACTTCAAAGTTTTTGCCATCAAATTATGGGAATATGAATGTATGAAGATGAAGGTATGAAGGTTTGAAGATGAGAATGAAGGTTTGAAGGTCAAACTTGAAGATTCAAAGACAAAGTATGAAGATTTGAAGATGGAAAGATGAAGATATAAAGATGTAAAGAACAATGTATGAAGATTTGAATGGATTATAAGCTAGTGAAAAGTTAGGAGGTAACTTAAGAAGGTTTAAGATCGGAAAGAAAAAAGTTAAAAACAAACCAAAACTTTTAAATGGGAGGTAATTAATGCGTGACGTTTGTATTTGAGGACTTTCAACTGACGGCTAAAATGTGTTCGAAGTGAAAATGACGCGATTTATGGGATGTTTCACTAACTCATCGACCCGATTGTAGTGTACAGAGGAAGCAACCTGGGTTAATTAATCACTTCTCATCACTTCAATAAATCTGCTCTCCAAAATCAGGAACTATCTGGGTATGGATAAAATCGGGGATAATGTTATCCCCGATTTCCCAGTAAAGAAATGAGAGGGAAGCATGGTATGGCGCAACCTCGAGTGAAGCTGAAGGGTTCCGTGTTTCGGAGCTCGGGGAGAACAAACGGTGCATCCGGGATCTGACATGGCTAAACACCAGATCCAGGCATAGTAAAGTTTCGGGAATAAGGAAAAAAGAGAAACGGTTAAGCACGATGAGCAGGGAGCCATAATATCCGCCCTCAACCGGATATTACGGCGCAAATCCCGTTCGATATCAACTGCAGATCGACATTTACCGAAAAGAGAAGATTTTTACCTTATTTAGACTTGTACTAGGATTGAAACTCTCCTATTATATAAAGGGGAGAACTTTTATATTTAAAACTATTGTTGGCACGTATATCAAAGAAATAAAGTTCATTTTTGTCTTCTAGATGTTGTTCAAAGTGTTCTTCAATTTCCCTTCTCCTTAGTACCAACCGAGCCCATATCTAGGGCTCGATCGAAGCCAGTTTCAGTGTTCAACTTAAAGTCAAGCTTAATTATTCCATCGTGTTTGGTTTGATTATTTTATCTCTCTTTAATTTAATTATTTGCTGTTCTCAGATCATTCGTGTTAAATTAAATCACGTGTCCTTTAAACTGCGTACAAATTTAATTGTTACTCATTTTTAAGGGTAAACAATTCTCCCTTGCATTGTTTGATGATATTAAGTCAATTTGTTTTAGATTTGAGTCATGTAGAGGCAAATCTTAGGGGAAAAGCTATTTCTGAGGGATGAGTTGGCCTAGTTGAGGTAATTATCTTTCCTAACTTTGTGTGTGGGAACTACCCCTTAGGATTTGGGATTGATTGTGTTATCTGTGTTATGTGAAAGCCGTGTACGCAAGGTGACGAGTGGGTACAGGGGTTATGTATGGATATTTGACCGGTTTAGGTTATTAAACTCTTTCCATGCCTTTAATTGGATTGTCATATCATGTCTTAATTTTCATTGTCAATCTACTCTTACTTGTGTTAGTTTATCCTTACATGCCTTTTTTTTGACTTTGTTAACACTTGTTCTACATCTTGCTTGATACTTCGATCTTATGTTTTAGTTGAAGTTTTGCTTTCCTTATTGAATTGTTACATCCTTAATTGTTGAATTACTTTTACTTGAAGTCTTTATTTCGTGAATTATCTCTTTGTTGAGTTATTGATGTTAAAGTTGTGAAAGTCGTTATCACATTGAGTCGAAGTTATTAATTATTGAGATATCTTCCTTGTTGAGCAATTCATATACACTGTTATTATTGATATTCTTGTACACATTATTGTTGAGCAATTCATATACAATGTCATTTGTTGTGAAAATATTGATATTGTTGATTTTTGACAAGTTGTGGCATATGGGCACTTGTGGTGCGAGTTGTTATTGTGTTGTGATATTGATGCGCATGCAGCAGTATAAGAATAGGGGTTAATGTTCATGCAGCAACATAAGGTGAGATTTATGTGCGTGTTGCTAGTAAGGGAATTATTTGAAGCCACGCGGCTTCATAAGGTGGGCTAAAGTGCGTGTAGCTATTTCGAAAAAAATATTTTTAAAACCATCTAAATGTAAGGCTCACATGCGGTATAAGGAAATATTGTGATTGAAACTGAGAAAAGTGAATACGAGGCAGTACCTCGTCTGTGATTCTTGTTGTGTAAGAGGCGGTACCTCGGTTGTGATTCTTGTTGTGTACGAGACGGTACCTCAGTTGCGATTCTTGTTGTGCATCTCATGTTGAAAAGAATTAATGGTGGAATAGTCATTGTTTCTTTTATTCTTCACTGTCTTACCAATTTTGTTTATATTTGACTATTGTGGTTCTCTTTATTTGCTTTATTTTTATTATCTCTATGCTTACAATTCTTTCGTTAGTTATGTTATTAACATGCTTCATTCTTATTTATTTCCCCGCTTTCCATTACTTCTCATTATTGTATTTTTGTTATGTTTATTATATACTAGTAGGTGTCTTGACCTGGCCTCGTCACTACTCCACCGAGGTTAGGCTTGATACATACTTGGTACCGTTGTGGTGTACTCATACTATGCTTTTGTACATCTTTTTGTGCATATCTAGCTACGTCTGCCCATGCTGGACGTTAGTGATTGATTGTAGTTGTTTTCCAAAAATTTCAAGGTATATCTATTCGACGTCCGTAGGCATCGGAGTTACCTTCCATTATCCTTTCATTCTGTTGTATTTCTTATTCAGACAGTGTTGTAGTAGACATTCTCGATTATTCTGTAAAGCTTATGACTCAGTTCCACCGGTTTTGGGAGAAGTGTTGTTCAGATCCTATTTCGGAAGGTTATATGAGTATATCAGTTTTACTTTAGTATTTGTGTTTTACTATTTCTGTTAAGTTATTATTAAATGTAGACTTACTTAATTTTAGAGGCTAGGTGCCATCAAGACATCCAAAGATGAAAAATTAGGGTCGTGACATAACTATTTTGTTGGGCGTTAGACGCATCAATCTTTGAACTCAATTGAGCCTCCAAGTCGTGAATAGCAGTGCCAAATTGGTCAATCTCTTATCCAAGTTCAGCTCTCCCTTCTATTAAGTATTTCATCCCATCAGTAATTTTCTCACGGAGACCCCCAAAATCCTCTAATAATTGCAAGTACATATCCATACGAGCATTATGTTCCACATCTTCCACTTTGTTAATTCTATCAAACTCACAAATATTATTAGAATCATTATAAGAAGGGATTGGAGTAGGATAACAACATTTCAAACAATTATTTCAATAGCCACTACAAATAGTACAGGATTGAGATGGTGTACATAACTCGCTTCTGGGAATATATTTGTACTGTCGCCATAAATGGGGCCCTTTGCAATATGGACAAGGATAAAAAAAATAAGAATACTTATCATTCCACTACTTGTAAAAAGAATAATATTAAACTAAAGTAAAAAGAAAAACTTGAATAGATAAAAAGTAAAATCCTAATCTAGAAAAATAGCTAATTCGATGTCCCCAGCAACGGTACCAAAAACATATTGCTGCCAAACGCACACGCAAGTGTACGTGGTCATCAAGTAATAAAGTGACCGGAAGTCAGATGTCGAACCCACGAATACTTGTTATCAACTATTGACTAGATTAAACAATCCTAATTATCTAAACTAGGATTAAAATTAGAAGTATTTGACTCTAATCAAATTAAGCGCAAGATTGAATAAATAAACTAATACAATAAATCAAGAAACCAAAATCAATATCCAAATAATAATAGTCATGAAAGAACCACAACCCTAGAACGTGAAGTTTAAACCACAACCCTAGAACGTGAAATTTAACTCCACATAGATATGGTAACCAAACAACAAATCATCTAAAGAAACATAAAAATTATTAAATTTGATAGAAGAAAAGATGAAACCCGACCTCCATGGCGGCTCTGTGCTCTTCTTGGTCAAAGCTTAAAAAAAAGAACCCACTCCAAAGCTAAAAAGGACACAAATTAGCCTCGAAACACGTACTCCGCGCGTCGCACCGTGAAATGCACGAAGCACCTCGTGCTAGGCTGCGCGACGGGAGCTTTGACGCGAGAAAACAATCTCGCCTAGCGCACTGCATCGCGAGGAGCTATTCACGCTTCATTCGTAATTATTGTTGTTTCTGCCTAAGTTTTGCATTCTTCTTTTGTCTTATTTTGCATTTATTTCCAATCCTTTGAAATCCTTTGCTTTAGCATCTCTTTAATTTATATCGAATTTCTTAAGCTTCTTTATGTAACTTTTCTCTTTGTATATATTTTGTCTTCAGTCCACTTTCTAATCTTTCCACCTCTTTAAGTAATCATGAGTCAATATTTGCTTCAAAATATTTACTTTGCTTTCAAATTTTATCACCAAAATACCTACGCATAAAATAAACTCAATTACGCACAAATACAGTACAATTTAGCATTAAAGTACCAAAATGTAAGGTAGGTAATTGACTAAAAATATATAATTATAGTCTCGCATCAACAACCGTGTCAGGGGACTATGATATTATCAGAGTATGCTATCAGATTTAATGAATTGTCCCGACATGCACCCGCCTTAGTTTTCACAGTCATAGAGCAAGTCCGCAGATTCATCGAGGGGATCAATTATAGTCTTAGATTCAGCATGGATCGAGAGTTGGAGACAAATACCCCATTTCAGCAGGTTGTAGAGATCGCCCAGAGGATGGAGGGTATGTGAGGCCAAGAGAGGGAGCACATAGAGGCCAAGCGGCCTCGGGATTCTGGAGGATATAGTGGTGCTTGCGCTCCGGTTATAGCCCGTCACGACAGAGGTTATGTGAGCCGCCCAGTTCATTCAGCACTTCCAGCTGTTTCGAGGTCATAGGTTGCCCATTTTGCACAGTCACTTTCTAGTGCACCTCCTGCATGGGGTTCCTTTAGCAGTAATTCTAGCCGACCAGGCCAGAGTCAGTTTCAGCAGCCCTGCCCATCGAGAGCTTGTTTTAAGTGTGGATATACTAGACATAAGCTGAGGGATTGTCCTAGACTTAGGAGGGGTGCACCTCCATAGACTACTTAGGCTCCACGGATTCCACTAGGTCCACAGATTTCATAGGCTATGGTTGTTGCTCCAGTTGACGCTCCACCTGCACCGCCAGCTAGGGGTGGAGGTCAGGCGGGTAAAGGTCACTCTAGAAGGGAAGGCCAGGCCAGATTCTATGCTTTCCCAAATAGGACAGAGGTGGTTGCATCGGATGATGTCATCACAGGTATGGTTCCGGTCTGTCATAGGGATGCATCAGTCTTATTTGATCTTGGATCCACTTATTCATATGTGTAATCTTTACTTTGCTCCATATTTGGATACATCACGTGATTCTTTGAGTGATCCTATATATGTGTCCATGCCTGTGAGAGATTTTATTATTGTAGACCGTGTTTATCGGTCGTGTTTACTCACTATTGGTGGTTATGAGACCAGACTTGATCTATTGCTACTCAATATGAAAGACTTTGATGTGCTCTTGGGCATGGACTAGTTGCCGCCCTATCATGCTATTTTGGACTGTCACGCCAAGACCGTGATATTAGTTATGCTAGGTATGCCGTGGTTGGAATGGAGGGGCACATAAGATTATATTCATAGCATAGTGGTGTCCGTTTTAAAGGCACAACAAATGGTTGAGAATGGGTGTGATGCATGCCTAGCCTTTGGGAGAGAAGTCAATGCTGATACTTCTACCGTTGAGTCAGATACAATAGTGAGAGATGTCCTAGATGTATTTCTAGCAGACCTACCGGGCATGCCACCTGATACAGACATTGACTTTGGTATTGATATAGTACCGGGCACTCTGCCTATTTTTATTCCACCACATCGATATGGAACCTTGGAGTTGAAGGAGTTGAATGAGCAGCTTCATGATTTTCTTTGATAAGGGTTTTATCCGATCGAGTATCTCACCTTTGGGTGCTCTAGTTTTGTTTGTGAAGAAGAAAGATGGCTCTATGAGGATGTGTATTGATTATAGGTAGCTAAACAAAGTCACATTCAAGAACTAGTACCCACTGCCGTGCATTGATGACTTTTTGACCAGCTACTAGGTGCTAGAGTGTTCTCAAAGATTGATTTGAGGTCAGGGTATCATCAACTGTAGATTTGGGACTCGGATATCCCAAAGACTGCTTTCGGGACTCGGTATGGTCACTATGAATTTCTAGTGATATCATTTGGGCTGACCAATGCCCCAACAACATTTATGCATTTCATCAACATATTCATTGATGACATCTTGATCTATTCTCGCTGTTGGGAGTATCATGAGCAACATTTGAGGATCGTGCTCCAAGCATTGAGGGAGAAGAAGTTATATGCAAAATTCTCAATGTGTGAATTCTGGATTGATTCGGTGGCTTTTTTGAGTCATGCAGTGTCAAGTAAGAGGATTAAGGTAGATCCGAAGAAGATTGAAGTAATGTAGAGTTGCCCCAGACCGTCTTAAGCTACTAAGATCCGGAGTTTTCTTGGTATGGCTGGGTATTATCGCCATTTTGTGGAGGGTTTCTCGTCCATTACTGCACCTTTGACTAGATTGACTTAGAAGGGTGCTCCATTACGGTGGTCCGACAAGTGTGAGGAGAGCTTTCAGAAGCTCAAGACTGCCTTGACCACAACTCCAGTTCTAGTTTTTCCTTCAACATCGGGCTCTTATACAGTGTATTGTGATGCTTCGCGGATTGGCATTGGATGTGTGCTTTGTGCCAGTTGAAGCCCAATGAGAAGAACTACCCCGTTCATGATCTAGAGTTGGTAGCTATTGTTCACGTATTAAAGATTTGGAGGCACCATCTCTACGGCATGTCTTGCAAGGTATTCAAAGATGATCGAAGTCTACAACACTTGTTTAAGAAAAAAGATCTGAACTTGAGGCAACAGAAGTGGTTGGAGCTGTTAAAAGACTATGATATCACCATTCTGTATTATCTTGGAAAGGCCAATGTGGTGGCTGATGCCTTTAGTAGGAAGGCGGAGAGTAAGCCTTGCATATATTCCAGTTTGGGAGATACCATTTGCATTGGATGTTCAGGCCTTGGCCAATCAGTTTGTGAGATTGGATATTTCAGAGCCTAGCTGGGTTCTAGCTTGCGTGGTTTCTCGATCTTCTTTGTAAGAATGCATCAGGGCGGAGATAATGGGGTGTTGAGGATGCATGGTCGGATTTGTATGCCCAATGTGGATGGGTTGCGTGAGTTGATCCAGAGGAGGCCCACAGTTCGCGATACTCCATTTATCCGGGTGCCACTAAGATGTATTGGATTTGAGGCAGCACTATTGGTGGAGAAGAATAAAGAAAGATATAGTAGAGTAAGTGGCTCGGTGCTTGAACTGCCAGCAGGTAAAGTATAAGCATCAGAGGCCGAGCGGTTTGCTTTAGAGACTTGAGATTCCTGAGTGGAAATAGGAGCGTATTACAATGTATTTCGTTGTTGGGCTCCCACAGACTTTGAAGAAATTCAATGCAGTATGGGTCATTGTGGATATGATGACCAAGTCAGCACATTTCATTCCGATTATGACTATTTGCTCTTCAGAGGAGCTGACTCAGATCTATATATGTGAGATTGTTCATCTTTATGGCATGCCGATGTCCATTATCTCCGATCGAGGCACACCGTTGAGTACAATATTTCACTCCAGATGGACGGGAAGTCCGAGCGCACCATTCAGATTTTGAAGGCTATGCGACGTTCCTGTGTTATGGATTTCGAGAGTTCTTGTGATCAGTTTCTACAGCTTGCAGAGTTCGCCTACAACAACAACTACCAATCGATATTCAGATGGCTCCTAACGAGGCCTTATATGGGAGGCGGTGTCGTTATTCAGTTGGTTGGTTTGAACCGGGTGAGTCTAGGTTGTTAAGCACTGATTTGGTTTCGAATGCCTTGGAGAAAGTTAAGTTGATCCAGGATCGACTTCGTACAACACAATCTAAACAAAAGAGTTATGCCGATCGGAGGGTTCCTGATGTATCATTTATGGTGGGAGAAAAGATTTTGCTTCGGGTTTCACCTATAAAGGGTGTGATGAGGTTCGGGGAGAAGGTCAAGTTGAGACCTAGGTATATTAGTCCTTTTGATATCCTTGAGAGAGTTGGCGAGGTGGCCTACAAACTTGTATTGCCACCCAACTTATCGGAAGTTCACCCGATGTTCAATGTTTTCATGCTTCTAAAGTATTATAGTGATCCATCACATGTATTAGATATCAGCTCATTCCAATTGGACAAGGATTTGATTTATGTTGAGGAACCAGTGGCTATCTTGGACAGTCAGGTCCAAAAGTTGAGGTCAAAGAACATTGCTCCAGTGAAGGCTCAATGGAGGGGTCATTCGATTGAGGAGGTGATCTAGGAGACCGAGCACGATATGGGGAGCCGTTATCCACACCTATTTTGCACTTCAGGTATGTTCCTATGCACATTTGAGGATGAACGTTTGTTTTAAGAGGGGAGAATGTAATGACCTGACCGGTCATTTTTTGTATTTGTACCCCATTTCCCTTTTGATGCTTCACACATGTGTAATTGTGATTTTATGAGTTACAGGGTTGGTTAGTTTTGTCCCGGGAAGGTTTTGGGTTGATTTGGACACTTTAATTCTTGGTTTAGAAGCCTAAGTTGAAAATATTGACCAATGTTTGACTTTTGTGAAAATGACTATGTAATGGTATTTTGATGGCTCGTATCGGCTCGTATCAGCTCGTATCATGATTTTGGACTTGGACGTATGCCCGGGATCGAATTCGGAGGTACCTAGGTTGATTTGACTTGTTATGCCGAGAGTTGGCAATTTGAGGTTTAGAAGATTTTCCAAGTTTGACCGTAGGTTGACTTTTGGTTATCGGGTTCGAAATTTAATTTTGAAAAATGGAATAGGTACGTTATGCTATTTGGAACTTGTCTGCAAAATTTAGTGTCATTTGAAGTTGATTTAATAGGATTCAGATCCTTGTTTGCAATTCTAGGGGTTCTAGAACTTTTCTTTGAAATTCATGTGTTTTGGTGTGTGATTCGTATTTTGTGTTTTGATCACGAGAGCGAGTTTGTATGATATTTTTAAACTTGTGTGGATGTTTGGTTTGGAGCCTCGGGGGCCCGGGTGAGTTTCATACGTATTTCAGAAAGGTCTGAACTGAAAATAACTTGCTGGTGTGCTGGTGCTGCAGTTGTGGCAATTGCATGCACCAGCATCGCAATTGCGAACATGATAGGGGGCTCAGGTATCTCAATTGGGATATCTTGTTCGCATTTGCAATGTCTGGACTTGGATTGGTGAGTTCACATTTGCGACATCTCCTAGGTTTGTCAGTAGCCGCAATTGCGAGGGTTCGCAATTGCGAACCTATTGTCGCAATTACGAACCTAGTATCGCAATTGCGACATCTACAACTGAACAAAAGGTTAGAAACTTGGGATTTTATCTCATTTTCTGTCATTTTAGAACCCTAGACTCGGTAGGAGACGACTTGGAGAACAGATTTTCATCTACAAGATAAGTGATTCCAATCAATTTCCAACTATATTTCATTTAATATTCAAATTTATGAGAATGAAAAATGAAAATTTGGGTTTTGAGAGTCGATTTGGACTCGGATTTGAAAATAAAATACATATATGGACTCGTGGGGTTATGGGTAGTCGGAATCTACCTTTGGACCCGGAATTTGACCGGGCGGGTCCGAGGTTGACTCTTGGGGAGTTGTGTAAAGATCATAGCTTTATCTAGTGTAGTTGGTTTCTCTTGCATTGTTTGATGTTAGTAAGTCATTTTGGGTTAGATTTGAGCCGCATAGAAGCAAACTTTCGGAGAAAAGCTATTTTTGAGGGTTGAATTGGCCTAATTGAGGTAAGTATCTTGTCTAACTTTTTTTGGGAGAACTACCCCTTAGGATTGAGTTTGATTATACTATTTGATTATGTGAAATATGTGTACCTGAAGTAATGAGTGTGTACACAGACTTATATGTGCTAATATAACTGGTTTAGACTGTTGGGATCTTTCATGCATGTAATTAGAAACTGTAATATCATGTTATATCTTTCAATGTTAAATTGCTCTTACATGCTTTACTTGATGTTGTTATCACATGCTGTATCTTTTATTGTTAAACATGATCTTATATACCTTAATTGATATGGTTATCTCTCTTATTGTCATGCGCCTTTTTATTTGTTGAGTTATTTTAATTTGAAGTTGTTATTTCTTGATGTCTCTTCGTGTTGAATTGTCATCATGCATTTAGACGTGGTTTCTATTTCATACTATCTTTTTGTTGTTAAGCTTATGTTATGCAATTGAAATGGAAGTTGTCTTTTCAAGGGAATACCTTCATTTTGAACTATTGAAGTTGAGGTTATGAAAGCTATTATCACATTAAGGTTGGAGTTGTTGATTATTGATATATCTTTCCTTGTTTAGTAATTCTCATTTATTTTGTTATTATTGAGATTCTTGCACACATTGTGGTTGAGCCGTGGGCTATATGTGTGGTAACATTAGTATTGTTGATTTTGGTAAAGTATTGTGGTATATGGGTGCATGTGGTACGAGTTGTTTATTGTATTGTGATATTGATACGCTCACGATGGTATAAGGATAGGGGTTGATACGCATGCGGTGAGCTAAGACGGGATTTATACGCGTGTTGCTAGTAAGGAATTACTTGAAGCCACGCGGTGAGATAAAGGGGCTAAAACGCGTGTAGCTATTTCGAAAAAATGTTTTCAAAAATAAATGCAAGGATCACACGATGATATAAGGAAGATTGTGATTGCGACTTGTGAAATGAGATTGTGAGGTGTGGTACCTTGGTTGTAATTCTTCTTGTACTTTCTATGTTAAAGAGGCTTGTTAGTTGAATAGTTTTGTTATCTCTTCATTTGCATTGCTTGTATTTGTCCGTATTTATTTCTTATTGTTCTTATCATGTGTTCACTCCTTGTTGCCTTTATTGCTTTAAATTCTGTCGTTAGCTTACATTATTGAATTGCTTCATTGTCATTCATTTCCTCGCTTTCCGTTATTTGACTATGTTATACTCTGTTAAGTTTTCTAGTCCTAGTAGGTGTCTTGACCTAGCCTCGTCACTATTCTACTGAGGTTAGGCTTGATACTTACTGGGTACTGCTGTGGTGTACTCATGCTACGCTTTTGCACATTTATGTGTAGATCCAGGTACATCTACTCGTGCCGAACGCCAGTGATCATTTAGTTAACTTTCCGGAGACTTCAAGATACACCTGCTCGACGTCGTAGGCCTCAGAGTCCCCTTCTGTTATTTTCTTTATTACTGTTTATCCTTTTATTAGACATTGTGTATTAGAGATTTTAATACATTTCTGTAGAGCTTATGACTCAGTTCTACTGAATATTGGGAGTTATTGGAAAGTTGTACCATTTGAGTTTTATTATGATAGTTTAACAGTTTAATTTAATGTTTAAGTTATTATCTATGCTATTTCTCAATATATATTAAGCTTGCCTAATCTTAGGGACTAGGTGCCATCATGACATCCTAAGGTGGGAATTTGGAGTCGTGATAGGTAGCCTTATGTTTAAGCACAGCAATGAACCGCAGCGAAACCTCAAACAACATATCTAAGATTGGGGGGGGGGGGGAGGTCCTCAGTAGTGGTGACCCTTTCACTCTTCCACGAATTGATACATGTATCGAATTGGTGTCCGGTCATCAAGAATTTTTTTTGATTCTGTTCAGCGAAAGGGAAGTTGTCCTTCTATCACGAGTTTTATAACCCCCACCCCAGGGATCATCTAGGTCAATTTGCATGAGTTTTGTTGTTCATATATGAGCCATAGAAGCAAGCTTGGTAACCTCCAAACCCAAGAAATAGTGGACAGATCCTAGATCTTTGATTTTGAACTGAGTGTCCAAGAAAATTTTTAGACTGTCAAATTCAGCAATATCATCCCCAGCAAGTAGTATATCATTAACATAGACAGCCAGGACTGTAAAAGATGTATTACAAGATCTGGTGAAGAGTGAATAATCATTCTTACTTGATGTGTAGTCTCTAGAGAACAAGGCCTCAGACAGCGTGGAAAACCACTTTTTGGAAGCCTGTTTAAGGCCATAAATGGACCTTTTAAGCTTGCAAACCATGGGAGAGGAGCTAGAAGCCACAGAAGAAGAAAGCTGAAGGCCGAGTGGAATTTTCATATACACCTCTTCATGGAGATCACCATGAAGGAAAGAATTATTCACATCTAGTTGGTACATAGTCCAGACCCTCTTGGCAGCAAGAGAAAAAAGACATTTGATGGTGGTGAACATAACAACAGTAAAAAAGGTATCATTGTAATCAATCCCTTCCTTTTGAGTGTCACTTTTGATAACCAGCCTAGCTTTATAACTCTCAATTGACCCATTAGATTTCTACTTAATCTTATAAACCCATTTGCACGGGATATGCTTCTTGTAAGGAGGAAGAGGAATAATCTCCCAAGTATGGTTTTCCTTTAGTGCTTGGAATTCATGTAGCATGGCCTCTTGCCAAGCAGGATGTGAGGCAGCCTACTTGTAAAACTGTTCATGCATTTGTAGCTCAGTAGGAGAGACCTTAGAGGTCCCAGACACAAGGTTGGAAAGGGAAGAAGAACAAACATAGACTTTAAGGTGGGGAGGAGTATGGGAGACCCTACTAAACTTCCTGAGCAGGGGAGAAGACGGCAAAGAAGTGGGAGAAAGAGACTCATGTCACGACCCAATTCCCACTATAGACAGTGATGGCACCCAACGTCTCCGTTAGGCTAGCCAACGGTGAATTATCCATTCAATTTCTCATTTTATTTATTTTAAAGTCATGAATTTTACTTAATAAGGAAACTAAGAGTAAATGACCATAGTGATATAAAGCATAAAATAAAATATAAGAGTGAAGTAGTGAAATTAATAGACAAAAACCATAAATATCTATTAGCAGTTCCCAAAATCCAGTGTCACAAGTGCACGAGCAATCTAGTAGACTATACAAAACCTCCTACAACTACTGTCTAAAGTATGATAGGCAGAAAAGTAAATACAACAAGGAGGAGACTATGGGTGCTGCAGAACAGAGCATAAGAAGCAGTTATGTCACGACCCAAACCGATGGACCACGACGGGTACCCGGTGCCTTACTCAACCGAGTACCAATGTTTCATATCTTTCTTATCGTACTATCATTAGCAAATGGGCCAAACGGGCCGTCATGGGCAAACCAAAATAAATATAAGAGAATACTCAATATATAACGACCCAAGCTGATATAAAAACTTATACACGTGACATACGGGCCTATAAGGCCAACATGATTATTTATCAACTTAAAACATAGGCCGACAAGGCCATACAAGTATCCGTATACATGACATCTGTCTACAAGCCTCTAAGAATACATAATTCTCATAAAGGTCGGGACAGAGCCCCGCCATACCAATCAATACATGTCCTAATGATACTGACCAAATAGCAACTCCGAAACAAATGGAGCGCACCAACATCTTTCGTTGAGCTGATAGCCTACTTGGAGGGCTCTCAACCTGTCTATCGGGGCCTGCGGGCATGAAACGCAACATCCGTAGGCAAAAGGGATATTATTACAAATAATGTACCGAGTATGTAAGGCATGAAGATCAATACATAAGAGACATAGATGAAATATGGAATAAAGAATTCCGCCTGTAAGTTTAAACAACTTTGTAAATTCTGAAACATTTATAATGTCATGCACGTGCGTATAAATGTCGTGTCATGCATAGGTACATGTGTTCATAACATCATCAAGCCTCTGAGGTCATCCCATCATATCATCTCGGCCACTGTGGGCAAAATCATCAACGTATACCAGCTGATCAGGTGGTGGTGCGTATATAATGTCGTAACCATTTCCCATATCCCGTATACATATATCTACATATATACACGTATATAACGCCATCTGGTCATGGGTCAATGTGCATGTATAAATGAATGCAATGCATGAGAAGTACGCCAATAAAATTTTTCTGAACGTCATAAGACCATTATGCCTCTGATTAATATCATGAAATAAACTTTATCAACTTACATATTTTCTAAGACCCATGAACAGATGATGTAATAATAAGACACATGGGAATTCAAGAACATAGGCACCTCTAATACTTCTATGAATAGAGTCATTTATGAAAGTTGTGCATTTGCTCGTTTCGCTCGTGTCATATAGATCATGCCAAAAGTAAAGAAGGGGTAGCCTTAACATACCTGAGCCGCTTTTCTTGAAAATTCCTCTAACACACGTCAATTGAGACAACACGTAATGGCGGATCGAAGTAGAAGAAAATTCATAAGATATTCTTGAGAAAGATTGCACTGTACTCCCTTAGAATCGCAATTCTCGCGTTGCTAAACATTGTAAGGGATCATATAAATCCTTGAATTCCATTTGTTACTTTGTAGTCTTGTATGAATTTAATGAAGTACTCACGTTGCCATGCCAAAGTTTGTATCATACTTGCTGGATTTGAGAAGTCTTCTTTCCTAACTTTGTAGAGATATCAACATTTCCTTAAATGATTTAGAGAGGCTTTTAATTTGATGGGTGTGGGCCCCACTTATTCTGGTGACTAAGCCACAAGAATTCTCTTAAAATGCCACCTTGTAATGAGAGATAAGAGTCATTTTTGGGCTTAGCTTGCTGCCACGTTAGGGGCTCCTTAACTTATCCAAATATTCACCCCCTTTCCTTAATCAATTTATTAATCCTCCACTAATCTAATAATTAATTAATTACCCATATAATTAAGAATTATCTTAAATTATTTAAAATACTACTCACTTTTAACACACTTTATACATCTTACTATCATGGTCATGTGGTACCTTGTATGACACCAGTGCATAAATACGGGGTATTATAGCCTGGACCGTATTTTATCCCAAATTGTCAAATTTTGACGAAATTTATTTTCTTCGATTTGCTTACCCTCTCACTTCACGAATTTACTCATCACTTGTTCGAAGTAGCGTAATACTTATAATATCAAAATAATCTTATTCCCAAACTTACGTCGATTAACTTACGACGAAACTTTAACATGCGAAAATGCGGGATGTAATATCTCATTTCTGAGCTTCCCTCAATTTACTTATGGCGTACTTTCACGTACGAAAATATGGGGTGTAACATCATTCCCCTCTTTGGAACATTCGTCCTCGAATGTTGACTGATGCACTTATCATTATCATAACCTATAGCTCTTGTAAATACTTTAGTACTCTCCTTGCCATCTAGACAACTGTTCTGTGAATAAACCAAAGGCCGGGGCATACCCCCCCCTCTAGGCCTCTTTCTCACACCATGGCTCGTGGTCGGAATTTTTCTAATCTCGTAACTGTTGCTACCTTCTGTCATGCAGCCTCTACGACTCTGATCTTGTAAGTGCGCCTATGCGATTCTTCTCTCCTTTTTCCTCCAGTTTTTTTTTCTTTGCCAATCTCTAGGCCTCACTTTATAAACATATACATTGCTTACCAAGATATCCCTGTGAGCATCTATGGATATGCTGAAGTTCTTTGCTCGGTACTATATTGAACTTAAGAATATTGCTATACCTTATTTCATAGATCCATTTATCTATCCGTATGACTTTACTGCATCTCGGTAGGTCATACTATACCATAATTCTTACTTCGATTTATCGTTACTGAGGTCTGCTACCAAACTCCAGGTTACTCTCATTGCTTATCCTATATGTATAAATCTAAGTCCTTTAATGCTTCTTCATTAGTGTTCATCTTAAGAATGATGGTCTAATCTCATCTCATACTTTGTAACTTTTATCCATCCATTGTTGATTCACCTTAATACCGATAAATTGACCTCTTATGTAATACTGCCTCTAGGGCTCACGTCTTATCGGGGAATATCTAAAATGATTAGACTTATCCACCCGGGGATGATACCATGCTTCTATAACCGTATTTCATAGAATCTCAATGCGATTCACATTACGTGGGTATTTTAATCCTGAGGACTTATCCATTCTCGTCACCTTCTCACTCGCCTTTTCTTATCCTTAATCCTGTCTTCTAGAACCTTGTCGCTTTACCATACAATAGCTTGCGACCTAAACCTATCTATTTATATTACTCGCAACCTTTCAACTTGCTTGCATCATAGATTTCCTTATGTTATTCTGGAACATCAAGTGAGACATCACATCGTCTCCAACTCTTCTTTGCTCTCTTGACTAGATCTCTTGATACTTAGAAACCATAGGTTGGAAGATATGCCTCTGATGATGCCGCTATCATTCCTGGATACTGAATCCCAGCACTTATAGTCTTCTATCTGAAGTATGGACTATTCACAACCTTCTACATTTGAGTATCTCGTACGTTGTTCACCTTTACCTTATTTACCTTAAAATGTCGCATCACATCTTCTATCTCTTTCATGACCTTGCTTTCACACAAGTATAATTCACATGCATAACTTGAAGCTCTATTATACTACTTGCACCTCTGGTGCATACACAACCCGGTGGTAGCTCCATACTGACTTTTTATGAGGCTGGTACTTCTTCTAACTGGCTTCCTTGTAGAGCCATTATAGATTATAGTTGTTGTGTTATTTTTCTTGAACATCTGATATTAAGAGTGATTCTGTCATGTTCTCAAGCACAATTTCTATAATTTTTCTAGGTCCAATAATCAGACTTCTGATTTACTTGGGTGATGTAATTCTTTAGTTTCCTCTTCCTTCTGGTCAGCCTTTATGTAGGCTTAAGCTATCTTCCGATCTATGGCTTATGGTATTAGTTTAGCCTTTCATGGACGCTATGGAATATCCAGGATACAATCTTTTAACAATTCAATCCCTTGTCTATGACCTGGACTCAGTTCTTTCTTTTAACTTATACCGGAGTCTTCTATGGCTGTATGATTGGCAACATATACGCTGCATGGATAATACTCCAAAATCTTGAGTGCATTCATAATGTAACTAGCTCTGGATTATTGATCGAATAATTCCTTTCGTTCCTTCTCAGCTTTCTTTAAATGTAAGCAATTACTTTTCCTGGCCGTTCTGCCGCTTATTGCATGAATATTTGGCTTGTCTTAGTGTCTACACATATTGGAATTCCATAAAACACATATGATCTTGAATATCACCTTTTGATTTTTTTCTTCTTCCCGTTCATTAGCCACAATATGTGCCACTTTCTTATGAAGTGCATACAATATTGTTGTGAGACTGTTGTTACAAGACTGTTTCCTCTTTAGGTCATTGTGCTTAGGTTAAAGCCTTCTTCCTTATTTCCTCAACTGGTCTTTCGTTGTAGTACTTAGGGAAGACCCTCTGACTTTTGTAAAGCTGTGAGCTTATTACTTCGTATACCCGATAGAATTTTTGATGTCCTTCCTTGCCTATAATTATCCATAGTTACTTACTTTCACGCTCTTGTGCTTGTAGGGTTGCTTCTGAGCTGATATTTTGACTGTCTTCCCAGTGGTACTCTCTTTTATTTCCGTAATACTCATATAGTACCTTTAACTACCTCAACTCTTATCTGTATATTTCTCAAGGTTCACGATATCATTATCTGCGAGACTGGATTTGCTATGTTGGGGTTCACTATGTTTATCTTGCACGATCTGTTGATTTGTCTATAAGCTCTTGTCTATCCATAACCAGACTCTTCCTGAATCAACTACTAACTGCTCATTGGTCCATTCTCATATTTGTATTCCGCGTAATCCCTCTTGGGTTATTCCCTTTGTCTTAACTTACGTCTCGCACTAGCTCCTTATCTATCAATAACATCTCGGGCAGGAACCCTTACTTCCTTTCTCATTTTTATCGCATTCTTCCTTTACCATTCCATAGTTACTAGAACCACTTATCTGAATTAATGCCACATCACTCCATATTCCCCCTTTAGGGGACTACTAAGATTTAGTGCTACGATGATCTACGTATAGATGTTTTACCTCTTCATCTTTGGCGTCTTTCCATATCATCGATGATCCTTACTCGCCTCGCGGTAATCCTTCTGTACCAAGAATAACGAAATTCCTTACTCGTGAGGGTGACATTTAGTGTAACTGGCACATACCGTCCCTTAAGCTTAAGCTTAACTTTGCTCACATTGCTTGCTTTAGGGAAGCGTCTTCCTAAATGACCTTTAAAAGGTATTCTTCTATTGTCCATTCTATTATTGCCGGAACGCAATCTATGAATCTCCCATGATGCCGACTATTATCAAATCACTCAGTCCCTAATTCATGTTTAGTTTATCTTGTTCACCGATCCATACTGATTTGTATTACTCTGGGGTCTTCCCTTGACTATAGACTCTGTAATACTGCCATTTTTTTTGATTTACCATTGTCATTCATGTATCATATCTTACTCATAATGCTTCATTAACTCTCTTCTTATTTACCGCTAACATTTATGTCTATCACTCTATTCTAAAAACTTCAGTAAGATATTCTTTTGCTTTTAGCTCCCCTTGCTCCATCCACTGGCTCTTCGGGTTTCCTAACATTCTTTCTCTACTAGGGACAAGAGCCACACTAAGGTAATATTTATCCTTTCCAGGATTCCAGTGCCTGTCTTTATAGTACTCATATCTAGTTGTACTATTTTAGAGTGCACCATCTGGGTGTCTCACAAGGAGATTCATTAGCACATTTGCAATACCCTTTGGAAATGTTAACTAACGCAAACATTCCATCCACTATTTTGGGTTACTCTAACCCCAGCCAGATCATGATATCCCATCCTTCTCTTAAATTATATTGCTCCCATAGGGCATAACTGAGATCGGTGTGGCCGATTGTACATACGTCTGTTACAATTAAAAGTAACTCAAAATGCTTATATTTCTGTGCCTGAATTGTAAATACCGATAATCTTCTTTAACTGGGTGCCTCGTACCCTTCTTCACCTTGCTTCTTTTACTCGTTGAAGCTTGTATCTACCTTCTGAATCTCTCGTTGGTTTTTACCATATGGGTGAATAGATATTCATGCCTTAGGGCTCCTTTTCTAGAAGCTCACGCATCCTAGTGCACACATGATCTGTTGGAGATCTTACATTTACTCATCATAAGCATCATGAAAAATCGAATTCCTCTGACTCAACTCTTCCACAGCCACATGCAACCTCTTACCAACTGTCTTTCTGGATGTAGGTATCGTCATATTATGAATAAGATAGAGTTTAGAAAATTGAGTTCTTACAACTGAGCTCTACCACACGATCTAGAGTAAGAAGAAAGAGTGACAGTCCTAAATGCCCTGTAGCCTCCTACTTATAAGTGTGGTGCACAACACACCCATAAACAAGACTCTACTAGACACGGCTTGTAGACTCCCTAGGACAGAACTACTCTGATACCACTTTTGTCACGACCCAAACCGATGGGCCGCGACGGGCACCCAATACCTTACTCAACCGAGTACCAATGTAACGTATCTTTCTTATTATATATCATTAGCAAATGGGCCAAACGGGACGTCATGGGCTAACCAGAATAAATATAAGGGAATACTCAATATAGGACGACACAAGCTGATATAAAAACTTATACACGTGACATACGGGTCTATAAGGCCAACATGATCATTTATCAACTCAAAACATAGGCTGACAAGGCCATATAAGTATCAGTACACATGAAATCTGTCTACAAACCTCTAAGAATACATAATTATCATAAAGGTCGGGACAAAGCTCCGCCATACCAATCAATACAAGTCCTAAAGATACTGACCAAGTAGCAACTCCGAAATAAATGGAGCACACCGACATCTTCCGTTGAGCTGATAGCCTACTTGGAGGGCTCTCAACCTGTCTATGGGGACTTGCGGGAATGAAACGCAGCATCCTCAGGCAAAAGGGACGTCAATACAAATAATGCACCGAGTATGTAAGGCATGAAGATCAATACATAAGAGACATAGATGAAACTTGAAATAAAGAATTCCGCCTGTAAGTTTAAATAACTTTGTAAATTCTGAAACATTTATAACGCTATGCATATGCGTATAAATGTCATGTCATGCATAGGTACATGTGTTCATAACATCATCAAGCCTCTGAGGGCATCCCATCATATCATCTCGGCCACTGTGGGCAAAATCATCAATGTATACCAGCTGATCAGGTGGTGGTGCGTATATAACACCGCAACCTTTTCCCATATCCTATATACATATATTTACATATATATATGTGTATATAATGCCATCTGGTCATGGGTCAATGCACATGTATAAATGAGTGAAATGCATGAAAATTACGTCAATAAAATTTTTCGGAATGTCATAAGACCATTATGCCTGTGATTAATATCATGAAATAAACTTTATCAACTTACGTATTTTGTGAGACCCATGAACAAATGATGTAATAATAAGACACATGGGAATTCAAGAACATAGGCACCACTAATACTTCTATGAATAGAGTCATTTATGGAAGTTGTGCATTTGCTCGTTTCGTTCGTGTCGTATAGATGATGCCAAAAGTAAAGAAGGGATAGCCTTAACATACTTGAGCCGATTTTCTTGACAATTCCTCTAACACACGTCAATTGCGACAACACATAACGATGGTTCAAAGTAGGAAAAAATTCATATGATATTCTTGAGAAAGATTGCACTGTACTCCCTTAGAATCGCAGTTCTCACTTTGCTAAACATTGTAAGGGATCATATAAATCCTTGAATTCCATCCGTTACTTTGTAGTCTTGTATGAATTTAATGAAGTACTCACGTTGCCATGCCAAAGTTTGTATCATACTTGCTGGATTTGAGAAGTCTTCTTTCCTAACTTTGTAGCGATATCAACATTTCCTTACATGATTTAGAGAGGCTTTTAACTTGGTGGGTGTGGGCCCCACTTATGTGGTGACTAAGCCACAAGAATTCTCTTAAAATGCTACCTTGTAATGAGAGATTAAGAGTCATTTTTGGGCTTAGCTTGCTGCCACGTTAGGGGCTCCTTAACTTATCCAAATATTCACCCCCTTTTCTTAATCAATTTATTAATCCTCCACTAATCCAATAATTATTCAATTACCCACATAATTAAGAATTATCTCAAATTACTACTTTTAAAACACTCTATATATCTTACTATCATGGTCATGTGGTACCTTGTATGGCACTCGTCCATAAATACGGGGTATTATAACTTGGACAGTATTTTATCCCAAATTATCAAATTTTGACGAAATTTATTTTCTTCGATTTGCTTTCCCTCTCACTTCACGAATTTACTCATCACTTGTTCGAAGTAGCGTAATGCTTGTAATCTCAAAATAATCTCATTCCCGAACTTACGTCGATTAACTTACGACGAAACTTTAACATGCGAAAATACGGGATGTAACATCTCATTTCTGAGCTTCCATCAATTTACTTATGGCGTACTTTCACGTACGAAATTATGGGGTGTAACAAGCTCACCACTAGGTCTCCGGGTAACGGGAATGCGCGCCTGACTGGCCACCAGATGTACCTGCCTCAGATCCTGTATTAATGCAGAAGTGTAGCGTGAATACGTAAATAATGTGTACCCAGTAAGTATCTAGTCTAATCTCAAAAAAGTAGTGACAAGGGTCGACATGGACACTTACTAAAGGTCAATAAATAAAGTACATGAATTATAAAAAATCATAAAATACAACAGTAACAATGAAATAAGAAACAACAAATAATGATTCTTAAACATAATATCAATTTAAAACCTCCAATTATCACATGCCAATTTTAACACATAAGAGCCACCAAGTAATTATCAAGTCTCAAGTCAAGAAAGAAATATCAAGTATAATCGGACTCCTAGCAATATCACGCACAATTTATGCCGAGGTCGTACGACCCGATCCATAATAGTGTGTACACTACCGAGGGTAGACCGACGCAAACTATAGATATATCTAAATATACTACCGAGGCGTTCGGCCTGATCCACGTGAATAGAGAAACTCTACAAACTCTGATCAATGACTACTACACAGGAATTTCCACTAACAATCAAGTATTCCGCCAAAAACTCAAGGTAATGAAGCTCTGTCTCATAAAATCCCGGATCCAATTTCAATTATAAATTCAAATAATTAAACTAACAAGTTGGATTCAAATAATACAAGTATCTCATGGTATAGTTCTAAGTCTACCCGGACATAAGCATGATTTTAGCTACGTACAGACTCTCGGCATATCGTGTGTACGTAGCACCCATAATTATTAGCAAATAACAATTTAAAATACCTACAGGGATAATTCTCTCTTACAAGGTAAGGTAGTAGACTTATCTCGTTTCCAAGTCCTCTTCCCCGCCCTAAAATCACACTAATAGCCTCAAATCGGTGCCGAGCAATCCGAATCTAGCCAAAGGTCATACAAACCAATCAATATATGCTCAAAAGTTTATAATTTAACTATTAGGTAATTACCCAACCCAATTTGGAAAACTCCTAAAAGTCACCCCGGGCCCACACGCTCGGATTCCGAAATGTTTTGTAAAAATATTACCCATAATCTCACGAACACAAATATATAATTTCTACTCAATTCTATAATCATTTTCGTAGTCTAATCACATTTTTACCAAAACCTAGGTTTTTCAACAAAATCTCAAAATTCCTATCGGCCAAGAGATGTGTGAAATGTAGGAAATGGCCTAAGTCCCGCTTTTAAATTAAAACACTTCCCAAACATTCCTTTTCTACGATCGCAAAAAGAGCCACATGATCATGAAGGCAATACTTGCCCAGACCAGAATCTGTGCTTCTCGAACGCAAGGGGAGACTCGTGATCATGAAGGTTTGCCCAGCCAGTGCTTGGCGAGTGTGGTCTACCCTTTGCGAACGCGAAGGGTAATAGTAACTGACCCCCTAGGCCCCATTATTCTATGCGAACGTGGGACAGGCTTCGCGAACGCAAAGACCTCAGGTCCCAAATCTTCGCGACCCCGACCACATCATGAAGGTGAAGAAAAAATCACCCCCTGCCCCTAATCCTTCATCGCAAACACGAGAGAACCTCTGCGTTCGCAAAGAAGGAAACCAAAACCAGCAAATTCTGCAATTTTGGACTTAGCTCTGTGTGGTCCGAAACACACCAAGCCACTCAGGACCTCGTCTAAATGCACCAATAAGTCCATAAAAATAATACGGACCTTCTTGAAACCTCGAAATACATAAAACATTATCAAAACTAATAATCCCACCCCAAAACCAACTTAATCAACTTATGAACTTAAATCTTCTTCAACTAGCTCCAGGCGCGTCGAATCATACTTAGACAACTCGGAATGACGCCAAATTTTGTGTACAGGATGTAAATCACCATACGGACCTATTCCAGGCTCGGAATAACAAACGGACATTGATAACACCAAAGTCTACCTCAAACCAAATTTTAGAAACTCTAAAACCTTCAAGGCGCCAAATTTCAACATTAAGCGCCAAAACGCTCCCGGATCACCCAAATATCAATCCGAACACACTCTCAAGTCCAAAATTATCATACAAACCTATTGGTGGCATCCAATCTTGGTTACAACATCATGTACGTAAATAGTTGACTCAGGATAAACTTGGCTATCTTAGCCCACTATTAAGGAAGTAAAGATTCCGACTTCAACCCGAACCCTTCCAAAACCAAACCAGCCATCCCCACAAGTGATAAAATAGTAAAAGCATATATGGGGAGTCGTAATTAGGGAATGTTGATCTGGAAAGATAAATGACCGGTCGGATCGTTACAACTCCCATAAAGGAGAAGAAGGTTCAGGGGAAGGGAAAGAAGTTTGAGGAGAAGGAGAAGGAAGGGTAGAGCTCGTAGAAGGAGCAAAAAGAGTGGGACAAGGTGTAAAGGAAGAGGAATGAGTAGATAAGGAGGAGACACAGTCAACAAAAGGTATAGGAGGAACAAGAAGATCAGAGGAAGAAGAGGAAGAATAAGGGAAGATATGCTCATGGAAAACCACATCTCAAGAGAAAACAACAGAATGGTTGGTAAGATTGAGAAGCTTGTAACCCTTCTTACCACATGGATACCCCATAAAAACATATTTAATGGCCCTAGATTTGAATATATCCCTGCCAGGCTTGGGAGTAGTGGCATAGCAAAGACATCCAAAAGATTTTGGATGCTCATATGAAGGAGAGAGCCCATGCAACTTCTCAAAAGGAGAAATGTTGCCCAAGTCAGAGCAGGGAATCCTATTGATTATATAAGTGGCAGTTAAAACACATTCACCTCAATACTTGATAGGAAGATTGGATTGAAAAATCAAGGCTCTAGAAGTTTCTAATAAATGTTTATATTTTCTCTCAACCATCCCGTTTTTGTTTTGGGGTATATGGAATAGTAGTTTGGTCAAGTATCTCATTTCAGTGAAGAATGCCTTTGCTTCTGAACTACCACCCAGTTCAAATGCATTATCAAATCTCAAGGTTTGAACAGAGGAATGGAAATAGATCTGGACCATTTTGGTGAAGGCTTTAATGATTGAGCGTTCATTGACCTTACATGATAAGAGATGTATCTAGGTAACCCTAGAAAAATTATCAACAATGGTGATGAACTATCTAAATCCATTGTATGTGGTGGTGTGGTAGGGTCCCTAGAGTTCCAAGTGAACTAGTTAGAAAGGAGATGTAGAATGAATGTGTAATGACTCAGCCGGTTGTTTTGAGTATTTTAGTCCCGTTCCCTTATTTATTATCTTCTCTACGTAAAATTATGGATATGTGACTTGCCGGGGTAGTTGGTTTGGCTTTCGGTGATTTTCAGAGTGAATTGGGACACTTAGTCCCAAAGTTGGAAGCCTAAGTTGAAAGAGTTGATCGGAGTTTGACTTTTATGTAGACGACTTCAGAATAGATTTTTGATGATTAAAATAGTTCCATATGGTATTTTGGACTTAGGAGTATGTCCGGATATTAATTTAGAGATCTGTAGGTCATTTTAGCTTGAATTGGCCAAAGTTGGAAAGTTAAAGGGTAGGAAGGCTGATAGGTTTGACCGAGAGTTGACTTTGTCGATATCGGGGTCAGAATTCGGTTTCGGGAGTTGGAATAGGTACGTTGTGTCATTTATGACTTGTGTGCAAAATTTTAGGTCAATCAGAGTTTGTTTGATATGAATCAGCGTTAGTTTTGGAAGTTTAATGTTCGTGTATTCAATATTTTTGAATTGGGCTGAAATTTGTAGATTTGATATTTTGTGATGTAATGTTTCACCTCGAATAGGCCCGTTATGTATTTTGGGACTTGATTGTATGTTTGGAAGGGGCCCCGGGCATGATTCACACTGATTCAGGTCTATTTTGGACTTAGGAGGAAGTGTTGTTGAACATCTGAGTTTCTGGTGTCATCGCACTTGTGGTGGGCTTGGCTACATGTGCAACTGGGAGATCGCTGAAGCGAAGTGGGCTGGCCAGGGGGAAAGTTGCAGGTGCGGACACCAGGGCGTAGGTGCGCTCCCGTAGAAGCGACGAGTTGTCCGCAGAAGCAGAATTTAGGCGAGCCTTGAGGGACTGCAGGTACAGTAGGACTCTGCATATGCGAACGCACAGATGAACTCTTGGTCCATAGAATTGGAAGCACATGTGCGATGTTTATGCCGCAGAAGCAGAATGTCCCTGAGTTAGTTGAGGCCACACCTGCGATGGATTCTTCCGTAGGTGCGGAGTCGCAGATGCGATCGAGAGGCCGCATAAGCGGATATCGCTGGCATAAGTAGAGAAAATCGAGGGTTAGAGTTATTTTTCATATTTTGAGTTGTAGAGATTGGTTTTGGGCGATTATAGAAGGGATAACTTAAGATTTTCATATTTTGAGTTGAAGATTTAAAGGTCGATTTAAGGTCGGAATTGGATAACTTTAGTATGGTTGGACTCGTATCGGAATGGGTGTTCGGATTATGCAAGTTTGGTCAGGTTTCGAAGTGCGGTCCCGAGGTTGATTTTTGAATTTTTTTAAAGATTGCAACTTTATTATCCGGAATAGTTTTCTATGGTTTGTATATAATGTATTAAGTTATTTTGGACATATTCAAGCCGTCCAGAGTTGGATTTTTGCGGAAAATGCTTACTAGTGTATTGATTAACTTGTTTGAGGTAAGTATCTTGCCTAACTTTGTGTGGAAGAACTACCCCTTAGGATTTGGGTCGATTGTGCTATTTTGTTATGTGAAAGTCGTGTACGCAAGGGGACGAGTGGGTACACAGGCTATATGTGGTATTTGACCAGTTTAGGCTATTTAGACTCTTTTCATGCCTTTAATTGAATTGTTATAACATGTCACATCTTTCATTGTTAATCTATTCTTATATTTGTTAATCTACTCTTACATGCTTATTTGACATTGTAGCACTTGTTATACCTCTTACTTGTTATTTTACTCTTATATGCTTTAGTTGAAGTTATTGCTTCCCTTATTGTCTTTTGACTTCCTTAATTGGAGTTGTTATTTGATGGAATATATTCTTGTTGAGTTATTGGTGTCGAAGTTGTAAAAGTCGTTATCACATTGAGGCGAAGTTGTTAATTGTTGAGATATCTTTCTTGTTGAGATATTCACTTTTATTTTATTATTATTGAGATTCTTGTACACATTGTGGTTGAGCCATAGGCTATTTGTTGTGGAAACAATGGTATTGTTGACTTTTTGGAAAGTTGTGTCATATGGACACTTGTGGTGTGAGTTGTGATTGTGTTGTCATATTGGTACACATACAGTAGTATAAGGATAGGGGTTGACATGTATGCAGTGAGATAAGGTGGGCTTGATATGCGTGTTACTAGTAGAGGAACTACTTGAAGCCACGCGGTGAGATAAGGTGGGCTAAAACGCGTGTAGCTATTTCGGGGAAAATGATTTTTAAAACTAAATGTAAGACTCACGCGGTGATATAAGAAAAAATTGTGATTGAGATTGTGAAATGTTAAAAGGAGACGGTACCTCGGTTGTGAGTCTTATGGTACATTTCATAATGAAAAGATTTATTGGTTGAACAACTCTTGTTGCTTTTATTCATCCTTGCCTTTCCAGTTTTGTCTGTATTTGATTATTTGTGGTTCTCATTATGTGATTCCTTCTTGCTGCCTTTTTGCTTAGAATTCTGTCATTAGCTTACGTACTAAATTGCTTTGTTATCACTGATTTCTCTGATTTCCATTACTTCCCATTATCATATTATTGTTCTGTTTATCTTGTCCTAGTAGGTTTATATCATGTTTTCAGTCTTTATTTTTATCATATTCTGTTATTTGTTAGGCTTACCTAGTCTTAGAGATTAGGTGCCATCACGACATCCTAAGGCAGAAAATTGGGGCCATGACAAGTTGGTATCAGTGCTCTAGGTTCACAGGTATTATGAATCATAAGTAGGTTTAGTAGAGTCTTCTAGATCGGTATGGAGATGTCTGTACTTATCTTTGAGAGGCTACAAAACCGTTAGGAAAACTCCACTTTTTTGATTCCTTAACATGCTAATTTGTTGACTTCGAAATCTGAATCTTTTTCTTTTTATTCTCTCACATATGGTGAGGACACGCACTGCTGGATTCGATGATAAGACACCCACGCCCCCTCCTAGAGCCGCGCAAAAATGGGGCCAGGGCAGATGCCGAGGAGGGGCACGTGGTGCAGCTAGCACCTGCCCGAGCAGCGTCTGAGGAGCCACCAATAGCTCCGGTTGGGGGACAGGAACCCGAGGCGTCTATTGTCACCCTTATACTTCAGGAGACCCTAGCACAGTTCTCGAGCATGTTCGGTACTCTAGCTTAGGTGAGGTAGATTCCACTTGCTCGAGCTACATCTCAGGCTAGTGGAGGAACTCAGAATCCCGTGACCTGTACTCCAGAGCAGCGTGTCCATGTTGATCAGGTCCCAGAGGTTATGCCAGCGCAAACTGTTATTCCGGTTCAACCCAAGGTTAGGGTAGTGGCATCTGAGGAGGAGCATCTTAGACTTGAGAGGTTCAAGAAGTATCATCCTCCTACTTACAACGGCCTAGATATATATGATGCACATGGTTTTCTAGAGACGTGCCACCGTATTCTCCGCACCATAGGTATTGTGGAGATGAGCAGAGTTACTTTTACTATATTTTAGCTGTCAGGAGCAGTGTATCAGTAGCGGCTGGCTTGCAAGGAGAGTAGCCTAGCCGATGCAACTTCACTCACATGGATTCAGCTTTTAGAGATGTTCTTGAGAGAGTTTGTTTCCCAGACCCTTCGGGATGCATGGTACACGTAGTATGAGCAGCTACGCTAGGGTACTATGACAATGTCAGAGTATGCCATAAGATTTAGTGAGTTTCCCAGACATACACCTGCCTTATTCTCTATAATCAGAGATAGAGTTGACAGATTCATAGAGGGACTCAACTACAATATTATATTCAACATGACTCGAGCGTTGGAGATAGATACTCCATACCAGTAGGTGGTAGATATCATGCGGAGGTTGGAGGGTATGTGGGGCCATGCGAGAGAGGATAGGGAGGCCAAGAGGCCTCGAGATCCTGGAGGATATAGTGGTGCCCGCGCCCCAGCTGCAACCCATCATGGTAGAGGCTATATGAATCGTTCAGTTCATTAAGCACTTCAAGCTTCCAGTGGTACTCCGGCTATTTCGAGGTCTAAGGTTGCACATTTTGCTTAGCCACTGTCTAGTGCACCTCCTGCACGAGGTGCCTTCAATGGTCAGTCCAACCAACAAGGCCAGGGTCAGTTTCAGTAGCCACACCCACCGAGAGCTTGCTTTGAGTGTGGTGATACCAGGCATATGGTGAGGGACTGCCCCAGACTAAGGAGGGGTACACCTCCATAGACTACTCAGGATCCACGTATTCCACAGGGTCCACAGAGTTCAAATGTTGTGGTTATTGCTCCAGTTGCCGCTCCACTTGCACAGCCAACTAGGGGTGGGGGTCAGACGGGTAGAGGTCACCTTATAGAGGGAGGCCAGGCCATATTCTATGCGTTTTTGGGTAGGATGGAGGCGGTCGCATCAGACGTAGTCATTACAGGTATTGTTCCAGTTTGTCATAGGGATGCATCAGTCTTATTTGATCCGATATCCACTTATTCATATGTGTCATCTTACTTTACTTCGTATTTGGATATATCTAGTGATTCTTTGAGTTCTCATGTGTAAGTGTACACGCTTGTGGGAGCTTCTATTGTTGTAGACTATGTGTATCGGTCATGTTTAGTTGTTATTGGTGGCTTTGAGTCCAGAGTTAATCTATTGTTACTCAATATGGTAGACATTGATGTGATCTTGGGCATGGACTGGTTGTCACCCTATCATGCTATTCTGGATTGTCACTCAAAGACTGTGGCACTGGCTATGCCAGGTTTGCCGCGGTTAAAGTGGAGGGTACATTGGATTATATTCCTAGCAGGGTTGTGTCCTTCCTTAAGGCACAATGGATGGCTGAGAAGGGATGTGAGGCATATCTAGCCTTTGTTAGGGATGTTAGTGATGATATTCCTACAGTGGAGTCAGTTCCGGTAGTAAGAGACTTCTATTTCCAGCAAATCTTTCGGGCATATCGCCCGATAGAGATATCTATTTTGGTATTGACTTGTTGCCGGGCACTCGGCCTATTTATATTCCACCATATCATATGGAACTAAGGGATTTAAAGGAGTTAAAGGAGCAGCTGTAAGAGTTGCTTGATAAGGGTTTCATCCGGCCTAGTGTGCCTCCTAGGGGTGCTTCGATTTCGTTTGTGAAGAAGAAGGATGGTTCTATGCGGATGTGTATTGATTATCAGTAGCTGAACAAGATTACAGTGAAGAATAGGTACCCATTGCAGTGCATTGATGACTTATTTGACCAGCTACAAGGTGCTAGAGTGTTCTCAAAGATTGATTTGAGGTCAGGGTATCATCAACTGAAGATTCGGGATTCGGATATTCCGAAGACTGCCTTCAGGATTCAGTATGGTCACTACGAGTTCCTTATGATGTCATTTTGGCTTTCCAATGCCCCAACAACATTTATGCACCTGATGAGCAGTGTATTCAAGCCATATCTTGATTCATTCATCATTGTGTTTATCGATGACATCTTGATGTACTCCCACAGTCGGGGAGGATCATGAGTAGTATTTAAGGTGCTCCAGATCTTGAGAGAGAAGAAGTTATATACAAAATTCTCAAAGTGTGAGTTCTGGCTCGATTTGGTGGCATTTTTGGGTTATGTGGCATTGAGTGAGGGGATTAAGGTAGATTCGAAAAAGATTAAGGTAGTTCAGAGTTGGCCTAGACCGTCTTCAACTACTGAGATTCAGAGTTTTCTTGGTTTGGCTGGATATTACTGCCGTTTCGTAGAGAGTTTCTCATCCAATGTTGCACCTATGACCAGATTGACCTAGAAGAGTGCTCCTTTTAGATGGTCCGAGGAGTGTGAGGCGAGCTTTCAAAAGCTCAAGACTGCTTTGACTACAACCCCATTGTTGGTGTTGCCTATGCGTTCAGGGTCTTACACTGTATATTGTGATGCGTTGTGTGTTGGGCTTAGCACGATGTTGATATAATATCTTGCCTAACTTTGAGTGGGGGAACTACTCCTTAGGATTTGGTTTGATTGTGCTATTTTTGCTATGTGAAAGCCGTGTACGCAAGGTGACAAGTGGGTACACAAGCTATATGTGGTATTTGACCGATTTAGGCTATTTAGACTCTTTTCATGCCTTTAATTGAATTGTTATAACATGTCACATCTTTCATTGTTAATCTATTATTACATTTGTTAATCTACTTTTACATGCTTATTTGATGTTGTAGCGCTTGTTCTACCTCTTACTTGTTTTGCTCTTATATGCTTTAGTTGAAGTTATTGCTTCCCTTATTGTCTTGTTACTTCCTTAATTGTTGAACTACCTTACTTGGAGTTGTTATTTCATAGAATATATTCTTGTTGAGTTATTGGTGTTGAAATTGTAAAAGTCGTTATCACATTGAGGTGAAGTTGTTATTTGTTGAGATATCTTTCTTGTTGAGCTATTCACTTTTATTTTGTTATTGTTTAGATTATTGCACACATTGTGGTTGAGCCATGGGCTATTTGCTGTGGAAACAATGGTATTATTGATTTTGTGGCAAGTTATGGCATATGGGCACTTGTGGGGCGAGTTGTGATTGTGTTGTGATATTGATACACATGCGGTAGTATAAGGCTAGGGATTTAAACGCATGCGGTGAGATAAAGCGGGCTTGATACATGTGTTGCTAGTAGGGGAACTACTTGAAGCCACGCGGTGAGATAAGGTTGGCTAAAACGCGTGTAGCTATTTCGGGAAAAATGATTTTTAAAATTAAATGTAAGGCTCATGCGGTGATACACGACAAGATTGTGAAATGTGAATACGAGGCGGTACCTCGGTTGTGATTCTTGTTGTACATTTCATATTGAAAAGATTTATTGGTTGAACAGTTCTTGTTGCTTTTATTCTTCCTTGCCTTACCAGTTTTGTCCGTATTTGATTATTTGTGGTTCTCATTATGTGATTCCTTCTTGCTGTCTTTTTGCTTTGAATTCGGTCATTAGCTTACGTACTAAAACTACTTTGTTATCACTCATTTCTCCGCTCTCCATTACTTCCCATTATCATATTATTATTTTGTTTATCTTGTCCTAGTAGGTGTCTTGACCTTGCCTCATCACTACTCTACCGAGATTAGGATTGATACTTACTGGGCACCATTATGGTGTACTCATACTACGCTTTTGCACATCTTTTGTGCAGATCCAGGTACATCTTCCCGTGCCGGACGCCAGTGATTGATTGTTACTTCTGCAAACTTCAAGGTATACCTGCTCGACATTCGTAGGCCTTAGAGTCACCTTTTGCTACCTGTTATTACTGTTTATCCTTTATTCAGACAGTGATGTATGTTGAGATCTTAGTCTTTTCTGTAGAGCTTATGACTCAGTCTCACCGAGTTTTGGGAAATCTTGTATTGTGGTTCAGTATTGAATATTTTTTAGGCTTAGTAGTTTATATCATGTTTTTAGTCTTTATTTTTGTCATATTCTCTTGTTTGTTAGGCTTACTTAGTCTTAGAGACTAGGTGCCATCACGGCATCCTAAAGTAGGAAATTAGGGTTGTGACAGAATGTTGCTCTCAGGAAAAAGAACTATATGTTGCCTAGCCATAGGACAAATGGGACAGGAAAAAGACTGCTTAGAGGAAACTATGTTAGATAGAGATGGAAATGACTTTATTTTATGAAAAAGCATATGACCCAATCTTTGATGCCAAAACAAGTCCATTTTATTAACACTAGTGGACGAAGTACAAGAAGGACTGGGGGAAGGGGAAACAAAATTAGTAGTAAGAACATTACATGCATAAAAGAAGTAGCAGAAATAGAAGGTAAATGCTCAGGCATGTCAGGAAGCGGAAAATACACTCCATGAGCAGCTCTACCAATTTCCAATGGCCTCTTGAGAGAAGGGCCCTGTAAAAAATAAAAATGACTGTTTTGAATAATGCTAAGCATTGTAATTGTTAAAGAAGTTGATGTCGTGATGGCGCCTAATCTCTAAGCCTAGGTAAGTCTAACACTCATTGATAGTTTAACAAAAATAACAAACTAAGATAATAAGAAAATTTGATAAAACTCAATACAACTCCAAAACGGAACATCTGTAACAAAATCCCCAACAACACTGTCTAAAATAAGCGTAAGAAGGTGACTCTGAGGCCTGCGAGCGCCAAGCGGGTATACCTTGAAGTCTATGAAATGTATGGTCAAATAACTGATGCCCATCCTAAGCTGAAGCACCTGGATCTACAAAAAGATGTGTAGAAGCATAGTATGAGTACAACACAACAGTACCTAGTATTCATCAAGCCTAACCTCGGTAGAATAGTGACGAGGCCTAGTCCAGACACCTACTAAGATAAGGGAAACAAAATAAAGAATAGTAGTCAAATAATGGAATACGAGGAAATAAATGATAATAAAGCAAATCAATGATATAAGCTAACAACAGAATTTAAGCAATAAAGGCAACAAGGAGTGAACACATGATAAGAACAATAGGAAATCAATACGGGCAAACACAAGTAAGGCAAATAAAAAGATAACAAAACTGTTCAACCAACAACCCTTTTTAACATAGAATGTATAACAAGAATCACAACTGAGGTACCACCTCATATCCACATTTCACATCTCAAAATCACAATCTTTTCTTATACCGCCGCGTGAGCCTTACAATTAGAATTTTGTTTTAAAAATATTTTTTCCGAAATAGCTACACGCACTTTAGCCCCCTTATGTTGCCGCGCGGATTCAAGAAACCCCTTACTAGCAACACGCACATAATTCCCACCTTATGCCGCCGCATGCACATCAACCTATATCCTTATACTGCCGCATGCGCATCAATATCAAAACACAATAACAACTCACACCACAAGTGCACATATGCCACAACTTGCAAAAATCAACAATACCAATGTTACCACAACATATAGCCCATGGCTCAATCACAATGTGTACAAGAATCTCAATAATAACAAAATGAATGAGAATTACTCAACAAGGAAAGATATTTCAATAATCAACAACTTCAACTTCAATGTGAAAATAGTTTTCATACCTTCAACTTTAATAGCTCAAAAGGTATTTCCACGAAAAGAGAACTTCCAATTCAATTGTATAACTTAAGCTTAACGACGAAAAAGATAGCATGACATAACAACTACATCTAAATGCATGAGAATGGTTCAATCATGAAAAGACATCGTGAAATAACTACTCCAAATGAAAATAACTCAACAAATAAAAGACGCATGACAATAAGAGAGATAATAACATCAATTAAGGCACATAAGAGTATGTTTAACAATAAAATATAGAGAATTTGATAACAACGTCAAGTAAAGCATGTAAGAGCAATTTAATAATGGAAGATATAACATGGCATTAAAATTTTTAATTAAATGCATGAAAGAGCCTAAGAGTCTAAACCGGTCATATTACCACATAGAAGCTTGTGTACACACTTGTCACCTTATGTACAATTCTCTCACATAATCAAATAGTAAAATCAAACCCAATCCTAATGGGTAATTTCTCCCACACAAAGTTACACAAGATACTTACTTCAACTAGGCCAAATCAAACCTTAAAAATAGCTTTTCCCCTAATATTTGCCTCCACGCGGCTCAAAACTAACAAAAATGACTTAATAACATCAAACAATACAAGAGAAACCAATTACAATAGATAAAGTTACGATCTCTACACAATTCTCCAAAAGTCAACAAAAGTCAACTCCGGGCTTGTCCGATTAAAACCCAACCAAGGGTAGATTCTGACTACCCATAACCCCACGAGTTCATATATGTATTTTGTTTTCAAATTCGAGTCCAAATCGACTCTCAAACCCGAATTTTTTATTTTTTAAAACTTTGACAAAAATCCCCAAATTTCCTCTTTAATTCTCATAAATTTGATGTTAAATCTATTATATAATCATGAAATAAGAATCATTTACCCAATGATTATTGATGAAAATCCCCTCTCCAAATTGCCTCCTACCGAGTCTAGGGTTCTAAAATGAGAGAAAATGAGATGAAATCCCGACTCCCAACCCTTTTATTTAGTTGCAAATGTTGCAATTGCGACACTGGGTTCGCAATTGCGAAGAAAAGCTCGCAATTGCGGCTACTGGTACACTGAGGAGATGTCGCAATTGCGACATAGACTTCGCAAATGCAAAGTTTGTCCTCCTCGCAAATGCGAACTAGCCTACCCAAGCCCAGACTTCGCAAATGCGAACAAGGTATCATAATTGTGATATATGAGACCCATTTCATGTTCGCAATTGCGATGCTGGTGCTCGCAATTGCGACAACTGCAGCACCAACATACCAACAACCTGTTTTGAGTTCAAGCCTTTTTGAAACATGTCTGAAACTCACCCGAGCCCTCGGGGCTCCAAAACAAATATCCATATAAGTCTATAAACATTATACGAACTCTCTCGCATGATCAAAACACAAAAATAACATCTAGAACTATGAATCGGACATCAAAATGCATGAATTTAAAAGAAAAAGTTCAAGAACCTCTAGAATTGCAACCAAGTGTCCGAATCCTATCAAATCAACTCCAAATGACACCAAATTTTGCAGACAAGTTCCAAATAGTATAACGAACCTATTCCAAGTCCCAAAACAAAATTATAAACCCAACAGCCAAAAAGTCAACCTATGGTTAAACTTGGAAAAAACTTTTAATCCTCAAATTTTCAACTTTCGGCAACACAAGTCAAATCAACCTAGGGACATTCGAATTCGATTTCGAGCATATGCCCAAGTCCAAATTCACGATACGAATCTATCGGGGCCATCAAAACACCGTTACGGGGTCGTTTTCACAAAATTCAAATATTGGTCAACATATTCAACCTAGGCTCATACTCCATGAACCAAAGGGTCTAAATCAATCCAAAACCTTCACGGAACGAAACTAACCAACCCCGCAAGTTATAAACCCATAAATAAAATTTGTGAAGCATCAAAAGGGAAAAAGGGGCACAAATACACAAAATGACCAGTCGGGTCGTTACGTACTCCCCCTTTTAAAACAAGCGTTCATCCTCGAATGTGCATAGAGAAATACCTGAAGTGGCAAATAGGTAAGGATAAAGACTCTACATGCCATGCTCAGTCTCCCAGGTTACCTTCTCGACCGGATGACCCCTCTGTTGAACCTTCACTGAAGCAATGTTCTTTGACCTCAACTTTTGGACCTGCCTGTCCAAGATGGCCATCGTCTCCTCAACATAAGTGAAATCCTTGTCCAACTGGACTGAGCTAAAATCTAATACATGGGATGAATCACCATACTATATCCGGAGCATGGAAACATGGAACACCAGGTGAACTACCAATAAGCGAGGTGGCAATGCAAGTTTGTAGGCCACATCACCAACACTCGCAATGATCTCAAAAGGACCAATAAACCTAGTGCTCAACTTCTCCTTTTTCCCTAACCTCATCACACCCTTTATGGGTGAACCCCAAAGCAAAACCCTATCTCCCACCATAATTTATACATCACAAATCTACCGATCAACATAACTCTTTTATCTAGACTATGTTGTACGAAGCCGATCCTGAATCAACTTGACTTTCTCCAAGGCATCCCGAACCAAACAGTGCCTAACAACTGAGCCTCACACGGATCAAACCAATGAACTAGAGAATGGCACCGCCTCTAAAATAAGGCCTCACAAGGAGCCATCTGAATGCTCAATTGGTAACTATTGTTGTAGGTGAACTCCAAAAGCAGTAGAAATTGATCCCAAGAACCCCTGAAATCCATAACGCAGGCACATAGCATATCCTCCACGATCTGAATGGTACTCTCTGATGGTACGCTATAATATCATATTTTAGTAGCTTATCGCACTCTAATTTACTGCACTTTAATTGAGTTGGAGCTTTAATCGCTAGTGTTTTGCACTAATTGTGTGTTTTATGCCTTATAGGAGTAATTCCGATCTATGTAGATGTTATGAAATGAATTCAAGTTACTCGGGAGCGTGTATACCAAGGATTAAGTCGGGATCGTGTTCGGGGATCAACAGATGATAGTGGAATGAAACGAAGAATCAAACAAGCATATTACGTAGTGTCCAGTAAAATGCACATAACGTTTCGCTCGGAACTTCGTTTAGGCTCCACAATATATCGTTGGAAAGCTATTTAAAATGGATACAACTTCTATAACCACGTGCGCGGCCGCACACAGGCCGCACAATGGGTGCGTATTGGGCACGCATATGAGGCAGAACAGGGTGAAAAGTACGCGGCCAAGTGCGGGGGCACACTTCCAGGTGCGCGGCCGCGCACGTCCAACTCTGTAAAAGTGTCCTATTTTGCATAGGAGAAGGTGTATCTCTTTGGGCCTGACCCTACTTGGTATATATACATGGAAAAACGGTATTTTGAGGATTTTTGACACAATTTAGACTTAAGGAAGCTAAGGAGAAGAGGGAGAAGCAAGAGCACAAGGATTTCACCATTCATCCTCACTCAAGACAAGGGTTTGGATGTTTTATCTTTTCATTTGACTTAAACTTAATTGTAATAAATTTCTCCATATCCATGGAGTAATTCTTCCTTAGGGATTGATGGATTTGGTGTTTTGAGAATTATTTGTGGATATTAACTCTAGTTTTATATATTGAAGTGTTTTGGATATTTTTATTGTTGCATATATATTCACTTATTTATGTAATCGAAAGAGGCATAATTTGTAATGTTTTGCATTATTTTATTGGTTGAATTCATTGATTCTTGTTAGTAATCGAAAGAGGCTAGTTTAATTAATGTTTAGACGCAGTTAGGAGGATAATCGAAAGAGGTTCTCCTAAGGATCAATCCACTACAATTTCTAGCATATCTTCACCAAGATTAACTTAGTTCATATCGTAAGGTTGAGACTTAATCGAGAGAGGAGTTTATACTGAATGTTTGAATGCTTACTCTTGTTGCGATTGTCATTAGCCAATAGTTTAGACTTCTAGTAAATTTTAGTTTTAAATCACACAACTCTAAATTGTTGATCATCTTGGATAGCAATTAAAACTAGAAGCTACGAAAATACTATTTAAATCCAATCCACGTGGATACAATATTTTCTATACTATATTCGACTAGCGAGCATAATTTTGTGTTGTATTTTTACCTCGTCAAATTTTGGCACAGTTGATGGGGATTGGCAATCAATAGTGTTGGAAATAATTTGTAGTGCTAATTCAGGAATTTTTATTTTTATTTTATTTTTCTTTTTTTACATTTGGTGTTCCTTGACTGTGCGCAGGCTATAGGTTAGATTGGTGCATGACTCGTTCTTCTGGTAAGGAATTGCTACCATATGAGCCAGAAATTGAAAATCAACTGCGATAGCTGGGGAAAGAAATAAAACTCCCCACGAATACAGAGAAGGTTGAGCAATCCTCAACCAAAAAGGTTATGGTGGGAGATGAGGATAATGTTGATTTGGTTGCAAGAGAGGCAGCCCATCAAAGAGAAAAAGTTGCACGATATGCGGAGGAGACAACTCTTCGAAATGCACAACTTGTCTATGAGGAGGAGAGAGCTCGAAGAATTGCACAAAATCGACCTATGGGTGCAGACCAATTCGAAAATATAGCTCTAGTTGTCGGAAGACCACTTGATGATTATGCTAGACCGCTCTACAACCAAGGCTTATCGAGTGTGAGACCACCTCCTATTGCAGCTAATAATTTTGAGTTAAAGTAGGGGTTACTTCAAACCCTCCAAAATCGCTGTGTCTTTAGAGAAAAGATGAACGAAGATCCAAACAATCATGTGATGGACTTTGAGGAGATTATGAACACCTTCCAATATAATGGTGTGTCACAAGATGCAGTCTACTTAAGGGCATTTCCCTTCACTCTCAAAGACGATGCAAAGCATTAGCTTCAAAGCTTGCCTAATGGATCGATTAGAACATGGGATGAGAAGACCAGAAAATTTCTTGACAAATATTTCTCATCAGCTAAGACGGGTAAGTTTAGAAGGGAAATCCACAACTTCTGTCAGAATGAGACTGAAACGGTGTTTGAAGCTTAGGAGAGGTTCAAAGAAATAGTGCGTAAGTGTCAGCATAGTGGAATAGAACTCTGGATGCAACTCCAGGATTTTTGGGATGGATTGACACCAACGTCACGCAGAACATTAAGCAACGCAGCTGGAGGTCCGTTGATGAAAAAGACTCTAGAAGAGATAGTCACTATTCTAGATGAGTTGTCTGATGATGCAAATCAGTGGCCCTTTGAAGTTGCTGAAAGAAGAAGAACGACTAGCGTTCACCAAGTTGATGCTGACACATCTGTGCAGGTACAGCTTGATGCCATGGCAAAGGAAATAAGGAAGCTGACTTTAGCTTCAATACACAGTGAGCCTCCTGCAGCAAGTGACATATGTGGAAGAGGACACCCTACTCATGAGTGTCAAGCCTCGATCGAGGAAGTTAATGATGTTGGTAATTACAACTTCAATGCAACGGGTCAGAAGCACCCCGATTTTTCATGGAGTTCACCTAGGGGTACAGCAAATGCATGGCAACAAAATAACTCCAGATTTCAAAGAGCTCATGGTTTTGTGAATCAGCAGAGGCCACAGTTTTAGCCTCAACAGCCAATTCAGTCTGGGTTAGAAGATCTGATGAAGTCATTCATCATCAAGACAGATGAGAGGTTAGATGCTCATGGTGCAGCTATCAAAGAACTTGGGACAGGTTTGCGAAGTTTGGAGAGACAAGTGGGACAAATTGCAACTATATTATCTGAGAGAATCCCAGGTACTCTGCCAGCTGATACTGAAAATAATCCCAACAAAACGGTAAATTTTGTGACCTTGGGAAGCGGACAAGTGTTGAAAGATTCCACTCCAATTCACAAAGAAGCTGCGCCTGAAAAAGAAAGTGGGAAGGAGCTGAAAATTACAGATAATGATAAAAAGACTGAGAAGAAGAAAGGTAAGAAGGGTGCTGAGAAAAAGAAAAAGGATGAAACTTCAAGAAGGGAGGAATCCAATGAAGAGAGCAAGCACATGCCTACTTTACCTTTTCCCCAAAAGCTCTATAGAGAAAAGCTGGATAAGTAGTTTGAGAGATTTCTAGATATACTGAGATAGGTTAATGTAAATTTGCCAATCACGGAAGTTCTCTCACAAATGCCAGCTTACGCAAAGTTCTTGAAGGAGATCCTTACAAAGAAGAGGAAGATAGAAGAGACCTCAATGGTCAAACTTACAGAGCATTACAGTGTAATATTGCAAAATAAACTCTCACAAAAGGGTGGAGATCCAGGGAGTTTTACGATACCTTGATCTTTAGGCACTCTTAACTTTGATATATCTTTATGTGACTCTGGTGCCTCAATTAATCTAATGCCTTTGTCTATTTACAGGAAACTAGAGAAGGAGATTGGAGTAATAAGGTCGGTGCCATTATCATTGAAGCTGGCAGATGGCAGACCAAATGACTATAACACCTGAGGGGATAGTAGAAGATGTTTTGGTGTGGGTGGATAAGTTAGTATTTTTTGTAGATTTCATAGTGGTGAATATGGAGGAGAACAAGGAAGTCCCCCTCATCCTAGGAAGACCATTTTTAGCAATGGGTAGAGCTATATTAGATATATATGATAGAAAACTCATGCTTAAAGTGGGTGAGGAAACGATGACTTTTGAGATGAATGTAGCAACTGGAGGGAAAAAGGAGAAGCCAGCTGCAAGTGTTGAGTGGAAGCTAAAGAGTTCAAAAGAGAAGGCGCCAGTGATTGAGAAAGACAAGTGCGGGGTATACCCCAAGAAGGATGAGAAGAAGTTGTATGCGTGGATGTGTGCACTAGTTCAGGCGCATGGAATGGAGCAAGACTTCGACTCAGACCCCGACTGAAAATTCAGGGAAGTTTCCTTTACCTCATGCTTTTTAATTGTGTGTCATTGGGAAATGTGATAACTTATAGGGGGATATTTGTATGTTGTATGTATATGTATTTTAGTTTTTGTTAATTTTAGTAGTTAGAGATAGAAAAAACTAAAAAAAACATTAAAATTTTAAAAATTTTGATTTTTCCCGACGATGGATATCATTTGACGGGTTTCTTGGGGGAATTAAGTCGAAAGAAAAAGACAAAAAGGTTTTTTTATAGTTAGTGTATTAATTTACCCCTTGGTTTTTCTTTGTACTGCGGTTCTTTTCCAAGGATTTTGTTTTGAACCGGGTGTAGTTAGATTTTTGTTTTTAGAAGTAGGAAAATCTTGTGCTATGATTTGAAATGGAAGTAATATCTCTTGACTTGAACATGCCTTGAAAATAGTGAGTGCTTTGGTTGTGATGCTTAGGCTCAGTTTTTGACTCTTATATAAGTATCTTAAATTGTATAATCTTAACTTTGCTTAATTGCATTGACTAGAGTGTCTTGATGAATCCAATATTGAGTGAATTATGTGCCATGTGTGTGAGGTTTTGTGTTATTCTGTGCATTACATTTGATGTCTAGAACTTACCTCGTGTGTTTGCAAAGCGAAATAGTAGTTTTGTTCAGTCTTGGAAGTGATATAGGCATTTCTTTCTTGAGCCAGCTATATAGTTTACCCACCAACTTGTTATGTATCGTAGTTAACCCCATTGAGCCTGTAATCTTGTTTCTTTGGCAATAACATTACAAGCTTACCCATTTGTTTGAATTGACCATTTATTTGAACCATTTACCTCTCTTGAGCTTTGTAAAAGTTGAAGTGTGGGGTGGTTGGTTTGGCTTTTGAGTGGAACTATTGAAATAAGGAAGGAGGTGCATTGTTTTAAAAAAGTAAGAGCCACTTGAATTGAAAAAGAAGAATAAAAAATTATGTAGTTGTATGATTGTGAAAAATGATCTTTGATAAGTGGTAACTCTTGATGTATTTGTGCTTAAAGAAGTTGGGAGTTAATGTATATTGATGTGAAGGTGGAGTATTGTTTTGACATAAGTGTGGGGTTTTGAATGAAATGTATGTATTAAAAGTGCTTAGGGAGGTGTAGTCACTCTTATATCTAAATGTATCATACCCGTCCCGGAGCCTACATTATAACCAATTGAAGTCCTACTTGATCCTTGACTGAATGAGCTCAATTAGTAGAGTAGTACACTCCGGGCAAGCTTATGGTTCATCTTTTGTGGCATATGAATGTTGTTTCTGAGAGTGAGTGAGTGCTTTCTATCTTGAGTTCCTGATTGTTCTAAATTTTTATGGTGTGTAGAACTACTCTCTTTTGTTGTGTGAGGGCACTTGATTCATGAAGGAAATATAATGTCGTTGACCTCTATGTTAGAGTAAGTGAGTAAGTTGTGAATAATGCGTGGTGTTTGTGAGTCAATTCTTGAGGTGAAGATGTTCACTATTGAGCTTAGTCTATTTTAAATATTCTTGGTATGACGAGTTATGAGAGTTGTTTAAAAAGGGCGTATCATTATGAAGTATAGTTTGATTGCTCGAGGACGAGCAATGGTTTAAGTGTGGGGTGTTGATGGTAGGCTATAATCTCATATTTTAGTCGCTTATCGCACTCTAATTTACTGCACTTTAATTGAGTTGGAGCTTTAATCGCTAGTATTTTGCACTAATTGTTTGTTTTATGTCTTGTAGGAGTGATTTCGATCTATATAGATGTTATGGAATGAATTCAAGTTAGTCGGGAGCTTTGAAGTCTGAGTAAAAGCCCAAGGATTAAGTCGGGATTGTGTTCGGGGATCAACGGATGATAGTGGAACGAAATGAAGAATCGAGAAGGCATATTGCGCAGTGTCTAGTAAAATGCACATAACATTTCACTCAGAACTCCGTTTGCGCTACACAATATATCATTGGAAAGCTATTTAAAAGGGCTACAACTGTCATGTTTTTACTTTTTCCCAAATCCCCAACAGAACACCACACACATGCGCGTCCGCGTATTGGGCGCGCATATGAGGCAGAACAGGGTGAAAAGTGCGCGGCCAAGTGCGCGGGCACACTTCCAAGTGCGCCGCCATGCACGTCCAACTCCAGAAAAGTGTCCTATTTTGGGTAGGAGAAGGTGTATTTGTTTGGGCCCAACCCTACTTGGTATATATACATGGAAAAAATGGTATTTTGAGGACTTTTGACACAATTTAGACCTAAGGAAGCTAAGGAGAAGAGGGAGAAGCAAGAGCACAAGGATTTTACCATTCATCCTCACTCAAGACAAGAGTTTGGATGTTTTATCTTTTCATTTGACTTAAACTTAATTGTGATGAATTTCTCCATATCCATGGAGTAATTCTTCCTTAGGGATTGATGGATTTGGTGTTTTGAGAATTGTTTGTGGATATTTACTCTAGTTTTATGTATTGAAGCGTTTTGGGTGTTTTTATTGTTGCATATATATTCACTTGTTTATGTAATCAAAAGAAGCATAATTTGTGATTTTTTGCATTATCTTATTGTTTGAATTCATTTATTCTTATTAGTAATCGAAAGAGGCTAGTTGATATAATGTTTAGACATAGTTAGGAGGATAATCGAAAGAAGTTCTCCTAAGGATCAATCCACTACGAATTCTTGCTTATCTTCACCAAGCTTAACTTAGTTCATATCATAAGGTTGAGACTTAATCGAGAGAGGAGTTTCTACTAAATGTTTGAACATAATAGAGTGAATTCGAGAGACTCACTTGAACTATAGAAGTGAAGTAACTAGAGTTAATTCACAAACAAGTATCTTACACCTATCCAATCAACCCCTATTTTCTCTCTTTGATATCTTCTTGCTTAATCTTCTTACGATTGTCATTAGCCAATAGTTTAGACTTCTAGTAAATTTTAGTTTTAAATCACACAACTCTAAATTGTTGATCATCTTGGATAGCAATTAAATCTAGAAGCTACGAAAATACTGTTTAAATCCAATCCCTGTGGATACGATATTTTATATACTATATTCGACTAGCGAGCATAATTTTGTGTTGTGTTTTTAGCTCATCACTCTCGGACTACCCATCCGTCTGGAGGTTAAATGTTGTACTCAACTCAACCCATGTGCCTAACTCACACTGTACAGCTCTCCAAAAATGTGATGTGAACTATGTGCCTCGCTTGCAGATGACGGACATGGCACACCATGAAGACGATTAATCTCCCGAATATAGATTTGAACTAGCTGCTCTGAAGAGTAGGTAGTTACAACCGAAATAAAATGTGCTGACTTGGTCAGCCTGTCCACAATGACCCATACAACGTCGAATCCCAACAATTAAATCCATGGTAACATGCTCCCATTTGCAATTGGGAATCTCAAGTCTCTGAAGCAAACCGCCCGGCCTCTGATGCTCATACTTCACCTGCTGGAAGTTCAAGCATCGAGCGACATACTCTACTATGCCTTTCTTCATTCTTCTCCACCTATAGTGCTTCCTTAAATCCTGATACATCTTAGCATCACCCAGATGAATAGAGTACCGCAAACTGTGGGCCTCCTCAAGGATCAATTCACCCAACCCGTCCACATTGGGCACACATAACCAGCCCTGCATCCTCAACACCCCATCATCTCCAATAAAATCCTCCTTGGCATCGTCATCCTGCACTGTGTCCCTAAGGACAACAAATGGGGGTCGTTATACTGACACACCCTGATGCGCTCGTACAAAGAAGACCAAGAAACCATGCAAGCTATAACCCAGCTAGGCTCCAAAACATCCCATCTCAAAAACCAATTGGCCAAGGCCTGAACATCCAATGCAAATGGTCTCTCCCAAACTAGCATATATGCCAGACTACCCATACTCTCTGCCTTCATACTCAAGGCATCGGCCACTATATTGGCCTTCCCCGGATGATATAGAATAGTGATATCATAGTCTTTTAACAGCTACAACTACCTCCGCTACCTCAATTTCAAGTCCTTATGCTTAAACAAGTGTTGTAGACTTCGATGATCTGTGAATACCTCGCAAGAAACGCTGTAGAGATAGTACCACCAAATATTCTATGCATGAAGAATAGATGTCAACTCTAGATCATGAATGGGGTAGTTCTTCTCATGGGGCTTCAACTTGTGCGAAACATAAGCAATCACCCTACCCTACCTACATCAAGACACACCCAATACCAATCCATGAAGCATCACAATAAATCGTATTTAAACCTGATACTGAAGGCAAAACATGAACTGGAGTTGTGGTCAAGGGAGTTTTGAGCTTCTGAAAGCTCTCCACACACTCGTCAGACCACCTGAATGGAGCACCCTTCTAGGTCAATCTAGTAAAAAATGCAGCAATGGACGAGAAACCCTCCATACAACGGCGATAATATCTGGCCAAACCAAGAAAATGTTGGATCTCAGTAGCTGAAGATGGTCTGGGCCAACTCTGCACTGCCTCAATCTTCTTTGAATCTACTTTAATCCCCTCACTTAACACCACATGTCCCAAAAATACCACCAAATCAAGCCAAAATTCACACTTTTAGAATTTTGCATATAACTTCTTCTCTTCTCAATGTCTGGAGCACGATCCTCAAATGCTGCTCATGATCCTCCAGACTACGGGAATACACCAAGATGTCATCAATGAATACGATGATGAAAGTATTAAGATATGGCTGGAATACACTGTTCATCAAATGCATAAATGCTGATAGGGCATTGGTCAGCCCAAATGACATCACTAGGAACTCGATGTGACCATACCGAGTCTTCAAAGCATTCTTTGGGATATTCGAGTCCTGAATCTTCAACTGATGATACCTTGGACTCAAATCAATCTTTGAGAACACTCTAGCACCCTGAAGCTGGTCAAATAAGTCATCAATGCATGGTAATGGGAACTTGTTCTTGACTGTGACTTTGTTCAGCTGCCTATAATCAATATACATCTTCATAGAGCCATCTTTCTTCTTTACAAACAAAACTGGAGCACCCCAAGTCGAGACACTTGGTCGGATGAAACCCTTATCAAGCTTCTCCTGAAGTTGTTATTTCAATTCCTTCAACTCCACAAGTGCCATACGATATGGTGGAATAGAAATGGGCTAGCTCCACATATTCTTGTGCAGTCAAAGAGGATCGATTCCATAAAAGATAAGATCAGTAAAGGACAATTAACTAAAATTGCATCTTTGTGAGATCGTCAATATTGTATTGAGGGTGTCTTGCGAGTATACTGAATCAGTATAGTATCCTTTTTCTGACACATCAAGGCAATTTGAATTAGTATCAAAAGTAAGTACGAGGCACCAAGTCAATACCAAAATCAGTATTCCTATCGGGCAGCATGACCGGTAGGTCTGCTGGAAACACATCTAGGAAATCCCTCACTACCGTAACTGACTCAATGGTAGGAGTATCAGCACTGACATCTCTAACAAAGTCTAAGTATGCATTACACCCTTTTTCAACCATATGTTGTGCCTTTAGAAAGGACACAACTCTGCTAGGAATCCAATATACCTCTCCACTCCAACTATGGCAAACCTGGCATAGCTAATGTCACGGTCTTGGCGTGACAGTCATCAAAATAGCATGATAGGGGGACAATCAGTCCATGCCCAAGATCACATCAAAGTCTACAAAATTGAGTAGCAACAGATCAACTCTAGTCTCATAACCACCAAGAGTAAGTAAACACGACCGAGAAACATGATCTACAACAAAGGAATCTCCCACAGGAGTGGACACATATACATGAGCACTCAAAGAATCACGTGATATATCCAAATACGGAGCAAAGTAAGATGACACATATGAATAATTAGATCCGAATCAAATAAGACCGATGCATCCCTATGACAAATCGTAACCATACCTGTGATGATAGCGCCTGATGTGGCCGCCTCCATCCTACCCGAAAAAGCATTGAATCTGCCCTGGCCTCCCCCTCTAGACCGACCTCTACCAGCCTGACCTGCACCCTTAGCTGGCAGTGTAGGTGGAGCGGCAATTGGAGCAGCAACCATGGCCTGAGAACACTGTGGACCCTATGGAATCTGTGAAGCCTGTGTATTATATGGAGTTTCACCCCTCCTAAGCCTAGGACAGTCCCTCACCATATGTATGGTATCCTCACTCTTAAAACAAGCTCTCGGTGGGCGTGGCTGCTGAAACTGACTCTGGCCTGGCCAGCTAGACTGACCACTGAAGGCACCCTGTGCAAGAGGTGCACTGGATAGTGGCAAAGCAAAATGGGAAACCTGAAACCTCGGAATAGTCAGAGCACTGCTAGTAGCGGGAAGTGCTGAATGAATTGGCCGACTCACATATCCTTTCCATGCCATGCTGTAGCTGCAGCATGGCTACCACTAAATCCTCTTGTACCTTGAGGCCTCTTGTCCTCCGTGTCCTCTCTCTCTCAGCCCCGCATACCCTCCAACCTCCACGCGATCTCTACAACCTGCTGAAACGGAGTATGCATATCCAACTCTCGAGCCATGCTGAATCTAATACCATAGTTGAGCCATTCATGAATTTGCGGACACACTCTCTGACTTTAGAAACTAAGGTAGGTGCATGTCAGGATAACTTATTGAATTTGATAGCATTCTCTGACATTGTCATAGTCCCCTAAAGCAGTTGCTCAAACTCTATGCGCCATGAATCCCGAAGGGTCTCAGAAAAAACTCTCTCAAAATGATCTCTGAACATTGAGCCCAAGTGAGTGAAGCTGTATCGGATGGGCTACCCTCCACATAAGCCTGCCACCACCTGTAGGCTGCTCCTGACAGCTGAAATATAGTAAAGGCAACTCCACTTGTGTCCACAATACCTAGGGTGCGGAGAATACGGTGGCACTTCTCTAAAAAACCATGTACATCCTTGGTAGTTGTACCACTGTAAGTAGGAGGATGATACTTCTTGAACCTCTCAAGTCTCAGCTCCTCCTCCTCAGATACCTCTGCCCTAAACTCAGGCTCAACCAGAATAACAGGCTGCGTTGGCAAAACTCCCGGGACCTGATCAGCATGGCCCCACTGCTCTAGAGTACGGGCTGCGGGAGTCTGAGCTCTCCCCCAGCCCAAGATGTAGCTGGTGCAAGGAAAATCAATCCGCCTGAGCTAGGTGTCGAACATGCTCAAAACCTGTGCTAAGGTATCCTGAAGTGCAAGGGTGACAATAGGCGCCTCAGGTTCCTGTCCCCAACTGGAGCTACTGGTGGCTCCTTAGTTGTTGCTCGGGCAGGTGCTCTAGCTGCACCACATGCCCCTCCTCGGCCTCTACCCCAGCCCCGGCCTCTCACGGCTCTAGCAGAGGCATGAGTGTATGATCATCGGATCCGACAGTGCATGTCCTCACCATATGTGAGAAAATAGTAAGATAAAGACTCAGATTTCGAAATCAACAAATTCGCACAATAAGGAATCAAAGAAGTAGAAAATTCCTAACAGTTCTGTAGCCTCTCAAAGATAAGTACAAAGTCTCTATACCGATCCGCAAGACTCTACTAAACTTGCTTATGATGTTATGATGGCACCTTGTCTCTAAGACTAGGTAACCCTAACATTCATTGATAGCTTAACAGAAAAAATAAACTAAGATAGTAAGATAAATAGATAAAACTCAACATAACACCAAAACGAAACATCAGTAACAAAATTCCCAAAACAAGTGGAACTAAGTCATAAGCTCTACTGAAATATACTGAAAATCCCAAGTACAACACTGTCTAAAATAAGCGTAAACTATAGTAAAAGTAAGGATAAAAGGTGACTCTGAGGCCTGCAAGCGCCAAGCAGGTATACCTTGAAGTCTTCGAAATGTATGGTCAAATCACGGATGCCCAGCCTGAGCTGAAGTACCCGGATCTACATAAAAATGTGAAGAAGCATAGTATGAGTACCCATAATGGTACCCAGTAAGTATCAAGCTTAACCTTTGTAGAGAAGTGGCGAGGCCAGGTCAAGACACCTACTAGGATAAGGGAAACTAAGCAAAGTATAGTATAGTCAAATAACGGAATATGAGGAAATAAATGACAATAAGGTAGTTCAATAATGTAAGTTAACAACGAAATTTAAGCAATGAACGCAACAAGAAGTGAACACATGATAAGAACAGCCGAAAATCAATACGGACAACTCGTCCAAGTCACACCTCTATTTGAGGTTATGAAACGGTCAATACAATAGTAATACCCAACAGAGAGTCGGGGTCGAATTCCACAGGGAGCTATATGAATGGGATTTAGAAGTATATATTGTGGTGAATGAGCTTGAAATATCTTAAATTACACTTCAACAAGATTTGGTTAATTTTAGATCTAGTTTAAACTATGATTGCAAGATAAATAATTAAAACTAAGAAATTGTTTTTGTTGTTGCTTTCAAATAGTGTAAAAGGCGTAGGGCTATGACGTTCACCTAGGTGTTTGTCTAATGGGTTGTAAATTGTAAAGCTTGTTTCGCTGGTCAGGGTGTATTATAGCTATCAACACTCAAGTACCCACTCAATACCTCTCGGTAAGAGAGTGATTTTGCCCAGTTTGGCTTTCTCAAGTCCAAATGGGTATTGAACAAAACAGTTGATAAAATACTCAAGTCGGGTTTTACTATCTCTAGGTTTAGCCCTTTAATTGGGACTATTAATCTCTTGATTTTATCCCAAATTCTTATTAGCCAAGTTTTTCTAGACTAAGTCTCTCTTTCTCAAGAAGAGACCAAGTTAATTAGGCATGAGATAATATTTTCAACCATTAAATCTTCAAATAAAAGCAAGAACAAGGCTAGATAATCAACACGCAACCACAAACAAGCAATAAATCAAACTCCCATTAGGTTTACACACTAGGGTTGGGTCGCAACCCTAGTTAGAAATCTAGCTACTCATAATGGGTATAGAAGAAAATAAAGAAGAAAAGATGATAAAACTCATATTGCAAGATTAAAAGATAAACATTCAATGTTAAATCACCAAAGTAAGCTGAAGTTGCCTAAAGGGGCAAGTAAAAATGGCTACAGGACTTTCAATATTCCAAACTTGACCTAATTTCGTGAGAGTAGTCTATTTATACAAAGCTAGAATTTTCAGACAAAATTGCCCCTTCGGAGGTTCTGGGGCCCCACAATTATATGTGCGGTCCGCACTTCTCTTCAGATCTTGACATGAGTTGACTCTGCGGCCATACAATTCAGGATTTCGGCCGCATATCTCATGTTCTATGGTCCGCACAATTCTGGGTGCGGCCGCACTGGGCTCTTCTGCGGACCGCACATTTCCTGAGTGCGGTCGCATAACTATTTCTGCGGCCGCATAATTATTATGCGGTCCGCATTTTTTCTTAAGCTTGAAATGAAACTCTCTAAACGTTGGCTCCTACGTAGCTTCTGCGGCCGCACAATAATTGTGCGGTCCGCACTTTGCACTGGGGCTCTATTAATTTTCCTTCACATTCTGCGGCCGCAGATAGAAATCTACGGTCCGCACTTGAGCTTTTGTGCCTGGTTTTTGTCCTTGTTCAGATCACTCCTCATTGAGTTGTATTTCATCGTAGTGGCTCATTTTCCAATACTCCTGCAGGTAAGCATATTTCATCAGTTTTCGGGTATACAATTAGACACTTTTGTACTAAAACGAAAGCTAAAAGGCGCTAAAAAATAGTCAAAATTCCCACTTATCAACTCCCCCAAACTTAAGCTTTTGTTTGTCCTCAAGCAAATAAGGCAATTCCCACCTCCACTAGATAAGAGCTATTCAAGCTAATCTAAGGTGAATCAAACACACATCAATTTGAACCAACAATTACCCACAACACTTATGAATTATCAACAAGGCAATGATTTGCTGTTTTAAGCACAGATAGTTCTAATGTGACACTAGAGCATCAAGAGTTGACTTTACTCATCAAGGAAGTTCGCTCTGTCATGTAGGTCATTATGGATCCCAAACTCCTCCTCCTCTACTCTTCGTCAGCATATCTCACTTAAGAATGTAGCACTCACTTCAAGGATTTGTGAAAAGTTTGCTCATCTCTCTGAAAAGAATGTCACAAGTACGGCTCTAAGTACCATATGCTTGCCCCTCATGTAAATCACCACTAATGTAAGTTCACTCCGCTTGAAATCACGTAGGGCTTTTTCGGAATGTAATGAAGGCTTTTGGACTAAGGTAGGAAATGTTAGAATAGAACGGGTTCATCTTTCCTTAAGCACTCCATTTTCTTTTTTTGGCTCATGCTTTGCCGACTCTTTGAGTCATTTTCTTTTTCCTTAGGGGAACAAGAGATACTTAACATCACTCTTTCTTGGTCATGATATTTGTTTTCTCCTTCTTTGTTTTCTCCATGCTTTGCATTTTTGCTTTTCTTTGAATCCCTTCAACTGTTCAACTTATTCACTTTCTTTTTGCATTTTGTTTTCTATTTTTCTTTCTTTATTTTTCTTTGCCTTTCCTTTTCTTCATTTCTTTTCTCTTTTTGTACCTTGATACCACTTTCAAATTTCTCATCTCTCCCCCAAACTTATGTTTTAGCCAATTGTTTCTCAAGAGTGTTAAGGAAAGCTCTGGTGCCAAGAGAGGATCACTACAAAACGGATAAAGGCTTATAACATGGTTATCAAATGAGAAAGGTTTTAGGATCAAAAGGGTTGACTAGGGATAACAATATTGGTGGGTCATGGAAAATTTCAAAACGGGTCAAGGAGAGCCTACAATCACTTCTCAAGCCAAGCAAAACTTAGAATTTCGCCTAGAAACATATTTGGGGCAAGTTCTAGACCATTCGCACGGGTACTTGGACTTGCAACAAAATATCTCACCTCTCACACAGCTGAATTATTCAAGAGGATAGAGTCGAGGGCCCACAACAACCGTATTCGAGAATGAAAATCACTAATGGTTCAACTAAACCACTCGATGATTTCTTACGTCAACACAAGAGTCAAAAGGTCACTAACTAGAGTTATTTCTTTCCAAGAACTTGTTTTTAATCATAAGCATGTAGTTAATTGTGTTGGTACCAAGCGAAGCATGCTTGACTCTTCTAGTTCGACTCAATTAGGTCTTCTTATTCATTATTAATACTATTCTTACCTAAACATAAAAAACGGACTCAATCCCTTAAGAAGGTTGTCACGCCATCCATTGTTGGAAAGAGTTACCCGATTCACACAAAAACCACCTTTGGAAAGAACCGTGGCATTAAGAAAACCAAAGGCTTATTGATCACTTAAACATGAAAAGAAACTACTAAATTAAAATAAAACTATTAAAGTAAATAAGAAGCTTTTAGACTAAACATTGACTATTGAGAAAACAAAATAAAGAAGCTATGAAGTAAACAGCTGAAAGCATAAATGAATATACAAACTGAGAAAGGGAAAGAGACTATATACATCAATAGAGAGAGAAGAATATGTATATAATGAAAGTAAAAATAAAAAGAGAATGTTATCAGTTATTACAGTCCAATGTCAAATATCAAATCAAAATAGACTCCACCCCCCTGAATAAAAATAAACATTGTTCTCAATGCTTAACAAAATAAAAACAAGGAAGGGAAACAGTAGAGAGGACTCCCTATGTGGTCTCAGTGTCCATAGCAGTATCACCTCCCTCAGGCTCCTCCAACTGGATCACATCATCCTCTGCTCGGGGAGTAGCTGGGTTGGTGAACATCTGTAGCACCGCCTCAGCAGTGTGGGTAGTGAGGTCTGACTCCTCAGACTGGCCAGCTGGTGCCACTGGTATTGATGGTGTTGCTGGGTCTGCTGGTACTGATGAATCTGTCTCCATCGGTAAGTCAAATGGAAGATCTCTAGCGGTTGCTATCTTGGTCACCTCTCGTCTCAATTTGTCAACTGATTTCCTTGAAGCCTGAGATTTCCTCATCTTCTTCACCTACTTCCCAAGTTCTTCAATTGCTCCCCCATGTGCCACCAAGGTGTACATGATGGTCTTCTGATTCTCCAATATTTTCTTCAAAGTTTCCTCCACTAACGGAGGAATTTGGGGTGCTGGGGTACAAGTTTGAGCTGCAACGGCACTGGATAGGTCAGACAGCTTTGCAGTAGCTGTCTGCATCCAGTTGTTCAGACTCACCAGTGTCTGGGAGACTCACAGTGTAGAGAGTGGATAAGTAGAGGAGGAAGGCACTGATACTGATGGCCCTGAAGATAGAGGTGGAGGTATGGCAACTGTATCGGTGGAAGAGCCCGACTGCTGTGAAAGGCATGGCTACTGTAGAAGGCATGGCAGCTAAATCTGCAACTACCACCGACGGCTCATCAGACTGGCCTACAGTAGTAGTCGACTGACATCCTTCAAAGAGTACCAGGAGAAGGGTTTCTTAGCCCTAACCTTCGTATCAAAGCTCTTGGGCTCCACCGCCGCATCCGTGAGATACTCTGTTATAGTGTTGGGATACGGATAGGAGCTTTCACCCTGCCCGACTACCAGAGACATGTTGGCCGACATGATGGCACCCACATTGATTCGGTACCCAGCCATTATGGAAGCAAATAGGACTGCCCGAGAGATTAGGAGATTGTTTTCATTCCGGCTTGGGTCTATGCGACATCACACAAATGTTTGCCACCCTTTTGCTTCAAAGTTGAGGATGTTCCGCTGAATGGAAACCCCTGCTGTGATCCATGTTGGTGGTGGTCCTGGAGCTACTAGTATCTCAGCAAGCCAAGGGTGAGCTGCATCACCCATTGCGAACTTCTCTAAATACTGCACCGGCTTCATATCCTCGAGCCCCAAATAAGTGTTCAGGGTGCTCTGATCAAATCGTACTTTCAAGTTCCTCACCTTAGTCACCTTAGTCCCTTTCTTTATGTGCTCCACATTGGCGTAGAACTCCCGGACTAAGTGCTCCTTGGAATCCACCACCCTTTTAGTGAACCATGACTACCATTTTCTCTCCCAAAACTATTTTGCCACATTTGTATTGTACCTATCCAAGTCTTTCAAAAGAAATTGATGCTCAAGTGTGAGCGATCTCTGCGGCCACCACTCTCAGAACCTGTTGAATGTATTCAGGCTCACGAACCTATCTTCCCAAACTTTTTTCTTCTTTGACCTCTCCAGGCCTGCAACTCTAGTATCACCCCCCCCGACCCTCCCCCATGCCCATCATCTGGGATCTCATCCACCTCTACTGTAGTAGCCTTTGTGTCGGGAGCATGTATAGATAAAGGCTCTAAAGCTTGACTATTCCCTTCCGACCCCTCAGAAGTACTCTCAGAAGAGGTAGGCTCATCTCTTAGTTGGTATCTGTCCTAGGGCAGCTGTGGCTGTGATTCCATCGCAGGCTGCTTTTGCTCTGAGTCCCCCTCTAATTCTTCCCTAGACAGGGCATATGAACTTTATTCGAAGGGCTTCGGCTGTCTACCTCGGCCTATTGTTGCCTTCTTACTGATCATGTTTTAGAGGACGAGGGGTAAGGTGTTTTTGCCTCTGCCTATGGAAGGTTCACCCATCCCCTTTGATGTATCACCACGACCACGTGATCTAACCATTATCTGCAATACATAGCAACAGGAATCAGTTATAGTTCAAACCCAAAGTATCAGACAGTTGTAGACAAACAGTTGCAGGTTGGGGGAAGTGTGGTCCGCACATTTTTGGGTGCGGTAACAAATGGGCTTGTGCGGGCAGCACAATTTTGGAAATGCGGCCGCACTGATGGTTCTGCGATCCACACAATATTAAGTGCAACCGCACAATTGAAGTGCGGTCTACACAATCTTGAGTGCGGCCGCACAATTGCAAGCTCCAAAATGGTAACTATCGGAAGTCAGAGAATTGATCGATCTGCGGCAGCACACACTTTTTTGTGGTCACGGTTAAATTTCTGTGGACCGCACAATTTTGAGTGTGGTCTGCACAATCATTGCACAATATTTGCCCTAGCCTAATGATCTGCGGACCGCACAATTCCTTGTGCGGCCGCACAATTCAAAAACAAACGACAGTCACTTAGGGTTTTACAATTCATGCACAATTTAAATATGGTATTGGCAATTTAAACATGATACACAGTTTACCCATCCCCCAATTAGCAAAAAGGAAGTTACCCATACACTTTTAATCTCACATGATGATGAATTTTGACATTAGGGCTAAAAATAACTAAACTAATTATGAACAAACTTAAGCAAACTAAAACATTTAATGATGAATTGAACATACCAGTAATGTAGTGATGCAAGGAAGAATCAAAGATGATGAAATGAGAGTGAGATGCTTGAATCAATTGAGTGCACTGTGCTTGTCCTAGTGTCAAATGTTCAGAGTTCGTAAACTTTGAACAGTGGTGAGGAGGAACTATTTATATTTTGCCGGTTAGGGCAAGGACTCAAGAGCTGAGTGCGGTCGCACAATTTTGTCTGCGGTCCGCACTCCTTTACCTGTTACAAAATTACCCTTTTTATGATCTGCGGTCCGCACAGTTTTTGAGTGCGGCCGCAGATTTTTGTGCGAACCGCACATTTTCTTATGCGGCCACACTTTAGCCATTTCTCTGACATGCACAACTTCAGAGAGTTTGCAATTTGTGATCTCAATTGTGCGGCCTCAATAAAAATTATACGGTCGCAGATCCCTTTCTGCTGTGGCCTTCAAAATTGTGCGGTCCGCATATTTTTCACACATAGCCATTTTTCCTGGGCACAGTTACTGCAAAGCACACTCATTCCTACAACACACTTCAAAATCAGTTAGCACAAAACAAGACATATCTAAAGAAGAAGAAAAAGGAAAAGAAAAAAGAACATGGGTTGCCTCCCAAGAAGCGCCTGATTTAACGTCGCGGTACGACGTAGATTACCATCAATCACTTGAAATGAATCACTGCCACTACGTGGCCATCACCAACTTTTCCCAGATAGTGCTTCATCCGGTGACCATTGACTATAAACACCTCATCATTTTTATTCTTCAAGTCCAATGTACCAAAGGATGTCACACTCACAACTTCAAATAGGCCACTCCATTTAGACTTCAACTTTCCCGCAAATATCTGTAACCGAGAATTGAACAATAACACAAGATCACCTTTTTTAAACTCCTTGTTCTAAATGTACTTGTCATGGAGGTACTTCATCTTCTCTTTGTATAAGGATGAACTTGTATATGCATGGTACCGAAATTCATCTAGCTCATTCAATTGTGCCGCCCTTAAGTTGGAGGCGACATCCCACTCAACATTTAGCTTCTTCAAAGCCCACATGGCCTTGTGCTCAAGTTCCACTGGAAGGTGACAAGCTTTCCCAAACACTAACCGGTATGGAGACATCCCAATCGGTATTTTGTAAGCCGTCCTATAAGCCCATAAAGCATCATCAAGTTTCTTTGACCAATCCTTCCGGTTGGCATTCACTGTTTTTGACAAAATACTCTTGATCTCCCGGTTGGAGACTTCCACTTGTCCGCTTGCTTGAGGGTGATAGGGAGTCGTGACTTTGTGAGTGACACCATTCTTGCTAAGCAAGGTGTTAAAAGATTTTTTGCAAAAATGTGACCCCCATTGCTTATGATGGCCCGCGGAGTACCAAACCTTGCGAAGATGTTCTTGTTCAAAAATGCCACCACACTTCTTGCTTCGTTGTTGGGTAGAGCAACGGCCTCAACCCATTTTGACACATAATCCATCGCTACCAAAATGTAGGTGTTCCCACAAGAGCTTACAAATGGTCCCATGAAGTCAATACCCCACACATCAAAAATATCAATTTCCAAGATGGTGGTGAGGGGCATTTCATTTTTCTTCGAAATCCTACCGACCCTTTGACATTTATCACAACGCTTGACTAGATCACTTGCGTCTTTGTAGAGAGTAGGCCAATAAAATCTACAACTCAACACTTTGGCCGTTGTTCTTGCTCCCCCATGGTGACCACCGTAGGGTAAAGAATGACAAGCCCCAAGAATTTCAACTTGTTCCTCCTCCTGAACACATCTTCTAATCACGCCATCGGTACAAATCCAGTAGAGGTACGGTTCATCCCAATAATAGTCTTGACAATCCCGTTTGAGCTTCTTCCTTGGTTTTGAAGAGAACTCATCCGGGATGATACCACTCACAAGATAATTTTACTAGATCCATGAACCATGGCACCTCTTTCATTGAAATGGCTAAGAGTTGCTCATTGGGGAAGGAGTCATTGATTTCAAGGTCATCATGCGGCCTCCCCTCCTCCTCCAAACGAGACAAGTGATCCACCACTTGGTTTTCACTTCCATTTCGGTCTTGGATGTCTATATCAAACTCTTACAACAAAAGCACCCACCTCATCAACCGAGCCTTTGAATCTTTCTTGCTCATAAGGTACCGAAGTGCCACATGATCCGTGTGGACAATCATCTTAGTACCCATCAAGTACATGCGGAACTTCTCCAGAGCAAAAACAATAGCAAGGAGCTCTTTTTAGGTCACAGTGTAATTGACTTGGGCATCATTCATGGTCTTACTAGCATAGTAGACCGGATGAAAGATCCTATTGACATGTTGCCCCAAAACTGCTCCAACCGCCACATCACTAGCGTCACACATGAGCTCAAAAGGCAAGCTCCAATTCGGGGTGGTGATAATAGGAGTAGTTGTCAATTTTAACTTGAGCAATTCAAATGCCTTCATGCAATCCTCATTGTAATGGAATTTGGCATCTTTATCCAAAAGCTTACACAAGGGGTTCACCACTTTAGAAAAATCCTTGATGAAATGCCGGTAGAACCCCGCATGACCCAAGAAACTCCTCACTCCCTTCACGAATGTTGGAGGTGGAAGTTTAGAAATCACCTCTATTTTCGCCTTGTCGACCTCAATGCCATTCTTTGAAATTTTGTGGCCAAGGACAATGCCTTCCTCGACCATGAAATGACATTTCTCCCAATTCAACACCAAGTTCGTCTCTTCACATCTTTCTAAGACCTTATCCAAATTTTTCAAGCAATCATCAAAAGAATTCCCGATCACCGAAAAGTCATCCATGAAGACTTCAAGTAAATCCTCCACCATGTCCGTGAAGATAGCCATCATATACCTTTGAAAAGTCGTCGGTGCATTGCATAACCCAAATGGCATCCGCGATAATGCAAAAGTACCATAAGGACATGTAAAAGTAGTCTTCTCTTGATCCTCCGGAGCAATAAGAATTTGATTATAGCCGGAATACCCGTCAAGGAAACAATAGAATGCACGACTAGCCAACCTATCAAGTATTTGATCTAGGAAAAGAAGTGGGAAATGATCCTTCCTTGTGACTTTGTTGAGCTTGCGATAGTCCATACACACTCTCCACCCGGTCACCGTTCTTATAGGAATCAACTCGTTCTTATCATTGGTAACCACCGTCATGCCCTCTTTCTTTGGGACACATTGCACCGGAGAGATCTACGAACTATCAGAAATGGGTTAAATAACCCCTGCATCTAGCCACTTGATAATCTCCTTTTTGACCATCTCTTGCATTGCTTCATTTAGCCTCCTTTGATGTTCTATGGAGGGTTTGGAATCTTCCTCCAAATTAATCTTGTACATGCAAAATGCGGGGCTTATTCCCCGAATATCTGCCAATGTCCATCCAAAAGCTTTCTTCCTTTTTTGTAGCACTGCCAATGTGGAGTCTACTTGCACGTTAGTCAAATAAGAGGAAAGAATAACCGGTAAAGTAGAACAATGGCCAAGGAATTCATACCTGAGATGCCGAGGCAATGGCTTTAACTCCAAAGTGGGAGGCTCCTCGATTTAGGGCTTTGTTGGAGGAGTCTTCTGATTTTCAAGATCCAAGGACAGTTTTTGAGGTGCATAATTATATGACCCCATCCCTTGCAAAGAATTTACACATTCCATAAAGCCATCCATTTCCTCATCATCAAAATTTAGCAAAACGGCCTCTAACATGTCACCCACATTAATCGTGGCATTTGTATCATCAATAATAACATCGGTCACCAAGTCAACGAATGAATATACTTCATTTCTATTCGGTTGCCTCATAGATTTGCACACGTGAAACACCGCATTTTTATCACCCACCCGAAATGTAAGTTCTCCAGCTTCCACATCAACTAGAGCTTCCCCATAGCAAGGAAAGGTCTCCCAAGAATGATCGGCACCTCATAATCAACCTCACAATCAAGAATAACAAAATCCGCCGGGAGAATGAATTTATCAACACGAACCAACACATCATCAATTATATGCAATGGTCTCTTCATGGTACGATCCGCCATTTGTAATCTCATAGATGTGGGTCTTGGTTGCCCAATTCCCAAAGTCATGAAAACCGAATAGGGCATCAAATTGATACTTTCCCCAAGATCACAAAGAGCTTTAGCAAAGTCGGCACTTCCAATGGTACAAGGGATTGTGAAAGCGCCGGGATCTTCCAATTTAGGAGCCATTGAATGCACAATTGCACTCACTTGATGAGTCATCTTTATAGTTTCACAATTCATCGACCACTTCTTTGTCACCAAGTCTTTCATGAACTTTGCATAACCGGGCATTTGCTCCAAGGCCTCAACCAATGGCACATTAATAGATAGGCTCTTCATCGTGTCAATGAACTTTTTGAATTGATTCTCGCCATTTTTCTTGGCAAGCCTTTGAGGATATGGAGGAGGAGGCCTTGGCATTGGTGCCTTAGCCTTTGGCACTACCGGTTCCGGTATTTCAATAATGTGCTCCCTAGACGGGTTCACTTCTTCTTGAGTCTCCTCCACATTGTCATCAATATCAATTTTTACTTCATCATTTGCTTGCACCACATTGTTCGGGATCTCATCTTCTTGTACCACTTGCTCATCATCCACAATTTTCCTTTGACTTGAGGTAGGTGCATCCCCACCTTTTCCACTCCTTGTAGTCACGGCCATGGCATATCCCATGTTGTTCCCACCCTTTGGGTTCACCACCATGTCACTTGGTAGTGCCCCCTTAGGACGAGTGTTTAAAGCTTGCAAAATTTGCCCCAATTGAACTTCCAAATTGCGAATTGAAGTGTTGTAAGAGGCTAGTTGAGCATCAGAGTCGGCATTCTTCTCCATCATTTGTTCGAACATGTTTTCAATTCGTCCCATCTCATTGTTGGAAGAGCTTGGACCATGGGAAGGATAAGGAGGCGGGTTGCTCTGTTGTTGATACATCGGGGGCCTTTGAAAGGCCGACCCCCAATTTCCTTGGTTATTGTTCCATCCCCCTTGGTTGTTTCCTCCCCAATATCCTTGACTATTGCCACTCTAATTGCCTTGGTTATTTTGACCATTCCAATTTCCTTGATTGTTTTGATTGTTCCAATTCCCTTGGTTGTTTTTATTGTTCTAATTCCCTTGATTACCATGAGGTTGCCATTGTTGTTGATTCGGGCCTTAAGAGTTGTTTCTTTGCCCTTGGAAGTTGTTCACATATTGTACTTCCTCCTCTTGGTCATTGTAAGATTCATCTTGATCAAACCCATTATCTTCTTGCACATAATGTTCCACACAGTTTTGCACTTGAGGACCCTTTTGCCTTCTCTTGTTTACCATCATATTAACTCCCTCCATTGCATTGACTTGCTTAGGACCTTGCACTTGTTGAAGTTGAGCCTTGGCTAATTGATTCATTGTGGTGGTCAACTCGGCAATTGCTTGCCCATGATCATGCAATTCTTTATGTAGGTGAATCACGTTTGGATCACCTTGAAGAACATTTGCTCTACTTTGCCATGCCAATGAAGTATCCGCCATTTCATCTAAGATCTCACAAGCTTCGGCATATGGCGTTGTCATGAAATTTCCACCGGCAAGTTGGTTGACCATGCATTGATTGGTAGTATTGATCCCCCTAAAGAAAGTATGTTGAATCATAGCCTCTGTCATGTCATTGTTTGGGCACTCTTTCACCATAGTTCACTACCTCTCCCATATTTCATGCAATGGCTCATTGGGTTCTTGTTTGAATGCTATAATCTCGTCTCTAAGAGTAGCCATATGCCCGGGATAAAAGAACTTGGAAATAAATTTCTCCGCCAATTCATCCCATGTATGGATGGAATGGTTTGGCAACCTTTCTAACCAATCCAAGTCTTTCCCCTGTAGAGAGAAAGGAAATAGCCTCAACCTTAAAGCATCCTCTGAGACGTTTGTCTGTTTACTCCCCCAGTAAGTGTGCACAAACCCTTTCAAGTGTTTGTACGCATTTTGATTCGAAGAACCAGTGAAGAATCCCAGTTGCTCTAGCAATGTGAGCATAACATTTGTGATTTGAAAGTTGCCCGCCCTAATGCGGGGCGAGACTATGGCACTTGCATACCCTTCATTCGGCAACACCCGGTGTGGAGCCGCTCTTGGTGGATTTGGGGGTGGAATGAGAATGTTGTCTTGAGGCGGTCGGCCTCGTCTATTTGCTTAAGGTTCAAGAGGAACCTCTTTAACTTGGTCATCTTCCACGTCCACATCCCCCAAAGGCATATTTCCGAGAGGATCATTGTTGTTGAGAGCCATTGTTTCACCAACAATTGTTTCACCAAAAAGATTAGTAACATGGAAGGAAAAGAAGACAATTCACATACAAAACCAAATATATAGCTAAATCCGTTTTTAGCTCCCCGGCAATGGCGCCAAAAATTAATTTCGTCTAAGTCACACCTCTATTTGAGGTTATGAAACGGTCAATGCAATAGAATGTCGGGGTCGAATTCCATAGGGAGCTATATGAATGGGATTTAGAAGTATATATTGTGGTGAATGAGCTTGAACTATCTTAAATTACACTTCCACAAGATTTGGTTGATTCTAGATCTAGTTTAAACTAAGATTGCAAGATAATTAATTAAAACTAAGAAATTATTTTTGTTGTTGCTTTTAAATAGTGTAAAAGGCCTAGGGCTATGACCTTCATCTAGGTGTTTGCCTAATGGGTTGTAAACTGTAAAGCTTGTTTCGTTGATCGGGGTGTATTATAGCTATCAACACTCAAGTACCCACTCATTACCTCTCGGTAAGAGAGTGATTTTGCCCAGTTTGGCTTTCTCAAGTCCAAATGGGTATTGAACAAAACAGTTGATAAAATGCTCAAGTCGGGTTTTACTATCTATAGGTTCAATCCTTTAATTGGGACTATCAATCTCTTGATTTTATCCCAAATTCTTGTTAGCCAAGTTTTCCTAGACCAAGTCTCTCTTTCTCAAGAAGAGACTAACTCAATTAGGCATGAGATAATATTTGCAACCATTAAATCTTCGAATAAAAGTAAGAACAAGGCTAGATAATCAACACCCAACCATAAACAAGCAATAAATCAAACACCCATTAGGTTTACACACTAGGGTTGGGTCACAACCCTAGTTAGAAATCCATCTACTCATAATGGGTATTGAAGAAAATAAAGAAGAAAAGATGATAAAACTCATATTGCAAGATTAAAAGATAAAAATCCAATGTTAAATCACCAAAGTAAGCTAAAGTATCCTAAAGGGGCAAGTAAAAACGGCTACAGGACTTTCAATATTCCAAACTTGACCTAATTTCGTGAAAGTAGTCTATTTATACAAAGCTGGAATTTTCGGACAAAATTATCCTTTCGGAGGTTCTGCGGCCGCACAATTATATGTGCGGTCCGCACTTCTCTTCAGATCTTGATAGGAGTTGACTCTGCAGCCGCATAATTCTAGATTACAGCCGCATCTCTCATTTTCTGCGGTCTACACAATTCTGGGTGAGGCTGCACTGGGCTCTTCTGCCGACCACACATTTCCTGAGTGCGGTCGCATAGTTGTTTCTGCGACCGCACAATTATTGTGTGGTCCGCATTTCTTCTTGAGCTTGAAATGAAACTCTCTGAACTTTGGCTCCTACGTAGCTTCTGCGGCCGCCCTTTGCACTAGGGCTCTGTTGATTTTCCTTCACATTCTGCGGCCGGAGATAGAAATCTGCGGTCCGCACTTGAGCTTCTGTGTCTGATTTTTGTCCTTACTAGATCACTCCTCCTTGAGTTGGATTTCATCGTAGTGGCTCATTTTCCAATACTCCTGCAGGTAAGCATATTTCATCAGTTTTAATTAGACACTTTTGAACTAAAACGAAAGTTAAAAGGCTCTAATAAGTAGTTAAAATTCCCACTTATCAACAAACACATGTAAGGCAAATCAAAAGATAACAAAACTGTTCAACCAACAAGCCTCTTTAACATAGAATGTACAACAAGCATCACAACCGAGGTACCGCCTCGTATCCAAATTTCACAATACAAAATCACAATCTTTCCTTATACCGCCGCATGAGTATTACCATTAGAATTCTTTTTAAAAAAGTTTTTTTCCGAAATAGCTACACGCACTTTAGCCCCCTTTTGTCGCCGCGTGGCTTCAAGTAATTTCCTTGCTAGCAACACACACATAAACCCCTTATTATGTTGCCGCATGCACATCAACCTCTATCCTTATACCGCCTCATGTGCATCAATATTACAACACAATAATAACTCGCACCACAAGTGTCCATATGCCATAATTTTTCAAAATCAACAATACTAATGTTACCACAACATATAGCCCATGGCTCAATCACAATGTGTACAAGAATCTCAATAATAGCAAAATGAATGAGAATTACTCAACAAGAAAAGATATTTCAATAATTAATAACTCCAACCTCAATATGATAATAGCTTTTATAAATTCAACTTCAATAGCACAAAATAAAGGTATTTCCACGAAAAGACAACTTCCAATTCAACTGTATAACTTAAGCTTAACAACGAAAAAGATAGTATGACATAGCAACTACATCTTAATATATATGAGAATGGTTCAATCATGCAAAGACATCATGAAATAACTACTTCAAATGAAAATAACTCAACAAATAAAAGACGCATAACAATAAGAGAGATTACAACATCAATTAAGGCATATAAGAGTATGTTTAACAATAAAAGATAGAGCATGTGATAACAATATCAAGTAAAACATGTAAGAGCGATTTAACAATGGAAGATATAACATGATATTACAATTTCTAATTAAATGCATGAAAGAGTCTAAGAGTCTAAGTCGGTCAATCCACATAGAAACCCAAGTACACACCCGCCACCTCATGTGCACGTCTTTCACATAATCAAATTGTACAATCAAACCCAATCCTAAGGGGTAGTTTTTTTCACACCAAGTTAGGAAAGATACTTACCTTAACTAGGTCAAATCAGCCCTCAAAAATAACTTTTCCCCTCAAATTCGCCTCCACATGACTCAAATCTAACCTAAATCGACTTAATAACATCAAACAATACAAGAAAAATCAATTACAATAGATAAAGTTACAATCTTTACATAATTCCCCAAAAGTCAACCACGGACTCGCCCGGTCAAAACCTGAGTCTAAGGGTAGACTCCGGCTATCCATAACGCCACGAGTCCATATATGTGTTGTATTTTCAAATCTGAGTCTAAATCGACTCTCAAAACCCAATTTTTTATTTTTCAAAACTTTGATAAAATTCCCCAAATTTCCTCTTTGATTCTCATATATTTGATATTAAATCTAGTATATGATCATAAAATATAGTTGAAAATTGATTAGAATCACTTACCCAATGAATGTTGATAAAAATCCCCTCTCCAAATCGCCTCCTACCGAGTCTATGGTTCTAAAATGAGAGAAAATGAAATGAAATCCCGATTCCCAGCCTTTTTGTTCAGTTGCAGATGTTGCAGTCGCGACACTGGGTTTGCAATTGAGAACCCTTGCAATTTTGAGGAAAAGCTCGCAATTGCGGCTATTGACACACTTAGAATATGTCGCAATAGCGACACAGACTTCGTAAATGCGAAGTTTGTCCTCCTAAAAAATGCGAGAAAATTATCGCAAATGCGAACTAGCCTACCCAAGCCCAGACTTCACAAATGTAAACAAGGTATCGCAATTGCGATACTTGAGCCCCCCTGTCTTGTTCGTAATTGCGATGCTGGTAACGATTGCGATAATTGAAGAACCAACACACCAGCAACCTGTTTTCAGTTCAAACATTTCTGAAACACGTACGAAACTCACCCGAATCCTCGGAGCTCCAAACCAAACATCCACAATAGTCTAAAAATATCATACAAACTCGCTCGCTCGATCAAAACACAAAAATAATATCTAGAACTACAAATTGGACATCAAAATGCATGAATTTCAAAGAAAAGTTCAAGAACCTCTAGATATGCAACCAAGTGTTTGAATCATATCAAGTTAACTCCAAATGACACAAAATCTTGCTGACAAGTTCCAAATAGTATAACGGACCTATTCCACGTCCTAAAATAAAATTCCGAACCCGATACCTAAATAGTCAACCTACGGTCAAACTTGAAAAAAATTTCTAATCCTCAAATTGCCAACTTTCGGCAACACAAGTCAAATCCACCTAGGGACATTCGAAATCGATTCCAGGCATACGCCTAAGTCCAAAATAACGATAAAAACCTATCAGGGCCATTAAAACACTGTTTTGGGATCGTTTTCACAAAAGGTAAATATTGGTCAATATTTTCAACTTACGATTCTAAGTCATGAACCAAAGGGTCCAAATCAATCCAAAAATCTTCCCGAAATAAAATTAACTAACCCCGCAAGTCATAAAACCATAAATACAAGTCTAATTTTCCGCAAGTCATCAAATTGCCAATTTTCGGCAACACGAGTCAAATCAACCTAGGGACATTAGAATTCGATTCCAGACATACGCCTAAGTCCAAAATAACGATATGAACCTAACGGGCCCATAAAAATACCGTTCCGGGATCATTTTCACAAAAGCCAAACATTGGTCAATATTTTTAACTTAGGCTTCTAAACCATGAACTAAAGGGTCCAAATCAATCCAAGAACCTTCCCAGAATGAATCTAACTAACCCCGCAAGTTATAAAACTATAAATACACATGTGTGAAGCATCGAAAAGGAAAAAGGGTGTAAATACACAAAATGATCGATCGGGTCGTTACAATAGATATGAGGTTGAATGTAAAAGAAGGAACTGAAAGGACATTATGCAGAATAAGCAAAATACATAGGTTACCCCCTGAGCTATTGACCAAATCCCTGTTACGCACCTTTTGCGGACAAAAATTACCTTACACACTCAACCTTTCTAGAGTGTCCCTGAGACACACCACTTTTTTCTTGACCAGTTTTTCAAAACAAGTATAATATCATGCACCAGTCATACAATGACACGTGTCATTGACTTAAAAATAAAAAAGAAAAAGAAAAACAAACCTCATCCAATTTTTTTTTTAAAAAACAAAAATGAAAAGGAACCCATCTCGTTCACGCTTCATCGTGCCTTCATTAGAGCTTTTCAACTCATATCTCTGCCGTTATCAACATTTCTCTTTCATCCTTCATCCATTAACATACACATATTCAAGAAAAAATAATAGATATACGAAAACCATAACCCAGTTTTCACCGTCCCACCACCATTTCTCACCTTCCACAGCCTTCACGTTATCTCCATTGCCGCCGACCACCAAAAAACCCAAACCTCCACCTTAAAATTCAAACAAAAGAAATAGAAGCCCTAATCAACTGCTCCTACCTTCTGATGTATTTTTTTTCTGAAACTTTTTGAGATATAACAAGTGGGTTTTCTCCATGGCTGCCCCATTGAAAAGGAAAAAAAGAAGAGAAGATTTTCTACATTATTCTTCCAATCTCACTTGAAGATTTCATTACAAATTCTTCTACACTATTAAAAATTTCTTCCTGAATTGATTTTTTCAGATATTTTTCCTCGATCTGCTATAATTTTAACAAATTTCTTAATTGAAAGTGGATAAAATGGATAGTAAACATCTGTATTATCTCCAATTTGAACCAAATTACTTTAGAAAAATAAAAAAAAAGGAAGATATTGGAAAAGGACAAAAAGAAAATCCATTTAACCGTTGGATAAGTTTTATTAAATCTGGACCCTTCAAATAAAGCATCAGATATACAGTTTTTACAGTTCAGACGCCTTATTTTATTTGTAAAACACGCACCTGTCACGCAGACAAAGAGGTGTGTCTTAGGCATAATCTGGAAAGGTTGAGTGTGTAAAGTAATTTTTTCCGCAAAAAGTGTATAACAGGGATTTGGTCCATAGTTCAGGGGTAACTTATGTATTTTGCCTGCAGAATAATATCTTTTCTAAGTTGTAGAAAACCAATAGAAATTACTTTGACCTTATAGCCATTTGGTAAAGTTATTAAGTATGGTTTAGGTAAGGGTTGCAAGTTGTGTAAGAATTGTTTATCTGAGGTCATATGATTGGCGCCACCTGAATCTTGTATCCTAGAAAAATTTTCCAACCGAGCAGACAAAAAATGTACTACATAATTAACTATAGAAAATTGATTTACTGGGAGGTGACACACACCTGCAAAATTAGCATATGCAACATTTTCACCAGAGGAGGAAGAATGGATTCCAGTAGAGATGTAAGCCTACTGAAATAGTGATATGAGGTATTGATATTGCTCTTTGCTGAAACCATAAGCTGTGGAGTCATTGGATTTAATTGCATGACCCACATCAATAATAGATTCTTCTACTTGAGCACAAGAAGTAGATCTCTTAATTTTGGTAAATTTAAAATCAGTAGAAAATCCATAGAGCCTATAACATTTATCTACTGTTTGACCAGCCTTCTTACAATACTTGCAAGACACAGAGGATGAATTCTTTTTTGGATCAAAGTTGATCCTTTAGTTGTAGGCTATGGTATTAGATTAGTGATTCATTGGATGGGATAGATTATTTGAAGCAGTAGAGAAGGATGCTGAGTCACCAAAAAATCTCAGGGCTGGAGGTTGATTCTCATTTTGACTCTCATCATGTTGAAGTAGAGAATAGGCCTTACTAATAGATGAGAGTGGAGACATGAGTATGATGATGTTCTTTATAGTGGAATAAGACTCATTTAACCCACTAAGGAATTGAAAGAGGTGTTGGTTTTCAATGAATTTGGGTAGAGCACCACAAGAACAAGTAGGACCAACATAGGTAGAATTCAATTCATCCTAAAAATCCCTTATTCTAGTGAAATAGGTAGTAATATTAGAGGACCCTTGTGATGTAGAACTGATTTCTCTTTGGATTTGAATATATTTGGACCTATTGAATTTCCCAAACCTCTCATTTACATCACTCCACACTTTTTTAGTAGTAGTGAGGCACATAACACTTACTGTTATCTCCCTAGTTAATGAATTGGTAATCCAAACCTTTATCGTATCATTATATAGTTCCCACTAAGGCTAATAGGGAGAATTAGGTGGAAGTTGAGGAACATTACTAGCGACTAGCCCTAATTTATTTTTAGTTGATAAGGAAGTGAGCATACTACTAGTCCAATGAACAAAATCGGTATCATTAAAGGGAATAGCGACCAATTGACTACCAGGGCTATCGGATGGATGAATATAGAAAGGGTAAAATGAGTCCAGAGTGAACTCGACAAATCCAGATGAAGGACACCCCATATTCAGACAGTATAGAAGCAATTTTTATAGAATTACAAATCGTATGTGAACAAGGCAGCAAAAATATCACTATATCACGAATGAATTCTAATAGAAAATCCTAATTACACATTGATTTTAGACATGCGGATGAAAGACAAAATTATTACCCTCATTTTTCGCCCAACTGAAGAAGCTAAGGCCTTCTAAATGTAAGGTTAGAAGAAAACCTCGAGGAATCCCCAAATAGAACGAATCAAAAATCTCAGCTCCGAACCAAAATCGTTGAAACAACTACAACGGATACCATGGGATGAAAGCTTACGGCAAGGCGGACCGAGCACCATGCTCTGATACCATGTTAGACTCCATTATTCGGGTCGATTGAATGAAATTGAAGTTGAAAAAAAATCCTAAGTCGGGTAACAGGAGATCGAGAAGAGAGATATTTTTATTTCATAATGTGAATGAATGTCTTATTCCAGAAAGATCTAATGTCTATATATTTATTACATTCTTTGTCAGGGTATATTACAATTGAGCCCATTTAATGACTAAAAATAAGCTATACATCTATCATTATTGGGCTCTTTGGTGCTGGAACTTTAGTTCGCCCAACAACCATCCCCTTTTCCTTAAATCTGACTTCGAATCGATGTCCAAAACTCAATAATTCACTTTAGGAAAGTTTAGACAACCCCCCTCCCCCCGGCCCCCTCCTAATTCCTCTTTGAAATTATCAATTAAATGCCAAAATCTAAGATATAATTATGGAATATAATCAAACCGAGTAGAAAATACCTAGACCAATCTATGTGGTAAAAATTCTCCCCAAGATCGAGCTCCAAATCTCCAGTTGTGATGAAAAGAACCAAAACCTCGATTTATAAACTTCTACCCAACTCTTTCGCATTTGCGAACCAATAGCCGCTTATGTGGCATCGCTTCTTCGACACAAGCTCCGTTTCTCCGAAAAAAATACTGAAACCCGTCCTCCCTCACCTGTGGAATATACTCCGCTTTTGCGACATTGCAGGTGCAAGAAAATGCGGCGCATCTGCGCCGAACTCACTTCTGCGCCAAAAAACCGCTTCTGCATTATTGCAGATGTGCTAAAATCCCCAAATCTGCAGTCTCCTGCCCCCAGCTTCAGGTTACGTTTCTACGCTTCGAGCCGCATCTGCGGCGCCGCACCTGTGTCCAAAGTTCCGCAGGTGCGGTCACACCAGGTCTCAATCAAAAACTAGCATAACCAACATGTTCCAAAACGATCTGAATCTTCCGCGAAACTCAACCGAGCCACTTGGAACCTCGTGTGAATATACAAACAAGTCTTAAAACATAGTACATACCTACTCGAGGTCTTAAATTACATAAAACAAAATTAAAACCACGAATCGCACCTTAAAGCAAACTTAATGAACTTTTAAACTTTTAACTTCCAAAACTCGTGTTGAACCTTATCAAACCAACTCGGAATGACCTCAAATTTTGCACACAAGTTCCAAATAACATAGAAAACCTATTCCAACTCTCAGAACAATAATCTAAATTCAATATCATTAAAGTCAACTCCCGGTCAAACTCATGAACATTTCAATACTTCAAATTGTCAACTTTCGCCAACTAGCGCCAAAACCTTCTAGAAGCATTTAAATGTAAATCCGGGCATATGCCCAAGTCCAAAGTCACCATCCGAACCTAATGGAACCATCAAAAATTTGATCCGAGGTCAAATGTATCAAAGTCAAACTTGATCAACTCTTCCAACTTAAAGCTTCTAAAATAAAAATCATTCTTTCAAATAAATTATGAATCATCGGAAAACCAAAACTGATGATACAAATAAGTTATAATACATCATAAGAAGCTACTCATGGCCTTAAGCTACCAAACTGGGTGTAAATACTCAAAACGACTGGTCGGATCGTTACAGGGGTAACATGTCGCATGTAAAGGTTAAGCGTGAAATTGACTCTTTCAAATTACTATTAGTGCAACTTATCTATTTTTCTATTTTAAATAGCACAAGGTGCTACAGTTTTCTTACAACACCATGGATCTAACAAGCAAGTCATGAGGCATAAATAGAAATCACCCCATGATATCTCATAATTATATAATTTCGCATTTGTATAACATCATATTACTCATGAATAGTGGTAGCAAAATAGATAAAGAAAATAGATATCCATCCATATTATTCACTAAAAATGGGTTGGATAATAAATTTTTTAAAAATGGGTCAAATTTGGATAAGATCTATATTATCCACTTAAAAATTAAATAACCAATAGATAACCAATGAGTTTAACTTTTACATTTGCAAATACTCAAATTAGGGGTTCCTCAAATTTGGGAGACTAGAAATCCTTTCAAGAGTGGTCATATTCTAGAATCCATGGATAATAAAGGTATCTACATCATCCGTCGGTTAACTCATCTATCCGTATTAAATATGGGCAGGATCTGATATTTTATCCGTTATTTGCATTACCTATTTTTTTCCTCCCATATCAGACCCGACCCGTCTGTTTGCCACCCCTACTTATTTGGTCGACTTAAATATTTAAAATATATTTTTTTATGAACTTATTTTTCTTTTGGAAATGGACTTCCTTTCCAAAAGGGAAAATATTTTTGAAATTCTCTTTTAACCCTCCATACAACCAACCCACTCTTACCTTCACCACTGAACCACCTAGCCCACCGCCTGCCCACCCCCACCCATTGCCTCGGCCTCTACTCTCATCCCACATCCAATACTCGGTCCCTCCAACCCCCTAACCCACTGTGTCCCTGCCAACCAACTCCTGCCACCGCTCTCTCATTTTCCCTCGAGGCTCAAGGCTTGAGCCCCAAGATCCCAGTTCCCAAACTCGAATCACGAACCCCAACCCCCGCCTCACTAACCCTATTCCCTATAGTCTTATTATATACAAATATTCTTGGGATAATATTTTTTACTTACTAATCAAATATAAGAAAAATCACCAACACGTCCGAAGCTACTAGAAGTTATGTGCAGTACCAACCAACAACTCTGATTCACGAGGATATAAACCCAAGTCAATGTGTATAAGAATTTCAAATTTGTAACGACCCGACCGGTCGTTTGTATATTGTAGTCTCCTTCCTCCGTTTTATCACTTTTTCTATGTTCATTTATGGTTATGTAACTTGTCGGGATAGTTGGTTTGGTTTCAGAGATATTTTGAAGTAAATTGGAAAACTTAGTCCCAAGGTTGGAAGCTTGAGTTGAAAGAGTTGATCGGAGTTTGACTTTTATGTGGATAACTCTGGAGTGAAGTTTTGATGGTTCTGATAGTTTCGTATGGTGATTTTAGACATAGGCATATGACCAGATATTGATTTGGAGGTCCGTAGGTCGTTTTGGCTTGAATTAGCGAAAGTTAGAAGTTGAAGGTTTGGAAGGTTGAGAGGTTTTGATGGAGAGTTGTCTTTATTGATACCGGGCTCTGATTTGGTTACGGGAGTTGAAATAGGTTCATTGCGTCATTTATGACTTGTGTAAAAAATTTGAGGTCAATCGGAGTTGGCTTGATATGATTCGACATTGGTTTTATAAGTTGGAAGTTCGTTAGTTTTGTTAAGCTTGAATTGGGATGTGATTCATGATTTTGATGTTGTTTGATGTGATTTGAGGCTTCGATTAAGTTCGTGTTGTGATTTAGGACTTCTTGGTATATTTGGTTGAGGTCCAGGGGGTCTCGGACGAGTTTTGGATGGTTAACAGATCAATATTGGGCTTAGAGCATTGCTGAAGATATTTGGATTGCTAGTGTAATCGCACCTGCGGTGGGCTTGGCCGCAGGTGCGGTTGGAGGAACGCAAAATTGGAATTGGGCTGGCAATGGGAGCTTCGCAGGTGTGGAGAAGAACCGCATTCGCGAGTCCACAAGATTTTGGGTCATAGATGCGGAGAAGCGTGGCCTGAGCTTGCATAGAAGATGTGGAAGGACTTCCGCAGGAGCGGACGCGTAGAAGCGTGAGGAGAACTACCAAAGTGGCATGTCAGTGTTTAAGTGGTCTTCGTAGAAGTGAGGATTTTTCCACAAAAGCGGGAGTGCAGAAGCGATCATGGAGCCCCGCAGATGCAGAATCATTGGCAGAAGAATAAAATTGAAGGGCTCAGTTGATTTTCTTAATTTTGGGATTTTGAAGTTCGGACTAGGGCGATTTTGGAGAGATTTCTACCTAGATATAAGAGGTAAGTGACTTCTAATCACTTTTGTCCATAAATATTGATTTTTACACCTAGATTATGTGTGTTTGAGGTGAAATGTGGGAAATTTTTGATAATGTATTGGAGAGTAAGATTTGGGGATTTGATGGTCGATTTGTGGTTGGAATTTGATGATTTTGGTATGGTTGGACTTGTAATTGAATGGGTATTTGGATTTTGTGAATTTTGTTAGTTTTCGAAATGCGGGCATGTGGTTGACGTTTTGGGCTGACTTTTTGATTTTGATTAAAGATCCTAACTTTATCGTATGGAATTGATTCTTATAGCTTGTATTGATTACATTAAGTTGTTTGTGACTAAATTAAAGTCGTTCAGAGGTCAATTCGCGAGACTAGGGTTTGTTGGAGCATTGAGTTGTGTACTCTGAGGTAAGTAACACTTCTAAACTTGGAACCGAGGGTATAAATTCCTAGAAAATATGTTATATTGTTTGTGTTGGGATGGCACACATGCTAGGTGATGGGCATGTAGGTGTGCTCCGTGGTAATCATGATCCGGGTGGATTCTTATACTGCATTGATATCAAGTCTTGTTTTATCAGTGTAATTCCTACGTGTTTGAGTATTCGAGCTGTGATTCATGATAAAAATCATGTTTAGGCTATGTGCTTATTTGGTTGAGACCTAATGAGGTTATTTCAACTGTTTTTAATTATCTGCTTTAACTGCAATTATATGCTCCGTCATGATTCTTCGTTTGCATATCATATCTTATTCTCTGTTATCATTCACTGTTATATCACATGTTATCATTATTTGGGCTGAGTGGTACCAGATTTGTGTGCCTTGGAGACTTGAGAGATTGATGACTGAGGTGAGCCTGAGAGCCGAGTTGTGAGTGTTATTGTGCATCGAGCTGCACGCCGCAACATGCCTTATAGTCTTTATATTTAGCGCTTGGGCAGGATCCGCCCCTCCGGAGCCTGACACACCAACAGTGAGTACAGGCAGAGTGATATATATGCACGTGCTTTGGTGAGGGACAGTGATGCCAGGCACCCGTATTGTGTGCTGAGTGATTATGTGAGTGATGAGCGGGTATTTGAGATAGACAGATTAAGTACTCTGAGAGTGTGGGTACCCGGGAATATCACTATGATACCTTACATTTGACATACATATTTGACATATAGGCATAGAGATGTACCATTCCTCATGCTAGCTATACTTGACATGTTCTTATCAGTGTTGGTCTTTAATTGTGAACTTGAAAGCATGTCTAAATTTCTATACCATGAACGAGCTGAATATGGAAGTTTTTCTGAGTTATTCACTATCATTGTCATTATCTTACTTGTGTTGTCATTATATTGGTTTTGATTGTATCCTTCTAAGCGCGTCATTGCTTTCAGCCCAAGGTTAGTCCTGTTACTTATTGAGTACATTGAGTCGGTTGTACTCATAGTATACTCTGCACTTTGTGTGCAGATCTAGGTACATCTGGACGCGGTGATTGCTAGATCGTTGCTTGGAGACTTCAAGGTAGCTGCTATGACGTCCGTAGACCTTGACTCTCTTTCCTTTTATTTTCTTCAGTATTGTTCTATTATTCATATAGTTGTACTAGAGTTTTGGTTTATGTTGATACTTAGTAGTGCTCATGTACTTATTGACACCAGGTTTTGGGATGGTTGTAGTACAGTTTTAGTTACTTTTATGAGATATTTATGAGATTTTCCGTTGTTAAGTTTATTAAAACATGTTTTATTCAAATGTTTAGCTGTTACGTGATTGTCGGCCTGCTTAGCAAGTGTGTTAGGCGCAATCACGACATGTAGAAATTTTTGAATCGTGACAAAATTGGACACAAATTCATCCATGCAAGGGTCTACAATTTCAGTCTCTTACATGAACTACCCTAACAAATTTCAAGTACAAGCTTGAATAACAAAAGAACTAAAAAGTAGCTTGGTGTCCTGCTTTGTGAGCTTCCCGTTTGCAGCATCAGCAACAACATTCAACTGCATATTTGATTGTGCATCCTATAAGCAGCGATCAAAGTATATGTTACCTTTACCTCCTCCTTCCATTGTCGTCCTAACATCGTACTCGAACTCCTATGGTGTGTCTCTCAACTGCTCAGCTGCTTCATGATTTAGGGGATCATCTGGATTTGGTTCCTGCAGAATTTGTTGCAACTTGCAGTTACATATAACAACAATAACAATCCAGTATAATTTACTAGTGGGTATAGGGAGGGTAGTGTGTACGCAGACCTTACCCTTACCCTGGGGTTAGGAGTGGCAAACAGACGGATCGGGTTGGATATGGTTCGGGTCGAAAACGGGTAATGAAAAAACGGATAAATTATTCGACCCGATCCATATTTAATACGGATAAAAAACGGGTTAACCGACGGATAATATGGTTACCCATATTATCCATGACTTCTTGAATATGAACACTTTTGGGAGAATTGCTAGTCTTCCAAACTTGAGTAACCCCCAATTTGAGGCTTTACAAATATAAAAGTTAAACTCATTAGTTATCCATTGGTTACCCATTTAGAAAATGGATAATATAGTTCTTATCCATATTTGACCCATTTTTAAAAAGTTCATTATCCAACCCATTTTTTAGTGGATAATATGGGTGGTAAACTGTGTTCTTTTAACCATTTTGCCACCCCTACCTGGGATAGAGAGACTGTTTCCGATAGACCCCCGGCTCCGTTCTTCCAAAAACTCCTCATTTTGCTCTTGGGTGACTCGAACTCCAATTTCTTGATTGGAAGTGGAGGGTGATCACCACTAAATTACATACATACTTCTAAAAGAAATATCTTTACACCAGAAATTTTGTCAAAATACCGTGAACAAATGATATAAGCCATAGATTATTGCGTTGATATTAAGCACAGGTTTCCAGTCCTCTCGAAAATGTTCAGACACACATTTCCTTCCACGTCAATATTCGGGTGGTACACCTGCAAAAAAGAAAAGAAAATAGTAAGAGTCTCCGACACAATTATAGAGATGATTAAACTATGTAAACCATTACCCACCTTGATCTTGCACTTAACCTTTGGAGCGTCATGAGGATAGAGCGGAGGAATTTGGAAAGAGAATGGAAATGTCCCACCCCAAAATACAGAGCAAAAAAAAATATGGAAATAATCTACCAATTCACCAAATGAATACCACCAAAGCAGCAAGGGATGGATTGATAGGAAAATTTACTTTCCCTTCCTTTTCTTTTGCCGCGAAACTGTGGGGAGCAGTTGTACAGAAATTACTTACATATAATATCCTTCATCAGGGATAATGGAGACTTCAAAGTACATAAGGTCATCTTTTCCGTTAGGAAATTCTATGGTACATGTTGGGGGTAGATTTAGCTCACTAATATCTACAAAAAAATATATACAAAATATTGTAATCATATCTCAATTCATTTGTGCGGAAAACAGAACTTATATAAAAGAATTAGCTTAGTAAAAGAAAAATAGGGTACATACAAAGAAGTACAACTAGAGGAAATTATGATAGGTATGTGAGAATCGATCCTTATTTCTTTTAGGTAAATAACTTAATATTCAATTAAGTATATCATTTGTCATTTTTGAAATATAGGTGCCAAATATTAAACAAATTCTAAAAAATATATATATAAAATACCTAATTTTGCAAAATAATCATGAATTTACGTGCCTCATAATCTATCCTATAAATCTGCCCCCGTACTACTAATGTCATTGTTTTAAATAATCTGACTATACTTGGAAACTCTACTGCTAGTTCTTTTGGTTGCGATAGTACTAGTACTAGTACGACTACGTTTGCTCCCAATGGGAACTCCATGTACTCTGTTTTGCTGGCCTAGTAATGATTAAATCTCATATTCCATCAAAAAAAAAGAGAGAGGAAATTATGACGTCATGACATCCGCAATTCATATAGTATAATATCATGAAAATAGTACGGGCTAGTTAGTTTTCGGACTGGTAATTAAAAAATAGCCAGTATTTGTAAAGTAATTGAAAAATAATCACTATTTTGCTGCAACACGTAAAGTTCTATCATAATATACTGGAGATTGGTGCACCTGCATATGAACTTTCAGCATATTATGCTGGAACTCCAATGAACTTTCAGCATATTATGCTGGAACTCCAACACACGAAAAGTTCCAGTATAATATATTGGAGATTGAAGCACTTGTGTATGAACTTTTAACATATTATTATGGAACTTCAGCACACGAAAAATTCTAACATAATATACTGATGATTGTAGCACCTGTGTTTGAACTTACAGCATATTTTAAACTGTGCCAAGTCAAACTATAAAAAGTGTGCTGCCCTACCCAAAAAGAGATACGTGGCTCATGTAATGGGCCACATGACTTCTCATATTTGGAAAATTCTTTCATAACAAGATGTATCAAGAAAGGTAAACTCACAAGTCACTACTGAAACTATACACTCGATCGCGAAATCAGATCTAAAAAAGAACTCACCTCTTTGAAGACGTAAATGTGTTGCAGTTTGCTCCTTGACTGGTGGTTTATCTGCATTTGCAGCAGCTTCCTTCTGCTTTTCCTTTGCTTTAATCAAATTAATCATGGTCCCTTAAACATATTTATACCATACATTAGAACTATTTGAGAAAGGAAATTCTTTTGCATTTCTGGAGTAATGTTGAAACAAGGGCAATTACTATTTCTTTTAAGAAGTTCTTACGAGCATGTAGAAGAAGATTCGTAAAAAGTGCCAATATCTCCTCTTAGAAAATAAAGCTTCAAATTAGATATTTTAAGCTTCAAAATAATCTATATTCTGGTAGTGGTCATCAACACATAGAAATATACACATTGATCCTAGCCTCTGGAACAATCTCACTAAGGTGATGACATATATTTGTTTGAATTAATTCATACATAGTTCTCCTAATTTGTTATTTACATGTCGAGAATCTGCATAAAATTTTAGAGATCATAACTTTTTAAAGGTCAAAAAATTAAAAGTGATATTTCACCATTAATGATGTTCATTTGATCTACTAATTAATAGTCGACTGATCAAACCTATCCTTAGGTCGATCTAGTAATTGATTTTCTCATTTAGAAGTTCTGAACATAAATCCGCGTTCTATTATGTATAAGGAATACTAATGTAAGAAAGGATAATAGCTAAACTTATCTCTATGATTGTTTTTAATTTAACATCTGTTTCAGTATACAATCTGACTCAGCGTCAATGAGAAGATCAAAAACATGTAACCAATATTAACATAGCGATACACCAAGTATAACAACAACCTACGAAGAGTTAAAACTTACTTAGGAGAATCAGAAGAACAAATAGTCGTGGGAGGTAATTTAAATAAGCCCGAAAGAGTATAAATTCCTTCTTTTTTTTTCAAGGAATTATTTTATTCTGTTCTAAGTATTATTTTTGAATTTTGTCTCCAAAGGGACAAATCAAAACATTCAGAAACAACCTTCACAATTCACAAGTCACTACAGAGACGGCAATTTCCACGGTCAACGGGACAGGGTAAATAGCAAGTTTGCAACAAACCCCCTAAACTCCAGGTGGTAAGTTATCATTGGAACCAAAGTGTGGTTCTTTTGGATTCAAACGACACAAATAGGTAAAAAATAATTGTGTACCATTTTATATATATCGCGGTAAATCTTAACGTCACGTTTGTCCGTGCTATATATATATATAAAATGTGGCCCCACCAATAATTCATCTGCAGTTAACTGACCCACCAATAATTCGTATGGGTATAGCGCATGCATTATAAGCGCTACATATATAGTGCATATTGTGCATGTGCTATATATCAAATAATTGTACCCCCTAGACTCATTTTTTTCTTATTTAAGGAGTTTTAGAATTTGGTAAAAATCCATTCAGGATCCTTCAGGTCTTCCGAATATTTGTTCGTTAAATTATTTTGCATTTTGTCATAATGTCCGAAGAGAGAAAAATTAGGGTTTCAATATATTGGGGGGAGGGGGGATTGTGGTGGAGAATAACTCAGTACGCTATAATTGTTCTCCACAGTGTCATGTTAAGTTGCCACTTATAATGGAATACGGTAGATTGATATCGTTGTTATGTAAAAAAATGAGTGTGAGCAAATATTCGGTGAATATTAAAGTAATCGAAAGATATCCGTATTCTGTTACTCCGCAAGTGGTTGCTTGTTATGCTGTGTTTAACAGCGAAGACGATGAAACTCTAACAGAGTTTTTAAGGACTTCGGATGAACACCGGAAAGTTCTTGTAATAAAAATGTTGAAAATGTACATCAAGGCTGAAGAAGTTCGCAATAATGAGGTTCAGCAAATTAGGGATATCCCTCAATCATCGGGTGGTTATTTTGATGCAGTTTTAGCCGAACAGATTTCGGGTGAAATAGTTTGGCCAGATCTAAACTTATCTCCACGAGAGAATGAGGAGTGAGGACATAATTTCTCCCCAAGTTTACATAATCCACAAGCCGAGTGGTAAACTTCAATTTTGCTTTGTGTTACGATATTTATTTTTATGTATTGATCTTGTATTAACACTCATATATTCCACAGGGGATACCGGCCAGATATGAATTTTACAAATTATGAACCAACAGACAGTTAGAATATACCTAATTTTGATGTGTTGGATCATGGTGGGCCATCCGGGAGTCATCATCAACAGGATAATGTGCATCATGGGATATCAACACATTATGATTTGTAAGTGAAGTGATAAAGTTTATATGTAATGTTTGGATGAATTTGAGAAACTCATTATTTTATTGGTTGTGCAGTGAAAACGAGCAATTTGAAGGTCCTGTCCTTACTCAATTGATCGAAGATGACATATTTAATCAGGATCTGGCAGATGCGCAGAGTTAGGAAGATAATAGTGATTATGACAATAATGCTGATGAGTCTGGAGATGACACAACCTTCCTTGATGAGGGTGATGATGATGACAACGAGAATGATGAACCTGATTTGACGAGGGAGCATGCTCCACCTATTGTTAGACCAAGAGTGTACGAGTCTCATGTACCGTTTCATTCAAGGGAGATTCCCTACCTTGATCAGTTGTCAAGTATTTATCTAACTATACGGGGATGGAGTGGGTGGTTCCTAATGAACTCCCACATATCGTCTATACGTCTGTGGTAGAATATCTGGGACATGCACTGCCCATCCCAGATGTATGAAGACCTATGGTTTCCCTGTAGCAATAGTTGCTCTCGAGATGCAGGTCCGGGATGCACAGGGGGAACCTCCATGACGATATTTGTAAATTGAACAATATTAATTAAATTATTTTTCTTTTTAATTGCTTAACATCTCTAAATATATTGCAATATCTTTTATATTAGTATTTAATCATTATTTTTACTATATTATTACTTAGGTTTATATATTTTCTATATTATTATTTTATATTTTAGTTTATTATTTTATATGTTTGTTTCTTACTCAGCTATTTTTGGGCATAATAGAATTAATTAATTAATTTTCATAATTATACATGATATAATTAATAAATATTCACATAAAAATACTAAGTTTGATAAATTTTCTATATTGTTATTTGTTATTTTTTATGTTATTTTCTTACATTTGTTGACTTTAAATTCGAGAGACTTTGTGCTTGAACTATCATCTTTTTTTTTTCTCAGATATTTTTGAGGTTAACAGATAATTAAATAATTAATTTTACTAATTACAAAGATAATTTAGTAATTATTCATATAACAGATACTTAGGTTGATAAATGTTCTATATTAATATTGCATATGTTAGTTTCCAACACTATTCTAAATGGCCACGAACAAAGTCAACTACCATTAGCTAAAATTTATTATCAGTTTTACTACGCTGAAGGGCACTACATTATAATTACGGGTACTACATTACAATTAGGGGTACAACATAACACTAAAGGGCACTAAACAACAATAAAGTCACATATTGGAATTTCCTGTAACTCAAATGATCTCAAATACATTACATCCTGGTCGTTCTGCCACTTGCTGTATGAATGCTTGGCTTATCTTAGTGCCCATGAATATTGAAATTTCCTGTAACTCATATGATCCCAAATATCACTTTTGGTTTTTACTTTCCGTTCATTAGCCACGATAGGTGCCATTTTTTTATGGAATGCATACAATGTTGTAGTGAAGCTGTTCTCGCAAAATCATTTCCTCTTTATTTCACTATGCGTAGGTGGAAAATTTCTTCCTTATTTCCTCATCTAGTCTTTCATTGTAGTACTTAGGGAAGACCTTTTGACTCTTGTAAAGCTGCGAGCTTATTACATCGTATATCCGACGGAATGTTTTTGATGTTCTTCCTTGCTTATAATTATCCTTAGTTACTTACCTACACACCCTTGTTCTCGTATGGTTGCTTCTGAATTAAAATTTTGACTGTCTTCGTAGTAGCACTCTCTTTTATTTCCCTAACACTTATACGTACGTTTAATTATCCCAACCCCTAACTGAATATTTCTCAAGGATTGCGACGTCATATCTGCGAGACTGAATTCACTATGTTTATCTTGCATGATTTATTGATTTATCTGTATCTTCTTTTCCAGCCATAACTAGACTCTTCCTGAATCAACTACTAACTACTAGTTGGTCTATTCTCATATCTATATTTCGCGTAATCTCTTTTGGGTTATTTTCGTTGTCTTAACTTACCTCTCGTACTATCTCCTTACGTATCAAGTGTTCATTCACACTTATTTATCAATAACATCTGGTGTGGGAACCCTTACTGCCTCTCCCCGGCGTGCTTGCATAATATTTTGGAGTCGTAACATATAGGGTCTGAACAAATGCAATCTCATTCCTTTCGCCTTTTTACTGAATTCTTCCTTTTCTATTTCATAGTTACCTCATCATCTTTGGTGTCGTTTCACATCTTCACTGACATCTTACTCGCCTTGCGATAACCCTTCTGTATCAAGGATAAATGAATATCTTATGCACGACGGTGACACCTAGTGTAACTGGCACACTTAGTCCTTTAATCTTAACTCTGCTCACAATGCTTACTTTAGGGAAGCGTCTTCCTGAATGACCTTTAAAGGTTATTCTTTAGTTGTTCATTCTATTATTGCCGGAACGCGATCTTTGAAATTCTCATGATGACGACTATTATCAAATACTTTAGTCCCTAATTCATGTTCAGTTTATCTTGTTCACTAGCCCATACTGATTTCTATTACTCCGAGGGTCTAACTTTTCTTTCTGGTAATCACGTTGGAGTCACCAACTCATTTCTCGAAATGAGTATATGAATTTTGGCCTATACTCTTTTTTTGTTTCAAGGCATGTATCCTCTTGTCTTTCCCTTCACTTGACTATAGACTCTGTCATTCTGTTATATTTTGATTTACCGTTATCACCCATTTATCACATCTTAATCATAATGCTTCATTTACTCCTTATTCTCCGGCTAATATTTCTGTCTATCACTTTATTCTGAAAACTTCAACAAAACGTTCTTTCACTTTTAGCTCCCCTTTCTTCATCTCACTGGCTCTTCGGGATGCCTAACATTCTCTCTTTTTATTTTTTTCTAGGGGCGGGAGTCATACTAAGGTAAATATTTATCCCTTCTAGGATTCCACTGCCTATCTTCTGAAATTTTTGAATATTCTAGTATTCATATCTGACTGTACTATTATAGAGTTCACCGTCTGGGTGTCTCACAAGGAGATATATTACCACATTTGCACTATCTTTCGGAAATGGTAGCTAATGATACCAATCCATCCACTATTTTGGGTTACTCTAATCCCAGCTGGATCCTGATATCCCATCCTTTTCTTAAACAATATAAGTTAGCTCTCATAGGGTATAAGTAATCTGTTAGCTCCCGTGGGTGTGGCCAATTGTACATACCTCTATTACTATTGAAGGTAACTAAGAATACTTATATTTCTCTGCCTGAATTATAAAAACTGATGATCTTCACTAACTGGGCACCTCGTACCCTTCTTCACCTTGCTTCTTTTACTTGTTGAAACTTGTACCTACCTTCTGATTCTCTTGTTGCTTTTTTGTCACGACTCAAAAACCTAACCTGTCGTGATGGCGCCTATCGTGGAACTAGGCAAGCCGACTCATTCCAAAACAAACCGATATTTTCATTTCAAGGATAATTTCAAGGCTATATAGCATAAAAATCTTCGTAAAGGAGTTCAAATCAAAACAAAAATGCAGAAAACCAAAGCCCGACATCGAGGTGTCACTAGTCATGAGCATCTACTATAATCTGTCTAACAATATCAAAACTAACATAGTTTGGAAAATAGCTAATACAACTAAAGGAAGATAGGAGGGAGAAGAGCAGGGCTGCGATCGCCAGGCAGCTACCTTGCTATCCCCGAGAAAGATCTGCAGCCAGAATAATCAACAACGACTACCGTATCTAGCTACACCTGGATCTACACACAAGGTGCAGGGAGTAACGTAAGTACGCCAACTCAGTAAGTAACAACAATAAATAAAGACTGAGCAGTAGTGACAAGCAATAAAGCATATCAAGTTCATATCACAAAAAATCAGTAAAGTACAACATGCTTTAAAAATCAGTGTTTGAATCAAATCATCTCGTTTAAACCCGGTTCCAGTAAAAATCATTTAAAGATATTTTTCAACAGTTTTTTTTTCAAACAAAGGCTCAATGCAAAGGTGAGCAAAAATGATGAAATCATAAACAGCCCCTCGGGAAAAACATCACTCATACACAACCCCTCGGGCAAACCTCACAGTCACGCATGCCTCTCGGGCATACCTCCTGCTTACTCTTGCCACTCGGGCATACCTCACAATCACTCTTGCCATTCAGGCATACCTCACAATCACTTATGCCTCTTAGTCACTCAGCACTCGGCACTTGGCACTCGCACTCAGTAGGTACCTGCGCTCATTGGGGGTGTGTATAGACTCCGGAGGGGCTCCTTCAGCCCAAGCGCTATATCAAGCCAAATCATGGCATAAATGACTTAGGCCCTCGGCCTATATCGAAAATATTGCGACGTGCAACCCGATCCTATAAATATTCTCACAAATCAGGCCCTCGGCCTCACTTAGTCATAAACCTCTCAAGCCACGTGAGCATTTCAGTAAAAATAGGGTATTCAACCCAAAACAACATTTATATGCATCAAAATAGAGTAAGGAAAACTGAGTTATACAGTAAACAGGTATAACCATGACTGAGTATAAACTTTCAATCGAAAATAGTGAGGGGATAGTAAGGAAAGGCCCCTAAGGGTCCAAACAACATCGGCACAAGGCCCCAAACATGGCATTCAACCCAATTTACAGAAACGCTTTCTAAAACATATAAGTATCATATAATTTCAACAAAATATGCAACTTTACGGTTGCCACGGGCTGGACCATGCCACAATCCCCAACAGAGCACGCTCACATGCCCGTCACTTAGCACGTGCGTCACTTCAAAATAGTAAAACGATACAATAAAATTCGGGGTTTCATACCCTCAGGACTAGATTTACAATCGTTACTTACCTCAAACCGGTCAAATCTCTACCGCGCAATGCTCTTGCCTCTGGAATCGGGCTCCAAATGCTCCAAATCTATTCACAATTAGTACAATACCATCAATATACACTAATGGAATGAATTCTACAAGAAAAACTATCAAATCGGCCCAAAAACCTAAAATTGGCTCAAACTCGGCCCCCGGGCCCACGTCTCAAAATCCGACAAATTTACAAAATTAGAAAGCCCATTCACTCACGAGTCCATACATATAAAATTCATCAAAATCCGACATCGTTTGGTCCCTCAAATCCTTAATTTAAATTCTCCAAAATCCCAAGCCCTAACCCATCATTTTCACTCCAAAATCCTACTAATTAATGATGAACAAAGCCATAGATTCACGAAATTTATACCATTATGGGTTAATATCACTTACCCCAACGTTGCTCCTTGAAAACCTTCGAAAAATCGTCTTTCTCCCGAGTTTTTCAAATCCAAAAATTTAAAAATGAAGACAAAACCACGAGCTGGGCTTTTCTGCCCAGCACATTTGCACCTGCGGCCAAATGTCCGCTCCTGCGGAACCGCAGCTGCGGTCGAATCCTCGCACTTGCGAGAACCACTTAAGTCCTCAAATTCCGCACCTGTGCCCCAGGTTCCGCACCTGTGGGCGCGCTCCTGCGCAACACTTCCGCTTCTGCGGAACTGGCTCAACCCTTCCTTCCGCATCTGCGCTCAAGGCCTCGCACCTGCGGGCTCGCAGATGCGGAAAATCATTAGCACCTGCGTCCATAGCCTTGGCCTTCCATTTACGCATTTGCGGCTACCCCAAACGCACTTGCAACCTCACACCTGCGACTTCTCCTTCCGAAGGTGAGGAAATATCAGTAGCAGCAGCTTCAGCTGTATTTTTCCAGCTTCAACAAATTCGTTAACCATCCGGAATCGCCCCGAGGCCCTCGGGACCTCAACCAAAAATACCAACAAGTCACATATCAACATACAAACTTAGTCGAACCTTTGAATCACTCAAAACAACATCAAATCACCAAATTACCCTTAAATTCAAGCCTAAGAACTTCTAAATTTCCAAATTCGACAACCGATGCCGAAACCAACCAAACCACGTCCGAATGACCTCAAATTTTGCACATGTCACAAATGACACTACGAACCTACTCCAACTTCCGAAATTCCATTCCGACCCCGATATCAAATTTTTCACTACCGATCAAAATCGCCAAATTTTTAACTTTTGCCAATTCAAGCCTAATTCTACCAGAGACCTCCAAATCACATTCCGGACGCACTCCTAAGTCCAAAATCACCTAACAGAGATAACAGAACCATCAGAATTCAAATCCGAAGTCAAACTCTAAAAAGTCAAACTTGGTCAGCTCTCCCAATTTAAAGCTTCAACAATGAAATTCTTTCTTCCAATTCGATTCCGACATATCTGCAAAACCAAAAACGACGATTCACACAAGTCAAACTACATCATACGGAGCTACTCATGCCCTCAAACAACCGAGTGAAGTACAAATGTTCAAAACGACCGGTCGGGTCGTTGCATCCTCCCCCACTTAAACATCCGTTCGTCCTCGAGCGTGCCTAGAGTTGTTCCAAAAGCCATCAAATTGTTGTGTAACTTTCCCATGCACATACCCGGGAGTGATCCCACGTCACCTTATCCCATACAGGTCCGATAGCACAACATAACTGAAATTTCTCAATTTAACCTAGCCCACAAGCCTTCGAATCAAATTTCCGACATCTGAAATTTCCTATAAGATCAGAAGTTCGCATCTACATACCATATAAGTCTGAACAAGCTGTACCAAAAGCCGTAACCATAACTCAAATACTCAAATTCAAATACCGCATAGCTCGAATGCTCGAATCAATGATTTCAAATCACAGTATCGACTTAAATCAACCCATTGCTGGTAATAAACCTCATATCAGACAAAACTTCGTTCTAAAACCTTCGTACACTGTCGATGATGAAAGAAATATACCGAATTCATAACCATTCATTAGACCAACAGGTCATGGAGCTCCCGTTCCTTCTATAAGAACTATAGCCAATTTCAAAGCCGACTTTCGATATTATCCTCCCAATTATACCACAATCAATTCTGATAGCATCCATTCTAGGCCCAATGACCTGGTCTCATCCACCACGACCACTCTAGTGACATGACACATCAATACAATCTAAAGCCACAACCCGTGCAATCCGTGCACCAGATAGCAACATTCCAAATATACCCAATCGTAACAATGACTCAAACAGGAGAACCGTTTCGTAAGCTCGACGGGTACTACCCCGACGCAATGCTAATAACCCATCACACACCGCAGAACCATAACACACGAATCTTACACAAAGGATCATATTTCCACATAACTCTGCTGCAATACGCGACCCTATCCAAATACTAGTCCATATGAAACACCTCAAGCCACCCTGCTAAAATCAATAACCATGTGCAATTCGACATCAAGTACCCAAAGTGCATTGCCATAACCACGGAGAAGCAAACGACACCATGCGACACAAAACCCGGAAGAACATGACCAATACGCCATCAACCAAGCAATATCCAATACTATTCGTGCTCAAATTCTGCTATAAGGCCACAATAGAACCGCACTATATGTGCATGTAACCAACAAATCACAACTCCTCATAGCATAGAAGAGTAACTCATAGATCATTTCAGAATACGAATAAACTTCACATCAACCGAATGACACATCCTTCAACAATAGCAGTATGGAGCCAACCAATCCGGCTCGATGTAGAATACACATCCTAATTGGGCCTACCAATGGACCCCAAATCAACTCTGGTCAGCCACCAATAGATAAATAACCTCCAAAAACCACAATGACTGAATCATAACACATTCTATCATCTGGCTAGCTCCGGCCACAACTTCACAGTCCACAACCATGAAACAATCTGCTCTTGAGAACTCCCAATCTCCAATTCCATAGAACACACGAATCACCATATTTGATTCCACCTCCACCGCCTGAATGCCTAACACCTCTCTCATACACAATCATCCCACGAGAAATACTTTAAAAATTCTTCCGTGCCACCTGGCAAAAAAAATAAATTTTGAATATCAGCAGTCGATCAACCAAGAGAGTGCCGCAATACCAGCGAAGTACCCAAAAATCAAAACATACTGCCCCTTCTAAAATGTATACTCTCATCAAGCCATACCAAGTAGTAATATCATTTACCTAGTCATCTGAAACCGTCCATGGTGCCTAAGAATTTATGTCCTTCCCTTCAAAAATTAACTATGATCTTGTATATGTAAATCCTATTCCCGCACAACACACCACATCTAATATGCCATCATGTGACAAGCATAAGAATTCTATTATCAACTCTGAGTCACGAGTAAATTACATACCTTATTAGTCAGAAACCTCCTTCTTGCTTCTTTCTAGAAGGAAATCTTAACACACAACACGTTCCGTAGACCGGTAGAAAATATCCGGTTTAAACCATGGTAGAAACAATCATGAACACTTTGAAATCCATTTGCACATAACCAAGCTATCTGAACTAAATTCCTCTAACTCCACCAAGCCACACAGGTTGCCAAATCCGAGAGCATTGCCACGAAACCACTGTAGATACTAGCCACGTCAGTACCTAAAGAACCGATCATACCCATTACTGTGCTAACCCAACCTACTACCAAGCTGTCATATTTTTCCAAGTCCTTTCCAAATTGCCTTCAAATTGCTACTTTTTTATTGTTAGAAAACTACTATCCTTAACTAAAACTTGCCCCACGAACTCTAGCATAGAATCACACCGCCCTAAGGCTTATAAGCCGCTGAATTCCCTTTTTATGTATCCCAAAGGTTCCACAACCAAAATGCTTACTCCGATGAGACTTTATGTTAATCTAAAACTATTTCCTTCACTTTCTTGATACTGAAATGCATAATTCACAATGATATAAAATGCCACGAGTCTCGACACCGTTCAATGCAACTCCCAGTTTTCTAGTCATATATATAAATCTTGAATCCATTGGAACCATTCTTGAGAGTCATCCACTCTACTCAAATCTCGAATTAACCGACAAAATGGACCAAAATGACCTGTGCCCCATTAGCACACCAACACCCAAGGGAAATAAAGAGTAACCCCCACTCCTACGCAACCGAGCAAATTCCCACTCCACGTACACTACATTCTTCGTGAATAACCACTCAATTATTTAATGGTCCTCCTATAACCATAGAGTGTAATATAACTTGTGTCCAAAAATTCCTTTATCCGAGTCATCCTCGATCTCGATCTCTGCAAGTCATAACTGATTCACCAGTATACATCGAACCAAAACTAATACGACACATAACCGTGCAATCAACTCGTCGATAGCAGACTCCCCCACTTAGCCTTATGCTGCAATTATATAAAATTAGAACCCGCAAGGATTTTCCTTCTCAATTACCAAGATCTCGCACCGTTAACCCGCCAGACTTCTCGAAGTATTTTATTAAGCTTTTCATGAACATTCTGAATCGCCAGCCATAATCACACACGCGACCTCCTACCGGGTAGCAAGTAATATTCCTCGCAAAAGCTTTATCAACATCACGCCACCGCTAGTTGCACACAGGAGATAACCAAGCCGTGGAATTCCTTACCGACATCTCCCAATTACACTACACTGAGTGCAACGACCACGAAATTCGTAAATTCTCCTGAGTTCATGCTTGCCCACCATTTGTATAAGTCTGCACTTTCCCTATTGACATCAACTATAAGTTCAACAATACCTTCCGAACTCAAGTCATATTGCGCCTGAAACGATAATAAAATCTTCACATCCCTCTTCGTTTCAAACAAACTCCTTTATGGCATATTCAATCTTTCTTCGTACAGTAACCATCACTCCAAATAAAGTCTGCAGGACAAATCACATTCTATCACGATTCCAAATCGTTCTACACTTTCTCAAGTTGCACGACTACCCTACCATTGAATTCATATGCCAATCTGTCACTCTTACTTCGGTTAAATCATCTCCTTTAACAAATTTCTCAACCTCTACTTCTCCTACTTGACCTGCTAGTACTTTAACCACCGCGAAACACTTCTCGTCATGTCTTCCCTCATACTTTGCTACCCAACTGCTGCATCAAATCGAAATGCATATCTGTCGCACCTGAACCAATAAAATGTTACCGACTCTAAGTCTCTTCGAAGATCATCTTTCTCGAGCCATCAACATCAGAAATACCCACCACAATTACTACACAATCACTTACTCTTCTTGAGTCCAAACTCATTGAAAATACATGAGAATTTAATTTGTCCCAAAATTTAACAACGTGAAAGATCCTTCAAAACATTCACACTCGAGACCGTACGTCACATCAAAACAAAAATCAAGCGCCCAATGGCTTTCCTTTACATTTCAAGGAAACACTTCTCGTCACATTCAAATCGTCTTAACACATCCCGCAATTACTTCATACTCATCACAAAGCCATTCCATCACTCATCGAGACATAAATTCCACTCGTAGGTGCATTACCGAACATATGAGTCCAAATGTATAGGTTACAACTAAAGCTACCGAGCTAAAGCTGTGGTCTAAACCTGGCCTCAAGTCCTCTAGACTGGACCATTACCAAAACACATAACACATCTCAAACATCATTCATAGAATCACAAGCTGGCAATGTATAACTGATACCTAGCGCTCATGTGCGCATACGAATGCGTGAAAGGAATTCAAGGAGTTATGTTCCAAGCTGAATCAATTCCGCACGATATAATACAAGAAAGTGAAATTTTCCTATGGGTTTTTCAGCCTCTCGAAGATAAGTACGGACGTCTCCGTACCGATCCGCAAGACTCTACTAACCCACTCATGACTCGTGAGACCTATGTAACCTAGGCTCTGATACTAATTTGTCACGACCCAAAAACCTAACCTGTTGTGATGGCGCCTATCGTGGAACTAGGCAAGCTGACTCATTCCAAAACAAACTGATATTTTCATTTCAAGGATAATTTCATGGCTATATAGCATAAAAAACTTCGTAAAGGAGTTCAAATCAAAACAAAAATGCGGAAAAGAAAAGTCCGGCATCGGGGTGTCACTAGTCATGAGCATCTACTACAATCTGTCTAACAATATCAAGACTAACATAGTCTGGAAAATAGCTAATACAACTAAAGGAAGATAAGAGGGAGAAGAGCAGGGCTGCGATCGTCAGGCAGCTACCTTGCTATCCCCGAGAAAGATCTATAACCAGAATAATCAACAACGGCTACCGTATCCAACTACACCTGGATCTACACACAAGGTGCAGGAAGTAGCGTGAGTACGCCAATTCAGTAAGTAACAACAATAAATAAAGATTGAGCAGTAGTGACGAGCAATAAAGCATATCAAGTTCATATCACAAAACATCAGTAAAGTACAACATGCTTTAAAAATCAGTGTTTGAATCAAATCATCTCGTTTAAACCCGGTTCCAGTAAAAATCATTTAAAGATATTTTTCAACAATATATTTTTCAAACAAAGGCTCAATGCAAAGGTGAACAAAAATGATGAAACCATAAACAATCCCTTGGGCAAAACATCACTCATATACAGCCCCTCGAGCAAACCTCATAGTCACTCATGCCTCTCGAGCATACCTCATAATCACTCTTGCCACTCGGGCATACCTCACAATCACTCTTGCCACTCGGGCATACCTCACAATCACTCTTGCCACTCGGGCATACCTCATAATCACTCATGCCTATCAGTCACTCAGCACTCGGCACTCGCACTCAGTAGGTACCTGTGCTCACTGGGGGTGTGTACAGACTCCGGAGGGGCTCCTTCAGCTCAAGCGCTATATCAAGCCAAATCATGGCATAAATCACTCAGGCCCTCAACCTATATCCCGCATACTGCGGCGTGTAGCCGGATACCATAAATATCCTCACAAATCAGGCCCTCAGCCTCACTCAGTCATAAACCTCTCAAGCCACGTGAGCATTTCAGTAAAAATAGGGTACTCAGCCCAAAACAACATTTTAATGCATCAAAATAGAGCAAGGAAAATCGAGTTATGCAGTAAACAGGTATAACCATAACTGAGTATAAACTTTTAATCGAAAATAGTGAGAGGATAGTAAGGAAAGGCCCCTAAGGGTCCAAACAACATCGGCACAAGGCCCCAAACATGGCATTCAGCCCAATTTACAGAAACTCTTTCTAAAATATATAAGTATCATATAATTTCAACAAAATATGCAACTTTACAATTGGTATGGGATGGACCAAGTCACAATCCAAAACAGTGCACGCCCACATGCCCGTCACCTTGCACATGCGTGACTTCAAAATAGTAAAATGATACGAAAAAATCCGGGGTTTCATATCCTCAGGACTAGATTTACAATCGTTACTTACCTCAAACTGGTCAAATCTCTACCCCACAATGCTCTTGCCTCTGAACTCGGCCTCCAAATTCTCCAAATATATTCACAATCAGTACAATACCATCAATATACGCTAATAGAATGAATTCCACAAGAAAAACTATCAAATTGGCTCAAACCCGGCCTCCGGGCCCACGTCTCGAAATCTGACAAAATTTACAAAACTAGAAAGCCTATTCACTCATGAGTCCATACATACGATATTCATCAAAATCCGATATCATTTGGTCCCTCAAATCCTTAATTTAAATTCTCCAAAATCCCAAGCCCTAACCCCTCATTTTCACTCCAAAATTCTACTAATTAATGATGAACAAAGCCATAGATTCACGAAATTTATACCATTATGGGTTAGGATCACTTATCCCAATGTTGCTCCTTGAAAACCTTCGAAAAATCGTCTCTTTCCCGAGTTTCTCAAATCCAAAAATTTAAAAATGACGACAAAAGTACGAGCTGAGGCTTTTTTGCCCAGCACATTTGCACCTGCAGCCAAATGTCCGCTCCTGCGGTCGAATCCTCACACCTGCTAGAACCACTTAAGTCCTCAAATTCCACACCTGCGTCCCAGGTTCCGCACCTACGGGCGTGCTCCTACGCAACACTTCCTCTTCTGCAGAACCGGCTCAACCCTTCCTTTCTGCATCTACACTCAAGGCCTCGCACCTGCGGGCTCGCAGATGCGGCAAATCCTTCACACCTGCATTCGCAGTCTTGGCCTTCCATTTTCGCATCTTCGGCTACCCCAAACGCACCTGTGACTCCTCCTTCTGCAGGTGCAGAAATATCAGTAGCAGCAACTTCAGCTGCATTTTTCCAACTTCAACAAATCCGTTAACCACCCGAAATCGCCCCGAGACCCTCGGGACCTCAACCAAAAATATCAACAAGTCATATATCAACATACAAACTTAGTTGAACCTTCGAATCACTCAAAATAATATCAAATTACCAAATTACCCTCGGATTCAAGCCTAAGAACTTCTAAACTTCCAAATTCGACAACCGATGCCGAAACCAACCAAACCACGTCCTAATGACCTCAAATTTTGCACACACATCAAAAATGACACTACGAACCTACTCCAACTTCCGGAATTCCATTCCGACCTCGATATCAAATTTTTCAGTGCCGACAAAAAATCACCAAAGTTTCAACTTTTGCCAATTCAAGCCTAATTCTACCACGGACCTCCAAATCACATTCCGGACGCACTCCTAAGTCCAAAATCACATAACTGTGCTAACGAAACCATCAAAATTCAAATTCGAGGTCAGATGCTAAAAAGTCAAACTTGGTTAACTCTCCCTATTTAAAGCTTCAACAATGAAATTCTTTCTTCCAATTTGATTCCGAAATAGCTGCAAAACCAAAAATGATGATTCACACAAGTCAATGTTAATCATACTGTGCTACTTATGCCCTCAAACAATCGAGCGAAGTGCAAATATTCAAAACGACCGATCGGGTCGTTATATTTTTAACCATAGGTGGATAGATATTCATTCCTTAGGGACCCTTATCAAGAAGCTTACACGTCTTAGTACACACATAATCTACTAAAGTCCTTACATTTATTCATCATAAGCATGATGCAAAATCGAGTTCCTCTTACTCAACTCTTCCACAACCACATTCAATCTCTTACCAATTGTCTTTCTAGATGTAGGTATCATTATATTACGAATAAAATAAAATTTAGGAGTTTGAATTCTTACAACTGAGCTCTACCACACAATCTAGAGTAAGAAGAAAGAGTGTCAATCCTAAATGCCCTGTAGCCTTCTACTTATAAGTGTGGTGCACAACACACCCATAAACAAGACTCTTCTAGACACGGCTTGTAGACTCCCAAGGACAAAACTGCTCTGATACCACTTTTGTCATGACCCAAACTGCACACCGCGACAGGCACCCAGTGCCTTACTCAATCGAGTACCAACACAACATATCTTTCTTATTATACCATCACGGGCAAGTGGTCCAGAAGGGCCGTCATGAGATAACCAGAATAAAATATAAGGGAATAGTAGATATTGGATGGCCCAACATGATATAAAAATTTATACATGTTACATACAGGCCTATACGACTGAAATGATCATTTGTACACTCAAAACATAGGCTGACAAGTCCATACAATCATCCAATGGTCATTGCAAGTTACATTCATAAATGTGCTTAAAATTATGTCAAATGTAGCAGAGCTTTTATCCCAATATACTTGGAATTACGAGATGATCCACACATAAAATTGAAGATCTATGAGTCTAGTTTCTAATGCATTAAACCGTTTGTCGATACGATATCAGAGTAGATATATATTTGTAGTTTTGCGAGACTGCGCAGACTGCATATGTGACAAGTAGGTGTGTCACTGAAGCTTTTTGAGCAATACATTTCGTATGTTATGAGGTCTTTTTAAGACATATTATATACCAAATTGAAGGTCATGGAATTTAGTTTCCAACTCTCTTAAACGTTTGTTCACACGACATCCGGATAAAAAGATATAAGCATAGGAAGAAGGGCCAATGCTAGGGTGCCAAGCTAGCACCTCTTTGACTTTTCAAAAGTTGATATATATAGGTTTTAAATTGTCTTTCTCTTCATTTTTCATATAAAAAGACCCGATAAGCCCCATAAACTTACCCTTAACCTCTCTACAAGGGTCTCAAAGAAGATCAACATCCCGGGTACGAAATCAAGAAGTGATAATATTAGAACGATCCCTACGACGTAAGTATCGCTATACCACCTCTTTTTTCCTTTGTAGTTTGAGTTTTGGAAGGTACTTCATAGTTAATAAAATGCCTACTTTCTGCATTTAAGCTTTTAAATATCAAGGAAGGTGGATAAATTCGTTTCCTAATAGTTAGAACTCACAGGACGGTAATCGAAAGCCGTAAGTTCGATTTGTTTCACTTTTAGTGGACTGTTTTGTAGTCTACTTGTGTTGGCCTATTGTGATGCTGATTTATGGAGTTTGGAAGGATAAAGAGCGTGGAGAAATGCCACATGTAGTATGGTAGTGGTCTGGTCACTCGTCGTTGCAATTTCAGGCTAATTGATAACTTGTTGATTAGGTGTGTTATGGAATATTTGGGTTTTTTGTTTTATTAAAGGTCCCGAATTGTAGTTAGGTTGTTTTTGAGTTTCTGCTTGTATTATGTTGTTGTCTCGCCTATAGTAGGCTTGAGGGAGCAGTAAAATCAGGGGAAATGCTGCCCGATTTTAGAATCGAGTTATCGTTTGAGATACGTGGTATACTAGCGCCATCTAAGTTGTACATGTATTTCTTTGTTATAGGGTTGGCGCGCTAGTTGTCATGAGCTTGTTGTTGAGCTGAATTAACGACTTGAGGTATGTTAAGGCTATCCTTTCTTTCATTTTTGCATGATCCATATGATACAACTAAACGAGCAAGCACACAACTTTCAAATATAATTCTATTCTTAGAAGTACTAGGGTTGCTTATGTTCTTGATTCCCCATATGTCCTACTATCATATCGTCTGTTCATGTGTCTCAGAAAATATGTAAGTTGATAAAGTTTATTTCATGATATCAACCGAAGGTATATTGATCTTATGACATCTCGAGAGATATTATTGACTTACTTCTTATGCATTGCATTCATTTATATATGTACATTGGTCCATGACTAGATGGAGTTACATACGCGTATATTATATGCATATGAGATATGGGGAAAGGTTATGGCGTTATATACGCACCACCACCTGATTAGCTGGTATACGTTGATGATTTCGCCCACAGAGGCCGAGATGATATGATGGGATGCCCTCAGAGGCTTGATGATGTTATGTACGCATATACCTATGCATGATATGACATTTATATGCATATGCATGACATTATAAATGTTTCATGATTCACAGACCTATTCAAACTTACAGGTTGAGTCCTATACTTCATGTTTCTTTTATGTCTTTTATATACTGCTTTTCATGCCTTACATACTTGTTACTTTATTTGTACTGACGTCCCTTTTGCCTGGGGATGCTGCGTTTCATGCCCGCAGGTCCCGATAGACAGGTTGACAGTCCTCCCAATAGGCTATCAGCTCAGTGGAAGGTGTTGGGGCCCTGTCCCGACCTTTATGTACTCTTAGAGGCTTGTAGACATATGTCATATATATGGATGATTGTATCGCCTTGTCGTACTATGTTTTGAGTGTACAAATGATCATTTCGGTTGTATAGGCCCGTATGTCACATCTATAAGTGTCTATATCATGTTGGGTCGTCCTATGTCTAGTATTCCCTTATGTTTTATTCTGGTTATCTCATGACGGTCCTTCTGGCCCACTTGCCCATGATGGTATGATAAGAAAGATATATTGCGTTGGTACTCGGTTGAGTAAGGCACTGGGTGCCCGTCGCGGCCTACGGTTTGGGTCGTGACAATACAATACTGTTCGGATATCAAATTAACAGTACAATCAAAAGGAAAAGGACTCCAAGGGACTGCGATAACCAAACAACTCTACCTTGAATCCTTGCGATCAAGAAGCTAACTCTGCCTGAGTCCGTTATCTCCAATACCTGGATTTGCACAAAAATATGTAGAAGTGTAGTATGAGTACACCACGGCGGTACCCAGTAAGTATCAAGACTAACCTCGGTGTAGTGGTGACGAGGTACAGTCAAGACACCTAGTAGACATAATAACCAGTGCAAGTATTATAAGTATAAAGAGAATAATGGAAGCAATAAGTAGTAAATGACAACAAGAAATAAACATGTTATATAACCATAAAGTAATCCAAACACCGTTATGTACCAGTGAAACCAATTAAGGAAAAACAATGACAATCGACTACTCAAACCGTTCTAACACAAGTTTCACAACAGAATTACTCCGAGATACCTCATCTCATAAACACAAGTCACGAGTCTCCAACCACAAATCATATGCTCATGGCACCTTGTGCCCACATTATTAATCACAACCACATGGACAACTCACATGCCAATATCTCAATCCACCCCGGCATGATCACGGCTCATTATCACAATGGAAGTAGATAGTACAAGAATACATAGGCATGATTAATGAATGTCAAGTTTCATACTCCTGAACTGGTATAAGTGGCATGCTATGATGTATGCTTGTGCGAGTGTGCTATCACAATCCAAGTCAACAAGTAATATCAAGGACATCGAGTAGCTCATTGAAAGCAACATAACAAGTCACGTAAGGTGCATGACATACACAAGAAAAATCACACCATCACACGAATATCATCAACATAATGCCCTCGGGCCATCACATATCATCCCTGACATAGCCACCCTTATCTATTTGTATTGATATCATCATAATAGTCACCCTTTGTTACACCTCATATTTTCGTACGTGAGAGTACGTCGTAAGTCAATTGATGTAAGCTCAGAAATGAGATCATCTTTGAATATACATAAATTAAGTTATTCATGTTAACTTGGAGGTTACAAATATTTAATATCATGAATAATAAGTACCAAGAGGGTTGGAAGGCTTAGAAGCTAAACGAATTGAAGAAAATAAGTTTCATAGAAAGTCGACAAGTTGGGAATGTTATAACATATACTTTTGGGGTGAGACTAGGGTGCTTACTATAATAAGGATGTTATTTTGTGACTTATTTTAGTCGAATGTTAGTCGTATGTTATGTTTTGAACTCAAGTGATTTGTGGAACAAAAGTTGTTAAAGGTCATCATAAGTTACATTCATAACATGCTGAAGATTAGGTTATATGTAGTTGAGGTTTTCTCCAAATATATTTGGACTTACAGGATGATCCACCTACAAAATTGAATATCTATGTGTCTAGTTTCTAACTCATTCAACCGTTTGTCTATACAATATTGGAGTAGTGAGATATTTACATTTTTGCAAGACTGCGCAAGCAGCTCCCTTGGGACCCACAAAGTCAGTGTAAACTCCAGCTCATATTTAAGTCAATTCTATGTCGTTTTAACTCATTTTTCTAGACAAAAATAGTTCCTAAACCCTCCTAGATTCTATCCAAGGGATCCCCCATGATCCTCGAGTGAATTCAAAGATAAACCACGCAAGTTTGATGTAAAGAAAATCGCGGTTACCATTAACTCCCTTTCCTTTTCGTTGTGACGACTTAGGAAGTGACTTGGTGTTGAAGTAAGTTAAATAACAGAGGTTTATTGGTATATTTGAGGTAAGTTTCATCTTCCTTAATCTAACCTTAAGTTTGTACAAGTGTTGGGTTTAATTTTCTTGGAGGATTCTTGAAGAAACTAGTAACTATGAAACTTGAAGTTGAGTTATGTTGTGTGGGCTGTTTTTACATGTTTTAAGATACCAAATGGAGTTGTAAAGGTATGGATATCATGGTGAGGATGAGGGAAGTGAGTATGAAGATCATTATGCTAAAACGTGTTGAATTCGAACTATAAAAGATCCTATGAAGTTATGCACATAAGTTGATCGATAAAATGACTAAATGAACTTTCCTATAGAATATGAAGTTGATATTGATACCAGTCCTTTGTATGATATAGATTACCATCCATAAGAGGTGCGAGGACTTGTGCAACAGTTGTAACTTTGTGATAAGGTATGTTAAGGCTAAACCTTTCCTTCATTTTGGCATGATCCCGTAACTACATGTGTTTGATAACGAGACATAAAGAGAAGTTCATATTCCTGAACTTATATACATTATCCTAGTCTCATAAGTTACAGTATTCTCCCTTATAGGGACTTTATATTCAATTGAGTATTATCTTCTTCCAATCAAGAGATGTGTGTGTGTGTGTGTGTGTGTGTGTATATATATATATATATATATATATATATATATATATATATATATATATATATATATATATAATATTACAGTATTTTTACCACCATCGAGCTATAATCGGTAGGCAGGCCCCTATTATACAGTATTACAATATTTTTACCACCATCGAGCTATAATCGGAGTGGGTATGCCCGTATTGGTCAACCTCTGATCAGATGGTAAGTTATATACTTAGCCTACTGTGGCCGAGCACCTATGAGCGAGCCTAGAATGACCGAGATACAGAGCCTAGTATGGCTGAGCGCCTATGAGCGAGCCTACTACGGCAGAGCAGTTATATATACCGAGCCTTATAAGGCCGGACAACTATTTTACTTACTATATTGAGAGAGTTGAGTCAGTATCAGCAGGTGAGCATATCTTCAGATTATCTTTGACTCCCAGTTACTTTCAGTTATTATATTATCAGTTCAGTTTTAGCTTTCAGTCTATTGCCTTACATACTCGGTATATTATTTCGTACTGGCATCCCTTTACTTGGGGACGCTGCATTTCATGCATGCAGGTTAAGATAGAGATACGTTAAGACCTACTCAGTAGGTGCTGTCTGAGTTCAGCTTGATCGGTAAGCTCTACGTCCTTCGGAGTTGCCGAGTCTTGATCGGTAAGCTCTACGTCCTTAGACCTCCTCTGTTCTGACCATATTACATCCATCAGCAGAGGCTTGTAGACATATCCTGTTAGTCAGTGTAGTATGTTGGGCTTGTAGGCCTTATATGTATATATATTTTTGGTTTATCAGCTATAGTAGTTATGACAGTCTTGCTGACCCAACTTTATATTGATGTTCAGTTAGAGCTAGTCTCCAATATGTTTTATATTTTGTTTCACAAATTATCCCACAATGTGGCCCTATGGCCAATGTATCACATTGTATGTTTAGAGTCCCTCAGTCTCAGGTTGGTACGCTCAGTTAATGAGGCACCGGGTGCCGGTCTCACCTCCCCAGGTTTGGGGCATGACAAACCTGGTAACAGAGCAGTTCTATCCTAGGGTGTCTACAATCCGTGTCTAGTAGAGCTTTGCTTATAGATGTGTTGTGCGCCACATTATATAAATAGGAAGCTACAAGGCAGTTCTATCCAAATCATGCTATAGAGCTGAGTCATAAATGTTTGAGCTAGAACTTATGTTTGCTAATGATACAAAGATATTTGTAATTAGAAAGATTACAGCTAGCAAGATGGATAATACAACAACAGGTAAAGGCACAAAGAGAGATAGAGAGAGTTCTTGACGACGTGACCCTGTTTGAGGACCTATCAGATCGTGCATACCATATGTGCAAATTTCCAACTTAAGACCCTAAGATTGGAATATCAAACACACCACGTGAATGGCAGGCCATGGGAGTATCATAAGGTAAGAGTTCGAGCCAAAACTTATGTTTGCTAATGATACATAGATATTTGCAATTAGAAAGATTACAGCTAGCAAGAGGGCCAATACAATAACAGGTAAAGGCACTAAGAGAGAGAGAGAGAGAGAGAGAGAGAGAGTTCTTGATGACGTGACCCTGTTTGAGGACCTATCAGATCGTGCATACTAGATGTACAAATTTCCAACTTAAGACCCTAAGATGGGAATATCAAACACACCTCGTGAATAGCAGTCCATGGGAGTATCTTTTATTTTACTTTATTTTTATTTTATTTTCTTAGGTAGTGTAATAATCACTCCTTGGTTTTTCTTTGTGTCGCAGGTCTTTTCTAAGGGATTTTATTTGATCGGGGTGTAGTTTTTATTTTCTTAGGAGTAAGGAATCTTGTGTCGTTGTGCTACTTGGAGGCAATCTTTCTTGACTTCATTATTCCTTGAGAGTGCTGAGTGCCTTAGTGTGACGCTTAGGCTCATGTCTTGACTCATGTATAAGTGCCTCAAATTGTTTAATTTTATTTATACTTAACTGCTTTGACTAGAGAGTCAGTATAGATCCAGTCCTGAGTGGGTTATATGCCAATGTGTGAGTGAGGTAATTTGTTGATATTCTGTGTATGTTTGATGTCTAGAATTTGCTCCGTGTATTTGAAAATCAAAATAGCAGTCTTGTTCAGTCTAGGAAGTGATAGAGGCGTTCTATGTTGAGCTAGATATATGCTTTTACACACCTAATTACATGTATCTTAGTTAGGCTCTTTGAGCCTATAATCCTATTTTTTTGACAACCACATTACGAGCCCGACTCTTTGTTTGAATTGACTATTTGTTTGGAACTTTGACATCTCTAGAGCACTTGAAATTGTTATGCGCTTGTTAAAAGCTAAGTGGAGGTATGGTTGGGGTTTTGATTGGAACTATAGAAAAGGAGAAACGTGCACTATTTTTAAAGAGAAAAAGTGAGAGCCACTTGTAGGCAATTGATAAACAAAGATGAGAAAATTGCTTGAAAAAAATATTAGAAGTTAGAAAGAAATATGAAAAGTAGAATATGTGTTCTATTTATTGGAAAGAAAAAAAAAGTTATTCCTTGCTTGTGGCAGCTCTTGCTTTGTTTGTGCTAAAGAATTGGGAGCTTATTGTTATTATTTTATGAAGGTTGTGGTTTGGTTCAACACAAGTGTGGGGTTTGAATTATTAATGTATATGAATAAAATTACTTAGGGAGGTGTAACCACTATATCTAAATATATTCTACCCGTCCCGCAGCCTACATTACAACCAAATTAAGTCCTACTTGATCTTTTGACTGAATGAGCTCGAATTAGTAGAGTATTACACCACGACCAAGCCTATGGTACGTCTTCCGTGGTACATAAAGTTTAATTTTGAGAGTGAATGAATTCTTTTTATCTTGAGTTCCTGATTGTTCTTGAATTTTATTATGTGTGGAACTATTCTCTATTTTATGTGTGAGGGCACATAATTCGTGAAGAAAAGCGATGTCTTTGGCCTCTGTGTTAGAGTAAGTGAGCGAGTTGGAAAAATACTTGGTGCTTTTTGAGTCGAATCTTGAGGCTAGGATGTTATGATAGGATGCTTAGTCTACTTTAAATATTCTTGGCATAATAAGTCAGGAGTGTTGTTTGAAAACAATTGTCTCTATTTGAAGTGTAGTTGATCGCTCGGGGACGAGCAATGGATTAAGTCTGGGGTGTTGATGGTAGGCTAGGAACTCTTATTTTAGCTACATTTTGTACTATAATTACTACACTTTGATTGTATTTGAGCCTAATTGCTCGTAGTTTATACTTATTACGTGTGTTATGCTGTGTAGGATGTCATTTCGAGTTGAGAAGCAAGTTTGGAACTAAAATGGATGAATTGGAGCTTTGAAGTCTGAGTAGAAGACGAAGATATTAAGTCGAGATCGAATTCAGGGTAAGAGGACCAAGTACGGGTGCTAAAAATTGAGAGAATTCCTACTCTGAGGAAAATACACTACCGCGTCATGCCGCGCTTGTGCAAATCTTTTGCAAAGTGAAAAAATCAATTCTCTAAAAAAGTCAACGTGTGCGGCGCATAGGGCGGCGCATGGCGCACCACGCTTGTGTATTTTCACTGTCCAACTTTTTTACTTCGTCTTGGAAAGGGTAGTTCCATCCGGGCCCGTTCCTATATGGTATAAATACACAAAAAATATGATTTTGAGAGGACTTTTAACCTACGGAAGATTGGAAGAGCGTTGGAGACTCTAAGGCACAAGGATTCATCATTCTTTCCTCAACTCAACACCCGAGTTTGAATGGACTTCATGTTTTCTTATTCAATTTTATTTATAATGACTTTCTCCATGATTATGGAGTAGTTTACTTTAGGGTTAGACGGATATGGTGCTTTGAACTGGTATTTGTAGATTTTAACTCTAGTTATTTGCATGCATTCGTTTATGGAGATTTAAATTGATTGTAATTTTGTTCACTGAATTATTTAATCGAAATAGAAATATTTTGGGTGAATATCTTTGCATTATTTTATTTGGTTTAACTTAGCAATTCTTCTAAATAATCGAAAGAGTTTTTTGAATTGTGGACTAAACTAAGTTAGGAGAATATTTGAGTGACGTTTTCCTAAGGACTAGTCCATTAACATGTTCTTGCATACATTCATAGTGCTTTATATTAGTTTACGTCGTAGAGTTTAGATTTTGTCGAGAGAGGATTCTTGACTATACGACTGAGGTAATAATCGAGTGAATTCATGAGAATCATTAAAATATTACAAGTGAATTTAACTAGAGCTAGATCCCAAATAGCTATCTTGCATTTATCTTGTCGTGACGCTTATTTTTTCCATTGATTAATTCTGTGTCGCTCAGCTGTTGTATTTCCCTGATATATTGTTATTTGTTGTGATTTTAATAGTTAATTTTAGTTCATAATCATTGAAATCAAAGTGTTAATCATCATGAATAGCGTTTAAACTATAAATTACTAGAACATTATCAAAATCCAATCCCTGTGGAGATGATAATTTTACTATACTATCATTGGCTAGTGAGTATCAATTTTGTGTTGTGTTTTGCGCTCAATCAGTCCATAAAAACATGCCTCCAAAACATAAGACCCTATCTTAATTTTTTCTCGCATCGGAAAGGATCTTTTGAATTCGTCCCTCAGTTGTCAATCTGCGGTTGTGTTCTTGAGAATCTCCCGACAACAATCATCCTGCACTTTTCTGCTAACATATCGTCTTCATCCTTTGAAAATACTACGCTTGCCTTCTCGTCAAGTATTTCATAGGGTTGATGTGCCAATCTGTAATGACCCGGCCGATCGTTTTGAGTGTATTAACCCCAATCCCTTATTTACTATTTTTCTCGTATCTGTTTTTTCTTATGTGACTTGCTGGGAGGTGTTATTTTTGGTTTCAGAGTGTTTTAGGACACATAATCCCTAAAACAGAAGCTTAAGTCTCAGAATTTTGACCGTAGTTAGAAGTGTATGAAGACGACTTCGGAATGCAGTTTTGTCGGTTCCGTTAGCTCCGTTAGGTGATTTTCGACTTATGAGCATGTCCGGATTGTACATTTGAGGTCTGTAGCTAATTTAGGCTTGAAATGGCGAAAGTTAATTTTTTGGAAAGTTTGACCGGGGGGTTGACTTTTTGATATCTAAGTTGGATTCTGATTCCAAAAGTTGAAATAGGTCCATAATGTTGAATATGACTTGTGTGCAAAATTTGAGGTCAATCGGATGTGGTTTGGTAGGTTTTTGTGTCGTTTGCGGTATTCAGAAGTTTAGAAGTTCTTTAGGTTTGAATCCAGGTGTAATCCGTGTTTTGATATTGTTTTGAGTGATTCGAAGGTTCGACTAAGTTTGTATTGGGTTATATGACTTGTTGTCATGTTTGGTTGAGGTCCTAGGGACCTCGGGGGAGGGGTCGGGTGGAATTCGGTAGGTTTCGGACTTGAAAGGGACCTCGGGGGGAGGGGGAGGGAGGGAATTCGGGAGTGGGAACCGCATGTGCGAGCTCGCAGAAGCGGGGATGGGACCGCAAAAGCATCCAAGGAGGAGTTGAGCATAAGCCGTAGGTGCGAAGATTTTCCCGCACCTGCGATGGTCGCAAAAGCGGGTAGCTGGGCGCAGGTGCGAGTTTTAGCCGTAGATGCGGTCTTGGAGCCGCAGGAGCGGAATTTGGGATTTTAAGTGGAATCCGCACCTGCGATAGATTTTTCGCAGGTGCGGCATAGCAAATGCGACAGTGGGTCCGCAAATGCGAAAAGTGTGGGCAGAAGGTTTAAAAAGCAAGGGTGCACAATTTTAGTCTTATTTCACCATTTGAGACTTGGACTTAGGCGATTTTAGAGAAGATTTTCGAGGGGATTATTGAGGTAAGCTTCTTGTACTTGTTTTTTTATCATAAATCTTGATTCTCCACTGATCTCCTCACCTAATTAGCGAAATTTTGAAGTGAAATTTGGGGGTTTAGGGCTTGAGTAATGGAGAGTGGATTTTGGGGATTTGGAGGACCAAATGATGTCGGGTTTTAATGAATTTAGTATGGTTAGACTCGTGAGTGAATGGGATTTTGGATTTTGTGACTTTTATCAGACTTCGAGACATGGGCCCCGGGGCCGGTTTGAGTCTATTTCGGATTTTGGCTTATAATTTCATATTTTTCTTGTGGAATTGATTCTTTTAGCCTATGTTAATTATATCGTATTACTTGTGGCTAGATTTGCGGCGTTTGGAGATTGATTCGAGTGGCAAAGGCATTGCGGAGTAGGATTTTACGCGGTTTGAGGTAAGTAACAGTTTTAAATCTTGTTCTGAGGGTGTGAGACCCCGGATTATTGGATTATGGGAGTATTTTAGAGGTGACATACATGCTAGGTGATGGGCGTGTGAGCGTGCACCGTAGGAATTGGGACTTGGTACATTCCGTAAAACTGTAAAGTTGAATAACTTGTTGCTAGCTATATGCTCTCCCTGTATTATAGAAATTTGACTGCAAATCATGTTAGAATCATGCTTAGGCTATGTGATAGTACTGTTGGGACCCTAGAGGTTGTGTATTGTTGAATTACTTGCTAATTAGTGTCCTGTACTCAGTCATGATTTTGGTTGCGTATCATATCTCAGCCTCTTCTTGATTCTTGTTGATACACTATGTTATCTTTGTTTGGGCCGATCTTTATGATTTTTGAGAGCCCGAGAGATTAGAGAGGTTGATGACTGAGTGAGGTCGAGAGCCTGTCTGTGAACTATTAATACTATGGCATGTGAGTTGTACGTGCAGCATGTGAGTTGTGCGTGCGGTCCCATATATTGATGCTATAGCACATGAGTTGTCTGTGCAACACGTGAGTTATTCGTGCGGATTTAGCGCTTAGGCTGAAAGGAGCCCCTCTGGAGTCTGCACACCCCCAGTGAGCGTAGGTACCTATTGAGAGTGAGTACTGAGGGCTGAGAGTCGAGTGATTTGAGCTGTTGTGACGAGTTGAGTGACTGTTGCCCTGAGAGGCTGTACTTGTGTTTTATTTGTTGATGCACTTAGTTGCTATCTGTCATTGTTGTGAAACTCCTGAAAGATTTTATATCTGAATTTCCTAAACTTTAACTGTATAAAACTGATTGGACTTAAACTGTCGGATGCGAAAGCATGTCTATTCTTTGCTTGAATTATTGAAAATGAACTGTAATTGTATAGCTCGTCACTGCTTCTCAGTTCCTTATTTATTTCTGTTACTTACTGAGTTGGATGTAATCATGCTACACCCTGCATTTTATGTGCAGATCCAGGTGTGTTTGATCACGGAGGTCATTGAGTTCGTGCATGATCGAGTACCAGAGACTACGAGATAGCTGCCGGCTTCCGCAGACCTTCTCTCTCCTGTTATGTTTTCTTTCTTTCCTGTATTGATACTTAGACACTGTTTTTATTCGACTGGATATTTAGATGCTCATGACTTGTTGACACCCCGATGTTTGGGGCTATCTTTCCGCATTTTATTTTGAATTCAACTCCGGTTTTTTTGTAAAAACTATTTCTAGTATAAAAAAGCTTTGAATTATCCTTGTTTAATGAAATATTGAAGTATTTTGAAAGGTCGGCTTGCCTAGTACCATCGATAGGCGCCATCACGATAGGTTAGAGTTTTGGATCGTGACAAGTTGGTATTAGAGCCTAGGTTACATAGGTCTCACGAGTCATGAGCAGGTTTAGTAGAGTCTTGAGGATCGGTACGGAGACGTCTGTACTTATCTTCGAGAGGCTGTCGGACCCTTAGGAAATTTCACATTCTTGAATTCTTGTCGTGCGAATCTTTTGATTCTGGTAACTAAATTTCTGATGTTCTAATTCTCTCACAGATGGTGAGGACACGTACAACAGGGTAGGATGGACAGCCACCAGTACCACCAGTCATGGCCGCGAGAGGCCAAGGTCGCGGTAGATGCCGCGGTAAGGGTAGGTGCAGCCTGCATAGCAGCTGGGACAATACATGTAGACCCACCAGTTGCCATAGTTCTGGAGCAGGCTCCTGTTCTGGACGAACCTGTGGGACCAGCTCAGGCACCACCCGTGCCCATTGTGATTCCAGGCCTTCAGGAGGCCTTAGCTCAGATTCAGACCGTGTGTACCAGTCTTGCTCAGGCGGTCTCTGTTTCGGACGCAGCAGCCACTTCTCAGGCCGGGGGAGGCGCTTAGACTCCCGCCGCCCGCACACCAGAGCAGGTGGTACAGGGATTCCAAACATCGGAGGAACCACCAGCCCAGCCGGTTGCAGCTGCTCAAGACTATGTGGTTCCTGTCATGCCTGATGATGAGCAACGTCGATTGGAGAGGTTTGGAACACTCCAACCTCCATCTTTCATCAGTGCCGAGGGAGAGGATGCACAAGGCTTCTTGGACAAGTGTTAGAGGATACTCCGTACATCAGGTATTCTGGAGACCAGTGGGGTCTCGTTCACTACTTTTCAGTTTTCTAGGGCTACCTTCAGTTGGTGGGAGGCTTACAAGAGGCGTAGGCCAGTCGACGCAGCACCCTTTACATGGCAGCAATTCTCAGGTCTATTCTTGGAGAAGTTAGTGCTATAGTCCCACAGAGTGGAGCTGCACAAGCAGTTCGAGCAGCTTCGTCAGGGTGATATGTATATGACGCAGTATGAGATGAGATTTTCAAAGTTGTCTAGTCATGCTATCTGGTTGGTTCCCACAGACAAGGAGAGGATCAGGAGGTTCATCGATGGCCTCACTTTTCAGCTGCGATTGCTTATGACTAGAGAGAGAGAGTGTCAGGTGCTACTTTCGAAGAGGTTGTCAACATTTCTCGTCAGATTGAGATGGTTCGCAGGCAGGAGCAGGTTGAGAGGGAGGCCAATAGGCCTCGTGGCTTGGGTGTCTTCAGCGGTGTTCCTTCTGGGGGGAAGTTCCACCATGGTAGGGGTCGCCATTTCAGACAAGCTCAGACAGCTCGGCCATTTCACCGTGGTGCATCATCTAGCCATGGTTCTCACAGTCATCAGCAGGGCCAGTCATCATTCAGTGCACTACCAGCGCAGAGTTCTCATCATGCCCCGCCCGCTCAAGTATCCTCGGGTAGTTCCTCGGGGCATCAGGAGCAACAGTTCTGTCAGAGGAGGGGTTGTTTCTAGTGCGGAGATTTTGGTCACATTAAGAGAGATTGCCCTAGGTTATTGAGTGGGGCTCCACAGTAGAGTACTCGGCCGATGGCACTAGCACCAACAGTTCCACCACCCGTCTGTCCAGCTCGAGGTGGGGCTCAGTCAGCTAGGGGTCGCCCGAGAAGGAGAGGCCGATCAGGGGGTGGCCAGGCCCATTTCTATGCTCTTCCTGCCAGACCAGAAACTATTGCTTCAGATGCTGTGATTACAGGTATTGTCTTAGTTTGCCACAGAGATGCCTCTGTAATATTTGACCCTGGTTCCACTTATTCATATGTGTCTTCGTATTTCGCTCATTTTCTGGATATGCACCGTGAGTCTTTAATTTCATCTGTTCATATATCTACTCCGGTGGGTGATACTATTATTGTGGACTGTATATATCGATCATGTGTGGTGGCTATTGGGGGTCTGGAGACCAAAGTAGATCTTTTGCTCCTTAGTATGGTTGATTTTCAGGTGATATTGGTTATGGATTGGTTGTCTCCATGTCATGCTATTTTAGATTGTCATGCTAAGACTGTGATGTTAGCGATGCCGGGGTTGCCGAGAGTTGAGTGGAGCGGTTCTATAGACTATGTTCCTAGTAGAGTGATTTCATACTTGAAGGCTCAGCGGATGGTTGAGAAGGGTTGTCTATCTTATTTAGCTTTTGTGAGGGATGTTAGTGCAGATGTCCCTGCTATTGATTATGTTCCTGTGGTATGTGAATTCCCGGATGTGTTTCCTGTAGACTTGCCGGGCATGCCGCCTGATAGGGATATTGACTTCGGTATTGATTTGGTGCCGGGCACTCAGCCCATTTCTCTTCCACCGTATCGTATGGCACCGGCGAAGTTGAAGGAGTTGAATGAACACCTTCAGGAACTCCTTTATAAGGGGTTTATTCGGCCTAGCGTGTCACCTTGGGGTGCACCAATTCTATTTGTAAAGAAGAAGGATGGTACTATAAGAATGTGCATTGATTACAGGCAGTTGAACAAGGTCACAATCAAGAACATGTATCCTTTGCCGCGTATTAATAATTTGTTTGACTAGCTTCAGGGAGCGATGGTCTTCTCCAAGATTGATTTGAGGTCAGTGTATCACCAGCTAACGATTCGAGACTCAGATATTCTTAAGACAGTTTTCAGGACCCGATATGGCCATTATGAGTTCCTTGTGATGTCTTTTGGGCTGACCAATGCCTCAGTAGCATTCATGCATTTGATGAACAATGTGTTTCAGCCTTATCTTGACCCATTCGTTATAGTATTCATTGATGACATCTTGGTGTACTCTTGTAGCCAGGAGGAGCATGCTCAGCATCTGAGGATTGTGTTACAGTGATTGAGAGAGGAGAAACTTTATGCAAAGTTCTCCAAGTGTGAGTTTTGGCTCCGTTCAGTGGTGTTCTTGGAACACGTGGTGTCTAGTGAGGGTATTCAGGTAGACCCGAAGAAGATATAGGCGGTTCAAAGTTGGCCCAGACCGTCCTCAGCCACAGAGATTCGACGTTTTCTCAGTTTGGATGGTTATTACCGCCGTTTCATGGAGGGATTCTCATATATTGAATCTCCCTTAACTAAATTGACCCAAAAAGGTGCTCCTTTCAAGTGGTAGGAGGAGTGCAAGGAGAGCTTTCAGAAGCTCAAGACTGCTTTGACCACGACTCCAGTTCTAGTTCTGTCATCAGTTTCTGGTTCTTACATAGTGTATTATGATGCCTCGCGGATCGGTATTTAGTGTGTTCTATTGCAGGAGGGTAGAGTGATCGCTTATGCTTCGCACCAGTTAAAGCCTCATGAGATTACTATCCTGTCCATGACCTTGAGTTAGTAGCTATTGTTCACACCTTGAAGATTTGGCGGCGCTATTTGTACGAGGTCCATTGTGAGATTTACATTAATGAGTTTGCAGCATCTGTTCAAACAGAAGGATCTTAACTTGCATCATTGAAGGTGGTTGGAGCTTCTTAAGGACTATGATATCACCATTTTGTACCATCCCAAGAAGGCCAATATGGTGGCCGATGCCTTGAGTCGACGGGCGGAGAGTTTAGGGAGCTTAACATATTTTCTAGCAGCAGAGAGGCCATTGGCGTTGGATGTTCAGGCCTTAGGTAGCCAGTTTGTTAAATTGGATATTTCTAGGCCGAGTCGAGTATTGGCTTGTGTGGTCTCTCGGTCTTCTCTTTATGATCGTATCAGGGAGCGTCAGTGTGATGACCCCCATTTGCTTGTCCTTAAGGACACGGTCCAGCATGGTGATGCTAAGAAGGTCACTATTGGGTATGACAATGTGTGCCCAATGACAATGGTTTGCATGAGCTGATTATCTAGGAGGCTCAAAGTTCACGGTATTCTATTCATTCGTGTGCCGCGAAGATCTATCAGGACTTGAGACATCATTACTGGTGGAGGAAAATGAAGAAGGACATAGTGGAGTATGTAGCTCGGTGCCTAAATTGCCAGCAGGTGAAGTATAAGCTTCAGTGACCAGGTAGGTTGCTTCAGAAGTTAGAGATTTCGGAGTGAAAATGGGAGAGTATCACTATGGATTTCTTTGTTGGGCTTCCATGGACTCAGCGGAAGTTTGATGCAGTTTGGGTGATTTGTGGACAGGATGACCAAGTCAGCTCATTTCATTCCTGTGATGACTACCTATTCTTCCGAGCAATTGGCTTGAGTGTATATCCGCAAAATCGTCAAGCTTCATGGCTTACTGGTATCTATCATTTTTGATCGGGGTACGCAGTTTACATCACGGTTCTGGAGGGCCGTACAACATGAGTTGGGTACTCGAGTGGAGTTGAGCACAACATTTCACCTTCAGACGGACGGACAGTCCGAGCGCACTATTCGGATATTAAAGGATATGCTCTGTGCTTGTGTGATAGAGTTTGGGGGTTCATGGGATCAGTTATTGCCACTGGCGGAGTTTGCCTACAACAACAGTTATCAGTCGAGCATCCAGATGGCACCGTATGAGGCTTTGTATGGTAGGCGGTGTAGGTCACCAGTAGGTTGGTTCGAGTCGGGCGAGGCTAGATTATTGGGTACAGACTTGGTTCGGAATGCTCTGGAGAAGGTTAGGGTGATTCAGGATAGACTACGCATAGCCCAGTCCAGACAAAAGAGTTATGCTGATTAGAAGGTTCGCGATGTTGCATTTGTGGTTGGAGAGCGGGTCTTGCTCCGGGTGTCATCCATGAAGGGTGTTATGAGGTTCGAAAAATAAGGCAAGCTGAGCCCGAGGTTTATCGGTCCATTTGAGGTATTGCGACGTGTTGGGGAGGCTACTTATGAGCTTGCCTTGCCTTCCAGTCTAGTAGGAGTTCATCCAGTATTCCATGTTTCTATGCTCCGGAAGTATCACAGCGATCCGTCTCAAGTGTTGGATTTCAGCTCAGTCCAGTTGGACAAAGATTTATCTTATGTTGAGGAGCCAGTGGCGATCTTAGATAGGCAGGTTCGAAAGTTGAGGTCAAAGAATATTGATTCTATGAAGGTTCAGTGGAGGGGTCAGTCGGTCGAGGAGGCGACTTGGGAGACCGAGCATGATATTCGCAGCCGTTATCCTCATCTTTTCACCACTTCAGGTATGTCTTTATTCTCGTTCGAGGACGAACGATTGTTTTAAGAGGGGGAGGACGACCCGGCTGGTTGTTTTGAGTGTATTAGACCCGATCCCCTATTTATTGTTTTTCCTCGTATCTGTTTCTACTTATGTGACTTGCCAGGAGGTCTTATTTTTGGTTTCGGAGTGTTTTGAGACACTTAGTTCCTAAAACGGAAGCTTAAGTCTCAGGATTTTGACCGTAGTTGGAAGTGTGTGAAGACGACTCCGGAATGGAGTTCCGTTAGAGCCGTTGGGTGATTTTGGACATAGGAGCGTGCCCGGACTGTAAATTTGAGGTCTGTATCTAATTTAGGCTTGAAATGGTGAAAGTCGAATTTTTGAGAAGTTTGACCGGGGAGTTGACTTTTTGATATCTGGGTCGGATTCCGATTCCAGAAGTTGGAATAGGTCTGTAATGTTAAATATGACTTGTGTGCAAAATTTGAGGTCAATCGGACATGGTTTGGTAGGTTTCGGTGTCGTTTGCGGAATTTGAAAGTTTAGAAGTTCTTTAGGCTTGAATTCGGGTGTAATTAGTGTTTTGATGTTGTTTTGAGTGATTCGAAGGTTCGACTAAGTTTGTATTGGGTTATATGACTTGTTGGCATGTTTGATTGAGGTCCCGGGGGCCTCGGGTGGAATTCAGGAGGTTTCAGACTTGGTTTTTGATTTGAAAGGGCAGTTAAAGTGCTGTTATTGCTGGTGTAATCACACCTGCGGAGTGTGAACCGCAGGTGCGACCACGCCGAAGCGGGCATGGATGAGTTGAGCAAAAGCCATAGGTGCAAAGATTTTCCTGCACCTACGATGGTTGCAAAAGCGCGCAACTGGGCGCAAGTGCGAGTTTTAGCCGCATATGCGATGGGTTTTCGCACCTGCGATAGGCGCAGATGCGGTCTTGGAGCTGCAGGAGCGGAATCTAGGATTTTAAGTGGAATCCTCACCTTTGATGTATTTTCCGTATGTGCGGCATCACAAATGCGATAGTGGGTCCGCAGATGCGAAAAGTTTGGGCAGAAGGTTTAAAAAGCAAAGGTGCGCAATTTTAGTCTTATTTCACCATTTGAGACTCAGACTTAGGCGATTTTAGAGAAGATTTTCAAGGGAATTATTGAGTTAAGCTTCTTTTACTCGTTTTTTATCATAAATCTTGATTCCCCACTGATTTCCCCACCTAATTAGCGAGATTTTGAAGTGAAATTTGGGGGTTTAGGGCTTGAAAATTGGGGAATGGATTTTGGGGATTTGGAGGACCAAATGATGTCGGATTTTGATATATTTAGTATGGTTAGACTCGGGAGTGAATGGGCTTTCGGGTTTTTTGACTTTTATCGGTTTTTGAGATATGGGCCCGGGGTCCGGTTTGAGTCTATTTCGGATTTTAGCTTATAATTTCGTATTTTTCTTATGGAATTGATTCTTTTAGCCTATGTTAATTATATCGTACGGCTTGTGTCTAGATTCGGGGTGCTTGGAGATTGATCCGAGGGGCAAAGGCATTGCGGAGTAGGATTTTGCACGGTTTGAGGTAAGTAACAGTTTTAAATCTGGTCCTGAGGGTATGAAACCCCAGGTTATTGGATTATGGGAGTATTTTTGAGGTGACACACATGCTAGGTGACAGGCGTGTGGGCGTGCACCATAAGAATTGGGACTTGATCCATTCCGTAAAACTGTAAAGTTGAATAACTTGTTGCTAGCTATATGCTCTCCATGTGTTATAGAAATTTGACTGCAAATCATGTTAGAATCATGCTTAGGCTATGTGATGGTACTATTGAGACCCGTAGAGGTCGTGTACATATTGAATTACTTGCAAATTGTTGTCTTGTACTCAGTCATGATTTTACTTGCATATCATATCTCAGCCTCTTCTTGATTCTTGTTGATACACTATGTTATCTTTGTTTGGGCTGATCTTTATGATTTCCGAGAGCCCGAGAGATTAGAGAGGCTGATGACTGAGTGAGGCCGAGGGCCTATCTGTGAGGCATTGATACTATGGCACATGAGTTATTTGTGCGGTCCCACATATTGATACTATAGCACGTGAGTTGTCCGTACGGATTTAGTGCTTGGGCTGAAAGGAGCCCCTCTGGAGTCTGCACACCCCTAGTGAGCGCAGGTAGCTATTGAGAGTGAGTACTGAGGGTTGAGAGCCGAGTGATTTGAGCTGTTGTGACGAGTTAAGTGACTGTTTCCTTGAGAGGCTGTACTTGCTTTTTCATTTGTTGATGTACTTAGTTGCTATCTGTCATTGTTGTGAAACTCCTGAAAGATTTTATATCTAAATTTCCTGAACTTTAACTGTATAAAACTGATTGGACTTAAACTGCTGGATGCGAAAGTATGTCTATTCTTTGCTGGAATTATTGAAAATGAACTGTAATTGTATAGCTCGTCACAGCTTCTCAGTTCCTTATTTATTTTTGTTACTTGCCGAGTTGGTTGTACTCATGCTACACTGTGCACTTCATGTGCAGATCCAGGTGTGTTTGATCATGGAGGTCGTTGTGTTCGTGCGTGATCGAGTACCAGAGACTACGAGGTAGCTGCCGGCGTCCGCAGACCTTGTCTCTCCTTCTATGTTTTCTTTCTTTCCTGTATTGATACTTAGACACTATTTTTATTAGACCGGATATTTAGATGCTCATGACTTGGTGACACCCCTATGTTTGGGGCTATCTTTCCGCATTTTATTTTGAATTCAACTCCGATTTTGTTTTTGTAAAAACAATTTCTAGTATGAAAAAGCTTTGAATTATCTTTTTTTATGAAATATTGAAGTATTTTGAAAGGTCATTTTGCCTAGTACCATCGATAGGCGCCATCACGTCAGGTTAGAGTTTTGGGTCGTGACACAGTCTCCTTGCTTTCCTTGCCCCTCCATTAGCGAGACTTTCAAGGGCTCCCGCATAACTGGCTTGCTTGGGTATTCCTTTGCTACCATTTTTTTTGGGGCTAGGCGCTCTCCTTGTTGATTGCCAGAACCTACAATCTCGATCGGGTTCATCGTGTGAGGCGTGTTCCTGTAGTTTCTTTTTATTAGCTACACCTCTGAACTACGTCAGTATAGAGCTTTCATGGGTGGCTTTGTCTGTTTTCCAATTAATCTCCCTGGTAAAGCTTATCATGCCGATTAGCTACATGTTTGTATCCAGTTTTGAGGGATTCAACATCAATTGGCCTTCGATTTAGTTTTTTATTTCCCCAATAGTGAATGCGTCTTAGTTATACTTTCAGGATTCAATCGAATGTTTAGTAAGTTCTCTCGAATTGTATTTGTAAGTTTCTAATTTAAAATATTAATACATCACAATATTGCAGGATTCATCATAAATGACTAATTTTATATTGGGTATCATGAGTCAATATGCTTGCCGTTTTTCTTCTTTGTTTTCAAGTTTAAGACGATAAAATGAGCAAATTCACACAAGTTCGAAACAAGTGTCTCAAGAACAAATACAAAAACACAATTGCTTTCCAAAATTCCTTCAAAAAGGTTTTTTTTCCTTTAATAAAAGACCAACACCAAATTTATGAGCCACCTCAATGCATATGTTTACAGACTACGAAATTCTTTTTCTAAGTTTTGTAATCTAGTAATTGTTAATAGTGGTATTCAAATAAAATGTGACGACCCGATAAGTCATTTTGAGTACTAGCCTTACCTCCCATAGTTTCATTTGATATTTTTTGATTTGCGTGCGTGGTCGAGTCGCTTTTCAGAAAGCTTTTATGTGAAATTTTGAAAAAAATATAATTTTTGACTTAAAATGAGGCTAGATTAAACCACAATCAACAGTTTTAGTAAAAGTCATCGGACAAGTATTTTAACGATTCCGGTAGGTTTGTACGATGTTTTCGGACTTGTACGCACGTTTGGTTGGGTTCCGGGTTGACTTGAGCTCATTTCGGCAAGTTATGTGAAAAAATGTGAAATTGAGTTTTCAAGTTGAAATCTTGAGTTTTGATGATCGATTATTGTTATTTGGTGTTACTTTGATGATTTGAGGTAGAGAGTGAGTTTGTATGATGTTATTACACTCGTGTAGAGCCCGAAGAGTTCGGGTGAGTTTTGGAGGTGTTACGGATGGCTTTGCAGCTGCTGGTGCTCAGTGGTTGCTGGTGCAAGTCTACAGATCTCGCATTTTGCGAGGTCCTCCTTGCATTTGCGAGCTCGCTTTTGTGGTCATTGGATCACATTTGTGAAAAAGGGGCCAGGTTGGGTGTCTTCGCATTTGCGATGGCAGGTTCGCTATTGTGGATGTTGGACATTCATATTCGTGAACATTTTGTCGCATTTGCGATACCTGAACATTTCGGACAGCTTCGCATATGCAAAGCATTTATACGCATTTGCGATGGAGGGGCAGATTGCATTTGCGAGGTTTTTGGGTCTTTTGCAACGTTTGACTGACTGATGCACTGATCGCATTTGCGATCAATGTCTCGCAGTTACGTTCAGTGTCTCACATTTACGGACATCACATTTATGAACAAATGTCCGCAAATGCGACATCTGCATCTAGGTAAAAGAATGAAAAATCGGGACTTAGCTCATTTTGCACCATTTCTCAACCCCATAGAGGCGATTTCTTAAGAGCTTTTTCTTCCCAAATTCATTGGTAAGCAACTCTAATTCATTTTCTATCAATTGTCCATTACTTTTCATGAGCTTTAAATATCAAATGTATTAATTTCATGGGAAGAATTAGTGATTTTGGGTAGAATTTGGGGATTTTATAAAATTGAGATTTAGTCCTCAAATTGAGGTTAGATTTTGAAACAAATAACATAATCGGGCTCGGGTGTGAATTTGTAATCGGGTTTTGGTCTGAATCTTGGATTTTGATCAAGCAAGCCCGGGGTTGACTTTTTAAAAAATGATCAAAATTGATCCCTTTTCATTCGTGTGTAGTTTCTAAAGCTTACTTTGAATTGTTTGATTGATAATTGGCTAGATTCGGTTGGTTTGGAGGCTTGTTCGAAAGGCAAAGCCGTGGTTGATTATTGATTTATTTATGGAGTGAGGTAAGTATCGTAGTTAACTTTGACTTGAGAGAACTAGGACTTTTTGGTTTATTTGGTGCATGCATTATGTGTGGGGATGACGTATATGCAAGGTGACGAGTATATATACGTTTTCATGGGTTAAAACATGTGGATAGAAATTATATTATTGTACTGTGTTGTTTCATTTACTATGCCTTCCATGCCTTAGTTAGATTGTTACTCTTTAAATATTCGCTTCAATGTTTATGGCTTATTTTTAAGTAGTAGTTATATTGAAAGTTGAATTTTCTAATTCTAGCCCATGGTTGAAGTTGAAAATTTTATTGTTGCTTGGTGAGGAAGAGTGAAAAGCACGAAGGGTGTTGCCGTGCCTCATTTTCATATTATTATCATTGATTGAGTGAATGTGAGTATTAAAGCACGAAGGGTGATGTCGTGAAATTTCATTTATCATATCATGTGAGAATGAGAGTAAGCATGGAGGGTGATGTTGTTCCATTGCATTCATTATATTATATGGTGAGGATGAGAGTAAAAGAACGAAGGGTGATACTGTGCAATTTGATGATTTCATTGCTTTTACTTGATACTTAAATTGTGAGTTGAACTTGGCAGTTTCGTTGCTTATTTTAGAAAAAGACTTACTTGGTGGATCTTTGCTGATTGTTCCGACTGTTGTCCCTTTTATATGTTATTTCCTCATTATTGTTCTAAATGCTTTACTTTTAATTTCGTTATTTTTGTGTGTGCGTGTGTGTGCGTGTATATATATATATATGTACAGATTTTAGTAGGTGTCTTGTCTTAGCCTCGTCACTACTTCGTCGGGGTTAGGCTCGACACTTACGAAGTATAATGGGTCAGTTGTACTCATACAACACTTCTGCACTTCTTGTGTAGATTTTGACGTTGGTACCAACAGAATTTCGAGAGGCACTTAGCGGATACAAGTCCGTGATTTGAGGTAGAGCTACATTCCGTTCACAGACCCTGGAGTCATTTTCCTATTTCTTTGTACCATTTCCTCTCATTTCAGACAGTGTTGTGTTTCTTTCAAATCTTGTATTTAGCTGGATCTAGACGCTCATGTATTTGTGAAACCAGATCTTAGAGTGGTTTATGTAATATTACTGACCAGTTATTAGACATTTATTGCTTTTCTTTATTCTGTATTATCTGTTGTGTTGGCTTGCCGGGCATTCAGTGTTAGGCACCATCACGACCCCGCGATTGGGATTTCGGATTGTGACCAATTGGTATGAGAGCACTAGGTTTTCTAGGTCTCACGAGTCATGAGTAAGCTTAGTAGAGTCTTGAGTATCGGTATAGAGACGTCTAAATTTTTCTTCAGGAGGTAATAAGGCTTTAGGAAATTTCACTTATTTCTTACTCTATCGTGAGACTTTATTCTATCGCTGAAGTTTGAATTATTCTATTCTGATTTTCTCACAGATGGTGAGGACATGAGCAACATCCAAAACCGATCAGGAGTCGGAGCCCCAGGTTGCTACCACCACCATGGGTAGAGGTCGGGGCCGAGGTAAGGTCAGAGGCATAGGTAGAGCTCAACCTAGAGCATGCACAACAACACCTATTGCAGAGCCTCAGATAGAGCAGGATGAGGAGGTCCATATTCAGACCGCACCAGCGGGACCAGCTCAGGTCCCAGAGGGGTTCATTATCACCCAGTACTTCGGAATGCTCTAGTCCGTCTTGTGGGCCTTATAGAGAGTGTGGCCCAAGCCGGTGTGCTCCTTATGACAGAAGCCGTCTCTCAGGCTGGGGGAGGAACTCTGACTCCCGCTACTCACACACCAGAGCACATGGCTCACGTATATCAAACTCTGACAGTTCCAACAATTGGAGCAGTTCAGCCTGTCAATGCTACACAGCCTAGGAAAGGACCCGCTTTGTCTTTTGAGGGGCTGAAGTGGTTGGATAAGTCACCAAGCTATTCCCTATTTGATTTAGTGGTACACCTTCTAAGAACCCACATGAGTTTTTAGACCTTTGCCATGAGGTATTGCTCAACATGGGCATATTGGAGTCCAATGGAGTTGACTTTGTAGTGTTTCAGATACATGGCTCCACCTAGAAGTGGTGGCAGAAGTATGTTTGAGTCAGACCAACATGTTCACCTCCACTCACTTGGGATAAGTTCTGACAGCTATTCTTGGAGAAGTTCATCTCTTTTACTTTGAGAGAGAACTACCGCAAGAAGTTTGAGTGCGTCCAGTAGGGTATCATGACAGTTACCCTATACGAGGTCAGATTTGTTAATTTATTGCACTATGAAGTTGTCTTGATACCTACTGAGAGGGAGAATGCAAGGAAATTTATAGATGGCCTTACTTATAGTATCAGGCTACAGATGGACAGAGAGACTGAGGATGAAATTTCCTTCACTCGGGTTGTTGAGATTGCTAGGAGGAAATAGAGGATACGTGGTCAGGGTAGAAAGGCGGTATTTGAGAAGAGGACTAATCATTCCGGTGGTTTCAGTGATGCCTCATTTGGGGGAAGGGGTTCTTTTAGTAGAGGTCATCTCAGCAGACCAATTCAGTCAGCGCTTCTGGTATCACACGGTGCTTCAGGCATTGCTGGTTCTTATGGGTCTCATCGTGAGAAACTAGCATACACCGCACCTCCGATTTAGAGTTATCATGGAGGTTATTCAGGGTGACATGATCAAATCCAACATCAACAGCCACATCAGCCAAGGACTTATTATACTTGTGAAGATCCTAGGCACGTCACGAAGCTTTGCCCCATGTAACAGAGCAGCATGCCACAGCAGGGTACTCGTGTTATAGTTCTGGGACCGGTTGCTCCACCGCCTGCTCAGTCAGCTAAAAGAAGGTATCAAGCAGCCCAGGGTTGTGGTCAGGCCTATTAGAGGTGGATGTCAGCCAGGGAAGGGTCGTCTGAAAGGCGAATGTCAGGGTGGTGGGGATCAACTCCGTTTCTATGCATTTCCAGCTAGATCTGAGGTAGAGTCATCTGATTTGGTCATCACAGGTATTGTTCCGATTTGCCATAGAGATGCCTCAATTTTATTTTATTCGGGTTCCACTTATTCGTATGTATCATCCTATTTTGCTTCATAGCTGGATATGCTTCGTGATTATTTGAGTGTCCTTATTTATGTGTCACCTGTTGCAGATTCTATTATGGTATGTCTATCACTCATGTGTATCTCTATCGGGGGTTATGAGACTTGGGTAGACCTTTTGTTACTCAGTGTGGTAGACTTTGATGTGATCTTGGGCATGGATTTGTTGTCGCCATATCATGCTATTCTGGATTATCACGCTAAGACTGTGGCACTAGCGATACCAGGAGTGCCACAATTGGAGTGGAGAGGTTCCTTGGGTTATGTTCCCAGTAGGGTGGTTTCCTTTCTGAAGGCACATCGGATGGTCGAGAAGCAGTGCTTTCTTATTTGGTCTTTGTAAGGGATGTTAGTGCTGCTACTCCTACCATTGAGTCAGTTCTCGTAGGGAGAGTCTTTCCAGATGTGTTCCCAGCAGACCTACCGAGCATGCCGCCCAATAGGGACATTGATTTTGGCATTGACTTGGTGCCGGACACTTAGCCCATCTCTATTCCACCATACCGCATGGCACCAGTAGAGTTGAAGGAACTAAAGGAATTGCTTTAGGAGTTGCGTTATAAGGGTTTTATCATACCGAGTGTTTCTCCATAGGGTGCTCCACTTCTATTTTTGAATAAGAAAGATGGCTCTTTGAGGATGTGTATTGACTAAGGCAATTGAACAAGGTTACAGTCAAGAACAAGTACCCACTACCGCATATTGATGATTTGTTTGACCACTTTAAAGGTGCTAAGGTGTTCTTGTAGATTGACCTGAGATCGGGATATCATCAGTTGAAGATCTGGGCTTTAGACATTCCGAAGAAAGCTTTCAGGACCCGTTATGGTCACTATGAGTTTTTGGTGATGTCATTCGGGTTAAACAATGCCCTAGCCACCTTTATGCATTTGATGAACAACGTGTTCTAGCCATATATTGATTCCTTTGTCATCATGCTCTTGATGATATCTTGGTTTACTCCCACAGTCGAGAGGAGCATAAGCAGCATCTGTAGATCGTACTTCAGACTCCGAGGGATTGTCAGTTATAGGCCATGTTTTCAAAATATGAGTTCTGGTTGGACTCGGTTACCTTTTTAGGCCTTGTTGTATCTACCGAGGGCATTAAGGTGGATCTAGAGAAGATTGAGGCAATTGACCTAGACCTACTTCAGCTACAGAGATTCATAGCTTCTTGGTTTAGGCAGGTTATTATCGCTGTTTCATGGAGGGTTTTTCATCCATCGCAACTCCTTTGACTAGATTGGCCCAGAAGGTGCTCCTTTCAGATGGTCCGGGGAATATGAGGTGAGCTTTCATAAGCTCAAGACTATTGGTGGTGCCTACAGGTTCGAGATCTTACAACATGTATTGTGATGCATCGTGTAGAAATCAATGAGAGGAAAACTACATTTAGAAAACAGACTTTAGTTCAACAAAAGGTCTTGATCAACAAAAAGAGCTTTCTCCACCAGTCTTTTAGGTCAGGCACCTTCTTTTTCTTCATTTTGTATTGGGCTTGGTGCGGTGTTGATGCATAACGGTAGGGTGATTGATAACATATTGTCAATTCAAGATTCATGAGATGAATTACCCTGTGCATTATTTAGAGTTGGTAGCCATTATTCACGCGCAGATACAACACTCAACAACACGATCAGAGTACCTGGATCTGCACAAAACTGTGCAGAAGCATAGCATAAGTACATCACAACGATACCCAGTAAGTATCAAGCCTAACCTTGGTAGAGTAGTGACGAGGCCAGGTCAAGACACCTATTAGACATAAAAACCTGTTCAAGATACATAAGCTAACATTGGGAAGAACATCAATGTAAGACCAACGACGGAAAGATTATTGATTTATAACCAACAATGAAGTAATAGAAACACAAATGGCAACAAGTAGTAAACGAGTTATAAAAAAACAATATAATCAGAACACCAATGAGATGTAAATAAACTCAAATAAGGAAAAAAAGGATGACAACTCAAATAATCAAATCGCTCCCAACGCATGGACTTACAACAAGAATTACCCCGAGGCACCACACCTCATAAATCACAAGTCATGAACCACAATTTTCAAATCTTACACATATGGCACCTCGTGCCCACAATAACAATCACCTTCGCACGACAAACCCTAAGTGCTACCATGTACTTTGCAACCGTGACAAATATCAATTTAGATGAATGAGAGCTACATTTAAACATCATAAAACATAATAACAATCTTGAATAAAGTAAGGTATCAAATGAAATAATGAGTTTATTTAAGAAATCAAGTAAAGTAAAATACTATACCATACGAAATAGAGTATCAGATGGGTTTAGTTCATAAATCAATAAAATTGAGTAAAAGTATCATTTTTAAACAAAGCAAAACATAAGTTAAATTAACAAATAAAATATAGAATTTGTTAAAGATAAAATATGATAACAATTTTAAGTAAGGTAAACATCTAACAGGGTGATGAATAAAATTTGAGACCCAATTATAGTGAAAGTGCGATAACCATTTAGAATAATAAGGCACCGAGTGAGATAACGAGTTCTATCTTAAGAGGCACATAAAATAAAGCATGTTAATAATTTTTTTATTTAAACCATTATGTTACCAATAACTTAACAGAATATGATATAGTGACTGCATGCAATTAAATTCACATTGACAACCAATTCACCAAGTTATAATGGCACATATTGGCATGTTAAAGCAGCACAACAAATCATGTAGTATGCATGACTCACACAAGAAATCATAAATATTCTAACACAAAGATAGCAAAGAATAACCAAACAGAATGAAAATGCGGATGAATGATTGAATGAAGAACAATGACAGTTCAAATCAACAAGTTGTACCAACATGGAATATACAATGAAAATCACAACCGAGGTACTGCCTCGTATTCACATTTCACAATCCACATAACTCAAATACTCAAAGCTATAACTTCCGACTGCAATAACTGCTCGATTACCAACCCGACAACGGTAACAAACCTCATACCAACTAAAACCTTGTTCTTAATCTCCGTTCACTGCTATTGATGAAAGAAACATATAGAAACTCATAACCACCCATCAGATTAACAAGTCGTGGAGCTCTCTTGTCCGATAAGAACCATATCCAAAATCTAAACTGACTAAATATACCTTAATCAAATCCAATGGCACTCATTTCAGGCCCAATAATCCCATCTTATACAGTACAAGTTACTCGACAGACCTGTCACACAAATCCTACTTAGAGCCACATACCATGCAATCCGTGAACCAACGAACAATAACTCAAATATACCCAAAGAAAATGGAAATGAAGAAACCATCTCGCCAGCTCAACAGATACCACCACGAAGCGCAATGCTATCAATCCACCACACAAGGGGAAACATAACACACAAAATAAGTACAAAGGATCATATCCTAGCATAACGCCTCTGCGATGCATGACCCAATCCGACACCGGTCCACCTAGAATACGTCGAGCCATGATACTCACAATCAACAACCACAAGCATATCAACAACAAACACACGAAGCACGTGACCATAACCATGGAGATATGGATATCACTATATACGAAAAATAAGAATACCATAACCAAGGAACAATCAACCATTCAACACCCCAAGAGCATTCTCGCTTGAATATCGCTACAAAGCCCAAACAGTACTGCATCATGTGTGCAAATAGTCAACAGTCTCACAATTCACCGTAGCATAGGAGAGTAACACATGGAACACATCAGAACACGAATAAGATCAACTCTAATCGATGACACTGCCAATAACATCAGTTGTGCCGGGTAAACAAATCCGACCTGGTGTAGAATATAAATTCTTATTAGACCTACTAGTAGCCTCCAAATCAATTCTGATCCTTCTGAAGTAGGTAGATAGACTCTGAAAAGCCAACAATAACATATCTGTAGTTTATACAATCAGTTGCCAACCTCTTAACATACCTTCACCGTTCACAACCATGGAATAATTTGCCTCGAGAACCCTCTTAGTATTCAAATCCCTAGAATACTAGAATCTCCATATCCGATCCCAATTGCACTACTCAAACAATTGACACATTCCTCACATACGGTCAGCCCACGAGAAGTACTTTTATAATTCTTTTGTGCCACAAAGAAAAATATGGACATCAATAGTCGATCAACCAGGATATTACCGTAATACCATTCAAGCATCCATAAGTCAAAACACAATGCACCTTCTGATGTGCGCACCCTTCTTAAGTGGTATCAAATAATGCTAGCATTCTTATAAACATCTGAAATGGTACATATTATCTAGAACTCGTGACCCCATCCAGGCAAAAATCATAACACGCAACACGTTCCTTATGCCGGTAGCAGACATCTAGCTCAAGTTGTGGTCGACAATATCAAGAACTCTTCGAGGCCAGTCTGAACATCACCATGCCATCAGAACTGAACCTCTCTAACTCAACTAAGTCACGCAAGCTGTCAAACCCAAGAGTATTTCCGTAGAACGTTTGTGAAGCATTGCCACACCAAAAGGCCAGTTACCTTTGTTGCTATGCTGACCCAACACTACTGAGCTGACCCATTTCTTCTAATCCTTCTCGACTAGTCTTTAGGTCAACACTTTCCCATATTAGTACACAATGATCCTAAGTCAAAGCTCGTTGCGTATGACCCTAGCATGAACCACGTCGTTCGAAAACCCATAAACTGCTATATTTCCTCTGGAGAACCCAACAATGCTGCAACCGAGATACCCACTTTGAAGAGACCTTCTGTGAATCTGATGATGTTTCTCTAACCTCTTTGATATTGGAATGTAAATTTAGCAATGATACAGATGTACCGCAAGTTCTAGCACCATCATATGAAAATCTCAAATCTAAGTCATGTATAATTCCGGTGAACCTTTCAACACTACATATATACCTGAGACCCAAGACTGATATGACACTTACACATGCAATCTGATCGTTGATAGTAGACTCCCCTACTTGCCATAGAGTCATAAGGCATAACATCCTATGATCTACATTGCCAACCTTCATAAGCTCGTACAGTACCAATCAGATACACGAACCAGTTACATCCCACACTTGAACAACTGAAGATCTACCAACACTCCGCGTCTTTAGTCTGGACAATACCTCGAGACAATGATCGAGCATCTATAGCCCTCTCGTAGCCCATCCGTAGCATTACAAACTGTCGGTGCATAACAGATACCGAGCGTGCAACATCATACACAAGTGGATGTAAAGGGATATAAGATATATGCTTCAAGTTGAATCAATGTCACATGATAAGGAATGAAAGGAGAGGTTCCTAATAGTTTCGTAGCCTCTCAAAGATAAGTACAGATGTCTTCGTACTGATCCGCAAGACTCTACTAAACTTGCTTATGACTCGTAGCACCTATGGACCTAGAGCTCTGATACCAACTTGTCACGATCCCAATTTCTCTCTGTAGGATGTCATGATGGCACCTAGTCTTTAAGACTAGGTAAGCCTAACACATGCTGATTTAATAAAATAAATAAACTATTTAATCATTAATCATAAACTACTAAATGACATACATATCCGCAAGCGGCTAATAGTTATACATTTTCCAAAATTGGTAGCATGGAGTAATAAGCACTGCTGAAACACACTAGAATTTCTAAATATAATACTGTTTTGAATTATAATTTAATAGTAGCACAATGAAGTAAGATGGTAACTCTGAGGCTTGCGAACGTTAAGCAAGTATACCTTGAAGTCTCCCACCGAGAAGATGCAACTCTCAACAACACGATCAGAATACCTGGATCTGCACAAAAATGTGCAGAAGCGTAGCATGAGTACACCGCAATGGTACCCAGTAAGTATCAAGTCTAACCTCGATAGAGTAGTGATGAGGTCAGGTCAAGACACCTACTAGACATAAAAATCTATTCAAGATATACATAAGCTAACAATGAGAAGAACACCAATGTAAGACCAACGACGGAAAGATTATTGATTTACAACCAATAATGAAGTAATAGAAACACAAATGGCAGCAAGTAGTAAACGAGTAATAAACAAACAACATAATCAGAACACCGATGAGATGTAAATGAACTCAAATAAGGAAAAAAAGGTTGACAACTCAAATAATCAAATCTCACCCAACACATGGACTTACAACAAGAATTAACTCGAGGCACCACACCACATAAACCACAAGTCATGAACAACAATATCCAAATCTTACACTTATGGCACCTCATGCCAACAATAGAAATCACCTTCGCACAGCAAACCCCACGTGCTGCCATGTACTTCGCAACCTTGACAAATATCAATTTAGATGAATGAGAGATACATTTAGACACCATAAAATATAATAACAATCTTGAATAAAGTAAGGTGTCAAATGAAATAATGAGATTATTTTAGAAATCAAGTAAAGTAAGATAAAATACCATTTATACGAAATAGAGTATCAGATGGGTTTACTTCAGAAATCAATAAAATTGAGTAAAAGTATCATTTTTAAACAAAGAAAAACATAAGTTAAATTAACGAATTAAATATAAAATTTGTTAAAGAAAAAATATGATAACAATTTTAAGTAAGGTAAACATCTAACAGGTTGATGGGTATAATTTGAGAACCCAACTATAGTGAAAGTGCGATAATCATTTAGAATAATAAGGCACCGAGTGAGATAACGAGTTCTATCTTAAGAGGCACATAGAATAAAGCATGTTAATAATTCTTTTATTTAAACCAATATATTACTAATAACTCAACAGAATATGATATATTGACTCTACGCAAATAAATTCATATTGACAATCAACAAGAAAAGAGAAAACGTATAGCAATGACTTCAAATAATGAAAATCGACAAGGGAAGGGATAACATGAACAACAACTCCAAATAATGATAATCAACAATGAGAGAGATCACACGAAAAATGACTTCAAATAATGATAATCAACAATGAGAGAGATAACATGTAACAATAATAGAGGCAATAAGTTCAACTAAGGTATCCGAGTAATTTATCAATTAGGATATAGAACAAGTGTTAACAAAATCATTGAAGGCATGTAAGGATAGACAAACACAAGTAAGAATAAATTGAATATGAGAATTTAGAACATGATATGACATTTAAATTAAAGCATAAAAATAGTCTAAGCAGCCTAAACTGGTCAAACACCACATACAACCCTTGTACCCAGTCGTCACCTTGCGTACACTTCACATAGCACAAATGAATCAATCTACCAATTCCTAAGGTGTAGTTTCCCTCACACAAAGTTAGGTAAGATACTTACCTCAACTAGGCCAATTCAACACTCGAAAATAGCTTTTTCCTTAAAATTCTCCTCCACACGGCTCAAATCTAACCAAAAATAACTTAATAACATCAAACGATGCAAGAAAACTAATTACAATAAATAAAGCTATGATCTTTACATTTATCCCAAAAAGTCAACAAAAGTCAACGTCGGGCTCGACTAGGATTCTGAATCCTAGCTTACCCAAGCAAAGCCCAAACCAATACAATCTCACACAAATGAAAACTGATTCAATCGGAGTCCGATAGCTCAACACATTCGCCAAAACATCGCTTTTGGGTGTTCATAACCTAGTTGGGTCCCATATCCCCTGAAACACTCCTCCAAAATTTGCCAAATTCGAGTATGTTGTTCTCCTAAATAAACGCATTTAACTCATTTTCATTTTTAAAAATTTAGGACATAACTCTAGGTCTTGATTTAAAGAAATAAATGAGTTTTCATTTAAAATCATAGATTAAAGCTTAACCCAAGAGAATGAATCAAAGAGAAATACTTAGGTTATGGTTTAGATCTTACCCCATGGAAGAAACTTGAAGAATATCCTTGAATTCTCCTAATCCCAAAATTTTAAGATGAAAAACACTCCAACAACATTAATAGCCAAAAATGCACAGCTGTCCTGCCTCGTTTCTTGTGCTAAACTATCTCAAAACTCATTTTTAATGTCTCTAATGGATTACTCATGAAGTTCTAGTCATGTTAGGATTTTGAATCACTTCAGTTGACCTTGTAATAAAGGAGATATATTGGTTTTAATATTTAAAAATAGTGCAGATTTTTCAATTTCGTAATTAATCTGAAAAATCTAGCATAGTAAAATGACCATAATTTTTTCATACGATGTCGAAATTTGATATGGTTCCAAAATTACGTTACAGATATAATGGTTTAGTCAAAATACGAATTCAAGACTGTTTGCTCAATATGGTAACTTTTATGCTCAAATCAATGTCGAAACCGAAATCAATCATCATACAACCGAAACTTATCCAAAACTCATCGGAATTTAACAAATCTTTGTGGACATGTCCAAAATGATCATATAAACTTATTAGAATAATTAAAACCCGATTCCGAGTCCGTTATCCAAAAGTCAAACCTTGGTCAACTCTTCCAATTTAAAGCTTCTAAAACGAGAATTATTCTTCTAAATCAATCCCGAACCGCTCGAAAACTGAAACCAACCATACACATAAGTCATAATATATAATACGAAGCTACACAAAGTCTCAAAGAATGCTAAATCTCAAAACGACCGATCAGGTTGTATCACTACTGTTGTTATTGATGATGTTGCTAAGAAATTTTTGAAAATGATAATAAAACTGTTCGAGGGAATCTGCTTAACCATATGGCTAACCCTCTATTTTATTTGTTTATAAATTATAAATCTGCTAAAGTTATATGCGATAGTTTGGAGAAGAAATATAGTGTAGATGATGTAGGAAAAAAGTATGTGGTTGTAAAGTGGATCAACTTTTAGATGGTTGATGATAAGCCAATCATGGAGCAGGTTCACGAGTACGAGAACTTGCTAGCTGATGTTTTGAACGAAGACATGGAGACGTGTGAGATTCTTTGCGCTAATATTCTACTTAAAAAGTTTCCACCTTCCTAGAGTGATTACCGGAATCAATTGAAACACAAGAAGAAAAACATAACTCTTCAAGAACTAATCAGTCACATGAGGACTGAGGAAGCAAACCGTCTCAAAAATGAGGAGGCAGAACGACTTAAGGATAAGATTAAATCTCTCTCTCTTAATTATTCTAAAGCTAACCTTGAGGAATCTTTTTGTACTTTTGTGAAAGACAAGTTTAAAGGAAAACAGAAGAAATGACATGTGAAGAAGCAAAATTACTTCAATAAGCCGGAGGGCCATATTCAAAAGTCGAAAGGACCTTGCTATGTCTACAAAAAAATAGTCACAAGGCATTCCAGTGCAACCAGAGACAAGGATAAAGCTCAAAGCATGGAGGAAAATCTCTAGTCCAAGCTAACCTTACTGAGGGTGGTGATGTCATTAGTGTTGTGGTCGTTGAGGCAAACATGGTGGCTAACAAGTCTGGCTGAATATTGGACACATGCGCGTCAAGGCACCTTTGCGCCAATTATGAGTTGTTTCATGACTTTGAGGAATTTTCTGATGGAAAAGTGTGTCTACTTAGGTAACTCCACTTCAGTTGGAGTTATGGGTAAAGGAAAAATTCTCCTTAAGTTAACTTATGGAAAAACCTTAGCCTTGAACAATGTTCTGTACGTACCTTCCCTTTGTAGAAACTTAGTTTCTGGAGCGCTTCTCAATAAAGCAGGTCTTAAACTTATTTTTGAAACTGATAAAGTTGTTATTTCTCATGGGGGAGACTTTGTTGGGAAGAGTTACCTCAGTGGAGGTTTATTTGTACTGAATATCCCTCAAGAGATTACTAATAATGCTAGTACTTTCAATTATGCTTATATTGATGAGTCTATTGGTTTGTGGCATAGTAAACTAGGTCATGTTAATATTGCTTCTATTAAAAGACTTAGAAAAATGTAATCAATTCATGCAGTTAATGTTGATAATATTTGTAAGTGTCTTGTTTGTGTAGAGGCAAAACATACCAAAAAGCCTTTTAAGAATCTATCTAGTAGAAAGACATAATTGCTTGAACTAGTGCATTCACACTTAGCAGATATCAAGAACACTGTTAGTAAGGATAGAAAGAAGTACTACATAACTTTTGTAGATGACTTATTTCGATACACTAAGGTATATCTTCTTAAGTCAAAACATGAGGTTGAAACATGTTTTTGAAATATAAGGCAGAAGTAGAAAATTAATTAAATAGAAAAATCAAGAGACTTAGGCCTGACAGGGGTGATGAGTATAGTACTAATACTCTAGAAGCCTTTTGTGAGAAAAATGGTATTATACATGAGGGTAGTGCTCCCTATACTCCCCAACAAAATGGTGTAGCTGAACAAAAAAATAAAACCTTTATGGAAATGATGAATTCTTTGATTTTGAGTTTGGGTTTATCTGAGTTATGGAAAGGGTTTGCTCCTAATTTGAAAATTCTAAAAGTGTGGGGGTGTTTGGCTAAGGTTGGTTTACCTGATTTTAAACAAGTAACTGTTGGACCCAAGACTTTTGATGCTATTTTTATTGGTTATGCTCAAAATAGTATTGCGTATAGATTTACGTCTTTGAATGATAGTTCTATTTGTGAATCTAGAGATGCAAAAATTTTTTGAGCATGTTTTTCCATTGAAAATTAATTTGACTGGTGATATGCATAATAATGCTTCTACATCTATGTCTGTTAATTCTCATATTGCGCCTTCTTTTAGTGTTACTGATAATGAGAATGAAAATGAACGTAGAATTACAGCCAACTTTGGTCCGGACTTTGTCACTACTTTCTTGACTAAAAATATTGATCTAGATATTTTGAATGATGAATTAGTGTCTATCTATTTAATAGAAGAAGACCCTAAGACTTATGATGAAGCAATGAGGTCAATAGATGCTAATTTTGGGAAATAGGCTCTATAGTTTCTAATCATACTTGGGATTTGTCTGATTTGCCTAAAGGTTGTAAACTCATAAGTAGCAAGTGGATCTTTAAGAAGAAACTGAGACCTGATGGTACAATTGCGAAATATAAAGCTAGACTTGTTATTAGGGGTTTTAACCAAAAGAAAGGCATTGAATATTATGACACATATTCTCCTGTAACTAAGATAGCGACTATTAGAACTCTTGTTGCTTTAGTCGCTATTCATAATTAAGTGATACATCAAATAGGAGTTAAATGTTACATCCTATATTTTCATACGTAAAAGTACGCCATAAGTAAATTGATGGAAGCTCAAAAATGAGATATAACATCCCGCATTTTCGTATATTAAAATTTCGTCGTAAGTTAATCGACGTAAGTTCGGGAATGAGATTATTTTGAGATTATAAGCATTATGCTATATCAAACAAGTGACGAGTAAATTTGTGAAGGTGAGAGGGTAAGCAAAATAAAGAAAATCAATTTCGTCAAAGTTTGATATTTTGGGATAAAATACGGCCCGAGCAAAAATACCCGATATTTATGGACTAGTACCATACAAGGTACCACATGACCATGATAGTAAGATGTATAAAGTGTGTTAAAAGCAAGTAGTATTTTAAGTAATTTGAGATAATTTCTAATTATGTGGATAATTAATTAATTATTAGTTTAATAGGAGATTAACCATGTAATTAAGGATTTGTGAATAATTAGTAGGTGCGGACAAAGCCCCCCACATGGAAGCCACATAAGAGCCATTAAGTGACTCTTAAATCACTTGGCAAGGTGACAACATGTAAAGGGATGAGCACCTCATTCCATTTGATTAAAGAATATTATCATAACAAAAGACTTCTCAATTCAAAATTTTGACTAATTCACAAAGATATGAATTCACTAAAGCCATAAACGTCTTTCAACGTGATTGCTCCAGCAAGTATCATACAAGGTTATGATCAATTTCACAAAGTGATTATATGGAATTTGCTACAAGAACTCATACAAGACTACAAGTAACGTGAGATTTTCATATCATCTTCAACAAGATTTTCATATCGTCTTCAACGAGATTTTCATAGCAATTCAACAAGATTTCATATCACCTTAAGCAACGTGAGATTTTGCAATTATAAGGGAGTACAATGCAATCTTTCTCAAGAATATCATACGAATTTTCCCCTACTTCGATCCGCCATTACGTGTTGTCGCAATCAACGGGTGTTAAAGGGTTTGTCAAGAGAATCGGTTCAGGTATGTTAAGGCTATCCCTTTTTTCTTTTTGGCATGATCCAAATGATACAAATGAAACAAGCAAAGTACGCAACTTTCATAAATGACTCTATTCATAGAAATACTAGGGGTGTCTATATTCTTGATTCTCCATGTGTCTTATTATTTTATCATCTGTTCATGGGTCTCAGAAAAATATATATTTGATAAAGTTTATCCGAAAGGCATATTGATTTTATGATATTCCGAGAAATCTTATTAACGTAATTCTTGTGCATTTCATACATTTATACATGTACATTGACCCATGACCAGATGGTGTAATATACGCGTATATTATATGTATATGGGATATGGGAAAAGGTTATGGCATTATATACGCACCACCACCTGATCAGCTGGTATACGTTGATGATTTGCCCACAGTGGCCGAAATGATATGATGGGATGCCCTCAGAGGCTTGATGATTTTATGAACGCACATACTTATGCATGATATGACATTTATGCGCATATGCATGACATAATAAAAATGAAATGATTCACAGAGCTATGCAGACGTACATATCGAGTCTTTTACTCCATGTTCCTCTCATGTCTATTATTTACTGATTTTCATTCCTTACATACTCGGTACATTATTTGTACTGACGTCCCTTTTACCTGGGGAGGCCGCGTTTCATGCCCGCAGGTCCCGATAGATAGGTCGAGAGCCCTCCAAGTAGGCTATCAGCTCAGCAGACGATGTTGGTGCGCTCCATTTGCTCCGGAGTTTCTTGTTTGGTCAATATGATTTAGACGTGTATTGTTTGGTATGGCGGGACTCTATCCCGACCTTTATGAAAATTATGTATTCTTAGAGGCTTGTAGATAGATGGCATGTACGTAAAAGATTGTATGGACTTGTTGGCCTATGTTCAGTGTACGAGTGGTTATTTTGGCCTTATAGGCCCGTATGTCTTATGTATAAGTTGGTATTTCATGTTGTATTCTACTTATCCGGCTCAGTTATCTATGATAGTATGGTATGAAAAGATATGTTATATTGGTACTCGGTTGAGTAAAGTACCGGGTGCCTCTCGCGGACCATCGGTTTGGGTCGTGACAAAAGTGGTATCAGAGCAGTTCTGTCCTAGGGAGTCTACAAGCCGTGTCTAGTAGAGTCTTGTTTATGGGTGTGTTGTGCACCACACTTATAGGCAGGAGGCTACAAGGCATTTAGGACTGCCACTCTTTCTTCTTACTCTAGATCGTGTGGTAGAGCTCAGTTGTAAGAACTCATTTTCCTAAACTCTATCTTATTCATAATACGACGATGCCTACATCCAGAAAGACGGTTGGTAAGAGATATAATTGTGGAAGAGTTGAGTCATAGGAACTCGATTTTGCATGATTCTTATGATGAGTAAATGTAAGATCTTTAGCAGAACATGTGGGTACTAAGACGTGTAAGATTCTTGATAAGCATCCTTAAGGCAAGAATATCTATCCATCCATATGGTGAAAGCAATGAGAGATTCGGAAGATAGATACAAGTTTCAACAATGACAGAGGTATGTACAATTGGCCACACCCATCTCATTTATGCCTTACGGGGGCTAACAAAAGTAGTATAAGAGAAGGACGGATATCAGGATCCGGCTTTGGTTAGAGTAACCCAAGATGGTGGATGGATTGTTTGCGTTAGCTGACATTTCTGAAGGATATTGCAAATGTGCTAATAGATCTCCTTGTGAGACACCCATATGGTGCACTCTAAAATAGTACAGCTAGATATGAGTACTACAAAGATAGGCACTGGAAGCCTGAAAGGGATAAATATTAACTTAGTATGGATCCCGTCCCTAGTAGAGTAAGAATGTTAGGCAACCCGAAGAGCCACTGGATGGAGCAAAGGGGAGCTAAAAGCAAAAGAATGTCTTGTTTGAGTTTTCAGAATAAAGTGATAGACAGAGATGTTGGCAGGGAAATAAGAACAGAGTTAATGAAGTATTATGAGTAAGATGTGATACATGGATGACAACGGTAGATAAAAAAGATGACAGTATTACAGAGTCTATACTCAAGTGAAGGAAAAGATGAGAGGTGATAGGCCTTGAGACAACAAAAGATTATAGGGCATAAAGTCATATCCTCATTTTGAGAAATAAGTTCGTGACTCCAATGTGATTACCAAAAGGAAAAGTTAGACCCCAGAGTAATAAGAAATCAGCATGGATTGATGAACAAGATAAACTAAACATGAATTAGGGACTGAGTGATTTGATAATAGTCAGTATCATGAGAATTTCAGATTGTGTTCCAGCAATAATAGAATGGATAATAGAAGAATAACCTTTAAAGGTCATTGAGGAAGATGCTTCCCTAGAGCAAACAATGTGAGCAAAGTTAAGCTTAAGGGACTATGTGTGCCAGTTACACTAAGTGTCACCCTCGCAAGTGAGGAATTTCGTTATCATTGGTACAAAAGGATTACCGTGAGGCGAGTAAAGATCATCGAAGATGTGAAAAGATGCCAAAGATGAGAAGGTAAAACATCTATACGTAGATCATCGTAGCACTAAATCTTAATGCTCCCCTAAAGGGGGAATATGGTGTGATGTGGCATTAAGTCAGAATTAAGTGGTTCTAGTAACTACGGAACGGTAAAGGAAGAATGCGATAAAAATGAGAAAGGAATGAGATTGCATTTATCTAAATCCTACCGATATGCTACGATTCCAGAATATTATGCAAGCACGATGTCAAGGAGAGGAAGTAAGGGTTCCTTCCCAAGATGTTATTAATAAATAAGGAGCCAGTGCGAGAGGTTAGTTAAGAAAAAGGAAATAACCCAAGAAAGATTACGCGGAATATTAATATGAGAATGGGCTGACGAGTAGTTTGTAGTTGATTCAGGAAGAGCTTAGTTATGGCTAGACAAGAGGATACAGACAAATCATTAGATCATGCAAGATAAACATAGTGAACCCTAACATGGGGAATTCAGTCTCACAGATATACCATTGTGAACCTTGAGAAATATTCAGATAGGAGTTGGGGTAGATAAAGATATCGTATGAGTGTTAGGGAAATAAAAGAGAGTACCACGGGGAAGTCAGTCGAAATATTAGTTCAGAAGAAACCCTACAAGCATAAGGGCGTGGAGATAAGTAACTACGGATAATTATAGGCGAGGAAGAACATCAAAAATTCTGTCAAGCATACGATGTGATAAGCTCGCAGCTTTACAAGAGTCAGAGAGTATTCCCTAAGTACTACAACTAAAGACTTGCTGAGGAAATAAGGAAGAAGGCTTCAGCCTAAGCACAGTGACCTAAAGAGGAAATGGTCTTGTAACAACACTCTCACAACAACATTGCATGCACTCCATAAGGAAGTGGCACCTGGCGTGGCTAATGAGCGGGAAATGAAACCAAAAGTAATTTTCGAGACCATATGAATTGCACAAAATTCCGGCATGCGTAGGAACTAAGATAAGCTAAGTATGCACGCAACAAGGGGGCAGAAAGACCAGGAAAAGTAATTGCTTACGTTTAAAGAAAGCTGAGATGGAAAGAAAGGAATTATTCGATCAATGATCTAGAGTTAGTTACATTATGAACGCACTCAAGATTTCGGAGTATTATCCATGCAGTATATATGTTGACAATCATGCAGTCGTAGAAGACTCCGGTATAAGTTAAAAGAAAGAATTGAGCCCAGGGCATAGACAAAGGATTGAATTGTTAGAAGATTGTGTCATGGATATTTCATAGCGCCCATGAAAGGCTAAAATAATAACTAATACCAGGAGCCATATATCAGAAGATAGCTTAAGCCTACATGAAGGCTGATCAGAAAAAAAGAGGAAACTAAAGAGTTACATCAACTTATTAAATTAGGAGTCTCATTATTGGACCAAGAAAATTTTAGACCTCGTGATTGAGAACATTACAGGATCACTCTTAAATACAAGAGAGATAGTACAGTAGACATATTCTATAACAGCTCTACGATAATGCCAGTTAGAAGAGTACCAGCCTTATAAGAAGTCAGTATGAAACTCTCATCGGATTATGTATGCACCAGAGGTGCAAGTATTACAATAAAGCTTCAAGTTGTCGATATGAATCATACCTCTATGGAAGGGAGGTCATGAAAGAGATAGAAGACGTGATGTGAGATTTTAAGGTAAGTAAGGTAAAGATGAACAACGTACGAGATACTCAAATGCAGAAAGTGGTGAATAGTCCATACCTCAGATAGAAGGCTAGAAGCGTTGGGATTCAGTATCTAGGAAGGATATCGGTGTCATTAGCGGCATATCTTCTAGCCTATGGTTTCTAGGTATCGAGAGGTCTAGTTAAAAGAGTAAAGAAGAGTTTGAGACGATGTGATGTCTTGCTTGATGTTTCAAAATAACATAAGGAAATCTATGGTGCAAGCAAGTTGAAGGAAGGTTGCGAGTAATATAAATAGATATGTGTAGGTCGCAAGCTAAAGTATGATAAAGTGACAAGGTTTTAGGAAGACATGAGTAAGGATAAGAAAGGGCGAGTGAGGAGGTGACGAGAATGGATAAGTCCTCGGGATTAAGCCCATGAAAACAAGAGAGTTGATGGTTTCTCTAAGTTATGGAAAGCTCAGTATAGCCTGAATGAACTCAAAGGAGTCTAAGACTAGTAGCATTAGAACAGATGGAATGCTGCCCTGGTAGTAGAATGAAGGTGTAATTGTGATAGATGAAGGATGACGTGTGGGCCTTCGATTTGTCCACGTAAGGTAAATCACATTGGGATGCTATGAAATACGATTATGGAAATCTAACATTGTATCGCCCCCAAGTGGATCAGAAAAATCACTTCAAATGATCCTCAATGCAACGTGAGCCCTAGTGATTACGTAAGAAGTTTCAAGTTATCAGTGGTAGATTGTAGATCAATATTGAGGTAAATCAACAATGGATGGACAAAAGTCACAAAGTATGAGATGAGATTAGGCTATCATTCTTAAGATGAACAATAATAAGGAAGCATTAAAAGACTTAGATTTATACATATGGGATAAGCAACGAAAATAACCTGGAGTTCGGTAGCAGACCTCAGCAACGATAAATCGAAGTAAGAGTTATGGTATAGTATGACCTACCTAAATGCAGTAAAGTCATACGAATGGATAACCGGGTCTATAGATTCCTAGAGAGACATCTTATCAAGCTCTGTATATGCTTACAAAGCGAGGCCTAGAGATTGGCTAAAAGCTGGAGGAAAAATGAGAGAAGAGTCGCATAGGCGCACTTGCAAGGTCTAAGTCGTACAGGCTGCATGATAGAAGGTAGCAACAATTACGAGATTGGAAGGATTCCGACCATAAGTCATGGCATGGGAAAGAGGCCTAAAAGGGAGAATGCCTCGGACTTTGGATTTATTCATAGAACAGTTGCCTAAATGGCAAGGAGAGTATTAAAGTATTCGCAAGAGCTATGGGTTATGAGAATGATAAGTGCATCGGTCAACATTCAAGGACGAATATTCCAAAGGAGGGAATGATGTTACACCCCATGTTTTTGTACGTGAAAGTACGCCATAAGTAAATTGATGGAAGCTCGAAAATGAGATATTACATCCCGCATTTTCGTATATTAAAATTTTATCGTAAGTTAATCGACGTAAGTTCGGAAATGGGATTATTTTGAGATTATAAGCATTATGTTTATTTCAAACAAGTGACGAGTAAATTCGTGAAGGTGAGAGGGCAAGCAAATCAAAGAAAATCAATTTCGTCGAAGTTTGACATTTTGGGATAAAATACGGCCCGAGCTAAAATATCCGGTATTTATGGACTAGTAACATACAAGTACCACATGACCATAATAGTAAGATGTATAAAGTGTGCTAAAAGCAAGTAATATTAAAGTAATTTGAGATAATTTCTAATAATATGGATAATTGGTTAATTATTGGTTTAATGGGAGATTAACCATGTAATTAAGGATTTGTAGATAATTAGTAGGTGGGGACAAAGCCCCCCACGTGGCAGCCATATAAGAGCCATTAAGTGACTCTTAAATCACTTGGCAAGGTGGCAAAATGTAAAGGGATGAGCACCTCATCCCATTTGATTAAAGAATATTATCATAACAAAAGACTTCTCAATTCAAAATTTTGACTAATTCACAAAGATATGAATTCACTAAAGCCATAAAAGTCTTTCAACGTGATTTCTCCAGCAAGTATCATACAAGGTTATGATCAATTTCACAAAGTGATTATATGAAATTTGCTACAAGAACTCATACAAGACTACTAGTAACGTGAGATTTTCATATCATCTTCAACAAGATTTTCATATTGTCTTCAACGAGATTTTCATAGCAATTCAACAAGATTTCATAGCATCTTAAGCAATGTGAGATTTTGCAATTATAATGGAGTACAATGCAATCTTTCTCAAGAATATCATACGGATTGTTCCCTACTTTGATCCGCCGTTACCTGTTGTCGCAATCAACGGGTGTTAAAGGGATTGTCAAGAGAATCGGTTCAGGTATGTTAAGGCTATCCCTTCTTTCTTTTTGGCATGATCCAAATGATACAAATGAAACGAGCAAAATACACAACTTTTATAAATGACTCTATTCTTAAAAATACTAGGGTTGTCTATATTCCTGATTCTCCGTGTGTCTTATTATTCCATCATCTGTTCATGGGTCTCAGAAAAATATGTATTTGATAAAGTTTATCCGAAAGGCATATTAATTTTATGATATTCCGAGAAATCTTATTAACGTAATTCTTGTGCATTTCATGCATTTATACATGTACATTGACCCATGACCAGATGGCATTATATAAGCGCATATTATATGTATATGGGATATGGGAAAAGGGAAAAGGTTATGGCGTTATATATGCACCACCACCTGATCAGCTGGTATACGTTGATGATTTGCCCACGGTGATCGAAATAATATGATGGGATTCCCTCAGAGGCTTGATGATGTTATGAATGCACACAGTATGCATGGTATGAGATTTATACGCATATGCATGGCATTATAAAAATAAAATAATTCACAGATCTATGCAGACGTACATATTGAGTCTTTTACTCCATGTTTCTCTCATGTCTATTATTTACGGATTTTTATTCCTTACATACTCGGTAAATTATTTGTACTGACGTCCCTTTTGCCTGGGGACACTGCGTTTCATGCCCGCAGGTCCTGATACACAGGTCAAGAGCCCTCCAAGTAGGCTATCAGCTCAGCGAAAGATGTTGGTGCGCTCCATTTGCTCTGGAGTTGCTTGTTTGGTCAGAATGATTTAGACGTGTATTGTTTGGTATGGCTGGACTATATCCCGACCTTTATGAAAATTATGTATTCTTTGAGGCTTGTAGACAGATGTCATGCGCGTAAAAGATTGTATGGCCTTGTCGACCCATGTTCAGTGTACGAGTGGTTATTTTGGCCTTATAGGCCCGTATGTCTTATGTATAAGTTGATATTTCATATTGTATTCTACTTATCTCACGGAAGCCTCTCCGGCTCAGTTATCTATGATAGTATGGTATGAAAAGATACGTTATATTGGTACTCAGTTGAGTAAGGTACCGAGTGGCTGTCGCGGCCTGTCAGTTTGGGTCATGACATTAAAATGACTTTCCTAAATGGTGATTTAGAGGAAGAGATCTATATGACTCAAACTGAGGGGTTTGTGATCCAAAGACAGGACAATAAAGTATGCAAATTGAGAAAGTCTCCGTATGGGCTAAAGTAGGCACCTAAGCAATGGTATGAAAAGTTTAATAGTACATTTGTGGATAATGATTTTGTTGTTAATGCATCTGATACTTGTGTTTATTCCAAGATGATAGGATGAAATTGTGTGATTATATTTTTGTATGTAGATGACATGTTAATTCTTAGTCCTAATGTGAATGTTGTTAATGAGACTATGAATTTTTTGTCTTCTAAATTTGAAATAAAAGAAATCTTGGAGAAGCAGATGTGATTTTAGGGATTAAAATAAAAAAAACTTCTATTGTTTTTTCGCTATCTCAATCTCATTATATTGAGAAAATGTTGAAAAGGTTTAATTTTTTTGATTTAGATCCTATTAGAACTCCTTATGATCCTAGCATACACTTGAGAAAGAATAAGGAATCCACTATTTCTCAAACTGAATATGCTAAGATAATTGGTAGTGCAATATTTCTCATGAATTATACACGACCTGATATTGCTTATGTTGTTAGTAGATTAAGTATATATACTTACAACCCCAGTAGTGAAAATTGGAATACTCTTCATCGTGTGCTAAGATATTTGAGAGGTACTATAGATTGTGTTTTCATTTTAATAAATTTCCTGCTAATTTAGAAGGATTTTGTGATGAAAACTGGGTTACTGACAATGATAAAGTTAGCTCCACTAGTGGCTATGTATTTACTTTGGGTGTTGGTGCAATTTCATTGAAGTCTTCAAAACAGACTTGTATAGCACGATCTGCAATGGAGTTTGAATTCATTGTACTAGGATTGGCAGGGCAAGAAGCTGAGTAGCTGAGAAACTTATTAGCAGACATGTGTTTATGGGGAAGACAAGCTTCACCAGTTTCTCTATATTGTGACTCCCAGGAGGCAATTGAAATTGCCAAAAATAGTGTGCATAATGGAAAAAGAAAACATCTTCGCACTAGACCTGGTGCGGTAAAATAAATATTGAAGTATGGTGTTATTTTCTTGGAATATGTAAGATCCGAAGGAAATTTGGCGGATCTTTTACCAAGGGTTTGGCAAGGAGAGTAATCCTTGAAACGTCGATGCGGATTGTGCTAAAGCCAAAGGATTGAGAAAATATGATGGATATCCGTTTGTGGTCAAACGAATCCAGATGAGACCTCAATATGCACTACATTTCCTATCTCTATGGGTTGTGATAGTGCTTTGTAAGGTTGAGCTTATTTTGCTCTTAATGATTCCATAACCTTAAGGTAATTTATGTGTGGATAGACTTGATGGAATCACCTATGTAAGTGTAAAGGTGCGGTCGCCTTTTATAAAAGACTTGGGATGTCTTTCTAGAAAATCTCATGAGACCCAAGGTATGTGCATGACCATAAAAGCACTTTGTTAGTATCATGGAGTTTGAATAAAATTAAGGATATAGTATGTGTTGTTGGGGTTCCAACCGATGTCCCTTCAGTTCAAGAGTACTTCACTTTGTGGATGTTAGTTGTTGCCTCATTTCACTACGTGTCAATTCAAATCGAAAGATATTGACACTTAAGTACATGTTCCTTCTTTTGCCGAGAATCATTCATATTCTATTTTTGTCTTTGCAATAGTGGGGGATTATTGATATTATTTATACTTGATAATGCAAAGTCAAAATTTTCTGCGTGGTCCCTTTTTCCTTCTTTACTTCTTTGTCTTTTGTGAAAGACAAAGTATCCCTCATCGGTTGTGAAAAGTTTCTTTCTTCTCTTTATATCAAATTGCTCTTTGTTGGGCTTGTAAAGAGGTAGTAAAAGAGAGTAGCCTCGCGCACATGAGAAAATGACCCTGAAGGCAAAACGGGTCGATTCCTCCCCCCCTCCCTCCTCTATGCGCGAGATATACCTGAGACTTAATCCAAATCTGATTGTGCTAAAACTATTTCTTCATTTTTTGAGCTTACCGGAAAAATGTGTAAATACATGCTTACCAGAATATGTCCAAATTCATTCTCTTTGAATTGAATTTTATAACATCCAATTTATTTCTTTGTAACAACCATGCTTTCATTTTTGTAACAGTTGTTTTAGTTTTTGTAACAGATGTAGTTAATATTTAGTAACAGCTCCATTCTAATTTCCTTAATAACCATAGATTAATTTCTTCATCCGTAACTGTCCAATAGCTTTGCCTACAAAAGAGAGTCTTCTTTGAAAATTATCCAACACTAAAAAAAGTATCTTCACCTTCTCTTCTTCTTCAACAGATTTTTGGGCAATTGTTTTGTGCAAATTCCAAACTTCTAGTCACGAGTGCACGAGTTTGGAGATGTTGTGGTACTTTAGGGAGCGACCAGTCTTAACGATTTATACCCAGTCAAGCTTAAATAGACTTCCAAGACAGTGGCTTGCCACGACACAGTATTTTTTCGATAAATTATTTTGGTTTCCTTCTTGTTCATGGTCATTATTATCCACTATTTTTTCCAACACATGATTATCAGATGCATGCAAAACTTCCATGTGGTCATTCACGGAAAAATTGGAAACTAAATAAATGCCGCAAATTAAATGCCAAGGTCGGCCTTCATTCGGTATAGTACATGAGCATATATATATATATGGAGTGTGGCTTAACATTTGCTTTGTTATTTATTTTAATCATGACTCCTTATATAATGTGAATTTGTACATATACATCTTATTCTAATATTTGAAATAAATCCACCGTTAAGTTACAATAGTTTAAGTAAGAAGAATAATACATGTATGCATTTACTGATTTGTTATCTTAAATGAATGTATTTTATTGTGTCCATTTTTCACGCATCACTTTTATTGTATCCTAATAAATTACGGAATAACATTGAATTTAAAACAAGAATCCACCTTAAATATTTGCTTACTAAACTCAATTTAAACGACTCATAGATCAAATTAGATATAACATCTACTATATATATATATATATATATATATATATATATATATATATATATATATATATATATACACACACACACACGTCTCTCGACACGTGCATTACATATGTATGCGGAGTCATATAATTATAAAGAATAAAGCACAAGTTTATGTGAATAATCATATGGTGACTTATTTGTCGAGATCAAGATAATTGGTTATTGTCCAACCAACAAAAAGAAATGTATACGGGTGAAACTGGACCCATAAGCCGGCCCGATTCCCGATAAAATAAATAGAGTAAGGGACGTAATGACAAGGAGCCGGAATCGAGGTAAGGGACTCATCGAGACAGTATCCGGGAGGCACGACGCCCGTTCTCGAGTATATCGGGGCCATTACCCCGGGATCGGTCCAAGACCTAACTGACTTCAGAGAGCATTATTGGACAATCGAACACGATTAATGGAATGCCGTAATACACGTGACCAATCGAGTATCACGGTGCAGATCTCGGGATGTACCAGCGGAAATTCAGTAATTGGTTAAACGGGAGATTTTTACCTTTTATGGAATTGTACCTAGAGTAGGATTCCCCTATTATAAAAAGGGGGTTCTGATTATTCATTACACATATTGTAACACACATACCAAAATAATATACTATTATTTTTTTATCATTCAAAGTTCTTATGAAGACAAGCAGTGTTTCATTATTATAAGCCCGGGATCGAAGACAGATACCTCATTGAGGCTGCTCTCGAGTCCAGAATCATCCCCCTTTATTTTCAAGCGGTTTGATATATTATTATATCTCTTATCTGTTTATTCTAGCAATCTTTACCATTTTTATTGAATAAATTCATGTATCCTTAAAACCACTAACAAATTTTATTGTTATTCGATTTTGAGGGTAAACAGTTTGGCGCCCACCGTGGGGATAAGGATAATAGTGGCAATTTGATATAAATTTCCATAACACACCCTATTTTACACTTGGTTTTTGAAGTGTCTTTAAATTTCAGGTCAAAGTTTAAAATGTCGAACTCCCAATCTGCCCCTCTAAGCGTGGATGTAGAGTCTGGTCACCATGGAGAGAACAATAATATAGTACCCAGTAACGAGGTGCCCTCTGTCAATCCCAACAGAATTCCAGTCATGGACCCAATCGACGCTAACTCACATGTGGCCATCAATGTGAATTTACCTACCGATCTTGAGAACAATGTCCGCGGGGGAGTCCGATCGGTAGCTCAAAATACACACAACGGTAAAGGAGACGAGATCAACTTGCGAGTGATCTTCGAAATGCCACAGGCTCAACAGGCAGTGATACCCCATTTGCAAAACTAAAGCTGCGCCCCCAACAGAGTTGAGCCCGAGCCATCCCAAAAAATTACTCGTAGAAATGAACCAGTCACGGAGAGGCCGAGTGATGCTGCCCGGGACTAACTCCAAAATCATAAAAATGCTCGAGGAACTGACAAAACGGGTAGAATCGGAAGAAAAGAAAATTGAAGCCAATGACAAAAAGCTGCAAAACCTACAATTCCAGGGTCGACCAAATCCCAGGAGCACCACCGATACTAAAGGGCCTGGATTCCAAGAAGTTTGTTCAAAAATATTTTCCTCCGAGCGCAGCTCCAAAGCCAATATCAAAAAAGTTTCGCATGCCCGAGATTCCTAAGTACAATGAAACAATTGACCCAAATGAGGATATGAGCTCCCACACGTGCACCATCAAAGGGAATGACTTGGAGGATGATGAGATCGAGTCGGTCCTACTGAAAATGTTCGGGGAAACTTTGTCAAAGGGAGCTATAATATGATATCTCAGCATACCACCTAATTCTATTGACTTGTTTGCTATGCTTGCAGAATCCTTTGTGAAAGAACATGTCGGGGACATCAAGGTCGAGACCAGGAAGTCAGACCTTTTCAAGGTGAAACAAAGAGATAATGAGATGCTCAGAGAATTCGTGTCCCGATTTCAAATGGAACGGATGGACCTGCCTCCGGTCATGGACGATTGGGATGTTCAGGACTTCACCTAAGGACTCAATACTCGAAGCTCATTAGCTTCACAACACTTGAAGCAAAATCTGATAGAATATCTGGCTGTAACTTGGGCCGACGTACATAACCGGTATCCCGCCAGAGTTATTGACATATCCAAGAGAGACATTGATCGTGAACCAAGATCAAATAGGGATCGGTATCAACCATACAATGGAGATCGAAGAGGTAATGGGTCTGGGTGTAACCTTGTGAGAAGTTCAAGGAGAAGTGATCGAGGTCAAAATAACCGAGGACTCATGAGCAAACACGGTTTTGACAGGCCCATTGGGCTTAAGAAAGCACCGAAGTTATCGGAGTTCAACTTCAACATCGATCGGACGCATCAAAGACACCAAGTGGCCTCGACCTATATAGTCCGATCAAGCCCAAAGGGACCCCAACCTAATGTGTAAATATCATGGCACGCACGGCCACAAAATAGAAGATTGCCGATAATTGAGAGAGGAAGTAGCCCGGTTATCCAACAACGGACACCTACGATAGTTCCTGAGCGATCGAGCCAAAAACCATTTCAGGGATAGGGACTCTAATAAGCAGATTGAGGAGAAGGAACTTCAGCACGTCACTAACATGATCATCGGTGGGGTTGACGTCCCCCAAAGGCCGATATTAAAGCGCACCAAAGTGTCCATCACTAACGAGAAATGGACTCGAGATTACGTGCTAGAAGGAACCTTATCTTTCAACGATGAGGATGCTGAAGGCATCGTGCAGCCACACAACGATGCACTGGTAATATCTGTACTCGTAAATAATACATTAGATTGAGAGTCGTAGAGCAGTTGGGTCTACAAGACCAAATTGTGCCCGCAATCCGAGTTCTAAACGGAATCAACATGGTATATGAGACCATTAAAAGGGAGATAACAGTACTGGTGAACACTGCCTGAACCATTCAGGAAGAAAAGTTCTACGTGATCGAAGGATATATGAGATACAATGCTCTGTTCGGGAGGCCGTGGATTCACAACATGAGGGCAATGCCTCGACACTGCACCAGGTGTTGAAATTCCCAATGCCATGAGGGATTAAAACAATTTGCGGAGAGCAACCGGCAGCAAAGGAGATGTTCACAATCGACGAGGTGGTCCCGATATCTGTTCTTTCAACAGCAAAGAATCCAAGTTCGGTCGCCAAGGGAGAAACCAAATAGAAATCACCGACACAAACCCCGACGAAACTGGAGAAGCATGGGATGGGTGAGGACGATGACTATGGAGTTCCCATGTCTTTCATAGTCCCCGACGATTCCGATGCCACCAAATCAATGATCAAAGAACTGGAGCAACTCATACTAATCGAGCACCTGCCCGATCGTAAGGTATACCTGGGCATGGGGTTAAGTCCCGAGATCAGGAAAAAAACTCATTAAATTCCTTATAGCTAACATAGATTGTTTTTCTTGGTCCCTCCTTGACATGACAGGAATCCCGTCGGAAATAACTACTCACAAGCTGAGCCTAGATCCGAAGTTCCACCCAGACAAAAAGAAAAGGAGGCCTCAGTCCGAATCCAAGCATGCATTCATCAAAGACGAGGTATCTAAGCTCCTTAAAATAGGATCCATTCAGGAAGTTAAATACCCAGATTGGTTAGCAAACCTAGTAGTAGTCCCTAAAAAGGGGAATAAATTAAGAATGTGTGTAGACTACAAAGACTTGAACATGGCATGCCCCAAGGACTCTTTTCCTTCGCCCAACGTCGATCGCATAATCGATGCGATGGCCGACCATGAGACCCTCAGATTTCTCGATGCCTATTCAAGATATAACAAAATTCAAATTGACCCGGGCGACCAGGAAAAAACATCCTTCGTCACTAAATACAACACCTACTATTATAACGTAATGCCATTCAGACTAAAAAAATGCCAGTGCCACCTATCAACGCCTAGTAAATCGAATGTTTGAGGAGCAAATAGGAAAATCAATGGAGGTTTACATTGACGATATATTGGTTAAGTCATTGCGAGTAGAGGACCATTTGAAACATTTACAGGAAACCTTCAACATATTGAAAAGATACAATAGGAAGCTGAACCCGGAGAAATGTGCATTCGGAGTCGGGTCCGGGAAATTCCTCGGATACATGGTGTACAAACGGGGAATCGAGATTAATCACAATAAGATCAAGGTCGTTCAAACGTTAACCGGGCACATAGCCTCTTTTGGTCGATTCATCTCGAGGTCCTCCGATAAGAGCCATCGGTTCTTCTCGATGTTGAAGAAGAAGAATAACTTCTCATGGACCTCGAAGTGCCAACAAGCCTTGGAGGAACTCAAGCGGTACCTCTCGAGCCCTCCTTTGCTTCATACTCCAAAGGCAGACGAATAGCTATACCTGTACTTTGCGGTATCCGACATCACAGTAAGTGGAGTCCTGGTCCGGGAATAGGAAGGTATGCAATATTCTATCTATTATGTTAGTAGAACTCTATGCGAGGTTGAAACTAGGTATCCTCACCTAGAAAAATTGGCACTCGCTTTACTAAGCGCCTCTAGGAAGCTAAAACTATATTTTAGTGCCATCCCATATGTGTTGTAACTACTTACCCATTGAGAAACATAATGCATAAATCCGAGCTCTCGGGGCAATTGGCCAAATGGGCAGTGGTAATCAGTGGGTACGATATCGAATATCAAATTTCGACCCCGAACCGCTATCAAGTGACAAATTTTTGCAGACCTTGTGGCTGACTTCACGCCGACCCTAGTACCCGAAGTTGAAAGAGAATT